>NC_134573.1:83871309-84603809 GCF_050947875.1 Dermacentor variabilis
CATTTAAGAGAGAAAGCTCAGTTATACCGGCTGCATTACGGAAGTGGCATCTTGATATAGGGCCTCGAACACTTAACAGGGATTGCCAAAAACCGGCACGAAAAGAAGAAGTTGAAGCAAAAAAGTTTATAAATCAGCAACGTGCTCCTCACCGAAAACACCACGCACTTCTGTAAACCGCATCTGGTGTAGTGTCTCAAGCGGACAAGTGTCGCATTTGCGTTCACACCTTAGTGAAATTGTCATAATGTTTGCGAAGGTTTCACAAAAAAAAATGTACGCACAGGTTAGCGATACATATGCAACCGAGTGGTGTATGTAGCCCATCAGTTTTGTGCGCTGTTAGGTGTATTAGCTGCAGTTCATCTAATAGTGATGTCATTTAATTGCCCATGCTGAGTTGCGGAGTTGCAAACTCAGTACTTCAGTTCCCCGAAATTTTGGAATTTTCAGCATTTTCTTCTAAAGAATAATTAATGACCTAATTTAAAGACATCCCGTAAAGTCGGTATAGATTCTTACTTTTTTTTCCTTTTAAACGTAACACTGCTAATCAAATTCGCCGCAGCGAATGCCGAGCAAAACGATTTCTTAGTTTTCATTTATTTAGATTGGGTCATTTCAGGTAAAGCTTCGTTTCGAACAGTCTGTGTGCTTGCAAATAGGAGTAGCACACGTCCGTTAATGCATGCATCGCTTCCTATCTCGTTCTGGCAATCTGAATCAGCTTTGCTCGGCGGGCTCGCGGTCTGGCTGGTCCGTCCAGTTTCCATTGGAGAGCCGTTGGATTACTTTCTCCATCGGTACGCGTGTGGCCCCGCATGACCTGTCGACCGGTTCACGCCGCGTAGTGTTGCCGAAGAGGCATTACCAGCTCTGCGCGGCGGCTTTGTACATCAGACACCGAAAGCTCGTGTAAGCATATGCCCGCCCTTTCGTCTCGACCCCGGAAGGAAGTGGGCTCATTTCCAGGCGGCGCTTTCTCTTTCAAAAGGAGCCCGAAACAGGTCCGAACGTTTCGAATAAACGAGCTAAGCGCTTATACAGCGCGCAGCTGTAAGCGATATGAACCCCGACCTCCTTGCGACTGAGGGTGTCGAGGCGTACTCGGCGAATTAAACGCGAAAGATCCCGTGCTCTCAACCGACGCCTTCACCGCACTCCTTGACGATTCAAGGTGACGTCAGCGAACGAGTGACGGCATTCGCGGCCTCGACTTGGCACTTAGTCGACTTCTTTTCTTTTTTAATTATGCGGTTTCACATGGGCCAAAACCACGATCTGATTATGAGGCACGCCGCCGTGGGGGACGCCGGATTAATTTTAACCACCTGGGGTTCTCTTAACAGGACCTAACTCTAAGTACATGGGTGCTCCTGCACTTCCCCCTCATCGAAATGCGGCCGCAGTGAACGGGATTCGATCCCGCAACCTCGTGCTTAGCAGCACAACACCAAAGCCATTATGTAAGCAACCACAGCGGGTCGCACATATTCAAAGGAGGTTACAGGACGAGCGCCGACTCGCAACTAAGTGTTATTAGAACGCGAGAGAGGCAATATATACGTGCACGCAACATCAAATCGACATGCTTTACATAAGCGCAAGTTTACCACATGCATACCCTCCCAACAACGAGGTTATCAAAGCATATTGCTGGGCGCTATTTGATGTGAGCCACCTCTCATCGTTGCCGCCATAGTTCAGGTTTCTCATCTGCGGTTCCGCTGGGACCCGCGATCGACGTTGGTTCTTCTCGCTTCCAACAAACACGTCCCTATATACGCTTTGTATAAACGAACAAGGCGTACACGCCGCCTTTGTCGTATGTGAACAGGAGTTCGAGATGCGCAATCACCTTAGTCAAGAGTAAAAGTGGACACCGCGACTGTCTGCTACCATCGCGTGTGCTTCGCCTACAACGAAGGCACACGTTGCGAAAGCCTGCTAGCCAAAAAAAGAAAGTCTGAACTCATCTGCACTGAATAGATGTGGCAACTTCCATTGTTAGTTGTTTCTTTCTGTTTCTATATATGTATATATATCTACATTATTAAATATTTATATTTTCGTAAGCAGGTGCCTATGAAGGCAATTCATTAGGCGAGATTTCCTCGATCCGATACACTGCAGTTATCGACCAGGTGCACCTGCCGTGGCTGCTTAGTGGTTATGGTGTTGGGCTGCTAAGCACGAGGTCGCGGGATCGAATCCCGGCCGCGGCGGCCACATTTCGATGGGGGCGAAATGCGAAAATGCCCGTGTACTTAGCTTTAGGTGCATTTGAAAGAACCCCAGGTGGTTAAAATTAATCCCACGTCCCCCACTACGGCATGCCTCATGATGAGATCACGGTTTTGGCACGTGAAACCTCATAATTTAACTTATATTTGGGAGTTGCGCTGTTGTCGCACAATGCAGTTATGCCGCCTCGCCCTGCTTTCCACCAAATTGCGCCCAGCAAAGTGATTACTGGGTCAGTCGTTAATTTCGAACAATTCTTGACGACGCAACGGTTTAGCGTCACTGAAAAGCGAGTCAAAGAAAGGAAAAGAAACGAACAAGAAGGAGCACATGAAAAGATCGCCAGCAGAAGCACAAGTCCAAACAAACAAGCATATAAGCCACCGTTTCCCTCACCACCGTCAGGTTCATGGTGGTGGTGATAAATTTTATTGAAAGGGGGAAAGGGGGAAAACGGGAATGGAGAGCAGCGCAGTGGCACGGAATAACGTGACCCTGCAAAACCTCTCGCGTGCGTCGCATTTCTTCGCTTCATCTTCGGTATCCATCTCTCTCATATATTGATGCGTGGTAAACAACCGCGCGTGGTTCTGGCTTCTTAGGCATATTTTGCTGCTCAGCTCTAGGTCACGAATACAAATGCTGACCGCAGAGGTCACATTCCAAGTCGAAACTATGTGCGAGAACGTTCGCCCACTTTGACTAGGTGGCGCGCTAAAGAACCCCGTGGGCGGTCCAAGGTAATTCGGGGTCGTCTAAACCGATGCCCCCCCTCCGGATAGTGATGCCCACAGTGCGTTCTTTTGCAATGTTGAACGCCGCGAACTATCAATGATTTTAGCCGCACTTGATGAAGCTCACTGCAGCGCATGATGCCACCGAGATACGTGGCCCGTTCATGCGGAATATCAAGCTTTGTATTTATACTCTTTTTGCGCCAACCAACCTGCTGACACGTGGCCAGTGTTGGTAATTTAGCGAGACCAATCGATGTAACGAATTTTCAGCCGCCTTAACGACAACGTTACGACACAGGAGGCAGCTTAAATATATAATTCGAAGGACAATAGGGAGAAGATGTCTAGGAACAATTAAAGCACAACAGTCACAGAATTGCGAGCAAGTCATCGTCGTCATCATCACTCAGCCTATTTTCACTATAACTGGAGTGTTTTGGGCAGCCACATGGCAAACTTGCTCACCTCTTTCCTTAAGGAAAAAAATATATGCTACCAACACTGTGATCTGCCTGCCCGCCGTTCAAGATCGCAATTCTTGAAATTTATATACAAAGTCCACGAATGAATTTTATACATCCCCAGCAATAACTGTTTTACAGGTTGCCATAAGATGCCAGATGGTTTGGCTTTCAAGCTGACAGACGTGCTGCGACAAAACATGTGAAAGTAGACCATAAGCTAAACGACCTTGAGGTATTTTTTTTTAATTAGTTCAGAACTTGCACGTACCGGCGGGCAACGGATACTTTAGCTGTAATTCAAACGCTTCCCTTCTGGCAAAAATACTCAAGCGGTAACAAAGTACAATTAATCTCTTATCTCTCCTACTATTCCTCGCTTTTCGCAAAATCCGTTTGTTAGGAAAGTTAAGGAAGCTGAGATAACAAAACGATTTCCTCTGGGTTAGTGATACCACAGAAACGCTCATTCGAAAATGGTTCGATGTAGTGAGTATACAATTATGCAAATTAGACTAATTAAATTTCTAAACGAAACAGCCACGCGATTGCCCCAACGAAATACTTGAAGAGCGACATCCGATGAGCTCGTAACTGCTAATTTCCGCGGCGTTATTAATTCCGATCACTTTCACACAGACAAGTGAAACTGAATTCTCAAAGAGTGTCACATGCCTATAGCAGACGCCCAATCATCTGCGGCGTGATTACCTGCGCCTCGCAGTCGGGCGAGCATGCAGCTAGCGCGGTCGTGGCTTGCAAGATAAGAGCGATCGCTCGATGCGTTTGATGCGCTCAGTGGTAAGGATAGCGCAAGCATGTGTTTTGTGTACCCATCGAAAAGGATGATTTTACTAGTAATATGCATATGGCTTCTTTCTTAGCGCTGGATGATAGCCCATGTAGCCAACGTTCGTAACAAATCGTAAGCAGTGCAGGTACTGTACGCAGTTCACATGCATGTATACAGAGCCTTTAACACGACGTATGAAAGCAAACACTTCACATTTTTTTGTAAAGCAACTTGCGACGAAGTGTAGAGAAATTTCCACACAACGTGCGGCTCGCGCAAGTTAAAAATAACGACGCACTGTTTCACCTCTCAAGTGCGGGGACCAGAGGCTTCAGTGTGTGATGGATCTTGTCGGCTAGCTTTAAGAATGGACGACAGTGCAGACGTGGCCCGGATGACTCAACACCCCACGCGACAGCTGTGAGAAGCCCTGGCGTATTGAAGCTGGCTTTACTTATAGCATCTGGCCATTGGCAAGCTTCGTTTAATAAGCTGATGCACCTTTTTCTTCCTTTTTTGTTTTTTAGCAAGGCTATGGTGGGCGTTCGCCGAAGGTCAACAAGGAGCTTGTACGGCATCCGCGGGTAAAGCTGCCGGTTTTGGAGTTGCGCGAACGCACGGAAGATTTGTGCTTTGTGTGATTTGTGCTGCGACATCGAGAAAAGGAAAAAAGAAAAAACTCGGAGACTCGAGAAAACGAGGCACTGTTTCGCCTCTCAAGTGCGGGGACCAGAGGCTCCAGTGTGTGATGGATCTTGTTTCGGCTAGCTTTTATAATGGACGACAGTGCAGATGTGGCCCGGATGACTCAACACCCCGCGCGACAGCTGTGAGAAGCCCCGGCATATTGAAGCAGGCTTTCACACGTTTTAGCACATCTTTCCTCTGGCCTTCGCGGTACATTAATCGATATAATGGTTCTGGGAACATAATGTCTATTAAATCCTAGCTTATCCACTTGCGTCTCACTGTAGCCAAATATTCTATGGAAAAGTGGTGGTTTAAATATCTAAATGCTACAACCACCTCACATAAGAATGTACTCGTTGCGTAGCACCCACCCTCCCTCATCGAGACAACAAAGTTAGGTAAGACATTGCTGAATCGGTCTTGAATAACTGTTCGCAAGAAAGAATTTGTCGCGCCTCGTAAGAACAACGATCCAGAAAACCATTTGCTTTAAGTATAAATTCGGTAATGACAAGCTCAGTAACTTTTTTATGAGGGTATAAATGCCTAATTTCGATAATTCCTCCTTTGCGAAGCATCGGACAGAATGGCCGTTACTCCCTTGAGCAGCATCAGAAAAGGGCATCTTTTAGTCCTCGAAGGAGTAAGCGCATGGGGAGTAACAGTTCATCCCATGTCAGTTAGTCCTCAAAAGGACTAATGGTTGTGGCAAATCAGTTAGTCCCCAAAAGGACTAATCTCCCTACCCCTTTCAGTTCTTTTTTTCTTAGAGTGTAGCATCCGTCCGTTGGCAAGCTTCGTTTAAATGAGCTGATGCACCTCTTTGTTCTTTCTTTTTTTTTTTCAGCAAGGCTGTGGTGGCGTGCGGTGAAGGTCAACAAGGAGCTTGTACGGCTACCGTGGTTAAAGCTGTCAGTTTTGGAATTGTGCGAACGCAGAGAAAATTTGTGCTTTCTGTGATTTGCGCTGCGACATCGACGAAAGAAAAAAAAACTCGGATACTTGAGAGCCCAGTGCTGGACATTTTAGACCGCCTGGGCTCCTTTACGTGCACGCAAGGTACGATGCGCAAGCCTTTAATAATTTCACCTTTGCATAAACACCACCGCGGCGGCCTAGGATCGAACCCACGACCTTGTTCTCATTAGCAGGATGCCATAGCCAATGAATCAAAGCCGAACGTGGCCGCAACCTTGTCGGCGCTTCGCTCGCGCTCTTCAAACGGCGCTAAGCGTCCCTCAACGGTCTCAAGAGCGGCCCAAATTGGGACCCCTGCCAGGCACCGTGGATATTGGGTCGTGTTTGCCAAGTAATATTCGCTTCTCATTGGACGGGCCCAAAGCCTTATACCATTTGCGGCTGCAGTGAAACACTCGCGCGTCATCTGTTCGTCTGGCCACGCTGAAGCGTAAGGATCAGGTAGATGCTGTCTACTGCGCCGGAGACACTGAACAGCCGGCCGCTGTTAGAGTAAAAGAAACAGTGGGGCAATGCTCATTACGAACGTGCATGCATGCGCTAAAGGCAGCCAGAGCCTTAGTTCGCTTCACGTATTCTTCGGGCCTGTGACTTTGCAGTCTTCAGGCTGCGATAGTGATACATGTGCTGCCTCAGAAATTTGCGCGCTGATTTGCGTTTAGATACTCTTTCTTTCACCCCGATTCTATTTTCTCTCGCTCTCTACAGTAAAAGAATGGTCCTATAGCACACAGATTTTCTCGGTCGCGCAGCGCGCGCGAGAAAGGAGCAGAGGCTGCAGCCGCTCTCCAGACGGTCGTGATCGCCAGGGCGGCTCCCTCGGGAAGATTTCATTTCGCATGAGGGAGCGCTGCTCACGACGTTGTGAAATTGCGCCGCGTTGTCAAAGTGTGCCACCTTCGCGTTTATAGGGCGTCTTCCAATTCCGGCCAGCGTCGGAGACAGTCTACGTAGACAGCTATAAGGAGACATCCGAGACAGCTTCGAGGCCATGTAATGGAACGCGCTTTTGGCCGTCTGGAAGACGCACGGAAGACGCTTCTGCGACGTGACGCCACCTAGCGGCGACAATAAATATTTGAGAAAAGCACACGTTATTTCTGTGTATTAAGTATTTGCGCCTGCGAGTCTATGAAAAACACGATGTAGCTTACATTAAGGGCGTAGGATAATCCGTGTCTACGTTCTTTTTTTTTTTTTTTTTTTTTGTGCGCTGACAACCTTCCTGTCGACTTTCCAAGTTTGCTGCTCAGCAGCCATCTTGTTTGGACAGGAAAGTAGCCTGCATCGTTTTTGACTTCGACGCTGTCTTCGCGAAGCTATCTACTTTGACTTCTTCGTGAGAATTAGAACGGGACTTGAGATGGCTGCTGTCCGCTTAGCCGTCTATACTTAGCCGTCCACGGCGAGTATCGGAACACAGCCATAGTCAGACAGAGAGACCGCACAGGCACTGCGAGCCAATCATAACTGGCAAGACGACGAATTAGACGATGTGTACAACGTGGCGCCCAGGTCCAGGCAACCAAAGACGTGCTAAAAACGACGACACCGGTTATGTTACAATTACTTTGGGCGACAGCGGTTGCCGAAGACTTCTTTAGAGCGAGAAGCACGCCTTTCATAAGAGCATTTGCTGGCCGTGAGACCAACAGCTTTTTTTGTGCACGATGCCCCCCCTCCCCAGTTACACCCTCGTTAACTTAACTACAATTCGTCTTCTTAGTTCATAATGTTAGTCCCACTCTCAGAGAAGATGTACTGTTGTGCTAAATATAAGTTGCAACACGAAGCTTTTCTCTTCTTTTTTCTTTTTCTTTCTTCGTGCATGTAGGCGCTGCCGTGCTGCCTACACAAAGAAATTGCTAAACACCGTTTACTGGTAGCACTCTGTTTACAAGAAAAATGGCGCTTGTAATTTTTATTATTGAAAGAACTAACGGGTGTATGCTCGTGTTGCAACTTATATTGAGCGTGATAATACGTGTTGCTTTGTGTTTCTGTAATCATGACCATGTACACGCGGCACATTTGACTCTCCACAGTGTACGTACGTACTTGGTTGGCTGTATCATCCATGCGTCAACCTCAGCGTGCATTTGCTGTACTTGAAGTTCCTCATACGCATCTTACGCGAATGGTTAAACCACTGCACGTCCATGCAGCTTCGAGTCTATCATGATCATCATCATCATGATCCTTATTGTTACAGTACTCTGGCAAGCGTGTTTAGCCGATATTCTTGTTGGCATACTAAGAGAAAAAAAATGGAGCTGGACAGGCCATGTAATGCTTAAGGCGGATAACCGGCACTGTAATACAGCTACAAAATGGGTGCCGAGAGAAGGGAAACGCAGTGATGGACGGCCGGGTATTGGCCAAGTGTTGAAATTGCGAAATTTCCAGGCATAAGGTGAAGGCAGCTGGCAAGAGGCAGAGGTAATTGGACACCTCTGGCAGAGGCCGTCGTCCTGCAGTTGACGTGATGATGATGATGATGATGATGATGGTGATTATGATGATGATTATGATGATGAGGATGATGACGACGACGACGACGAGATGCGCATACAGCAACAAATGATCATTTTTGCCGCACTACTCAGAAGTTAACTGCCTATAAGTCTTAAAATTGTCCCTTCCGTTTAGTACGAGTTTCCTGCGCGCTCTTCAAATACTAATGGCTTCAAAATCGCGCAAAGGGTGCAGCATACGCAAATAAAGCAGAACCGGCATGCGTGAGCAATACTGCGAACGTGGATAACAGCGCCTGCCCTTTCTTGACCTTGTCTCTGTTTACGAGCTCCTCGGGACACTCACGAGGATAGCTTTGAAAGAGAATAATAGCTAAATTAGGCGCATAATTACGAGCTCCTATACGAACCAAGCAGCTGCAGCGGAAACAATGCGACGGCGTGCTCGTCTCGGCCCATCCAACGTCCGCGTACGCTGCTGAAGGAGGAGGCTGGAGAGGGCGCGGCAAAGGTCTGTTCCCGTTAACCTCTCCCTCGTCCCCCTTTGTCCTGCGAGTGCATCGAACCGCAGCCAGGCTGGCAATGAGAGCGAGGGAGGGGAAGCGGGGGGGGGGGCAAATGAGAGTAAAGCTGGGGGTCCCGTATATTCTCAGGTGTTACCCGCAGTCTGGCTTCGAAGAGGCATGGGTGAAACGTCATGAAGGGAATGCTGCGCACAGACGGCCTGCGCAAGAACGCGCGGTGAACATGTGTCGGGGTCGCTTCTGCACGAGCCAGTCTGATGCAGGAACAGCGCAACTGCCTGCCTTAATCGCATGTCGGGAGTGACCGACGTCTCTATTCCCACAGCTGCGGGTAATGCAGAGATTCGTCTCAACGCAGAGATTCGGATTAGCTTTTACCGCCCAAGGTTCTTCAGAGGACTTCAACCTCTCAGTATACGAGCGTTCCTCACACACTGACATATATATATAGTGTGAGCTCAACACAAGCAAATGCCTGACTTTCAACTTCATCATCTCTGCATATCATCACCCGTTGCACATTGTCCTCATTGGTATATACCAGCATCAGATGCAAAGCTTCATTTTTGTGCGGCAGCACGAGCCCGGCTAGAATAAAGCGGCTTCTTATAAGTGGTGGAATATATATATATATATATATATATATATATATATATATATATATATATATATATATATATATATATATATATATACACACAAGACAAAGGCAAGTCGCGTCACACTGGCTTCATACACATATGCCTGTATACAGAGTCACAAAGTCACGCGATAAGCAGGTAAACAGATGAACATATGAGGAATACACAGCGATGAAATAATGCACGCACAGAGATACGACAGCGAGAAGTGAGCTTCATCACAGAATACAAAAAGAGTATAAGACATAATATGCAAATACAATAATACATAAATACAAATAATCTGTTCTTCCCTTCTTTTCTACGCTTACCCATATCCCAGTCCCGAGTAGTTAACCAGACATTTAATCTGCTTTTTTTCCTCTCTGCATTACATCTCGCATTTTCTCTCTCTCGCCCTCTCTCTCCGGCCCCACTAGCAAGCAGCTTCAGCTGCCGCGAGTCGAACCCCTGACCTGAGAAACAGAACGCCACACAGCTGCCGAATCACCGCGGTCGAAGTTGCGCGTGAGGAATAGACGAGGAGGAAGAAAAAAAAATTGTGCAGATCCCACGCAATGTGGCAATCGATGTAAGCTAAACTTTCTGTGCTGGATGCTTTGATTGACGATAATCAGCGGTGACGTTTCCGGTTAAGCTTAATTTCTTCGACGTTTAGTCTAACATGAGAGTGGTGAGTTTATGTTAAACGTTACCTTGCGGGCAGCAGTGCACGCTGTTCGTCTACGTAGTACACAGAACACGCAGGCAGAGGTGTTTGCTTGAGGCGTTGTTGTGCGCCATATTTCATAACCGGT
The DNA here is from genome assembly GCF_050947875.1 of Dermacentor variabilis. NCBI lineage: Eukaryota > Metazoa > Arthropoda > Arachnida > Ixodida > Ixodidae > Dermacentor > Dermacentor variabilis. The sequence goes on from NC_134573.1 coordinate 83,881,649, forward strand.
GAGAGGATTGAGCATAGTCATTGCCTCACATGGCACATCGCATTGTGGCAGAAGTATTCAACTTGAATTGGATTATGGGGCTGTACGTGCCAAAATCACAATCGGATTATGAAGCGCGCCGCAGTGGCGGACTCCGGAGTAATATCGACACCGCGATGTTTGTTAACGTGTCCCAAACTCTAAGTGCGCGTGCGTTTTCTATTTCACACCCATCGAAATACAGCTGCCGCGATCGGGATCAAATCCGCGGCATCTAGCAATGCGATAGCCGCAAAACTAACGCGGCGGGCACAGAAGCGCTGATTTGGCGGTCGACCGCTTCCGTAGTGTCGCCTGGACCCTGCCGTGCGCTTTAATTAATGTGGCTCTGCTTCTGCACGCCCTGCGTAAGTTATCCGCTTGACACATTGGCATGGTGTTTATTTTTCAGAAATAGCAGCAACGCACCGTTCCGTACCTTTAACTTTAGCTTATCTAGTTTCCCTGCAACCGCCGTCCTATAGTAGTAGGGCTTGATTGCTCTCTCACGTGACCTCCCCCCCCCCTCCCTTGCATGGGAACTGCCTCTTCTCCTCCCTACTACAGTTCTATGTATGTAACCTCTGGACTCGTACCTTAATAAGAAGGGAAGCGCTGCAGTTTCTGCAATGCTTCTGAGCGGAGTAACGGATAATTACAGCTGTCAAGAGGCTAATGTGGCGACTGCCAGGAAGCTCCAGAGGGCATTGTGCACATTCGACGCTGTAGGGTGAAAACGAGTTTCTAGAGTCGCCTTTCCTCTCTAACTCGCCCGTGTAATGTATACACACGCTCTGAACCACCCCTCCCCCCTCCGACGCGATGTGCCTGCCAGCAGCAGCCACAGCAGCAGCCACAGCAGTGGGAAAGTCGAAGGAAGAGGCAAAGAAAGCTTCACTTTAAACGTGAGGGGGAGGGGCGACAAAGCTATGCGCGAGGACATTCGGTACACATAGCAGCAGTACATGCGCTCTCACGCGCACTCTCCACCACCCCGTTTCAATCGTCCTTCCCTCGCACCATCCCGGTCGGTAGATCGTTCCGGGGGCGGCTTTCAATCAGGCATCGACGCGTGACGTGGCCGTCCTCTGCCGCCGGCGCCCTCGGGGTCGCGCCTACACTACGTACGTGCGCAGGGCGCCGCGCTTGACGAAGTTTCATTGATCTTCGGCAGTTTCGTCGTGCCGCAGACGCGATTCCCAAATAGTTCTTCGAGGCAATGTGGGCCTCTTCGCCGCACGGAGCGGAGGTCTTATCTCGTGTCCAGGATGTGAATGAGAAAAATCGACCGTGCACTCCCTTGTCGCCGCGAGATAAGGAACTCCCGGGGAACGAAATTAACCCGGTGCCATCACAGCGGTATACACTGTGGCGCCATATCAATTTATGAATAACTTATCTGAAAATTTTATTTCATCGACCCCGGGTGAGTATTGATCGTGCCTGAAACGGCAAGTTGGGTGCACAAACGGCAGAGTATAGGATGCTGCAAAATTGCAGTGCTACTAGCGTGCACGAAGGGAGAAGGGGAGCTGAGAATTCACGAAGAACGTAAAGCGTGAACAAAAAAACATTATAAAAAAGAAAAAGGGAAACGTGGCGTATATAAAGCACGCGACCTTCTGTAATTTGTAGGCCCATATAGACGACATAAAAAACAAACTCCAGGTGTAGTTAGGTGTAGTCACCTCCGCAGAGTCAGCCCCTCCTGTTCTCACACGCGTAGCGAGCGATCGTCCTGTCTGTCTAGCGTCTGGCGCGTCACTTGCATCGCCGCGGTGTATCGTTGGCAGGCTCAAAGAAAGTGTAGCTAACGCAGGTCACATCCAATAACACGTCAAGAAGCTCGATGGATCGGGGCTTCACTTAATTAATTAATTTACTTATTTATGCGGGAGTGAAGGGCGAGCACCGGTCCTAGCCTTCCGCCCGAGGAATGAAATCAATGAGCCAAAGCACCCAGTCTCCCCAAGGTGTTCTTGGGCGTGGAAATACACAGAGGTGCGGGGCGAGGCGAGCGTCCAGTTTGCTACCCTTGACAGGGGAAGCGTATGTCGAGGGATGGAGGCGAGAGAGGGAGGGGAACCAGAGAAAGAGAGAGAGAAAATGAAGCTCGATTTAAGTTACAGCCGCGATGCCAGCGAGGCTTTTTTTTTTTTGTACGTGTACGCGAATACGACAAAATCACGTATAGAGTCGGCTTGTCGGGCCAGCAATCGGCCATCGGGTTTACGTAAACGATAACGGGTCGGATCGAGCGAGTGTCGAGGCGAGTGCAATCAATTTGCCTGCAAGGGGTGGGTTGACTTTGCCAACCCGCTTCGCAAACTTGTGTAAACGAGGTCGGGTCGGGCTGCGTCAGCTCGACTACTGACTCGACCCGTTCCCGTCGACTTCATGAAATCAAAGCTTTGGCGAGTCTGCGACGTACTTGACCATTGTCCGAGAACCTTTGTCTAGAAAGACGTTCGTGACCTCAGTTGGGCATAAGTGACTTTCCGTGCTGATCGTAAGGGACGTGTCTTATGTGACCTGTGCAGCAAGAAATGTTAACCAGGTTCGCGAAGCGGTAGGAGAAAAAAAAATGCGCGCAGAAGGACATCAGTGTGGTTTCTGTAAGCAGCCGCTATAGATTTTCGAATAAACTGCGCTTCAAATAGTCGATATTGCCAATGTACCTTTATGTGTATACTATATATATATATATATATATATATATATATATTGTTGCTTGAGCTGCGGAGTCCAAATGCCCAACCAATTTCAGAAAAGTACGAAAGCTCAGCTGTATTTTTGCTGCTTTCTCTCTTTCAAGAAACTTGGGACGCGGTCAACGTCTTCAAAACAAATTTAATCTGAAGGAATTTGCGGACGCTGCAAATGGCAATTGAGTGGTTTAGTATTGTGATGCAATTTAGAACATCTACTGCAACTCCGCCTATAGAGTGACTTCTATAAGACAACTGTCGCATTTCCTATTTTTCAGGCACTTTTCTCGCACATCGGCCTTTGCCTCAGCCCTACTTATACGCGTAATCAGTAATAATCAATAAGCGCGAGCGTCAGGTGCAGCTGTATTAGTTTATTAAGCTTCTGCACAGCGTCCACCTTTTTAATGCGAACATTCTTCGCCTTATTCTGGACTCTTCGCGGTAAGTATGTATGTGGGAATCGAACCTCTGCCGTCGAGCACAGCAGCCGGGCTCTGTAAACATTAGCCCACGATCGCTTCTTTTTCTTTTTTCTTTATTGCCGGTTTCTTAACGCGTCACATATGTCACTTGTTGCTACTTTACAACGAAAAGAGTAAACAGAGTAAAGGCAGTAAGCCAGCCGATGGCTGGCCTTCTGATCTTAAATTCCTTCGGTAATTCCCTTAAATTCCTTTGGGAATTCAAGATGCTGGAGTTCTTTAACGTGCACTGCACGCACGGTACGCCCCAGCGCTTGTCCATTCCGCTTCCATCGGAATGCGTCCGTCACCACCGCGATCGAACCCGCAAACTCGAGCTCAGCAGCGCAACGCCGTAGCCACTGGGCCAACACGGTGAGTGATAACGTTTCTGGGCTTCCTTCTAGACGTTTCTAGACTTTGAAGCGTTTCACCTTTTCTTCAGCTGTCACTTGCACGTGAATCAACCGCGCGGAGACTGAGTCACGCTCATTTTTTGTGACTGCTTTGAACTCTCCGATGGACCACAGTACTGCGTTAAAATTACCGGGTGGCGGTATACCGAGCCCTCGATCGCAACGGGCCCAGCGGACAGCCCGCCAGGAACCCGTGTGACCCGAGCCGCCAAGGGCGCCGCGGAAATCAATGGAGCTTCGCTCTGTGTGCCACGGATGGTTCGTGTATAGGGACGGGCGGACAGGGTTCGTGTCCGCGGGCAGTCACCCGAAAGTGTGTTGCAGTGCGTTTCCTTTTTTGCATGGCCCTCCATCCCCGCGCGCACACACAAAAAAATTAATAAATAATAAAAGCAAAGGGCGGGTCCCTTGTCAGATGGGAGAGACTGACTTCATTCGTATAGTTTCTCTGCGACCTGGCTATTTGGGGGCGCGTGTCACAACATCGCGTGACACAAAGCGATACGACGAGAAGAGGGGAGAGGGGGCGGGGGTGCATAACTTTATCCTATACGCTAGACGTGAGTCTAGGCTATACAGTGTACGTAGGGTCCGCTCGGAGTAAGACGCTTTCGAAGTGTTTCAACACTGAGATTAAGTTTTTGAGCATGCGTGCCGAGAAGTTTTACGAATGTGCGCGCGAGGTTTTACGATTTCTGGCCTACGTATGTAAACCACCCCCAGCAACCGTCAAGCGGCACAAATGGACGCACCGTGGTACAGATGGCACCAACATTACTTGAGCGTAAAGAGGTCAACTTCCGATCGCATATCGGCTCCTGTGGAAGAGCTTAGGACTTTTGGACGCTCTGTGACAAGTCGCAATGCAAGACGGTTGCATTTTCGGTGTACCCACCGCGGTGGGCCCAGTTTAGCTACGGCGTTTTCCCGCTGAACACGAGCTCGTGGATTCGGATCCCGGACACGGCTGCCTGATTCCGACGCGGGACGGAATGCAAAAAAAAAAAAAAAAAAGGAGAAGAAGTCACGCTTTGGGTGCCAGGCGGTCTAACTTAATGCGAAAACCCTCGACTACGGCCTCTCTCGTATAACCTGCTGTACAGTTTCTGGACATTAAACACCACTTTTTTTTTTTTCCGAGGTCTGGATCCGGCCACACCGTTAAGTAGAAACTGAACAATTACAACGGAGCTTCGCCTGGCACGCTCCAACCAGCGACATTCCTTGATCGACCCGTGTTACCCACATCAAGCCTGCATCGTCCCGTGGGCTTCTGCCTTGTCCGAGTCGAACGCAGCCCTTTCTTCCTCACCGAAAGAGGTCTCGAGACATTATTTGGGATTTTCCTTCTCAGCGAACTTGAAGCATAACAATTAAAAAAAACTGCAGGTATTGTTAGCTCACGGACAGCTAGTTAGCACGATTCTCATCGCCGGCCGTAAGCTGCAGTGCGTACTACAGCTCACGGCCCACGATGAGGCACAAAAGTGAAAGGCTATATAACCTTTTCTGGCTCGTCTATTATCATACATAAGGTATCATGCTGTAGAAACTATATAGTAACCAGTTCAGATGGAACTAGCTTAGAAGGAAGCCGTTCTAGATAGCAATTAGCACTTACAAAATGAAAAAAAAAAGAGATGAATAAAATCACAGATGAAGGCGACAATAAAGCGCGACAACCATTTCAGCGCGCAGTCACGTGGCCCGTGCACTACACTCTTAAGGCCGAATGAGGGGCACACGCGAGATCAGCCAGACGATACCACGAAATGCGAAGGTTGTGGGATCGTTCCCCACATGCGGCAAGTTGTTTTTTTTCACCCACTTTCATTTCCATTAATTTATCGTTTCTTTGCTTCATTTAGTAAGCTCAAGTAACTTCCCCTAAGATGTCCTTGGTGTCAGTGTGTTGGCTTCTTATGATATGACTAATAAAAATCGGGCGCCTCAGTTAATCCCATTTCCTCTCGTTTATATATATATATATATATATATATATATATATATATATATATATATATATATATATATATATATATATATATATATATATATATATATATATATATGGGTGTTGTAACAGTCCAGGGCCGGGACAATGAATGTAACGATTTTATTCATGTGCTGCGGAATAGCGTGCACTCCTCCCATGTTATCAGCGGGATCGGCCGGCGGTGGACGGCGAAGGATAAAAAGACATAGACTCGAGCGAACGGAATCCCTGCATTCTAACGGCCTTCCGCTCTGCGTCTCCTTTGGCCCAGCGAGCAACACACAAAAATTATCGCCGAACAAGTCCAGCAGGGGTCGAGCCGGCCACCGCAGTGCAAAGACTGGCCCAGCTCGTTAGCGTGCCCGCATCCGGTATGCGAAAGTAAACAACCTTCGGCGTCGTCTTCAGAAGAGCGCTGCTCGCCCTCTTCTTTCGGGGCGGGATTTGGGAACCCTCGTCGTCACCAACTCAGATAAGGGCTTCGAAAAAAACACGTCCTTCCGATGAGCACGCCAACGCGTCGGCCCCGCTATAAACGAAGCAGGTGGTGGGACGGGAGAGGGGCGGCCAAGCACAATAACCCTATAACCTCTCCGCCCTGCTGAGCCAACAATAACGCGGCGTTGCACGCGCTCGTTCCCGTGTGTAAGACGCAAGTGAGCCGCGGACGTCTATCACATCCGCTGAGTTGCGGGCGCGCGGAGGAGGGGCAGTAAAGAGCAGATTTTTTATGTCCCTTTTCTTTTTCTTTTGGCGAGCCGACAAGCCGCCATCCCGGAATACCTCAGCGGCACGCCAGACGAGACACAGAGGGAGCGCCCAACGCAGAGAAATGACTTTGGGAGCTCCATTTCGATTACCGAGGACTGTTTACCGACGCGCAGAATGCACGCGCTGTGCCGGAACTCTTGCAGCCGACCCCGCGCGTACGCACTCATCTCGTGGACCGTGCGCTGGCGTAATGTCAACATTGCTGATTTCCTCCGCAGGGAGCAATCCGTCTCGAAAGCAAGTGTTACCATTCTAATTGCCGCGTTTCTTTCGGTAAACAACACGTGCCCAGCGCCATCATACGGAGCCGACAATGTCACCGACGAAAACGCAGGGTGAATTACGTTTTTTTTTTTTAAATTGAAATGTAGAAATGATAGATAAAGAAAAATGAAAGTGAACGAAAAAGAAAACCAGCCGCAGGTGGGCTATCGAACCCACGTAGTGACATCAAGCGTGCGATGCTTCTTGGCAATCCAGCAATGGGGGCACCGTTTTTCCGTTCACTTTCTTGAGGAAGTGGATACCCAAGAAAGTACATGGGACAACGGCGCCGGTGTGGTTCGGATGGTTAGAGCGCCGCACGCTTAATGCGACGACTACGTGGGCTCGATAACCCACCCGCGGCTGGTTGTTTTTTTTTTTCGTTAACTTTCATTTTTCGTTATCTATCATTTCTACATTTCAATTTAGAAAAACGTAATTCACCCTGCGCTTTTCTTCGTGTCATTGTCCGCTTGGTATGATTGTGACACAAAAATCTGGTTGATAGTGCCCATAGCCGACAAGCCGCGTGTGTGTGTGTGTGGACGGGGGGGGGGGGGGGGGGTTGTCTTTTCTTTTTCTGTCTCTCACCTATCGGATCCCTTTGCCCTTCTCCCACCGGTACATGATAGCCAACCGTAGATAATCTCTGGTTAACCTCCCTGTCTTTCCTATGCCCTTTCTCTCTCTTTCTCTCTCTCTTTACGAAAATCGGGCCCGTCTGTACCCCTTCTCCTCGTTCATTGCATGCGCGACACGTATATCAGACAGGAATTGGTGGAACAGAACACACAAACAGAAGGGATCAACTCCGGGAGAGTGGTCGAGATCGGCTTCAGGACACTTTTCTCGTGAAAGGTTTTAGTAAGCGCTTGTTGGTTCTCATTTTTCTGCGTCTCCCCAATTTATGCTTCATTACTATGAGTAATTAACTCCATACACGGACACCCGAGTGCTTTGGGACGACTGCTTTCACATGAGTTGGTTGGAAGGAAATGTACGTAACCGCCCCTCATGAAAAAAATCTCTCAACTTCACTACGCGACTGTCACACAAATGGCCCGAGAGAGTGCCAATCCGGACCCGACTATGCCCCCACCGGGTGCAAGCGCACTTTGCCAGTGCTTCGCACATTTACAGTGGACACCTACATGTAGCGTGATTTCCCACTGCCATTCTGCCGGCATGTTTGTTTGCCGTCGGACACAAGATTGTTGAAACGAAGGTACACTTGTCTACGACTTATTTCTCCTACATCGTAGTGCAGTTAAGTGAGTAAGATAACTTGCACGCATTGAGCTCCACCACGAATTCGTGCAGAAACTGAACATGAATGCTGATTTTAATCCTAACGGATTCGAACGTTAAAGCGGTCCTAAAGAGAGAAACAAAAACATTATTTCAGCTGTATTTTCCACGATTTCAAGAATGCCACTCTTACAGTGAGGGGAGGCATGGTATGTCAGAAAAGACGGAAAAACAGAAGACGGCTGGCGACGCTGCCTTGAAGTTTCCGCACCAACTCGCAATGACGTCACGGATTTGGACGGCTTTTTCTCAGGCCTGGTAAACGCTTCATCGGTATAAACACGGACGACATCGTATTCTGAAGGAGCCACAAACTGAGCGTATCAAGTTTCCCAGATTTTACTGACGTACCAAGGGGCAAAAATTTAAAAAAAAGCTACATTGAAATATGTGGCGTCACACTGACATAGTGACAGTGTGGTTTAATACAGAAAGCGACATGAAACACCGAACTTCATTTTGTTTTCTAGATCAACCCATCACCGCAAAGTTAACAGAAACCGAGTGTCGAATACATAGTTTATCAACCTGAATTGATTTAGTTCCCTCTTTACTATCGGTTTATGTGCACTGTGACGTATAAGGGATCAACAGCGCTCGCGGCGACATCTTGCTAAGCTGTATGCAAGCAGACCGCGCAATAAATAAACGTACGTTCTCGCATTTTACATCTGCTGATATTTGCGCAGTCACGAACAGCCTGACGAAGACTGCGGAACATGAAAGAAGGAACGTTTCCAGCGATGTAAAGTAGAACACAATCACAATTTCACAACCACAATTTCACCAATCACAACCACCCGCATTTGAGTCGAGCACGTCAACGTAAAGTGTCGCCACCGCAGACACCGTTCCCAGCCTGCAGCGTGCCGGTAGGCGACGACCAACGCGGTAACTTGTAATACTTCGCCGTCAGACAAAAAACAACACTCGAGTCGAGGACAACGGGCGCAATATTGCCGCCGTGAGCGGAGAAATGCTGCCTTATCTCTTGCGCAATCTCTCGAGGCTGCTGCGGCAGCCGGTGTTTACGATATACGGCTCGCGTGTCAGCCGCCATTTATGCTTCGTCGAAGCGCCCGGCGCGTCGCATGCAATGATGGCGCCGATTTGAGTCTGTGCACTGCAGACACTTTGGCGTAGACGCTATACGGGAAGTTTTGCCGGGGCAAAGCGCGCTGCCTGTGGCAGCTCTGGGGAGGGGGACCGATCCTCCCTCCCCCAGACCGCCTTCCTCCTATCGCCATTACAGTGCCCTCCACGACGAAAGCGGTGAATTATGGGTTGCATTCCTCTCTCACCCCGCACTCCCCAAAAGAGACGCAGAGAAAACACAATTATGATTCCCAACTCCTTTCATTTTTTCATAGCTCATGTGTTTATTTTATATCGAAGATTATATCGAAGAAAGCCTATTTTTAAGTGTGCGCAGTGATCAGGTAAGCGACCTTTTTCTGTCGGGGTTGATTGATGATGCGGTTAATCAGCGATCGGTTCGACATGCTTCCAGCGCTTAGATTATATGCTGTACAGTCTGGGCCTTCGAGTGCGTTATAGGTAAAACCTTTGTGCGTGCTGCTGGGCTGTTTGTGCGAGTAGCATGCGCCTGATGCGCTTTGTGCGGGCAGGTTTTGCGACTGAATCGAACAGCGCTTCGTCTTGTGTCGACCCACTTCACCTCCTCTGTTTGCTCTCTTCAGTGTATGGATTACCAACATTGTCATTCGCTTATTCTATCAGGTCTTTCGGATCCAAAAACAGAAACAAGTGACTGGTGTCCGCGGGCAGTTGTCTGGGCAAGAGATTGATGTTACGCATGGATGTTAGCAGCGTTGGTTTCAAGGTGAGTGAGTGAGTGAGTGAGTGCGTGAGTGAGTGAGTGAGTGAGTGAGTGAGTGAGTGAGTGAGTGAGTGAGTGAGTGAGTGAGTGAGTGAGTGAGTGAGTGAGTGAGTGAGTGAGTGAGTGAGTGAGTGAGTGAGTGAGTTAATAGAGCGCTCAAATAATGCATAGGATGCAGAGACTGAGTGGCGAATTCACTTTGTCGGGAAATTAATGCCTTAATGTATAACTTTTATTTGACGCTACAAGCGGCGCCAAACAACCACCACTTAGTCGAAGCCACTGAAAATTGCATGCAGGAAACAACTGCTCAGCAACGCCAATGGCCTACCGGTTTTTGGAAATGACCTTATACGTATAGCGGCAACGAGGAAGAACGCAAAAGATGTCACAATCACGTTTTCAAGCAAACCCATGGATCACTTAGAATCGGTGCCCCGTAACCAACCGTAACAACGACAGTTCAATAACTGATTGATCGTACAGCTCCGTAACTATGACGTTGCGCCGCTGCTGAGTACGAGGTAGCGTGTTATCCTGTGTCCCGGACCTCGGCGCACGCATATTCCAATAAAGGCCAAACGCAAAAAATAATAATAATAAAACAAAAAGGATATACTCGTGAACCGGGCATGGGGTGCACGTTAAAGAGCACCAGGTGGTCCAATTTAATCCGGAGTCACCCACTACACCGCGCCTCAATATCGTATCGTGGTCTCTTTCTGCACGCAAAAGCCCTAGAATGTAATTATCGTTCATCAATCCGAGCGGCCAATCTGCCTCGCAGTAGCGTTCGGCGTGCGTGAACCTATACGAGCGGTCGCGAGCCTCGATATGCGCTCGTGCGTCACAGTATCGGAAAGAGCACAGGCGCACTTGCCGGCGCAGACGCAAAGCGTGTTGCGTACAGGAAAGTCATCCCGACGCGCATGCGCCGTGCCCGACAGCGGCGGCACGGCACATGTAAAGGCAAGCTGCTTTCACGAAAGTCGAAGACGTCTTCGAGGCTCGACAGGGACTTCATCGCAGTTGTGCACTGCGCGCGACAGCTGCAGCAGTGACTCGTGCGCAAAGAAAAACGACGGAAACAGAAAAAAATAATAATGAAAGAGCGCATTTACGCTTGTACACATTCAGCTATAGGGTCTAACCATAACTTGCTAGACGACAAAAGCCCTGCGCGCTCTGTGTGTGACGTAATATAAATGGCAAGCTCGGTGCTGTCGTAGAGAATTGTGGTTCGGAAAAATAAACTACCTATACTGGCCGGTCATTTTCCTTCGAGTCTCATGGAATTAAAAAAAAAAAATCGCCCGTGGCAGGCAGCATAATTCTTGTCCTTGGGCTGGATTACACGAAGAGGCGGACGCTAGTAGCACGAGAAATCGAATCGCATGTTCAACGAATTAATGAAAATGCGCCAATTAGCGTCTTAATTAACTGTATCATGGGCCATATTGATATTTACGAATCCTAGCCGTTGAGCTTTCGGGACGTATCCGCTTGCAATGAATTTCCAGGATGACACCATTCTGGAGTTACATTATTTCCCAAAGTGCGGGACGAAATACATGGGTGTTCCAGTTACTTTTTTGCGTCAATGCATAAAATAGCGTTTTGTAAAAAAAAAAAAAAAAACTAAGTGGAACAACAGTGCCTTCTTACGGCCAGTTTGATGGCGCATATCTCCAAACTGGCGTCATTCTAGAAATTCATTCCAAGTGGACGAACCTTGCAAACTCACCGTCTACAAAGTTCTTAAATTGCAATATGTGACGTAAATTAATTAATTCCGCACATAATTAGTGAGCTTTTGTGTATTAGTTTAACAGGTGTTTTGAGTTCTCGTGCAAATAATGTCCGCCTCTCTAGATAACTCCTAAACAGAGTTATGTTATCTCCAAGAAGCTATTTTCGAAACTTCTGTAAACCCTAAATATGATCACTTGTATTTGACCGCACTATAATGACGCCCACGGATTGTGTAGACTATGGTCTCACTAAGCGGCGTTGTGCATCAATTCGCACCGCGTTAACTTTCCGCCGCGTGGGAGCAGCTAGCCTGGCTTCGGTTTCCCTATTGGAATGAAATTAAAATGCAAAAACGTTTCAGTATGCCCAAACAATGGCAATGAAACTGCGCGTTAAAACAGTTGGCAGAATTTTTTTTTTTTTTTTTTGCCGTGAAAGGTTAGAAAAAAATACGTGAGGGTCTCAATACTGTCCTCGATTATTGCCCTCGCCTCTGAAAAGCGAGGGATCTGCAAACAATGTGGCAAAGCCAACTCCACAGGTTTCCCACCTATCGAAAGGATGTAGCACGCTTCGCAGCAGCAAAGCAGGTCTCGTATAGGCATTTTATGCGTATGATCGTGACACGCAGTTTCCAGCACCGCAGTCACGTGCTCTTTTTCAATGACCATTGAAATTCGAAACCGCTGAAATCCTCGGTGCCCGTTGGCTCCTTTCCACAACTTCGCACAGAGGAGCCACATAGGCGCGCGCACTTCATTTGTATTTGATTTCAATGATCATTCAAGGCGACCATGTGACCGTGGCCTGTAAGGCGGCTAGTTTGACCCGCCGCGGTAGCTTAGTTTTGTTTGGGCCACGCCGGCCGCATTTGGGTGGGGACGAATTGCAGAAGCTCTCACGATACACCGCGCTTTTGACGCACGTTAAGGGACGCCAGGGGGTCTAAATTAATCAGCAGTTCCCCCCTCTACGGCGCGTCTCGCAATCATACTGCGGATCAGGCACGTAAAACTCCAGAATTTAACTTTGAAGGCGGTTAATTTGCACAAGTTTCTAGCATTTAAAGCTTCTTCGAAGATCAAGGCACGATATCCTTATACACTTCCGTTCGGACGTGTTCCCAACTTTAGAACCTACAGTCTCCGACGCGTCGCTCGGATAAAGCCGGATCGGCATACACGGAGATCGCCTGTCGCCTTTCCCACACAGATGCCGCCGAGACGCCAGAAGGTACCACTATATAGGTACACGGCTTCTCAACTGCACCAAGTAGTCACGCTGTATGAGCAAAGCGAGGCTTCGCAATAACGAAACAGCCACTTTAACCGCGAGCTGAGTTTCGGTAAGTCAGGAAAGATGCATAAGACGAACACGCGCTGCGAAGCTGCCTCGTATAGCTTCCGCATCAAGTCGCCGTGACGTCATGAATTTTCGACAGCGGGGCTGTCATACGGGCTAGAGAATACGGAACAAGCGACACACTTACTGCTGTGAAGCGGTGGCGAAGGGATTAAGCTGCGTTCTAAAGGCCTGGCCAGACATAGCAAAGTTTGGGGAAGCTTTTACTTCATGTAAACGGTCCAAATGCTGCGAGAAAATACTTTTGAAATCCGTAGCGCCACACTGGTGCTCTTGTTCTGGCGTAAAGTTAAAAAGATAACCGTATAAACGTCGGGCCTATCATTTTTTTTTCAGCCAACCATCAGCCTTAAGTTCTCAACGAAATAACGTATGGTTTTTAAGGAATACTCGACTGGTCGAAATAAACTCAGTGCGGCTATTTAGTGTCGACGAGAGGACCTGCTCAGATAGTAAGGTAGATTATCGCTTTCAGTCGCGAATTTTAATTGAGTGTCAATGAAGGCGTCAAAGTGGCAATAATTTTACTCCAAAGCGCTGAAATAAACTTCAATGTGGTTGGATGGCCCTTGGCATACTTTCTAGTGAGTGAAAGCAACTATGGAGTAATTAGGTCTCGATTTATTGCACAGTCGATCATATTTCCTAATAATAAGTGAGCAAGTTGCTCAAGGCTCGTGCATACGTCAGTTATTACCTCGGGCAATACGAGGCGGGAAATAACTATGCCTTCGCTAGCGGAAAGAGGAACGTCAGACAACTGGTCCGACATTGTAGTGCCTCCAGTGAATTGGTCGTTATTAGCAATACCCCGCACATGGAAGTGAATTAAATGAAGCTACGAGTATACAGGGGGTTCCATTTAACCACAGATTACTGTCCGTTGTTTCTCCCTTTTTTTTTCTCTTCCACTACAAAACACAACTGGTAAAAACGAGTTGCGTACGCAAGTTTGCACACCGTGACCACGGAGTGACCGTGACTGAAGCCGTGACGGCACTTAGCGTAAAAGACGCCATTACGTAAAGGGGGGAAGGGGTCCCCCCGATTAGTATCAACCACGTGAGGGTCTTTAACTTGCACCCGAAGCATGATACACGATCCCTATTGCAATGCGGCCTCGTCGGATTGCAGCCGCCGCGGTCGGGACCCGCTCAGCGATGGAGCACCAGCATTGCATCAAGAACTTTCAGCGCGGCTAACGGTACGTCATCGTCACGTTTGAAAATTCGCTCTCCTATATGACTGTCCACTGCCGCGCTCGTGTGGCGAAGAATGTCGCCGCGAAAGAAAGAGAAAGCGGGTTCGAGGCATGTATAGGGTCTTCAAGGCCTGTCCGACTATGGGCCCACTGACGTCTCCTTCAAACCCTCCCCCACCCCCACCCCACCCCCACCTTTTTTTTTTTTTTTTTTGTCTGACACCATTACTGCTTCACCGCATCGGACAACAATGCTTCCAGAGGAACAGCTTCATTTCACGGACGAATTATGTTTTTTTTTTTTCTTGCGAGGAGGGGGGAAGGGGCATCCATGGTAGCGACGGACGCAGCTGTGGCAGATCCTAACAATGGCTGTACATAATATTCTGTCAGGTCGACACTGCGTCCTTTTTCAGCATTTGCGTGCACAGCTGCTTGAACAGAGACTGACATCCAGCAGGTATGGCGGCCGTGCTTCAGGTTCATCTTGCCTTTCTCACCAGCACGAATCTATGATGCAATACCAACACAACCTCGCAGCGGCCGTGTTTCATGACGCCGCCACTCGTGCTATATACGTGCCACAGCGCCCAGAACGCATTGCTCCCAGCCTTATGAGTTAATAGATTAATTGACTGTTTCATTCACTTTGTTAATATAGAGAGAGAAAAAAGAGGAAAGGCGGGGAGGGCAACGCATACACGTCCGATTCGCTACCTTGCGCTAGGGGAAGGGGATATGAGGAATAAAAGAGAGAGGAGAGATAAAGTGAAATCGTTGCGATCGAGCGCGAATTAGATGCGCAGCCAGTCTGTAAACGGTCGCAGATAGCTGTCTTTGCTTTTTGCGCCATCGAGGCGCACGGCCACAGTCCGACGCCATGGTCCATGGAGTGAAACCCCACATATGCCTCACAGATTCCGTTGCGCAGAGCTTCGGGTTAATTTCGGGCTCTTGAGGTCCTTTAACGTGCACCTAAATTTAAGGCCATGCGCATTTACTTTTCTCGCTCTTTTTTGCATTTCTCACAGCGTAAAAACGACTGCCTCGGTCAAGGATTAAACCCATGATCTCGTGCTCAAAGGCAGAACGTCATTGCCACTGAAAAACCGCGACAGGTCATAGTATTAATTTTAAAAAAGAAAAAAAAAACGCTACGTGACCCGCCGTGGTAGTTTAGTGGGTATGGTGTTGGGCTGCTAAGCACGAGGTCGTGGAATGGAATCCAGGCACCGACGGCAGCATTTCGATAGGGGCGAAATGTGAAAACACCCGTGTATTTCAATTTAGGCGCACGTTAAAGAACATCACGTGGTCCGAATTATTCCGGAGTGCCCCACTACGATGCGCCTCATAATGAGATAGTGGTTTTGGCAAGTAAGATCCCACAATTAATGTTTTTTTTTTTGAGGACGCTACACAGAGAGGTATACAGTAGTCTTCGGTTCCATCCCAACCATAAAAAGAGAGAAGCGAACGTTCGCCTTTAGTCACGATTGTCTTCCTGTAGGTCGATTTCACGAGGAGTTTTCACCACGCGACCGCTGCCGCAGTCCGTGCCGGTAGCTTTAGTCCTTAGCGGGCACGAAGGCAACTTTGGCACTAAGTGAGCTGTTTTTGTGTCATGATACACCCTGCCGGCCATCGAGTTCAAACGGTGTGGAGGTGTCAATAAATAGGTAATATGCAATAGTTGGGGGTTTGAGAATAGTCACTCTCCCACTAGCCCCCCTAAAGGTGACTGGCATTTCCCTCATCGTTCTCCTAAACGTTGCCTTCGACCCAGATACAGCCGGGAAAGCGGCGAGAACTCTATTGTTCATCACGACGCCGACGACCGCTGCGCCAAGACGTACAGAAGCACCGTCGCTCCTATAACGTTTCGTTTCTTTTGACGAAGAAGGCTTAACGCTGGCGCTCTTTGTGCTTTTCAGCGCTCCATTGGAATGTGAGCCCAATCGAAAGGTTCGCCACACTACGCCATCGGGTGACAGGTAAGGCGACCTAGCCATGAATGTTGGGTCCTTTACCTTAAAGCATTGAAGTGCGCAGTGAAGGCCGGCGTACTTGCGTTACGCCCCCACGCGTTGTATTCACCGCGGCAAGTGTAGCGGCCTTAGCGACAGGAAATGCAAGGCGCCACCTTGTGCCGAGACCCGCAAGCTAGAACGAACGCGCGTGAGATCGGGTCAGTCCTCAAAACAGATACCAGGGCAGATTCTTAGAGTTTCACCTTAGCCACTTATCCTTGCCGTGGACTCCAAGGAATGCGCAAGCGAGCGCCTTCTCGTCCGTCTCAAGTCTTAGTTCCTTTTCTTTATCATTCTTAATCGTTACAAGACAAATGTAAAGTCGTGCGATTAGTTTTATACATTTTAACTTCTAGTCACACTATCAGGAGCATGCACTCGTCATTATGTGTAAATAAAAGCGGCCGTCCGGAGTACGTAACCCGAACAACACTATGTGCGGTGGCGCTTCCATATATGAGGCCGCCACTGACGTCGCATCACCGTGCTCGCGCGCTTGGATGTCATTTGCAGCGGAGCCAGCCGAGGCGCGGCCATTTTCTTTCTCTTCGTTTAGCACGTCACTTCTGTCGCGCGCTGTTTTTTCAAATCTGTGTTTTCCGGAATCTACGGCGTATGGAGCCGGGCGCCGCCGGCAGATGCCGGAGCACCGGCTGCGTCTTAACACGAGCGCCTTCGGTTATAGGCTGACCCTGGATAGAGAGACCGTTCTGTTTACGAAGCAGCAGCAGCAGCAGCTTGTAGCGCACGTTGTTTAGCTCGGTCTTGCGCTGGCGCACGTAAGCAGCAGCAGCAGCACTGCTGCACAGCTGCTCTTCTATCGCGCTGGCGCGTTCGTCGTCTTCGCGCGTCCCTCATTGTTCGCCTATGTGGAGAGAGGTGGGACCGGCGGCAGCGAAATGTTGGAAGAAGAAAGAAAGAGAGAGAGAGGAACATCTGCGTGGACTGTGCGAAGACGTGCCCCGCGAATTGCCATTGTTCCGGAGCCAAGACTCCTAGCGTCGTGAACACGGAGGAATCTCGCAGCTTTACTTGCTGCGCTCGTTGGTCATGAATGCCTTTTCGTGGCCAGATATGCACGCCGATTTGCATGTACGTATACGAGTTTAATGAGGTGCACGGCGTGCGCGGTTGTTTATTCCCCTCCTTCTTTAATAAGAATTTAAAGGAGGCGGTTGGCGCCTTTATTGACGCCGGCCGATCCCTTTCGCAAGGGGCAAACAAAGCTGAAAGTCTGAAGGAAACACTAAAGACATTCAAATTCACGAACAACTGCGAAGTCCCGCACTCCCGTGAAAGAATTAAGGCAAGAAAGAGAGTAAAAAAGACACTCAGCTAGGCACACACGCAGTTCCGTAAACAAATGAATGTGTACAAGAGTCCGAAAACACGTCCAGCTGTTGACAGTTTTGCAGACGAGACGGCTGACATATCTACACATAGCTACACAAGAAAACACTTAACTACATACGCATAACTAAATCTGGTAATTCAGTAGGGAAGCGATCCGCAGTACTGGGTCTGCATACGGGCTAGTCAATCGTATATTACAGGTGTTTCACCACTCTGTTTAGAGAACTTGAATATTACGATGACAGGATTACTCCTGTCCGTGTTTAGTTTGAGATTTCGTAAACAGTTCGGATAAACGTCTACAATGTACACATGGACTAGCCACATTCAGTCGCACTACTTCAAGCTATCATTTTGAGTTCATCGCGGGCTTCACTGTTACATTGTCTTCCGCTTTCCCATCGCACGCCTATCAGTGTATTGCGTTAAGCTTTGTTAAGCACTTACAATGTATAAAGTGAATCAACCCAGCACTGCCGAACGTTGTCTGGATATGAACTGTGGTTCTGGTCAGCCGTTCTGTCAGAAAAACGAAAGTCAACCAATCGACGCACCAACCCCCTCCGCGCCCAGTCGAAGTCGTAACACCTGCCCTGTCATATAAACGCATTGTAACAGGTTTCATAAGCCCTACACTTCTAAACGCCGTCCTGCAATCGCCATGGTTGCGGAGATAGCGATCGTTGCCATGGTGATGGTTAGCGACCTTGTCACCAAAAGAATACGAAGCATTCCTTTCCCTTGAGTATGGTAGCAAGTTAGCATCTTGGAACTGCAAAATTAAGCACAACATTTTGTTTTCGTTTACGAAGAAGAAATGTGCGTGCTTCTAACGTAGGACATAATCTTTCCCGGTTGTATCTGAACACAGATATTTCCATACAGTCACGCTAATTTTTTTTAAACGCTGGAAAAGCAGCTCGCGGTGGCTGTCGGCCAGCTTCCACGAGGAAGCTAAGCCGTTATAAAAACCGAATTAGAGGTCAACTGCAACAAATTTTCACTAGAAAAACGAGCTACATAACCGCAGCGTTAACACGACAACCGCTACAAAGATTACAGGTTGAAAGCTACTTTCGCGGTCCTTCTTGCCACTTGAAAGTGTGACGGATTGGTTTAGTTGGTGACTCGTCACCACCTTGTCGCCTTTCTTGCCAACTTTGTTGCGTATGTCGTGTGAACGATACGGTTATTGCCTTAAGACGCGAAGGCGATGAGCTCGAGAATAAGTTCTGCTGTATATGAATGCTGCCAAGTAAACCAATTGTCATCCTGAAGAATACCGAAATAATTTATAAGCGAGCACAAGCTAGCCCAACAGCCAAACACGTTCTTTCTAAGACAGGTCCCCTTGTAGGAACGCTGGCTCGAGGCTGAACCTTTCCATGTTCGGCCACTAATTTACTTAATTAAAGGCTATCTGGTTGAACTCGTAAGGAACGACGCTTATACTCGCGGACTACTTTCTGTGGCAATGAAGGGAAAGCTATACGGGAAGGACAAGTGAGAGTGTTTCTGGAAAGAGTCCCGTGCTTTCATCCGCGTTAGTTTAAGCTGTGGAAGACAAAACATAAACGCCTTATTAGAAACAGTTAAATAAGATAAAACACACCACCGAGTGTAAAAGTTTACTCATTTTGCGGCTTTACCCTTGCGCGTCTGGGCAAACGCGAAACCGTCGCACGTGGAAGCTGCGTCGATTCAGCGTCTGTTCCGAGCAACCAAAAAGCACTGTCAAACGCCGACGGACTACTTGGCGTCGTAACACATGTGCAGCAGCCACGCGCCCGTAGCTGTCCCTTCATTGCCACTGAAAGTTGTCCGCCAGTATAGCGATAAGGTCACCGGCTGCAGAGCGAGCGTGATAGTGAGTCACCATCGCAGAGCAGCAGCTACGTTCGTTCTTCAAGTGTCCGTTGGCTTCATTTCGAGCTGCTTTCATCTTATGAGTCAGCACCGTCTTGGACAGCGTTTCACAGTGCGGCCACATCTACTTGTCGTGCGGCGACCTTCAACGAATCTCGAGACGGGCCTGAATATTGCAAAGCCACTTGCTTCGTTCACACCTGAGCTTGCTTGCCGGCTTCCAGGGCATTTACACCTGTTTACACCTCTAACGCGTACTCGAGAGAAATCGAAACTATAGGGCTTAGTGGGCCCTCTCATACTTTTGTGGCGTAATGCCGCCATTTTATGTACGTTTTTGTTACCCCATCCTGTATATATGCACCGAGCTTTCAATGAAGCAACCTTTCCCGACGCTTACAACATATTCGCCGCCCTAACACCATCCGCTTGCTCACACTTGCAACGACGTGAGCGCAGGAAGCTCCAAAAAAGGTTGAAAAGGGGTTGGCCTCTGTTAGCGTTATCATCTGTGGTTTTAAAGCTGCCTTTTCCAGGCGGAGGCACGTTTTAGGCTTCACGACAGCTCAAGAGAGAACGTAGAACGCATTCTGATAAGGTGTCCTATGTTTGAAGAGCGAAGAAGTGCTTTGGAAGAAAGCCAAAGCAAAAAAACAGCGATGATCCTTGATGATCACCCTTTCAGCATAGAACAGTTGCTTGCAACATGAGATAACGCGTCCATTAGGACGATAGGCTCTTAAATTTTTGATAACCTTCGCGAAAAGTGACGTTGCATATCTGTGTTAAAACGTCCTTGTTTGTTTATTTATTTATTTAGTGTTATTATATTGTATTGATTGATTTTCTTGCGTTTAATTACAAAAAGTGTGGAATGAATGTGTCGTTTTGCTGCTGTTTCTTTTTTTTTTATATTGACTGTTTACGCATGTTTACGAAATGTGCTTTACAACGGAAACTTTTTGTTTTTCATATCACCTCACTTACCGTTCTTTATTCATTGAACAAAGTATTGTTTGTAGTAGCCGACGCCACAAGAGTTGCCAACATTTCCCATTGCATCCAACTAAATCATTCACTCACCCGCCCTTACACCAACCTTACTACACCGCTTGCACTTATGTAGTGTTCATCTTATTGTTCCAATTGCGCTGACCACTATATATTACGAAATCGAACCGCAGGGATGCTGTGTGCAATATTAAGGTTATTTCAACATTAAAGTTATTTCAAGATTAAAGTTATTTCACCCATGCTGTGTGCAAGAAGCGAACGGCGCTAAACAGTGACCACAGCGTTACTTCAGTTGTCTTCATCCGTGTACAATTTAGCAAAAGCGTGTCAATTAATTGACTGTGAGAATAGTGGTTCTCAGGTCTCGATGCGCATTGTGCCGGTAAGGCCGCCTCGCTCGCCATGTTAGTAAACTTTGCTTAGGGCCCTGGTGTAACGTGCTGACGGCTAAATATCGCGCAACGAAGAGTTGCTTACGATAGCGCGTGGGCGAGCAGGACAAGAATGATGCACAGTGAGGTGGCAATGCGTGCTTCGCATTCTTCGTGACCGATCTAACGTCTTCGCTATCTTGCAACTCAAGGTTCTGTAACCTTCATCTCTGTGCTTATTAGCTTTGGCCTTCAAAGGTCAGTTAATCGTTACACCGAAGGCGTCCAAAAGTGACATATGACTACGCTTACGTTGGAGGCCTCGAATACTGACAGTGTCTTCAGGGCCTACCGAACCATTACTAAAGAATCAAAATACGCCAAGAATCAATACTAAAGAATGTAACCATGGCCTTGATTTTTCCGCACGAGCGACATATTCAAAGAACGTGCAAACTGGTGCTTTCTCCTGACAATCTGAGTGCCTCACCAATCGATGTTAAGCGTTTCTTTGATTGATTGATTGATTGATTGATTGATTGATTGATTGATTGATTGATTGATTGATTGATTGGTTGATTGATTGATTAAGTCTGCCAATGAACGAACGAGGGAGCGAGTGAATGGGTGTGTGATCGATTAATGTTATTAGAAATATTGGAAACATACGTGGTCGGCTTGCACACAACAGTTATCACTGAGCAACAGGAAAAAAATGTGTTGGACGTAGAACATGTACAAGGACGAGCAATGAATCGCTCAACATGCTTGAATCAATCAGAAGTGTAGGTGAAGCGTCGAAACACCTGATCAGGCACTCCGCGTGTACGTTGATGGTTCGTGGAAACCCGGCACTTCAACGGCAGTGGTCGCGAAATTCTAGGAAAACACACAAGCACTCTGCACCTTCGTAATTTATTCACAACTTGAACCGGCAACGACAGAACTGGAAGTCCCCGCTATCTTGGAGGGCACTCATCTGGCTCGGCCAATCATCCACAATGGCCTGTACGACAAAAAATTGACCTTTACACAGGCAATACCATGGCAATGCGTGACCTAAAGGGTCACGCAGTGCCACGGTATTGCCACGTATTGCCATGCCACGCAGCGCCAAAGCCAAGGCGCAACGTACACCATCGCCAAACGCATAAAATGAATGCGGGAGCACTTTGAGAGAGCCAGGACATTATAGTAATATCAGGTGGACGCCGGGCAATGTTGGAAATCCCCGCAACCAACTGGCCCACGAGCTTGCGAGCGAGGCGCGACTCAGTTAGCTCTCCAAAAATAGATGGGCTCGTCAAAGAGGCAGTTAACTCACTAAGGAGCTTGGCGTGCAAAGCTTATTAATTGTGAGCCGCGCTGAACTCCCTCCCCTTTACCCACTCGCCCAAAAAAAGGTCTCCAGTCATAATTTGAATAGATTCTTCTCTCTGTATCTCACCTGCGGCAACGAAGAAAATGCGCACAGCTCGGTATGCGGCAAAAGGGAAAAGCAAAACAAAAAGAAAGTCAAAACGAAGTGAACGCCAGAGCACACTCAGAGAACGAAAATAAGAAAGTTGTTTTCCAGACAACACGCAAAACGTCGTCGCCCCACCGGTGCATGCACCACGCCCGCCCAGTTACGATACGCCATTGCGCCACGCTCTTCCAGAGGCGCGGGCTTCCGCCCCGCTTTCTTCACGGCGTCGCACCGAGCGCGCTTGCGGGGCCAAGTGTGTGCCACAAACACTCTCTTGTCAGACGCGGTAGGTGTGTCGCCGCGTGCTCGCCGGAGGGGGGGGGGGGGGTGAGCCCATGAGCCGTGTCGCGTGTGCAACCTCGCCGCGGCGACACCACGTGTTTGCGAAACGTCGCAGGGATCGATCGCTCACGTAACTCGAGAATCGAACGCCTCCGGCGCGGCCGACCGAGACGCGACGCGATCGCTGCGCGAGCAGCGCTTGCTGCACAGGCCACGCGTCTGTAAGGTGACCTTGGAGCGTCGGGCGCGTGGCGCAAACTCCGCCCTCAAGGAGCCGGAGAGGTCGAGGAGTCACAGCTTCTATGCGTATATGGGGGACCATGGGCACGACCCGGGCTTCTTTCCGCGCGGCACAGAAATTGTCCACGTAACGAAGGGACGTTAATGTGAAATACGAAAGGAACTCTAAGGGACGAACGTTAAGTTGGATTCGCAAATTACACGCCTGCTCTTCTTGCTAGAGGAAGGAAGCTGAGCAAAGGCCAGAATTGGCGCGAAAACGGATTAGAAGTGACGACGCCGCACTGAAATTCGCACCCGAGCTCGCGGTGACGTCAGAGATTTGGACAGCGCCTGCCGAAATGTGGTAGATGGCTTATCGGTAAAGAAGAGCCACACTGCATTCTGGAGAAACCCTAGAGACTCGAGCTGGCAAACTTGGAGAACTTGCGCCGAAACGTGCCGTCTTTTGAAATGATGGAATACACCGGAATCCATGACGTCACACTAACGTATCGGCGCTGGCGTTTCGAAGCGAAAATCCGTGGGGGAATGTTTGACCTTCGTCTTCTCAACTGTAGTGACAAACTCTTCCCCACCAAATCAATCCAAAATCAGCTTTGAAAGAAAGCGTACTTTCTTTCAGTTAGCCTCGATTACCAGCTCGCTCTTTTGTAGAACATTGAATACCGTGAAAAACAGCGAATTGCTGCAAAACTGGAGTTGCAATCCCTCAGCTACTGTATGAATGACGGTTACTTCATGGATCTCTCCAATCTTCGTGCTCGTGGCTTGAGTGATTGTCGTGGCTTTGTTTATTACGCTTTATATGCCTTACTGGGCCACAGTTTCGAAGCAGTTCCATTTCTTATAAACGCAGAAGGCAATAATATACTGCACTAAATGAATAATTGCTGCTAGTTGTTGCGTTGATAACGCAATTGATGTACGGCTGAAAATGATCAATTTGCACAGTCGCGAAGCCGTTTGAAGCCCAAAGAAAGGAGTTCAGGCAGATCTCTTTACTAACCATCACATTGTCAAGCTGGCCGAACCGGCACGCTCGCAGCCCCCGTATAGCGCCACAGTTCTCTCTTGTTATCGCCATTCTGCGCTTAGTCAATGTAATTTCGTGCTTAAAACCAGACATCGTGTCGGAGTCCGAAATTAAGCAAAGGTCTGTAGGGATTGGAGGCCAACGGTAAAACCACAAGCGGGGTATAGTGCAGGGAGACATAGGCGGGGCCTCCTTCTATGTAATAGAAGCGCCAAGCAAAATTAGTTTTGAAGAAATACTCGGGAACTTGAATAAAATTAAGCGGACAGGTAGAGTGCACAAACATCTGTACCTCAAAAGCGTGGACACGAAATGCAGGCAGAGCTGAAGGAAGTCGGCAACCAAGTACAGGATAATTCAAACTGCAAATGGACAACCAGGAGTCATCAAAAAGAGAGTGAGAGAAACAGTAATCGTAAATTGGATGCAAAAGATTGAAACAGAGAAAGCCATGGATATTTATAAAAAAAAGCAGCAACAAAGAAATTAGAAGCTGTGATTATAGAAGAACAAAGAGACTACAAAAAAATTGGAAACTCTGAGTGTTTGCTGTTTTCGAAGTGAATGCGTTCGGTTCCGGATAAATCGCTAAGGCTGCTCATTTCTTTTTTAGAGCAGTTCACAGTGATTCTGCACGCCCACTGGAAATGTCATTGTTTTCCTCTAAGGTAATGCGCTTTAATACATCTTCTCTTCTTCTGCCAGAAAGAACATTTCAATGCCAGCTTATCCCTACAGGTTGCGCAGCAACAGGTTGCACCTGAAACGACAAGACATTACGAGCTATTGAAACGAATTCGTGAGATGTTTTGTGGTGCCAAAACCACGAACTGATTATCAGGCACGCCGTAGTGGGGGACTCCGGAATAATTTTGACCACCTGAGGTTGTTCAACCCTACACCTAAATCTAAGTACACGGGTGTTTTTGCATTTCGCGCTCATCAAAATGGGGCCGCCGTGGCCGGGATTTGATCCCGCTACCTCGTGCTCAGCAGCACAACATCAAGTAGTAGTAGTAGTAGAAACATTTATTTCGAAGGGAAAGAAGTAGTTGTCGAAGACTTGGGCGGCGGATGGAGAACTTATTTCAGAGCCCGTGTGGCCTGTGCTGCTGCCCTTGCCTGCTGTACCAGGCTGCGCTGGGTTGTCAGGTCCGAGCTAGACAGAGAGGCCTCCCACTGCTCTTTCGTTTGAAGCGGTAGAACACAACATCAAAGCCACCAAGCAACCACGGCGGGTCGACGAATGCGTTGCACATTAGCGATGTTCGGAACAGAGAATTGAATTGCACACTCTTCGGTGCTTCCTTGACTAACACTATAGCCCTATAAGGGCACCTACTCGCAGTAGCACTTCAGTCACTTAGCTCCTCCGGGCGGCATATCTACACTTTCTTAGGAAAACGTAACCAAGCCATGTGACTTAACGTTTAGTTAGGCGTTCCGTCTTTATTTCACTAACTATATACATGGTCGCTCTCTTCAGGCATCTGATATCCTTAGCTTCGCGCCTTAGTGCGTCTCCGATTAACCGCACTTTCCAGGAAGAGAGAGAGCGGACAGGCCGGGTTAGCCAGACGGGCGTCCAGCTGGCTACCCTGCGCTGGGGAAAGGGCATGAGGGATTGAAAGTAAGGAGTAGGCAAAGACAAAATGATAGAGAGCTTTTCGAGCACCGTAGTAGACGCAGGCTGTATATAAGCGTCTTCTCAGGTCCGTTTACTGTATGAATGTGATTAACGCAGAAACCTACGCCCTTCCTAGATTCGCTAATAGATCTAGTGCGCAAAGCGTACCGAAGTAAATAAAGCTTGGGGAATAAATGCACTATAATGCACACTTTAACGAAAAACTTCTTAGTCCGAGAGTCGCGACCCTAGGCGACGGTTTCACTTTCGTGCGTTGAAACGTGCAACGTAGTTCCTCTTTACGTTGAAAGCCGTTCGCTGACGTCACGTCTTTGTTTCCTAACCCGTATGTCTGTGGAACTGCAACGCATGAAGGTCGTTTCGCTGACGTCTTGTCTTTATCTGCCATCTTGCACGCGCACCTAACTACAACGTGACGAGCTAAGATAACGCAGATGGCAAGCGGAACCGCGCACCAGTTCCTGCTTTACGGGACTCTATATCCGTTGCTCGAGCCAACGAGCATTGCGAGCTAAGCGTGGCAGATAGGCAAATTCTGTATTGCGTCAGAAATGTGCAGCATATTGCGTTGCACTCCACTGGTAAAGCGACTGGCTCTCCATGGTGACTGCTTATCTGGTTTTAGGCCTCAGTACCGCAACTCTTCCTGCAGGTTGGCAGGAGCCTCTTGTGTTGCGCGTTGAAGTCGCATTGAGCCCTCCGCAGAAAACAAAAGGGCACAGGATGTACACAGGTGCCGACTTGCAACTGTTCTCGACGCATCCAAACGCCGTGTTAAAAACAGATCCTCCATACGTCCTATAAGTGTCATTGCATTGTCCAGACTGTTCGCGCTGCGATGCTTACTCTGTTGAGCACTCTTAAAACTAACAAGCGAGATGGCCTAGTCTTAGGCCAAACAGTGCAACCCTTCGCATCGTTTCGTCTACTCTGCACAGCGCAAGACGCCGAGCGAAAGGGCGGAGCGCAAAAACGAAAAAAAAATATTTTACCTCTCTTAGGGTGTGCACTAATCGTAATCATCACCATTGTCCTTTTTTTCTCTCTCTTAAAGCTTACTTCAAAACCGGGACCTCTTCCAGCGATATCTAACTATCAATGTCTTGTGCCCGGAGAGCGGGCCACTGCCAGAGCAAAATATACGAGTACTTTACAGTGGTCACAACGGACGTGGGGATTGAATGCTGCCAGCGCACTAGTTCGCTTCTTGCGGTCTACGGGCCTGCGAGATGGGCTGCGATAGCGTCGTATCTTTCCTCAGAATGTTGGGCGCCGGTGTCCGTGTCGCTATTAATATCTCTTTCTTCCTATCTTTTTATATCCATTTTCCTCCGTGCAGGTTATACTAACAAACCGAATTTTTTGTCGTTAACCTCCCTGCCTCTTCCTTCGTTCCTCTCTCTCTCTCTCTCTCTCTTTTCCTCTCATTCTTGTTAATTTCCTAACCTTGATTAAATCTTAATCCCATCGCCGTTACACGACCGCATTTTCTTTCCCTTGGCATCGAATCTGTTATCATGATAGATCAGTACTACGAATCAGGGGACGTGAAGGACTCCACTTTTCTCTCTTCAATCTTGACTATAGAGAATCTAAGGTACTACCTTTTACCACCCTCTACTGCCGTCTTGCCGTTACAGCCGTAAGGCCTTCCAGACGGCTTGTCACGTCTTAACGTTACGAACACGAGTTCGCGGCTTCGACTGCCAGCCACGGTGGCCACATTTCGACTGTAATGTAATGCAAAAAAAGAAAGAAAGATAGAATGAAAGAAAGAACGCTCGCTCACTATAGTTTGGGTGCACGCTAAAGAAATCCAGGTCGTCAACATTCTAGACTCCACCACGACATCAAAATTATTCTTATAACCCACAATAACCCACTATGCAGTTTCTAGACGCAAAATCTTAAATTTTAATTTCTGAACGTTACGTCTATTATCCTTCTTTCTTTCCTTTTTGTTCCACAGCTTCTTGCGCCGTCGTTCGCTTCATCTCAATTTTCTTCGTCATCCCCCGAGTTTTACTCCTGCAGGTCAGTGCTGTTAGAATTTCGCCGGTGATGCAGTGATGGTGCACTAATCATAATCATCACCACCCTAATCATAATCAGCCGCAGCGAACTGTTTTAATGCCTAATCCAGCACGAATGCCTCTACCATCGATCCCCAATAAACAGTTTTTTCCCAGGTGACACCATTTGAGCCTGAAAATTTCCTAATTTCACCCCACTACCTATAGCTACTTCTGCGATTTCCTTGGCACCCACTCTGTACATCTAACAGACCACAGCTTATCTGTCCCGCGCATCACATGGCCTGGCCAACGCTATATGTTTTCTCTTGACTTCAACTAGAACATCAGCCACGCATGTTCGCTCTTCACTAAACGACAATGTCTTCCTGTCTCTTAACGTTACGCGTGTCATTGTATCGTTCCATCGCTCGTTGCGTGGTCATTGGCTTCTTCTCAGGCTTCTTTGTTGAATTCCTAGATTATGTCCCAAATGTTCTTACCGGTAGAATGCAATGATTGTACGTTTTCGTTTACATCTGTGCTGATAATAATTATGAATTTCCATAGATGTGTTAATTTCTACACAAAAAGAAAGGCGCCATTTTCGATCGACGTCCGCCCATTCCAGTCCGCTGACTCGGTTCCTGTACCAACCAACTAAAGAAACCACTTGGCTTTTCACGCCACATACTCCGTGAAAGGAAAGCAGCAAGTACTCGCCGGCTGACTGCATTGGAGATGTGCGTCGACGGCGGGCGCACCTCATTGTTGGCTGGTAACGACGGCTGCCAAGCAGCGAGCCGAGCCTGATGGGCCGCAGCTGTCGATGGCGGCGATTCAAAAAGCATAACTATTACTGAAGCCCTCGTACCGTTCGGCGTCTGCTAACCTGTACCTGGCTGCAGCACTGTGCAGTTAACGGCGATAGTGGTTAGGGCTTTCGGAAGGGTAACCGCAAGCGACAGACAGACATGAGAAGCCAGCAATGACAACAAGGAAAACATAGGGGAAATTACTTGTACTTACTAATTGAGTTAAAGGAATGATAAATTATTGTCTATGAAAGTGGAGGAAAAAAACAACTTGCCGCAGGTGGGGAACAATCCCACGTCTTCGCATTACGCGTGCGATGCTCTCACGTTCTGTCAATTAAAGCACCCGGCAAACTTACCGCAGGAAAAAAAAAAGTTAAGAGATCCAGTGTATCGCTCAATATGGTGGTATATTGAAGCACATATATTACATACAAGTCACTCACTCGAAATTACCTGTTCGATTCTGGCATGCGATACGTCGCTATTAGTGTAAACCCACGAGCTATATATGCATTCCGTGTATTCTCTGCGCTCGGTATAGGTGTACACGCGGGAGCGTTCGCGCCAAAGGACTTTTGTCGTAAGGCTTAGCTTCTGGATTACTATCTTCTATGTTGCGAGACACGTTTGTGAGTGCCACTGAAGAAGGTCCAGTCGCTGGAAAGGGCATACCGAGTGGACAGTTGCAGTTCACCCTCCTACGCATGTTCAACATCTTTCCGAAATTATTATTATTATTATTATTATTATTATTATTATTATTATTATTATTATTATTATTATTATTATTATTATTATTATTATTATTATTATTATTATTATTTGTTTTGAACACATATACACATTTAACAGGAAAGGGAAAGCGAGGAGCAGGCTGGCAACTGCCACCGGAAGGGGCAGCCGGAATTAAAGTGACGCCGCGTCGAACAGCCTCCACCATTATCAATCACATCCATGGCTAGTTCGCTATGCGGCTAATTGTGCGCTCCGCGATGAGACGCCAAGTACAGCTGCACGCAGTCACGGTTTCACCGGTAGTCGGTTCACAATATACGCTACAAGGTGTTTGAACCCGCCACCTCCCATCTTCGAAGGAAGAAGTGTTAGGACACAGTACAGATCACACACAGTAGGGTCGGTCACTGAAGGTCACGCTGCTACAGAATGTTGAATGTTCACGCTACAAACGTGAACCTAAGTTAGTTAACTCTAGAAAGGTTAGTAGGGCGCGATGGGCCTGATCACGCTTAGATAAGGCAACCGAAAATAAAGCAGCGAGTTTCAAGTGTTGCTTGTAAAGAGCGAGAAGCGCGGACTTAAGGAATAGGAACACTCTAGTGACGATAAAGGTAAAACAAGGCGCAAACAATGGCAATAGGGAGACAACGCCGAAAAATACGTTATGCGCTTAGAAGACGTTCTGTCGTTTCTCAAAGGAATGCCGAAGAAAAATATTAGTTTAGCCTTGTTCTGAAGTTACTCTGAAAGGATTGCGAATTAGTCAGGCTCACGCCAGTGACCGGAGACCTGGTAAGAAAGTATACGCTAAAACGAAAAGTGGGCGGAGATGCCACCCCCGAATGCTCGCCCCAAGTTTAATTGATCATCATTGATTTTTGTGGCGTCTGCTGAACACGAATTAAGCGTTCACCAACAGAATCGACAACACTGCATTCATAAGTAAAGGCAACCTCTTGGAGCTTTTCTTCCATAAATACAACCAGGTATGCGAAAATATTCAAATGTAACGTCGAAAGCTTGTCTCCGCGCGAAAAATAAAAAATAAAAATAAAATGAAGCCCCTTAGATATCGCTCAAACTTCTTCGGGCTTACCTCGTGCTACGCCTTAGTTGTTTTATGCAAAACGTATTTTATTATTTGGTTCTTTATGCAAAAGAAAGTCATTTATACGCTACTGTAATGTTGTTCCCCGGCCTCTCATTTAGAGCGCCCCGCCGCGCAAGCGTCAGATTTTCTAATGGCTTCCGTTTCTTCCGTGAAGCAAAAACAACGCGCAGCGTTATACAGAAGAAACAGAGTTGCTTTATTTTTATCAGGAATGCAAAGGCGTGACCGGCTCTAATTGTGGCGGCGAAGTTGATTTGTCGTTCTGCTGCCGAGCACGACGTAGCAGGTTCAGCTCCCTGCCGCGACGGCTGCATTTCCTTCGGGGAGAACGTAAAGCCTTCCTGCAGCTGAATCTATGGCACACGTTAATTAAGAAACAGATTGTAGCGAATAATCCGCAGCGCTCCCGTGCAGCGTAATGCACGCGTAACTGCGTGCATTATACGTGCGAGTGAATGACGCAGGAAAGTAATTTGCAAAACTGGAGCATATTTTATGGTGTGTGCTTGTGTTTCTTGTCTTTTTTTTTTCTTTTGGCAACGACTGTACCAGGATATAATCCCGGGCCAATTCGGCAGGCAAGAGCAAAATAATAATAATACTAATAATAAAAGGAAGAAAGATAAAGTTATGCGTATTCTGGTGCTGTAGAAAATGGTCAAGCCAGCATAGTGCTAAAACCGCGACCTTGTAAGGATATCATATAACCGCGGGAATCGTTTGGCCAAAGCTGTCAGATGCCGTCGCCAACATTCCCTCTCTTAAGACCAAGCAGATCCGCAGCTGATATTCGTCAATAATGCCCTTTAAGAAACGCCTTGCTAATTCCCTATTTCCGTGCAGAAGGTATATGCACTCCATGCGCCAAATTTCTATAAAAAAAAAGAATAAAAGAGATCACGCAAGAAAACCAATAAAAACAACGTGTCGCGGTGGGTGCGCCAGGGATGAGATTGTTCTACCGTGTACCTGCTGGAATATTTTTCACGGTTTGTTCTGATAGTGATGGCATTGCTCTAACCTAAATACTGTAATCTGATCTCTATTAGATCTTATTTATTAAATAAGAAATCACTGTTGCGGTTATAGCTCACTCTGAGGAAACACTCTTTTTTCTTAACCACTATAGAGAAATTGTATATTCTGCATAAGCACGATGTTTCAAATACGTGATAGAGCTTTCATCTAGTGAGTTATCTCTCTCTCTCTCTAAAGAAAGTGAAGGAGGAAACCGAGCAAAAAAAAAAAGGAATTAATGTTGTTATCACAATGCACCGTAAAAAATGGTTCAGCACAAGCATATTTCACAAGTCTACGGCTCTTGACTCAGACTAATTAATAAGTAATATTGTAATCTCAACCTAATTTCATTTCAGTATCAAAGAATCACTTTGTGGCAGTTACATATAACGTGACTTTCTTGTTGTCGATGTTTTCTCTGTAAAAACAAGCTACCATGGTGTATTCTGACAGCTGTTAAACCGAGACGTTGTTCTGTACGCTACATGTGGTATGCTGAAGTTCTGCCGGTGCACTGCATCAAATTCAATCAGCGAGCACGGAAAAAATTTCCCGACAGACTCCGGCCTATAGAGTTTGCTTCGCTGACATAGATGCACGAAACGCTTTGGGTAGGCTCGTAGAGCAAAGATAAAAGCCGGCTGTACAAATACATAATACTGAACCTAATTATGCGCTTCGTGATAGAGTTGCGGGCTAAATTATCAGCAAGCCCAAGTTCAACTAAGATCTGATCAAGTGCATCGTCAGCTTATCGCTCCGGCATAATGTAACGCTTGTTTTCGCCCAGTTCCATTCCACTGTCATCGATTGTAACGGCAACAAGTGACTAGGGCCAATGACGAATCGTAGAAGAAGAAAAAAAGCAACAACGTTGCAATCGAATCGTTGCATTATTCTACTCCCGACGCGCTGGCATTCTGAAGCATAAGCTGCAAAGCCTTATAGAGCAAACATTCAGTAGCCAGCCAAGTGCGGGAACGATCTAGACGCGGCTCCCAACAGCCGACGACGTTGGCTCGATGGATTCAGCCATTCTTTGTGTCCGTATAGGTCACCTTCGCTCCGCTATATTCGTTTCCCCAGATATAAGGCGTTTGCAGTGCGACGTCTGAAGGACAACAAAAGGCAGGTGCGAGGTTTGTAGGAGCAGCTCACGTGACTGGAGCCTCGGCCGCTTGGAGTGTGCGTACGCTCCGACGACGCAATCAAAACGCGCCTTTTTTTTTTTTTTTTCGGGCATTGTTTCCGTGCGTTTTAAACTAGTTGGTCTGGTCAAAAGGCATTCATAATTCACGGGGCCTAAATTCGCTCAAAGTTCAAATCGTCGACCAGGTCGCATGCGCGTACGAAGAGAGGCGTTGTCTTCAAGTACAACTAGGCGTAAAAAAAGAACAAAGGCAAAGGGAGAGGGAGAGTAGTACGAAGTGACCTTAAGCGTTCGTGTTAGGAGAAAAGGGCGAACGAAGTTTTTTGCTTGGCCGAAGGAGATTCTGCTTCGAAGAAGCCCGCCCAATTACTGCAAGTGTCGTCGATAGTTTAATTTTCTGTTAGAGAACGCTTCAGTGCTATCGAGTCACCGTTTCTTCTTCAAGACTATTATAACGTTCCCTGCTAATTATACTGTCAGCATGTCCGCGCGTTTGTAAAATCTGCGACGAATAAGCGCTACAATGTGTTTTGGTTCTCCTTTTGATGAAAAGCATCGGTGTTGAAACTGTGTTCTAATTTAGACATATTATTTAGACATACGTATACAGCTCATTGCCAACAATGTCCAATGTAGTCTCGCTTGCGTGGCCTGGTAGTTACCTTCTTCAACCAGTTTATTAAACAGCAGTAGCAATTTCGCAGTTTCTTCTCCGTGGCGCTTACATGAAAACTTTATCAATGACAGTGGAGTGTGCGGCGCAGTCGGGCCTATTCGAGCTGGACTCGCGCATGAATGACGGCCATAGAGAAAGCCCCCCGAAGGAATGCTGCTCGCGCTGAAGGACTGCAAGTGCTCGTCAGGCGAATGAATTCTACAAGGGCTCAGATTGTACACCTTTCGCATGCATCGTCTGTTCTACGGCTTCCGACGGAGCGTCCTCGTACTTGCACCTCGTCTGTGCGGCACTGCACGTTCTTGTATACGGCAAGCGCAACATCCTCCGGACGGGCGGTAAAGTAAGCGTAGCCTTAAATGACGGTTTCCAACGCAAGTGTAAATCCTTTCGACAATCAACTTTCAACGGCGACATTGTGACAGACCCACGTCGAGATTGTCTTCTTCGACGTCGTCCCCATGTGTGCCTTTTCCAGTGCGCTACATTTTGGTGAGAAAATTTCAACGCGGCATGCGTCGAGTTAACGTAGACATCGATAGCGCGCGCGTACCGCAAAAGAAGAGTTTGATCTCGTGAGAAGACGGTGCCAAAAGGCCGAACGGGCAAGAGCGAAGAATCGCGTCGACCTCCATGCGCGCCTGAATGCGGGCGAACAGCGAAAAGTCCGACAAGTTGACGGTGCTCCCAAGGACCGAGCGAGAAGGTTAAGTAGGTTTTGTCGACCGACTATACGACATACGCGAGAAGTGTCGTCAGTGACCGTCGTTTGGGACGTCTCTGTTATAGTTGTCGCGTTGGCCCGAACGTCTGCGCCGTTTTGTTTTTTTGTCGCGTAAATCGTAGACGGTCGAACCAGCAGAGTGTCCTTATAGCCGAATTAAGCGTTCTTAATGTAGGGTTGGGTTTCTTATGGCTTTTTTATTTGTTTTCATTTTTATTTATATTGAAGTTACGTACTCAAGAGGTGGTTAGATTCGTGGAGCGCTCATGTTCGTTATATGCGAGCGCAAATAAACGAATTTCGTATGTTATGCCCCACAGCGGGGTTTTAAGACTTGTGCGAAGTTTCAGCGAACGATGCTTGTTCTTGCGTCGTGCGCGTTATAATATATATATATATATATATATATATATATATATATATATATATATATATATATATATATATATATATATATATATATATATATATATATATATATATATATATATACATATATATATATATATATATATATATGCGTTTCACGTTTATGCATCAGTTCACGGCAAGGTTATCGGCGCACAAATCGATATGTTACATTACCACGAATAAATAAATCTCTGACCCGGATCTCTTCATCGTCGATGCGGAATATCTAATCCCTTCAAAAGCTCCACTCGACAGTACATAAATATACTTTTTCTTCACCTAAAATAATCCGCAATATTGTTACTATACAATAGCAACAACACGGCGGAGTCTCACTATATAGCACAGTGTATTTGTACCAGAGTGTTGCGACCAGTTATTACCAGACAGTTAGGTTCTGGTCGATATTTTTGTGGCGTTCAGTTGGTCAACGCGCAGCGTTAAGAAGGACACGCGATTAACAAACTAGCGAGCACGAAAGCCTTACAAAAAGTGCGCACGCAGAAGGTCAATGCGGTCCCTCATGCTCAAGAATATTTTTTCTGGCGGTAATTACCACGTCTCTTCTAGTGTGTTGTAATAAAATTTCTGCCGAGCCCACATTACCTTACGTTATAAAAGAAGAAGAATCTCACAAAGGTGCAACGTTCCTCCGAAGCACGTTCATGGTTTTACTTCATTCTCTCGTTTTTTTTTTTTTTAAACCTGTCGATTAAGCTTATACAAGTTCGTTCGCGTGGCTACTGATACGGGAGCCATCCGGATCTGCTTGTGCAAGCTTTGCGCGAAGCGATCCAGTGCTTTCTTTGTTACATTCTTTCTTTCGTACTTTTTACGATGCAGTTTCGCCTCTGGCGCGTGCCAGTGCATCAGGACATCGCGATTTCTACAATTAAACGCAAATGCAATGAAGCAAATGATTTGCCGCACAGCTAAACCTTCATTACGTAACTGTGTTCCGGCCACCCCGAAGCTCTCGATCCCGCCATGACGATTAATTCAGCGGGCTCGCGTGCGTCGCCCAAATCAGGTCGCCCCCTTCCCAGTTCGAAAAGCAAAAACCCTCTTCCTTTTCTCACTCTCCTCCTTCTCCGTCCGCGGTCCCTTAAAAAAAAAGGGGGGGGGGGTACAAACGAGCTGGCCTCTAGATAAGGCAAGTAATTAGCCTCTTTTAGTGTTCCCATCAATGTACAAAAATAAAATGATTACAAGCGACGCAGGTTGCCAAAGCCTACACGACTCTGTAAGTTAAATAGTAAATTAGCTTGTGCTCCAGACTGCTCGGGAGCATTCGCTACCCACTGCATGCAAATGCGCATTCTCGGACAGCGCCCACGAGAGCCGCAGGGTCGACGATTCTACTTGCGCCTGTCCGCGTGGTCGTAAGATAACTCGAGCATACGGCGTAGCACGTCTGTTTCATTTCGATTAGCGAGCAGCCGCAACTGCTACAGTTACTTCAGCTGCACGGGACTATCAGGCGTATTTTGCGAGCAGCCGAGACTGTGCAATATAATATCAACAAAACATTTTCAATACATTTGTCAATGATCCTACGGATTCAAGCTTCCTGGTTCCGCAGAGCCCGAGATTCTACCTAAAGGCTGCATGCACATTTATTTAGTTATGCGGCATATTATGGCACAATATCAAGTGAAGCTATGGTGCCCATTGCAGTGCTATTGTAACGCCAAAAGTCAACGTCTGAAGCCTTTACACGCTTTTCATGTTCAGAGAGAGACAAGTGGGATCACGCGCAGATTACATTACAAACGGGGTTGCTGAATATGATGGGCGAGTCAACTTACATCTGATGTTACTGGTGCAACGGCTGAGACAGGTGTCGCTTCGTCCTGGGCCAAGACGACGACTGAGTGATCCGTCCAGACGGCACAAACCAGCAGCAAGAGAAGTGCAGATCTCCTGAGGGCATTCATCGTGGACAACTTTCAGGTAGAAGTAGGAGCCGGAAGTCGGTAGAGGATCCGATGGGGAACTGGCGAGTAACTACGGCACCGTACAAGCACGAGGCAGCGGAGGAGCAGCCGGCACTCTGGAACGCGTGTCGGAGGCGAACGGCGTTAGAAAGCCCGGTTTCAGCCGCAATGACGACGACGCGAGCGCACCTGCGGAGAAGGCGTACAACAGGGGCGGGCCCGGAAATCGCTGCACGACGAGCACACGAAGTACAATTCTCGGCGCTGCCGAGAAGCCGGACAGGCAAGCTATAATGCAGTGTTGCAGAGGGGCAGGTGGCAGGATACCGCGCACGAACGCGATCGTTATAGCAAGCGGACTCTCTCTCTTCGCGTCGTCTGCTACTCGTCTGCCGGCGCGTCGTCTGCTCGCAGGCGAAGCCTCTCGTTCGCCCGCGGCGACCACGTGATCACGCTGACGTTGCGCCGTAACCGTTACAACGCCGCCGACGGTGGCTTCACCGTTGCGCGACGCCCGCCGCGCTAGACCGGTAAGCTACGGCGCTAAAGAGCGCCGCCAAACCGGCGGCGGCTATCGGAGCTCTTCCGAGAGATTCCACTATGTGGCTCACTCTCTTATGGCAGGCGCCACGCGCACCGGATCATCGC
The DNA here is from genome assembly GCF_050947875.1 of Dermacentor variabilis. Taxonomy (NCBI): domain Eukaryota; kingdom Metazoa; phylum Arthropoda; class Arachnida; order Ixodida; family Ixodidae; genus Dermacentor; species Dermacentor variabilis. The sequence goes on from NC_134573.1 coordinate 83,918,302, forward strand.
AATAGTTGCGTGCAGCAAAGCGAAATCAAGCTGCATCGACGGGCGGAGTCTTCCCTGCGGGCGAAAATGGGAATGAGAATTCCCAGAAAGAGAAAGAAGGCGGCTACATGATTAGGAAACCGTGAGAAGACGCTCGGGTGCCAGATGGAGTGCGCTAACTTTTTTCCGAACGTTGCCTTTTGGCGGTATTCGGCTTTGTAAGCCACAAAGTTTAGTTTTACTTCAGCGGCAATCACGAGACGAAGCGCGTTTTTTTAATAGAAAATAAGTACGCGTGCGCTTTTCTCCTTCTCATCCCGAGTTCCGCACACATGTATGTCATGAACCAAAAGCCTCCAACTAGCGCAAACTATGACTTTAATCAGCCATAAATTGCATATAAGTTTGTCTACTCGAGCTTCGTCCTTTTGCAGATTTCGAATTCTATTGAAAATGTATGTTTGAATTCATCAGTGGCGAAATTTCGAGAACAACATCAAATTTTTTTTGCGCATCTTGCCAACTAAACGACTATCCGAATGGCTCGAGGCGAATCACGCGGGTGAATCACTGTAAGGATATATGATTCTTCAGTCGCTACCATCGCACATCCCTGTATTCCCGTAAACTAAGCTGCAGATGGCGCTATTGCAAGGTGCATTGAGAGCTCTAGCCTACCTGCACACGCATTGCCATTTACGGAGTGCTGGAATACCGAAGACGCAGATGTGAGAAGCGGCGCTGGTGGCGCGATCTATCGCTGCAGAGACGGGCTATATACCCCAACGTAAAAGGATAGTCATGCACTGCAAAAAAATTCTAAGAACTTTAATTGTACATTGAAAACGCGAAACTGATCCGCTATACGCAATGTCCCTGTGCTTCGAGTTCTCGATCAATTCGGCCTAGCTTTATGCAGTTTGGTTTCCTTGTTTGCTTAGATCGTGAAGCGACTGACTTGGAATGGCGTAGGTCACGTGTTCCATCGCCGGACGAGGATAAGTCTTTCAACAGCGAAGCTTTCCTTTTAAAGAAATTTGTACGGGTTTCCCTCGTAACTTCGTGCTACAGCTGAGTGTACCAATTCTTCCCTTTTGAGTATAGCAGGTTCATCATCATCATCAGCATATTTTATGTCCACTGCAGGACAAAGGCCTCTCCCTGCGATCTCCAATTACCCCTGTCCTGTGCCAACCGATTCCAACTAGCACCAGCGAATTTACTAATCTCATCGCCCCACCTAGTCTTCTGCCGTCATCGACTGCACTTCGCTTCTCTTGGCACCCATTCTGTAACCCTAATAGTCGACTGGCCATCTAACCTACGCATTACATGACGTGCCCAGCTCCATCTTTCTTTCTTATTTTTCTTAATGTCAATTAGAACATCAGCTATATAGTTTCCTCTGTGATCTAAACCGTTCTCTTTCTGTCTCTTAACGTTATGCCTAACATTCTTCGTTCCATCGCTCTTTGCGTGGTCCTTACCTTTTTCTCAAGCTTCTTTGTCAGTCTCCAAGCTTCTGTCGCATGTCAGCACCGGTAAAATGCACTGATTGTACACCTTCCTTTTCAATGATAACGGTAAGCTTCCAGTCAGGAGCTAACAATATCTGGCGTATGCGCTCCAACCTATTTTATCCTTCCATGAATTTCCTTCTCATGATCAGGGTTGCCTGTGAGTAATTGACCTAGGTAAACGTACTCCTTCACAGACTCTAGAGGCTGACTGGCGATCCTGAACTCTTCTTCCCTTATCCGGCTATTCATCGTTACCTTTATCATCTGCATATTAATCTTCAACCCTACTCTTACACACTCTCTCTTTAGGTCTTCAGTCATTTGTTCTAACTCGTCTCCAGTGTTGCTGAACAGGACAATGTCATCTGCAAACCGAAGGTTGCTGAGATATTCGCCGTTGATCCTTACTCCTAAGCCTTCCCCGTTTAATAGCTTGAATACTTCTTCCAAGCAAGCAATGAATAGCATTGGAGAGAATGTGCCTCCTTGTCTATCCCCGTTTTTATAAGTATCTTCCTACTTTTCTTGTGTAGAATTAAGGTAGCTGTGGAATGTCTGTAGATATTTTCAAAGATATTTATGTAAGCGGCCTGTACTCCTTGATTACGTAAACTCTATGACTGCTGGTATATGTGCTGAATCAAATCCATTTTCGTAATCTAGGAAATCCATATATAGAGGCTGGTTGTACTCCGCGATTTTATCGACTACCTAATTGATGACATGGATGTGATCCATTGTAGAGTATCCCTTCCTGAAGCCAGCCTGTTCCCTTGGTTGACTAAAGTCCAGTGTTGCCCTTACTCTATTCGAAAGTATCTTGGTGAATATTTTATATAGTACTGGAAGTAAGCTAATGGGCCTATAATTTTTCAGTTGTTTCACTTCTCCCTTTTTGCGAATTAGTATAATGTTTGCATTCTTCCAGTTCTCTGGGACCTCTGAAGTCGACAGACACTTCGTATAGAGAGCCGCCAGATTTTCAAGCATCATGTCTCCTCCATCTTTGATTAAATCGACTGTTATTCCATCTCCTCATGCCGCTTTTCCCCGTTTCATGTCATGCAACGCCTTTCTAATCTCATCGCTAGTTAAAGAAGGCGTCTCTGCAACCTGTTCATTACTGCTTCGAATGGAGGCATCGTGGCTCCTCTGGGTACTGTACAGGTCACTATAGAATTATGCCGCTGCTTTTACTATACCTTCGATATTGCTGATGATATTACACTGCTTATGTATAAGTGCATACATCTTGGTTTGTCCTATGCCAAGTTTCTTTTACACTTATTTCATGCTTGTCCATTCTTTACGGCTTCCTCACTATTTCTCACGTTATAATTTCAAATATTTCTTATTTTCTCCTTGTTGATGAGTTTTGACAGTTCCACGAATTCTATCTTATCTCTTGAGTTGGACACTTTCATGCTTTGTGGTTTCTTTATTAGGTTATTTGTTACTTGGGAGAGCTTGCCTACTGGTTACCTTGGTGCCTTACCTCCCACTTCAATTGCTGCCTCTGAAGCCAACCTAGTTACGGTTTCATTTATTATCTCTGTCATCTTCACCTCTCTGTTCTAAGGCTGCATATTTGTTTGCAAGTAGCAGCCTGAATTAGCCTGCTTTTACCCTTACTGCGTCTAGGTTGGCCTCTTTCTTCCTGACCAATTTTGCTCTTTCTTTCTTCAAATCGAAATGAGCCCTAGACCTCACTAGCCTATGATCACTGCACCGTTACCCTACCAACACTTCTACATCCTGCACTATGCTGGGATCGGCAGAAAATATGAAAACAATTTCATTTCTTGTTTCACCATTAGGACTCTTCAAGGTAACTTTCTGTTGCTACGCTTCTTGAAAAGGGGGTTCATTATTCCAAGCTTATTCCTTTCTGCGAATTCTACCAGCATCTCTCCTCTAGCGTTCCTAGAATGTACGACGCAGCTGCCCACTGCTTGTTCACCAGCCTGGATTTTCTCCACTTTTGCATTGAAGTCGCCCATTACTACAGTATACTGAATTTGCACCTTTCTCATCGCTAATTCAACATCTTCGTAAACCTGATCTACTTCATCATCATCATGACTGGGTCTTGGAGTGTAGGCATGTATTATCTTTAATCCATACCTCTTATTAAGTTTGATTATGACTACTGCTACTCTCTCATTAATGCTGTAGAATTTATCAATGTTGCCCGCTATGTACTTATGGATTAGGAATCCTACCCCGTATTGCTTCTTATCTGGGAGACCTCTATAGCAGAGGACATGGCGGTCAGTCAGCACTGTATAAGCCTCACCTGTTCTAATCTCACTGACGCTAATGGTGTCGCAAACAATGCTGGATAGTTCCTCAAGGAGTCCTGCTAAGCTAACCTCACTCGACAGCAGGTTATGACTTATTTATTTAGCTTAGGTAGGTTGGTAGGTGAGGAAGTAGGTAGGCATGGTTGGGTTCATTCAAGTAATATTATTGAGTGCCCTGCGATTTCGGGGGAATGGCCTGGACCCACCTATATTTCGGCCAAGGGTTGCTGGTTTGTTACAAGAATATTACAATATTCAAGAACCCCCCCCCCTCAACAGTAGCTTCACGCAGCAAAAAAAAAAAAAAGATACATGTTCATAACGACGAAAATATGCAAACATAAAGGGAAAATAACAGTTGCATAACAGTTACAAAAAAGAAACAAAAAAACTATGGAAACGGAAAACACGTGCTGCATCTTTAGACATGATCTGTACAAGTATCAAGTTACAACTTAATTTGCGCAGCATAGTCAGTGCTACTTTGTGCTGTCGGAGGTAAACTGTTCGATTCAGAGATACTGCGAGGAAAACGTGAATATTTTAAACTATTAATTTGGAAGGCAGGATTACTGTGATCTTTTATTACTACGGTTTTCTTCCTTCGTGCCTTCGGTTTCTTTTAGTCTCTTTCTTACAATTTCTTAGTCGCTCGGGTTTATATTGCATGTTAAGAACAGCCAACTTTTCGGCGGCCAATTTTCTCCCAGGATGTCATCAATTAACAACAACAAATTCTTCGACTGTTGCGCCTATTCAAGGCGATCGTACATAAACGCTGGTCTAATTCCTAAGCCTGATCCCGAAACGGCAATGAGAACAAAGGGACATTTAATTCTCACCGGTCACAAATGGTACAGCATATTCTCGCGATACAGAGCTGTCGAATGTCCTACACAAAACTGATCAGTATACAAGCGGAGTGTCGCACTGACCCGCCGAATTCTGTCCCAAAACAGTATGGTTACACTAGAGGAGAGGGAAGGGGAGGAAGAGTAAGCGTTATTTAACAAAAAGGGAAAGAGCGTAATCATGCAGTTTACACGGGCTTCGGCAATCGGCGTAAGCGAAGCTTTTCTAAAAAGGCACGAACAGCGACGAACATGCCTTGCCACCATCAGCCAAGAAGGCGGCGAAACGCTACAAAGCGCCGCCCCCTATTACAACACAGACCACCTGGCGCCTCCAGGCTCTCGCGCGAGAGTACGTGCGTGAGATGGAAAGTGGCGCGCACGTGATCTCGTGCGCACGTGCTACGAGACGTGGCACGTGCGCCAGTCGCCTCAACGCAGCAGCAGCCACGGTCAGCAAAGTCCACGAGGGCTTGCCAAGAAACCTTCGCTTTAAAGAAATTGGCAGTCGGCCGAAACGCAGAAAGCGACAGCAAGCTTCGGGCTCGGCGTCGCGCTCGAGTTCTTTGAGTAGGGCTAGAGCACGCGGAAAGTTCTTGGCGGCGGAAATTCCCCGTGGATGAGAGTAGGCGCCCTTTCTAGTGCAGCGGCATTATGGCGCAGCCGCTTGCAGTCCGGGCTCTTTCTTGTGCTTCTCTTGGTTGAGAGACAGTTGTGAAGCTCCAGAAACAGCGATGACTTATCGGTATCATTTTCTATCATTTTTTTTATTAGCGAAAGTATTTGGTTTTCTGTACGGGCCGGATGCCCTGTGCTCTGTGGCCTTGTTCTGAATCTTCATTTGTGTATTACGCTTTAGTAACTTAATAAAACATTACATATGAGAACATGGCGCCGCATTTGCGCGAGGTCGAATGCCCGTGAGCCAGGGGCCCTGTAGCTGTGCGTCCAGGGGGATCGTCCGCGTACGATGCATTGTAAACGGTGTCCCAGTTAGAGAAGTGAAGCTCGCGGGCCTAAATGAAGCGTTTAAAATTCTGTAAATAAATTAACTACCTTCTAAGCTTCGACGTGACGTCACGGACGCAGATTCTCACCGCGATCGTGCTCCAACACGGCCACTACAATGAGCCCATTGCAGCATATTCACCGCCCCGGGTAGCCTAATGTCACATGGAGACGGACGGCCGGAAGGCTGCTGGCGTCTACGGCATAACCACCGCGCGAGAAAGAGAGAGAAAAAACTTTATTTTCATGTTGGGTGGTGTGGTGGATAGGCCCTTAGTCCAGAGCCTCGCTTGCGGCATTCTTCAGCGCAGCACTGATAAACGCCGCAAGGTACCGTTGGTCGTCGGCGCTGGCTGCTTCCGTCAGCGACCTGGCATATGGGGTTTAGGGGCAAGATTTGTAGGGGCAGGCAGGGGAGGTGGGGGTGGTCCACAGGACCAGAGGATATGGGATGTGTTCGGGTATTCGCCACAGTATTGGCAGGGTGCGGGATCTTCAGGTAAGAGGCCGCGGAGGAGGTGCATTCGCGCTGGTGTAGGGAGTGTTTCAGTCTGGTCCTGACGAATCAGTACACCCTGCTCACGGGTGAGCACTTTGCTGAGCTTGGGGAACTTGCGCCTTGCCTCTTGATATGGCCGCAGAAGCAGGGGAGCCCACCTTTTCGTCTAGGCTGGTCGCGGAATGGAGGGTGCCTGGTTCAAAGTTTCACAGGCGAGCTGATTAGCTCTTTCATTTCCCGGCAGCCCGTCATGACCAGGTATCCAGATGATTTCCAAAGGACCCTGAAGGTGCTCTTGAATAAATGTCGAAATGTAGGCCGGAAGATCGTTGTACAACAATTTCTTGCAAGCCGCTATGGAGTCGATAAATATTATTCTTGAGTAGGCTGAGTTACTAGGGAGCATGTGTTTGATCGCGATTGCAATGGCTGTCAGTTCCGCTAAGGTCGGATCTGTCTCTGGGAGTACCTTTGTATGTACAGTTTGGAGGTCGTTGTTCACGATTGCTATCGCGGAGCCCCACACACCAACGCTAGCATCAGCGTAGAAGTCAGGGTGTCTCAGGGTGTCTTGCCGTGTACCTCTTGAAGTAGGCAACTCGCTGGCGTCGCCTCTCCTAGCCTCGTTCTGGATTCATGTGGCGTGGCAGTGGAGCTATGGTTAGGAGTTCGCGTTGTTTCGGGGGTAGTGGGCGCATGTTTACGTGGGGCGCAGCTTCTGGATGATGACCGATGCTATGGAGGATGTGCGTGCCTTGACACGTGCGCTGAAAACGCAGTTCTTGGCGACGACGATGAATACTGACTAATTCCGCCAACCGTGTTATGGCAACCGATGTCAAGGAGGAGCTTAGTGCTGTCCCTAAACGGGATGCCAGCCAGCTTTGTCGCCTTCCGGATGAGCGCATCAAGGCGATTGATATCGTGCTGACGGAGATTGGTATAGGGCAGGTGACAGCGCAGGCGCGGCATAATTAGTGTGTTTCTTAGTTGAAGCATATCCGTCTATTTCACTCCATTGGCTCGGTTAGAGACCCTACGCATCATGTGCAGCACCTGTTCTCCTTGCCTGAGCAGGTGCTGCACCGACGCAGCGGGACCTCCATCTTTCTGTACATTTTGGTTGGAAAATCGGCACGCCTTCATTTAAAATTTGTATGGTGGGCGGTCTCCATCTTCTGTGGTGGACCAGTAGCAACTCAGATTTTTCCGGTGCACATCTAAGGCAAATAGTTTGAGCAGCCTTATGCACTCTGTTCATAGCCTGTTGGAGAGTTTCTTGGATATGCCCTGGGGAACCCGTGTTGATCCAGATGGAGGTATCATCTGCGTAGATCGCATATTTGATGTCGGGGATGTCTTGTAGCACTCTATGGACTACGCACATGACAAGATTAAAGAGTGTGGGCGAGGTCACGGAACCCTGCGGGATACCTCTCTGCGGATGGGGATACTGTTGTGAGGTGATGTCGCCTACTCGTAGCGTGTACGTGCGACTCCGTAAGAAGTCCCTGATATAGTTATAAAGCTTGGTTCCTCAGCCAGTAGCTTCGAGCTCTTGAAGCATAGCATCGTGGTTAACATAGTCAAAAGGTTTCTTGAAGTCGTTGGCAAGAATAGTCTTAAGCTGAGCGCTGCTTGTTTCCTTCGTTATTTCTTCGTGTAGCTGCAGTAGAACGTCTTGAGTAGATAAGTGAGGTCTGTATCCAATCAAATGATGGGGTAGGTGCTGGGATTGCTCAAGGTGACTAAGAAGTATGTTAAGCACGATGCGCTCCATTAGCTTACCGACGCGTGATGTTAACGATATTGAATGCAGATTCGCTATGGCTTGGGGCGTGCCAGGCATCGGAATGAAACAACCGCGCGAAACGTCAAACACGCAGCTTCTCACTGTGCATGTTGCTCCAGCATGGCGGCTACGATGACTTCAGTGCAAATGGCTTGCATTGACTGTGGAGTGTCCTATACGTACTAGAGGGAACTCTGACGCTGCGACCGTTAAGCCGTAATGGGAATGATGGGTAGTGCATTGGTTTGTCTGATCTTCGCGCTTGGGGCTTCGTTTACTACGTTTTATCTGGGCCTAGATTGGACTAAGCTTTAAAGCAGTTTATATTTTTTAACGCAGAAGGTAATAAAGAGAGAGAGAGAAATCAAGGACAGGAAAGGCAGGGAGGTCAACCAGAAGAGCACCCAGTTTGCTACCCTACGCTGGGGGGTGAGGGAAAGGGAAATGGAAAGAGGAAAACGGAAGAGAGTAAGCACCGAGTGCGTGTCGGAGCGACACTATAAACAGTCTCTTAAGCAGGTGCACTTCAAGTATTGCACTAGTGCACGAATCGCTTTCCGTGCCAGTGACGGGTGTGGCCACGGTCCGAGTATCTTTGACTCGGTGAATGGAGTCCAGTCAGTGTAAAGTTGTCCGCAGAGAGAGACGTTGTACATCGTAGCGGGGGCAGGCACACAATAGTTGCTCGATGGTTTCCTCGCACCCACAGGAGACGCACATCAGGCTCTCGGACATTCCCAAACCATAGGAGTGTGCGTTCGTGAACGCCACTCCCAGTCACAGGTGGCACAGCAAGGTTGTTTCGCCGCGAGAAAGGCTAGATGGCTGTTGTAGTTGTGGCGTGGGGTCCAGTTTATGTAAGCGGCAACTGAAGGCACTTGAACACCAGAGATCTTGTGACTTTTTGCGTGCAAGTATGGGAAGTTCCCTGGCAGCGTCCGACCTCACCAAAGGTGTTGGACGCGTCTGGGTATCTTCGTGGGCACACCGGGCAGCCTTGTCAGCTAGGTTGTTGCCGACGATGCCACAGTGAGCAGAAATCTATTGAAATATAATATTGTGCCCTCTTTCCAGAGCATGGTGGTGAACTTCCCTGATGTCAGATATCATCTGCTCGTAAGTTCTGTGATGCAATGCAGACTTGATACTGTGAAGAGCTGCCTTAGAATCACAAAATACGACCCACTTCTCTGTTGGCTCTTCGGTGACGTACGTCATAGCGGCATGGAGAGCTGCAAGTTCTGCCGACGTAGATGTAGTCATGTGTGACAATTTGAATCTAACTGTAACCTGCTTAGCTGGAACGACGAATGCGGCAGTTGAGCTGGTAGGTGAGGTCGAGCCATCGGTATATGTGTATGTGGTCATGATACGTCTGGTGCACTAATAGGAGTTTAAGTTGCTTTAGAGCCAGCGATGGATGATTGAACTTTTCCGTAATTCCAGGAATAGCAAAATTCACTTGAGGCTGTCGCTGGCACCACAGGGGAGATGAAGGCTTCGCCGCCGATGTAAAAGATGACGGTATGCACTCTTGATGAGCGCTAATAACTCTTGAAAAGGTCGCTTGCGGTCTCTCGGCTGGTAGGGAGGCCAAATGATGGTCGGGGATTCTTGACAGATAGCGAATATGCGCTCTGAGAGAGTCGACAGCTACATGTGTATGGATCATATTGACACGTGTACTTATCTTTATCGGGCAACCACGTTTCGCCGCCTAACAAATGTAATCGCACAGCGTGGGACGCGCCTGCAGTATCCAAAGTTTCTGGAAAGTTATCGATGCTTCTATCCGTTGTCTGTTGTCGCCGAACCTTATGTTATCTGATTTCATCACCTGACGCGAATGGTGTAGAACTTTGTGGAAGGCACGCGGGTCCCATCGGTTAATCTGCAACATTCGATGACTGATCTATAAAAGCCGACGCGCTTGACCCGCTGATCAGATTTTCGACAATCGCCGACCGTGTTCGCCGCTATCGTTGTGCTATAAGTGTAGCCTATTTTTTGTGGGCACAGCTTCGCCCAATAAAAGCTAGTTTTGTATTCAACCGTATTGCTGCTTTCTTCACCGTCACTACCACGTGACAATATGGTCTCCCACGATGGCAATTGTTGCTGCTGTTGAGGCGCACCGAGGCAGCCCTAAACATGTGCGTAGGGCTTGACCTTGTATGCTCTCCAAAGCGCGAAAGGTCGTCTTTCATGCATTTGACAACACTGGTAGACTGTAACGTAGGAGCCCGAGAAACAGTACTCTGTACAGCTGAATCATAGAATGGACTGGTGTGCCCCAGTTTTTTCCGCGGAGAAACTTGAAGACCTGAGCAATGGCAACTAACGTCTTCTTCAGATAGACGCAGTGAGGGCTCCAGGAGAGGTTGCGGTCAATAATTACTTCCAGAAAGCGATGCGTGTTAACATATGATACAGCTTGACCATTGATTGAAGCAGGATACGATGAGATTTGTTTGCGTGTAAAGCCAACCAATGCGCACTTTTCAGTAGACACATTGAGGCCTTGTTCTCGGAGATAGGACGCCGTCGTGGTTGCCGCCCGCTGAAACCTGGCTCGTACCTAAGGGCGAGTCACTGAAGAATCCCAAATGCAAATGTTCTCGGCGTATATTGAGACATGAACCGTCTGCGGTAGGTACTCCGCTAGTCCTACCAGGACGATATTGAACAGTTTGGGGCTCAACACTCCACCCTGCGGTACACCGCGGCAGATGTAATGTTCTGAAGTTGGGCCGTCTTCGGTCTGTAAGAAAAAGCACCTCTCAGACAAATAGTCCCGAATCTATTGATACATCCGGCCACCAACTCCAAGAGCCTCAAGTGAGTTCAGTATGGCCTCATGGGCGACGTTGTCGTATGCTCCTTTTATATCTAGAAAAAGTGCCACTGATAGGCGCTTGAGGCTTTTTTGATTTTGGACCCAGGTTACGATGTCAATGACGTTGTGGATGGACGAGCGATCTCGACGAAAGCCTGTCATGGCGTCCGGATAGATGTTGAATCGTTCTAGGTACCAATCCAAGCGAGCAAGAATCATTATTTCCATCACTTTGCCGACGCAGCTCGAAAGCGCAATCGGACGATATGATGAGATCTCAAGCGGAGACTTTCCAGGCTTCAGAATGGGGATAAAGCGGCTCGATTTCCATTGTATAGGAACGACGCCATTCTGCCAAGACTCATTGTAGTAGCTGAGCAGCTCATCACATGCGTCATGTCCAAGGTGGCATAGGGCAGCATACGTGATGCCATCATGTCTTGATGACGAAGAACACCTGCAGGTCGCCAACGCAGCATCGAGCTCTTCGAGTGAAAACAGCCCTTTCATTTCTGGTACACGGGCCTCACGGATGTCATTCAATGCTGTGTCAGAAATGATGGCAACGGACCCAGCAACCCGTGCACAGAACTCCTCAGCCACTTGAAGTTCCGAGCGGAATTGCTAGAGGGCCAGAGCAGCAAAGGGCTTGCTTTGATGCGGAGATGAGCGAAGAACCCTAACCGTTCTCCATATGTGCGAGAGCGATTTTCGGAGATCAAGCGACTGACAGAATGTTTTCCATCGCTTATCTTCCAATTTATCCATGCCACGCTGGACTTTCTTTTGTATGCGTCGTGAAGCCCTCAGATCCAAGACGGACTTCTTGCGCCGATACCTCTTCTCCGCCTGTCGGCGTGCCGCACGCAGCGTCTCCAGTTCCATGTCCAAGTCTGTTCACCTTGCTGGCCTTGTAAGCGAGCAGATGGAGGTTTTCAATGCCTCTGCGATTGCTTCTTCGATAGTGTGTGAAAGACCTTCCCGACATGTGTCATCCATATCCTTCTTAAACTTTGACCAATCAACTGTATGCAAGACAGTAGAGGAGCGTTGCTCAACTCCTCTAACCTTTATGTATGTTGGAATATGGTCGCTTCCATGTGTTTCTATGTCCGTAAACCATTGGACGCTCGAGGCAAAGCGCCGTGACACCAAAGTTAAGTCCAAGCAGCTACTATAGGTCGTGCCGCGCAGAAATGTAGGGCTGCCGTCATTCACAAAGCGCCAATCATAGTCGGCAGCAAAGGAGGCAAGACTCCTGCCTTTGGAGTCAATTTTAGTGCTTCCCCATAGCTGGTGATGCGCCTTAAAGTTATCTGTGATAAGCCAGGGCCCATTGCACATTACTAATATTTTCTTAAGTCGTTCGCTGTCAAAGGGACCATCTGGGGATATGTAGGCTCCAATTAGTTTAAAAGACACATCCTTCTAAGCTCTGCAAGCAAGCTTAGCCGCTGCTGATTGCAGTGGTTCCGCTTGTCCATGCATCGGTGGCGTAATGGTTTCAGTATCGGTGTTCTGTGCTGCAGGTCCTGTGTTCGAATCCTGCCGTCGAACAATCTCAATAATGCCTATTTAATCGTTTATATAACGCAGCACTTTCCTAAAAAGAATCACAATGCAAATTCACGAACTCGTTTGAAGCCAGAACTAAATTTAGGCAAATCCATGTACTACCCATCGCCAGCTTGGGAATGATGTTGGACAATTCAGCCAACATTATTCCCATATTGGCTGAATTGCCCTGCTTGCAGCTGCCGCAAGCACTAGCGCCACAGTTCCCTCTAGTAATTGTATGAAACTCTACGGCATAGACGTCATCGCAGGCAAAGTGGGCATTGGGGCCGCATTCATAAAAAGCTCTTACGCTGAGATTATTCGTAAGAGCAAATTTTAACCAATCCTGATATTGGACATATTATTGGCGAATGTGGTCAGCCGATGGCAAAATGGCCCATAATAATAACGATTTCTTTCTTTTTTTTTCTCGTAATTTGGCCCCAAATCGATGTGCTGTGACGGTCACAGTGGCGCAGCATTACGCAAGATCTAGGCTGAATTTCACGCACAGAGTTCGCGACGAGTGACGTTTCACCGTTGGAAATCGGAGGGCATTACCCGGCGCTTCAGCGTTGTCTGTTCTGTCAACGACGCGGTGAAGACTCGAAAGACACAGCCAGACCGGCCGTATATGCACAAACCGCACGTATACGAAAACAAGAGGAGCTTTGTAAGGTCCACCCCCAGAATGTTTCGTCGATCGTTCGGCCTCCGTACCGTCCACACGGGCCACGTCGACCGTTTGCCGACCCTGGGCCGGATTTTATTGTTATTCCTTTTCGTTCGTGCGATGATTGCGCCATTTCGCTTCGACGCACGCCAGCACTACAAGCGTGCCCAGCTTTGTTCCGCCACCCGCCTGGTTAAGCCAAGCGTGCAACGTCGCCCATACGGCCCGTACGTGATTAGCCTGCGACCCATAAATGACGCCGCGGTGGTGTTTTATTTCTCTCTGCTATGATCGCGACACGTGGAAGAACGATTCTGCAAGATGGAAGGGGAAAGGGTCCGGGCGCATAGGTTACATATAAACATGCGGCTTGACGCCCCAGCGGTGCTGTAGGACGTCATCGACGCCCCGGGAAGTGGATTGAGCAATAACGTGTCGTCCCTCGGTCGCCACAAGTGAGCGTAACGCAATCCAATCTGTTGCGGGAGCTTCCGTATACACGGTAGCTGCGCAGTCGCAGACAGCGAAATCAAACCAGGACCGACGCGTGCATGTGCCGCATACGCCATGCCACTCGCTTGCACGTGAGTCGTGGCGCTGTAGCACACCAATCACGAAGGTCACCGTCGGGAGAGCTGCCGAAGCGACGGCAAAGGCGGTGGTTCGTGACGAACCGATATGCCAACCGCAGATAGGCTGAATCGGGAGCTACTTGCCACACCCGATGAAATGAATGGGGCTTTGGAGCACTGATAGCCGAGCAAGCTGGGTGCACCTTACTGAAAATGCATAGGCGTGTACGTATATGGTATCCGAACATTGACAGTCAGCGATAAAGAGAAGGGCATTAATGTTATGTCTTGCGGTGGCGGCGCTGTATAGTTGCCGCGATCTGCAGTCGCGATAGCGCGAGATCCGCGCAGGAATGTAAGGCAAAGCAGAACTGAACACAAAGAACTTGGGTTAGGTTGTGCGTGTGTGTAGCTAATGCCTGGCGTTGTTATATGCTGTTTCGCGTCATGCGTAGATATGAACGGATGCGTGCGTTTTCAGACTCTACTGCACGCTTTCACTGTAGTTCACGAAACTGTGTGGGACTCAATGGTGTCCTGTTACTTTCTTGTACGGGAAGGGACGTTGCAAATGTTCGTTCTATTTGACTGTCACCGGTGGACGTCACTTTTTGTGCTTTTAGTTTTTACTGCAGCGCACTGCTAAAGAAGCACCCAGAACGGACGCAAGCGCCGGCGTTTTGCCAAACTACGCGTACAGACCTAAGTTTTGAAGGAAGTTTCAATAACGAACCTGTAGACAGGAGTAGCTTCTCTCGGTCGACTACAAAACAGCGCTACCGCTTAACTTGGTTTGCGTGTTAAGCGGCAGTAAATCTCGCTTATGAAAGATAATTTCGTGGACAACACTCTGTGGCAATGACGACAAATGTCTATACGGAGGCAATATACGCACGCGAACACAAGAGCGCTCCGGTAAAAAAGTCCCACATACTCACTCGCGTGAAGCAAAACTGGAAAAGGGCACACACACACACACACACACACACACACACACACACACACATATATATATATATATATATATATATATATATATATATATATATATATATATATATATATATATATATATATATATATATATATATATATATTTGTGTGTGTGTGTGTGTGTCTGCAATTCACTATTCAGTCATTTTACCTGGCAATACTGGAAAAGGGAACACACGCACACACACACACAAATATATATATATATATATATATATATATATATATATATATATATATATATATATATATATATATATATATATATATATGTGTGTGTGTGTGTGTGTATGTGTGTGTGTGTGTGTGTGTGCGCGCAATTCACTTTTCAACTATTTTAGCTGGCAATCGCTCAAATTACGTATTTCAGCTGTCACTTAAAGCGAGCAGAAAAACCTGTGTAGACAGTACTCCCCCGATCTTGGTGTGATCACGAAGAATTGGGTATGGCGATGAAGAGCAAATTATTCTCATTCGGCAATCCGCGCGCGAATTCGGCTCTTGCTGACGTGGAAGAGAAGCGGAAATAAACTAACAAGCCTATCGGGGCAATGACGACAGAATTGGTTCGGCGAATGCAACCGTCTCGGCGCATGGGTTTGGTTTACATACAGCTTCCACCCTGAATAAAGGGGAAAATGAGACATCCACCCGTTCGTAGCAATTGCTACAAAGGAAACCCATACGGGTCCCTCGAAAGAAAAGCCTCATAGTTGAAGAAAAATTCGTCCTGGTCCGGGACTCGAACCCGGGACCACCGCCTTTCCGGGGCAGGCGCTCTACCATCTGAGCTAACCAGGCGGCTAGCAGATGGCAGAGCGAAGTCGAATTTGTCGACAACACGAAGCAAAGGCAAGAGTTTGACGTAGTAGTTCTGCGGAAACCCGCAAGGTGGAGAGAAGTAATGAATAAAGGGAAAATGAGACATCCACCCGTTCGTAGCAATTGCTACAAAGGAAACCCATACGGGTTCCTCGAAAGAAAAGCCTCATAGTTGAAGAAAAATTCGTCCTGGTCCGGGACTCGAACCCGGGACCACCGGGTTCGAGTCCGGGTTTTCGAGTCCGGGTCCCTCGAAAACCCGTATGGGTTTTCGAGGGACCCGGACTCGAAAACCCGGACTCGAACCCGGTGGTCCCGGGTTCGAGTCCCGGACCAGGACGAATTTTTCTTCAACTATGAGGCTTTTCTTTCGAGGAACCCGTATGGGTTTCCTTTGTAGCAATTGCTACGAACGGGTGGATGTCTCATTTTCCCTTTATTCATTACTTCTCTCCACCTTGCGGGTTTCCGCAGAACTACTACGTCAGCTTCCACCCTGGCACGGCATATGGCGATTACGCGTTAATAATTCATTCAGGCCAAGACCCAACGCATAGGTAACGCGCTCTGACCGAAGATATAGTTAGCGACGACAGGCCTTGTCGAAAGTTCCTGTCGTATACCGACCTTCCGATTGCATCGCGCATTGCGGTTATGCGCTCAATTGCGGATTGCCTGACGCGGACGCTTGCCTGATAGGAGCTCCACTCACGACATGCATGCTTTCTGCTACCTATATCGTAACGCGGTGACTGTGTTTACGTATTTTATTGTTCGCATTAGAAGGAGAAAACACGCGACGTTTGTGGAACGTTTGCTTGTCAGTCAGCACTGCATTTTTCACGTGAAATAATGCTACATTTGCGGAATCCAGAAGGTTGGCCGTGTGCCTATACGTATTATGCATAAATTTATCTATGCGCTGGAAGCAGGAAAAGCGGTTCCAAATGCAGCGACAAATCGGCAGGGATAATAATAAGGCTTTCTGTCGGGACACCCGCCGTGGTTGCTTGGTGGCTATGGTGTTGGGCTGCTAAGCACGAGGTCGCGGTATCGAAGTAAACACGAGGTGAAACCCGTGCACTTAGATTTAGGTGCACGTTAAAGAAACCCAGGTGATGCAAATTTCCGGAGTCCACCACTGCGGGTGCCTTATATTCAGATCGTGGTTTTGGAACGTAAAACTCCATAATTTAATTTTTCGTCGGGACCGCCAGCAGATTTGCCCTTATCTAGCGAACCGATGTTAGGTGACTAAGCCATTGTCCATGATTTCACAGGCTCAACAAAGGAGGGTCATTCCACGCCAAACTTCCCAGACCACAAAAGAGACAATCACCGTTTCTCGCGAAAAAACTTGTGCAAGTTGGTGATGAGTGAATGAGGTTTCGCCAAACTATTTTTCTTGTAACGTTAATTTTTTTATTTTTATTTATTTTTTATTTATGTTTTTCTGGGGGGGGGGGGGGTACGGGGTAGGAGAGTGTATGCGCTCTGAAGTTTCTGCGTAGAAAAAGTTGGTTGGAGCTAATTTTTTAAACAAGTCTGGAACTAAGAACAATGACAAATATTAATTCAGAACAATGTGCTGGCGCGGTTATTTCATGTGAAGTCATAGACCAAGATGCTTACGAATTTGCCGCGTTTAATTGGCTCAGTAAAAAAGCTACAAAAACCGTGCGTTTTCAATATTTTCATATACATCGCTAACGTTTCAGCCATAATAGATTTTTGAAATGTTTTCGCGTTGCTATAGCTTGTGCTTAAAATAATGTTCGACTATGAAATCAAGTGAATTAGAGGGTAGTAAATGGGATATATTAGGGCTCAGTGAGGTTAGGAGGACAAAATAAGCATATACAGTGCTAAAAAGCGGGCACGTCCTGTGCTACCGTGGCTTAACCGAGAGACGAGAACTAGGAGTCGGATTCCTGATTAATAAGGATATAACTGGAAATATACAGAAATTCTATAGCATTCACGAGAGGGTGACAGGTGTTCTTGTGACACTTAATAAGAGGTACAAATTGAAGATCGTACAGGTCTACGCCCCTACATCCACTCATGATGACCAGGAAGTCGAAAGCTTCTATGAAGACGTGAAATCGGCGGTGGGGAGAGTGAAAACTAAATACACTATACTAATGGGCGACTTTAATGCCAAGATAGGCAAGAAGCAGGCTGGAGACAAGGCAGTGGGGGAATATGGCATAGGCACTAGGAATAGCAGGGGAGAGTTATTAGTAGAGTTTGCGGAACAGAATAATATGAGGATAATGAATACCTTCTTCCGCAAGCGGGATAGCCGAAAGTGGACGTGGAGGAGCCCGAATGGCGAGACTAGAAATAAAATATTCATACTCTGCGCTAATCCTGCCATCATACAAGATGTGGACGTGCTCGGCAAGGTGCGCTGCAGTGACCATAGGGTGGCAAGAGCTCGAATCAGCCTAGACTTGAGGAGGGAACGGAAGAAACTGGAACATAAGAAACCAATCAATGAGTTAGCGGTAAGAGGGAAACTAGAGGAATTCCGGATCAAGCTACAGAACAGGTATTCGGCATTAACTCTTGAAGAGGACCTTAGTGTTGAAGCAATGAATGACAATCTTATGGGCATCATTAAGGAGTGTGCAATAGTAGTCGGTGGTAACTCCGTTAGACAGGATACCAGTAAGCTATCGCAGGAGACAAAAGATCTGATCAATAAACGCCAATGTATGAAAGCATCTAACGCTACAGCTAGAATAGAACTGGCAGAACTTTCTAAGTTAATCAACAAGCTTAAGACAGCTCACGTAAGGAATTATAATATCGATAGAACTAAACATGCTCTCAGGAACGGAGGAAGCCTAAAAGCAGTGAAGAAGAAACTAGGAATTGGCAAGAATAAGATGTATGCGTTAAGAGACAGAGCCGGCAATATCATTACTAGTATGGATGAGATAGTTCAAGTGGCTGAAGAGTTCTATAGAAATTTATACAGTACCAGTAGCACCCACGACGATAATGTGAGTGAGAATAGGCTAGAGGAATTTGAAATCCCACAAGTAACGCGGGAAGAAGTAAAGAACGCCTTGGGAGCTATGCAAAGGGGGAAGGCAGCTGGGAACGATCAGGTAACAGCAGATTTGTTGAAGGATGGTGGGCACATTGTTCTAGAAAAACTGGGCACCCTGTATACACTATGCCTCATGACCTCGAGCGTACCGGAATCTTGGAAGAACGCTAACATAATCCTAAACCATAAGAAAGGGCATGCCAAAGACTTGAAAAATTATAGACGAATCAGCTTACTGTCCGTTGCCTACAAAGTATTTACTAAGGTAATCGCAAACAGAATCAAGAACACCTTAGACTTCTGTCAAGTAACGGACCAGGCAGGATTCCGTAAAGGCTACTCAACAATAGACCATATTCACATTATCAATCAGGTGACAGAGAAATATGCGGAATATTACCAACTCTTATATATAGCTTTCATTGATTACGAAAAGCGTTTGATTCAGTCGAAACTTCAGCAGTCATGGAGGCATTATGGAATCAGGGTGTCGACGAGCCATATGTAAAGATACTGGAAGATATCTATAGCGGCTCCACAGCCACCGTAGTCCTCCACAAAGAAAGCAACAAAATCCCTATAAAGAAAGGCGTCAGACAGGGAGATACGATATCTCCAATGCTATTCACAGCATGTTTACAGGAGGTATTCAGAGGCCTGGAGTGGGAAGAATTGGGGATAAAAGTTGATGGAGAATACCTTAGCAACTTGCGATTCGCTGATGATATTGCCTTGCTTAGTAACTCAGGAGACCAATTGCAATGCATGCTCACTGACCTGGAGAGACAAAGCAGAAGGGTGGGTCTGAAAATTAATCTGCAGAAAACTAAAGTATTGTTTAACAGTCTCGGAAGAGAACAGCAGTTTACGATAGGTAGCGAAGCACTGGAAGTGGTAAGGGAATACATCTACTTAGGGCAGGTAGTGACCACGGATCCGGATCATGAGACTGAAATAACCAGAAGAATAAGAATGGGCTGGGGTGCGTTTGACAGGCATTCTCAAATCATGAACAGCAGGTTGCCACTATGCCTCAAGAGAAAAGTATATAACAGCTGTGTCTTGCCAGTACTTACATATGGGGCCGAAACCTGGAGACTTACGAAAAGGGTTCTGCTTAAATTGAGGACGACGCAACGAGCTATGGAAAGAAGAATGATGGGTGTAACGTTAAGGAGTAAGAAAAGAGCAGATTGGGCGAGGGAACAAACGCGAGTTAATGACATCTTAGTTCAAATCAAGAAAAGAAATGGGCATGGGAAGGACATGTAATTAGGAGGGAGGATAACCGATGGTCATTAAGGGTTACGGACTGGATTCCAAGGGAAGTGAAGCGTAGCAGGGGGCGGCAGAAAGTTAGGTGGGCGGATGACATTAAGAAGTTTGCAGGGACAACATGGCCACAATTAGTACATGACTGGGGTAGTTGGAGAAGTATGGGAGAGGCCTTTGCCCTGCAGTGGGCATAACGAGGATGATGATGATGATGATGAATAAAGGGAAATCAGACACCCACCCGTTCGTAGCAATTGCTACGAACGGCTGGATGTCCGATTTTCCCTTTATTCATTAATTCTCTCCACCTTGCGGGTTTCCGCAGAACTACTACGTCAAAATGATGATGATGATGATGATGATGATGATGATGATGATGATGATGATGATGATGATGTTTCCAGGAAAATTACTACCAATTTTGTCAGAAAGTCACTTTTTGACGCTGTTCAGACCGAAATTACGTATTAACGCCCTCCAGATAAAGAATACGTGAGGTAGCTCATTACGCGCACCAATCTTTTCAGCTTCTGATCCAGAAATTTTACTTCGAATACATTTTTGAGGCGAGAAAAAATTTTTTTCGAAGTCCACAACCAGTCTCACCGGTATACGCACTCCCGAACTGTGTCTTCACAGCAGAACACATATGCGGCGCCGGTGATTTTTTCTAGCACGCATATGCACTATGGCTATTTGCCGAGCGAGCACGTGCTGTGTCACTTGACATCAGCATAAATGCATCGTGAACGGCGTATGTTCATCAGAGAGAGAGATAGAGAGAATACAGAGAAAGGCCGGGAGGTTAACCAGAGGTAGTTCCGGTTGGCTACCCTGCACGGGGGCAAGGGTGTAGGAGTATAAAAAGGGAAAGAAAGTGGAAGGGGGAGGTAGAGAGAAAGCGAGACGAGCACTAACAAAGCACGTACTCTATAGAGCGGTAGGGGGCGGCGTTCTTAAAGTCTATCGTGAAGCCCCGTAGACCGCAGGAACATTAATAACGCGAGTAAGGCCTTCAGCGCGGATGTTTTTTCAGAGCACTGACCTAAAGCATTCAGTTCTGATAGTGGACGATTGACCATGTTCGTCAGTTCACGACTTCTAATTTAGGGGGCTCGGGCCGGTCAGGTAGGGGAACACGGCATAGGTGTAAGCTTCTTGCAGGGGTAGATAGAAGCTAACTAAAGCTCATTTGATCGTACGCGGAGGCAGGATAATCACGCGGTCATGTCTCTTCTGCTGTTTCAGTCCAGAATGAAAACGACGCCTGACTAGGCCTATGGACACTCGCAGCGAACTATAGCCTACAAACGGGAAAATTTCTCGGCATTTCGCTCTTACGTCACGGTTGACGTGATTTAGGCTCTTGCACAACTCGTAATCTGCTGATCTGTGGCACTTACAAAACATTGAATCAGCGCCAGGAGCAATATCTCCTGTCCGATAACTCTCCGGTCCTGACGAACGACCTAGAGGCATTAATTCATGGTTCACTTTCATAACGCAAATGTATTATCGTGAAAAGTTGCTTGGGCGGCATCAACATTCAAACAGTGTAAGCGGATACCTTACAGCCATTTACTGTGCAAAAAAAAAAAAACCTTCGTGCTCATACTTTATGCGTAAAGAGCTCACAAGCACGCAAGAATTCGATTGTGGCCCGCACGTATTTTGCGGTGAAGGCACACTTCAGTAGAGCCTACAGAGGGGTTTGGTTGAGGCTTTTAATAATTGTTTTCTCGCCTCAAGCGAAATTTACTCTTGCTAAAATTTCTAGATCACAAGCTGAAAGGTAGGTACACATATTTAACTATATCTCACGTATATTTATCGGGAGGGCATTGATGCTTCATTTAGGCCTGAACATTTGCAAAAAGTGACGTTTTTTGCAACTTCAGAAGTAATCTCCTGAAAAAGTACTTAATTTGACTGTCTGTGATTATTTTTAGCCTAAACCAAAGCTACAGAAAATAAAACGGTTAAAGTCTTTGGGGATGAAACATTAGAGATGTTTATGCAAAAATTTTCTAAAAGCGCACTTTATTTTTGCTATTTCATTCACCCAATTAAACGCGGCAAATTCACAAATGTATTCGCCTATGATTTCACATGAAAAAAACACGCCAGTAGAATATTCTCAAATGAGATTTGTTATTGTATCTAGTTTCAAACCTGACTTTAAAAAAATTACTTCCAACCAACGTTTGCTCCTTCGCGGAAACCGTACAAAACGCTCACGTCAACAGAAAAAATTCTTTCGAGAACACATACTTTGGCGAAACCTCATTCACACAACAGCCCACTTGCTAAGTTTAGTCTATGGCTCGTTTAGATTGTAACATAATCCGTCTTTCCTGCCAAATATTATTAGCTAGGCTCCAATATAGACTCCATCAAAATCAATGACGTCACGGCGGGTTAGCGTGGCAACTTCATGGCGGCGTTGCCACACGTCTACGGTGTATGCGTCCTATCTGGCTTATCACACGCCTTTAATATTGTTACGTAAAATCAAAATGGATAGCAGGCTAGGGCACCTTCTCGAGGCTAAGCATTCACTTCTCGAGAGGTGGAAAAGCCAACGCTTGAATCGCAAGCTCAGAAAAAAGATAGCCGAGATCAACAAGCAGATCGACGAGCAATGCCAAGCCCTGTCTAGGCAGCAATGGGACGACATTTGCAATTCAATCGACGGGCAGATGCGCCCGGGAGGGAAGTGGAATCTTCTCAAACACTTGCTCGACGACTCCGGCACCAAGTCAAACCAGAGAAGTGTCCTCGCTAAAGCGCTCCACGAAGCCAAGAAGTCGTCTTCGGAAAAGGACATGCTGGAGATGCTGGCTAAGAAGTACCTGCCGCTCAAAACTGTGGCCGATGAGGTGGCATACCCAGTATACAAAGGGAAGCCGAACTCCGCGCTGGACGAACCTTTCACAATCAGTGAAATCCGCCGCGCCCTACACGACCTCAACGGTAGGTCAGCACCCGGCCCGGATCACATTAACAACAAGGCTCTCAGAAACCTAGAGGACGCATCGATCGAGTTTCTTACAGATGAGAAGTACCGGAAGAATGGAAGTTGGCGAAGGTCATACTAATCCCAAAGCCCGGTAAACCGCCGAGCCTGGACAACCTCCTGCCAATCTCACTGACGTCATGTGTAGGGAAGGTGGCCGAGCACGCCATCCATAACAGAATTGCCGAGTATATCGAGAACAACGACCTTTTCCCTCACAACGTGATAGGTTTCAGGCCAGGCCTTTCCACCCAGGACGCCATGAAGCTTATCAAGATCCAAATCCTGGAACGCTGCACTCGGGACACGAGAGCCATCCTTGGTTTGGACCTGGAGAAGGCCTTTGATAACATCCGTCACGAGTTCGTTCTCGACGCCATATCCAAACTCGACCTGGGCTCGTCCTTCCATGCCTTCGTCAGGTCTTTCTTGAACAAACGATGCGCCATCCTCAAGGCTGGAGATTTGGAATCGGAGAAAATGGAGCTGAGCAGAAGAGGCACCCCCCAGGGGTCAGTCATCTCACCACTCGCAATCACAACATCGCAATGGTCGACCTCTCAAGGTATCTAGGCAAGGTCCAGGGCATCGGTCACACGATCTACGCGGACGACATCACTGTCTGGTGCGCGGGTGGCAGTGACGGACAAGTCGAAGCCGCTCTCCAAGAAGCTGTCGACACTACAGAGCGTTTTCTAACCGACACGGGACTCCGGTGCTCCCCAAAGAAATCGGAGCTCCTTCTCTACAGCCCAAGTAGAAAGGGCCGCAAGCCACAGAACTGGAAACCCCCCTCTGAAATTGACATTAATCTTTACACCAATTGCGGAGATCCCATTCCCAAAGTCGCGTCCATTCGAATCTTGGGAATGACACTCGAAGGGGCAGGCTCGAATAACATCACCATTCAAAAACTAGCAAAAAAGACGGATAGCATCATCGGTCTAATCAGGCGGGTAGCTAACAGAAGGAGAGGCCTGAGCGAAGAGAATCTGTTAAGGCTAGTCCACGCTTTCTTGTTGTGCCATTTTACGTACGTAGCGGCCATGCACGTCTGGAAGAGGGCCGAGCGAGACAAGCTAAATGCCATGATACGGAGGGGGATCAAGAGCACGCTCGGACTACCCAACTACACACGCACCGACCGACTCCTGCAGTTGGGTATTCATAATACCCTGGAAGAGATTGCAGAAGCACAAGAAAGGGCACAGATTCTTAGGCTCTCGGGCACCAGGGCGGGCAGACGACTCCTAACTGAGATGGGCGTCCCCCCGGCCACTGTCGAAGATGCCTACCAGGGCCTTCCGAAAGAGCAGAAAGATAACATCATCATATCGCCCGCCCCGCGCAATATGCATCCCCAGCGCAACGTAGAAAGAAGGAAAGCCAGAGCGGTAGCGCTCCTACGCCGCGCAACCGAACTCCCTGGCGGCAGCTGCTTCGTTGACGCGGCCCAGTATGCAAACAGCAACAATTTCACGGTAGTCTCAATCAACCACAGAGGTTCGACCGTTAACGCCGCTTCGGTACGAAGCACGTCGTCGCATGCGGCCGAGCAAGTGGCCATTGCATTGGCCCTCCTGGACGACGGACATGCCAATATCTTTAGCGACTCCAGGGCAGCCATCCGCGCCTTCAGCGTTGGCGCCGTGTGTAAGGAAGCCTGTCGCATCCTCGAAGGCAAAAGCATCGCCACCCACACTCTCACGTGGTTCCCCGCTCACATGGGATCCATCATGGGAGGCCCAACAAACCTCAACGAGCTGGCCCACTCCAAGGCGCGAGGTCTCGCTTTCCGCGACCATGGAGAACTCCAACGCCGGCCCGCAGTGGTGGAGAACAGAGACCAACCGACCACATACAACGAAATTGCGCAGCACTTTTATCTCGGCAGGAGAGACTTTCCCCTTCCACACAAGAAGTTAAATAGAGCGCAGGCATTGACCCTCAGATTATTGCAAACAGGTTCATATCCCAACCCGGCTTTATTCCACAAAATTTATCCCGACACCTATGCCACTAGTTCTTGCAGGCACTGCAATGACATCGCTAGCCTAGACCATATGCTCTGGCGTTGCCCCTCGTTACGAGGCACGGAACTCCAACGCCGGCCCGCAGTGGTGGAGAACAGAGACCAACCGACCACATACAACGAAATTGCGCAGCACTTTTATCTCGGCAGGAGAGACTTTCCCCTTCCACACAAGAAGTTAAATAGTAAATAGTTAAATAGAATGAGGACAAGTGGCTCTCCGCTATCAAGAGCCCCGATGCCGGGGCGCAACTATGGGCTGTCCAGAGGGCCCACGATGCGGCGGTCAGGCAAGGCCTGACTGTCCCAACGTGGGAGCGGCCCGCAGCGCGCTGAGTCGCGTACCTCAGGACCTTATTAAAGTTTTGCATCCATCCATCCATCCATCCATCCATCCAGAATTGCCATGTGCCAGTCTTTCTTTTTGAGTAGAAGCAATATCAACGCAACTCAGAATTGTCATGTTCCGTCTTTCTTTTTGAGTAGAATTACTCTGCCCGCGGACTACTCGACACGTTTTTCTTTAACATGTCACGGACTTGGCCATTGGTCCCGTTGCGCTCCGAAGCTGACACCTGGTATGGCTTTTGTCGCAGAGGCTGGTGAGATCCCGTGTCTGTGTGATGCTGTACACGAGAAGGGGGAAAGGATGGCGGTGCCTCTTGCTGGGAAAAGTCGAACGCTGCGTAGTGTCTTCGTGGAATATTTGCCAATTCCTGACGTTGGTTAGTACTGAGCTATTTGTTTACCATAGCCATCATGGAAGAGTCCGTGGCACATGCATCCGAATGGGACTCATCTTTGGCATCGGGGGCTTTTCTGCAAGGATGCCGAGCGCCAATACTTGACGTTCACGAATAGTGGCAAATTTCAAATCCTCCTGTAGTATTGTGGGTTCATTGGAGCAATTTATCGTCCATAAGACAGTACGCCCGTCGATAACCCACAGCGTACAATAGGGCACTAGAACATTCCCCTTAATGCGACTAAGGTGAACGGGTTCTACGGTAGCGTCAAATGTTCTGTCGGTTGCAGGAGATCAGGCTACTAGGACTCATTTGGCAGACAGCGGCGGTACGACGGCATCTGCAGACACACAAAGGGCACTTTCGTAACACGGCGGGCGTGCCACAAATATGGCCGGAAGGCTCGAATCTACAGTAATTTCTCCCGTTCGGTAATCGACATTAGCACCACACAGCTTCAGAACATTGAGGCCCAGAATTACGTCACGCGTAGCATCAGGTAAAACTAAGAACTCCACGTTAAACGTTTCACAACCCAAGCTAACTGCTGCACTGCACACGCCTACAGGGTACAATAGTTCTCCACTCACTCCACGAAATACATTGGCACAGTCCCATCAAAACAGCACTTTTCGTCCTAACCGGCTTTGAATGCGTAACTCATTACGGAAACGGTCGCTCCAGTCCCCACTAAGGCCATTGTTGTTGAGACGCCGTCTACACGTACACAAACGTTATTTTTAGCATGCAAATTGGTGGAAGTATTTCTGTCATAATCGAAGACTGTCCAGCGGCCTCACCTCCAACGGCCGCGCTGTATTACTGTAGGAGTGCCCTTTTTTTGGTGTAGTAGGAAGGTAATCTGCTGACGCAGCTGACATGGTTTTTATTCATTAGCGTCCTTTTAAATACTTCAAATCAAATCAAATGAAAATTTTATTTACCAATAATATCTGGATGAACTCGTGGGCTGAAAGCTACAATCAGCTGCTTGACGAAGGCCCAGAAGCCGTGCTACATGGTAGCAGCGACAAGAAATGCATTGCACTTGAAATTATTACTGCATAAAGTACACGGTCATGAACAAATGACCTCAATATTTTTTTTTACCTCAAGAGCCTACGCAACGATTAACAAAGTAACACAATAAACATAGTGAATGCATCACTTGGATTCAACAATTTCAAAGAAAGCAAAGACGCCCAACGGTAACAGACAAAATACACTGGTTACAATAGAAAATTACATCGAACGAGAATATACAAATATAACGCACTCAAGCAGCATAAAAAGATTACTTCTAGCGCTGGCACAATTTATTACAATGAGCCTCTTCGATTTGTGGCCCCGGACTCTCCACGACTGCTTGAGATGCTGCCTAAAAAACGCTTGTCGGTCAATTCGAGTCTGTCGGTGACGCATAATCGGGAGGCCCTGTGCTGCCCCGCCCTGTGTTTCCATTCACGTTTGTCACCTTCCTGTACGAGACTGTCGTTGAGCTACTTACGCGAAACTTATGGAATATAAGCTTGGCAAAATGAAAATGGCGAACGCGTAGCAGTTTGATGTGCGGGCTAAGCCAACCAAAACATATAGAATGGGGCCCGACGAGCCTGTTGACTGAAGCTGCAGAGATGAATTAATCAAAACGAACGCCTCTCACAGCCAGCTACACACTTTCGACGTCAAGATATGACGTCTGTCGCGGGTCGGAAACAACCTGCAGCAACAATGGAAAACTCCCCCAGCAGCACAAAGACATCACGCAGCACGTCTGCCACTGCCACGGGAGCGCAGTGGGCAGCTTAACTCCGCAGGCCGTGTCTGCAGACGTTGCATGATCGTGAACATCCCGACAGAGCGGGCTTAACAAAACAACATTTCGCTTCTCAGCTTCATTTAAGGCGTAAGTGTACCGCATAGAGAGATCACTTTCTGCGCTGCATTGAGCTTTGCCATTGATTATATCCGCGAAGAACACTGGTAAAATATTTCTTGCTCCATGTTTGAGTAGTGCGATAATGTATCTTCTCTATATTCAGTATGATAGCTTTCCCTGTTTTTTTTCCTATTTCACCTTTTATTCCCTTTACCCCTTTCCCCAGCACAGGGTAGCCAGCCGGTACGTACAGTGGCTAGCCTCCCTGTCTTTCTTCCTCTTTTGTCTCTCTCTCTCTAGTCCCTTCTTTTTTTCACAATGCACATTCCCGAAACTGTCAAATGAATTCCGCAGTTACAATTTGTCCAGTGAACTCGAAAGAGGCCAGTGACCGGGTACTAATAATTTCTTCATTATAAAGTATCTTAATTAGCAGTGCCAACATGCCTCACATTTAAAATCTTTTTTTATGGCTGGCGCATTTTTCACAAAACCCTGCGCAATAATTTCGCCGAGAAAATCCCAAATCTTCGGCCGAATCGAATAACGTTTATGTGTCATCAAAGCAGCCGCGTTCTCTTGCAATTTTTGTTTTCGATACTTTTTTAATAACCAGCTGAAGCCCAAATCTGATTCAAGAGCGCTGGTTCTTGACCCACTTGGTGTTTGCCAAAATACATAATTGCCGAAAAAAAAAGACACACAAAAACAGAAACACTCATCCCGTGTCATCCCGTGCCGTCGTCTGCATGTCGAAGCTTTGCACGTGTTTTATTTGTGGAAAATGATGCCTTTCGAGCCCAAAGATTACCCTCCGAAACCACTAAATGTGCTGCCGACATTGATCAGGTATTCGTAAACTGAGTAGAGTCGAGTTATAAGAACCCAAGGTGGTCTAAATTTCTGGAGACCCCCACTACGGCATGCATCATAATCAGAAAGTGGTTTTGGCACGCAAAACAAGAAAAATAACTAAAGAGTTGAGTCGAACGAATCAAAGGCCACCCTAATATCGCTTGCCGCCGACCGCCATAAGCGCATACAACTATTCGACAGGGCACTGTTCTTGAATACTGTTCGTGATCGTTCTTTCGTACCAGGGACAGGTTCAACAACTTCGCCGTTTCTCCAGTTCAACACACGAACGAGTTCTTACATTTCTTTCAGACAATCTCTAGCAGATAGATTCTTCAGACGCTGTCAAGTTCGTTGGCATTGTGAATCCCTTGCGACGCGTCCTTCCAGTCAAACAACTGTCAGCCTGCAGCTTTGCTTCCAACTGCACAAGTAGAGTTCACGGCGACCTTGCAAAAAGCTAATGTTCCTTGCGGCGCGAGCTACCGAACGCTTCGTAGGTGACCTGTGTGCACTTCGCCGTGTTCCGGTAACAATGGTGATGGGCCGTGGTTGTAGCGAGCGAATTGGTACTCTCGTGGACAGTCTGACGAAATTCGGAGCCGGACACAGTCCATGCTCTTGCGGCTGCCACACCGGAGACAAAAGCGCACACATTTTTTTGCATGTACCCTCAGTATGCGGCTGGGGGGGGGGGGGGATACATTTAACGTGATATGCTCACCCGAACAATCGCTCGATGACAACCACCTGAACCCGACCACGTCGGCTCCGCGTGTCGTTGTTGTAAATTTCAATCTTATACTTGTCCAACATCGAAACCGACTGATCGATCAGCTAGTTATCCAAGATAAGGCTTATCACTTTTCCAGTTCAAGCTTTTATGGCTCTCCCCGACCATCGTAGGTCGACGAACGACCTTGCTCTATCCTAGCGTGTATCAGTCACTCCTGTTAAATAACTCATTATACCTCGTGCTTCAATGATCAAAAGCATCAATGATTGCTTTTTGGTCGTGGGCCCATCATCCTTCGTTGTCTTCTTTTACATCGCATAAGAAATAATGAAGACGTAAGTTGCCGGCTACCGCTGCTCTGCAACACATCACAAAAGAAAAGAAAGAAGGACGAACAGGGGCGGGGAGGGGGGGGGAGAAGTGAAAAGGGACGCCCTGCTCCACGGAGCCTGACCAACACAGCCTCAAAGACAATGAGTGACGCGCGAGCAGTGGTCGATTTGCATTGCGCATGGGCCATATACTTGATAGCGAATCTTGACTGGTTATCATCCTTGCCTTCATTATATCCCTCTCTCTTTGGCCTATCCCAACCGGCGAAAACTAGTAAATAGGGCCAAAACAGGCACGATCGACCGAAATTTCTGTCAGTGAACGAATACTGCATGGACAAGTTTCAATGCATAACGCGACGCCGGAATTCTAGAACTGTAAGCTTGTATAGTTCAAAGCTGCATAAGCTTGTACAGTTAGAACACAACATATTAGAAGAAAGATCAGGGGGATGTGGTGTAATCCTGCTTTCATTATTCTAGTTTGCATAGACTTTAATCCCCTCCTTCACCCGTCTCCTTTACAGTTATTATCTGGCTGCGCAAACAAAAGGATAATAATAACATTGGGTGTAGTGCATTCAGGTCACTCACTCTCACTCACTCACTCATTCACCCGCACGCTCTCACCCGAGCATTCATCGAAAACTCACACACTCACTTATTGCTTGCCGGCAGCGAATATTAACTTTTTTTTTTTAATTTTAACCCGTTGGCAGAATGGCAAGGGGCTCATCGCATGCAATGATGTGCGTCAGACAGCATATCATGACATTTCTCTTTATTTCTAAGCGACCCAAAAGGTCAACGCACCCGGCTCTTTCTTCGTCACCCGCTGTTTTGAACCTCCGGTATGCCACTGCGAGTCAAGCGATGTCGTCGACCATTTGCCTCACCACTCGCCGTTTGAAAAGCACTTTTTCTTCTGTTCCGGGTTCACCGCGGGAAGCAGCACTGACGTTCAAACCCCGAGGGTGATTCACTCTTAACCTCTACGCCAACTCTACCCAGCACACAAGAAGTTGTTTCAAATTTATTCCTGACGCATTCTTCTTGAACTTGAACATAACTGAGGGTACCTACCGAGGGTAGTACTTCGCGCCGCATAGTGTGCATACCATTCTGTATAGCCTTCAAATCAGCAGGAATAGATTTATACAAGATAAACCTTTTTTTTTTTTTTGCTTCTATGTAAACGCACTTGTGCTCGTCCTTGTGTTGGTCCTTTTCTTTGTCCCTGTTTGTTTTGCGCACAAATGTTTTTCTAAAAATGCACTTGCAGGGATACTAAAGGGTTAAGTCAAGCTGTTTTAAAAGACGCGGATCTGTAACAAGAAATTCGTCATTTGTAGCGAGAACAGGTCCTTTGTAAGCGAGAAAATGACGAATATGGAAGACCAGAGTCGCGCCACCTATATTCAACTATGGTACCTCTCGTATGACGTCGGCATTGACTGATTATTGCACCAATTGCAATACATCCCTTAACGTTTATCATTTACTCTGGCCGTGCTCGCAAGCTCACATAAACTCCGAACCGGACAAGCTCAAGTTCGAAGAAGCAATCCGGAGCGAAGAACTCGCTCCGCAACTCTGGGCCGTCCAGCAGGTCCACGACGCCGCCAGGAAACTCAACCTCCCGGTTCCGTCGTGGGAGACGCCCACTCCATGAGAGCCCAAAGCTCTCGTGGCCTCCAGGACCTGAATAAAGTTGATTTCCTTCCTTCCTACAGAGAGTGGCAAAGATGGAGGTCACGTGGAAATTAGATCAACTAGTTTGTTTTGGAGGGGGCGATTCAAACGGTGGAGTATAGGAGCCGGAACATCGGTGGTAATTTTCTGCGCAATTCTAGGCAGAAAAATCCTATATTGGCACACGAAAACGATGATTTACTTCTAGATGAGTAATGTATCGATCCAGCAAGACTTCATATATTGTTTTAGTGCTCCTTTAACAAAGGCCTTATGTATGACAGGTAACTGAATTCTGTTACACCAAGTGAATTGATTGAAGAGGTATACATTATCTACACGACAAATGCAATTTCATGTAAGCTAAGCAACAAAGCTTCCCTATACTTTTCAAGCGTTCCCTTTAGGGCACATGTCCCAAATACGAAACCGAATCCAAGCAACTTGATGAAGTCATGTTAATTCCGCAAAAATTTGTGCGCTGAGCACTAATTAAAAAAAAAAACGTAAAATTTCGTTGCAACATGCATCAATGTTCTAGTTAACACCTATTGCAACTGTGTAACAACGAACTGCCTATAAGTGTTAACTGAAACATTAAGGCATTTTGCAATAGAATTTGATTATGTATTTCTTGAAACAGGCGCTAAAAACAGGATTTCCGCTAGGTGGGTGCGACTTCATTGTACTGCATGGTTTCAGTTTGGTTTGGTTTCACATGGTTTGAGACATGTGTTCAAACCTAATTAACTGATAAGTTAATTAGCGAAACCTTTTTAAAGTTAATTGATATCAGACTGCACTTTGTCGTGCAAGTAATGTCCGCATTTTTCACGCGATCGAGCTGACGTGACAGAATTACGCTGTCTGTGACATTGTTATCACGTATTGGCAGTGATAACAATGCCGATCTGCATGTTCGTTGCGCGATAAAATGGCTCTATTATGCGCCGAAGTATCAGTTTTCTCGGTCAGATGTCGCGAAGAATAAGCTACTAGCGAAATGATCTACATATGAGAACAGTATACCAATTTTGTAATGCTTATTCGCCACCCGTATCAGCAGTCACGGTTCATTTTTTTTTTTTTATTGTGCCAAAATTTTTAGGCCATGCGCCCAATTTTGAATCAACATAATACGCAGTGCAACGAAGATCACGTACTTATTTTTAAGCATGCAGTAGACAACCGCAGTTGATCAAAATGATTCCGGAGTACCTCCCACAGCGGCGACCTTTACACCCCATGTTTTGGTAAAGTCAAACAGGGTAATGTAGTGCTGTTTGTTGTCCCGTTTCTTGAAAGTGATCAAGAAGTTTCAAGTTCTTGCGCCTGGAAGTAATTGATTTAGTAAATTGAAGTTCTCTGGCATTTAATAAACACCGGAGTCGAGTATTTCTGAAGCGATAACATTGCGCAGATCTCAATATGTTTTTTTAGGATTGGACAGGCGGCTGTAGCCTGAACAGATGTTGATAGAGCTGCAAGTGTCACTGCGCTGTGTGATGACAGTATTCGGTGACAGTGACCGATTGTGATTGTGTGTCTATGCTCCTTCCTTTCCTTATCTCTACTTTGTTACCACTTTACCTCCCCCTCTCCTCTCTCCCCAGCGTAGGGTAGCCAACCGGATCTTTTTTCTCTGGTTAACCTCCCTGCCTTTCCCCTTTCCTCTCTCTCTCTCTTTATATGTGGAAAATGTGAGACACTGAAAATATGAAAGTAATATCGAACAAGCCATCTGCAGTGCACTGAATCCTGCCTGTAATGTATAAATGTGCAAAGAGAAAGAAAAAAAAGAAAAGCGCAATAATTTTATGGTCACGAAAATACGCCACACTGACGGTTTTTTTCGTAGACATTCGAAGCTCTAGAAAAAAAAGAAAACAGAATAACTGGGCACAGCTCTATCTCTTCAAGAGCGTTGTGTTTCTCAACATTACCGGGGACCGTACAGGTTGTAATGCCACAAGTAAAAAATTTGGCTGATTAATTAGAAATATGATTGAGTCGACGTAATGAAAACCCACTCACGACATGGGACAGACAACAGTTGGCTAAATATAGTTGATTTTGTTTTATTTTTATTTATTTTTATTTCTTGGCGTCATTCCGCTCGGACTACTGGTGTGTATGGCAGCCGTCAGAAAAGCTACATAACAGAAAGACACACCTAAGGATACAATAACACAGAAATATACATAGTCTACAAAACTCGTTAAACGGCATTGTAACGTAAACTGACGAAGCTATATCTTCGTCATGTAACTATAAACACGAATGTTCTGGCACTCTTGAGACAATTCTAGCGGTGTACATAGCGAACAAGAACATAGCAAGGCTTGAGAAACAACTTCTCGCTCTCCTCCGAGATAGTCCTTGCATTTTGACGTTGTAAGTTATTTTTTATTGTATGCAAAAATGAACCCAAGCCACACAAACCGGACACAATTAGTTGCCCTGTCTCAGAACAGATTACACTTATGCAGGTATTTGCACAAATAGGTCCAAGCATCACACCGAAGCTATCGTCCATATTTTCAGTGTGTGTGCGTGTGCGTGCGTGTGCGTGCGTGTGCGTGCGTGCGTGCGCGTGCGTGCGCGCGCGCGCGCGTGTGTGTGTGTGTGCGTGTGTGTGTGTGTGTTTGTGTGTGCGCGCGTGGGTGCGCGTGCGTGTGTGTGTGTGTGTGTGTGTGTGTGTGTGTGTGTGTCTGTGTGTGTCTGTGTGTGTGTGTGTGTGTGTGTGTGCGTGTGTGTGTGTGCGTGCGTGCGTGTGCGTGCGTGCGTGCGTGCGTGCGTGCGTGTGTGTGTGTGCGTGTGTGCGTGCGTGTGCGTGCGTGTGTGTGTGTGTGTGTGTGTGTGTGTGTGTGTGTGTGTGTGCGTGCGTGCGTGCGTGCGTGTGTGTGTGTGTGTGTGTGTGCGTGTGCGTGCGTGCGTGCGTGCGTGTGTGTGTGTGCGTGTGTGCGTGCGTGTGCGTGCGTGTGTGTGTGTGTGTGTGTGTGTGTGTGTGTGTGTGTGTGTGTGCGTGCGTGCGTGCGTGCGTGTGTGTGTGTGTGTGCGTGCGTGCGTGCGTGTGTGTGTGTGTGTGTGTGTGTGTGTGTGTGTGTGTGTGTGTGTGTGTGTGTGTGTGTGTGTGTGTGTGTGTGTGTGTGTGTTAGGCACTCCTCTATTAGACTAATTGCCCTTTAATGTACACTGCTTGTTTCTGACAGCTGCGCAAAGCACAAAGAGAAAGAGAGAGCGAAAACAAGGACAGGCAAGTAAGTTAACCGCACTCATCGTTGGCTGCACTGCATGGGGCAGAAGAATAGGGGCAGAAGAAGAGCGTAGGTCCCATTCACATCGTTTTCTTCCGGTCTTATTCCGCTCAACGACACAAACAAAAAAAGGAAAAAGAAGAGAAAGAAAGACATAGAAAGATTGCATATCTATAAGCGGCTTCCCAGCAACATTGATTTCAAGAGTTTCATTAGTGGGCGCCTCTATCCTTCTGCGCTGATTCGAACTTACACATGTTAGTACGTTACTTGCGCTCGTACTCCTTCTCTGGATTTTATTTGTAGTAGATGTTCATTGAATGTTACGTGCACATGGAGGGTGACTGATTCTTTATTGCTGTTGTTATTTTCGTGCCCCCTCCTGCTATGTCGCTTTTCCGAGACAGCAGCATTTGTAAATGTAATAAAGTAATATAAAATAAAATAAAATAAAAAATAAAATAAAATAAAATGGGCTTGTTACAAATGCGAAACCTGGAATACCGCTGTACGCAGAGTCAATGTTACGGCGTAATTTCAAACTCGCGTGCCTTACTTTCAAATCTGGAGACAAAACACGTCTATCCGCTCATGCACTATGACACAGCTGTCTAAGTACTATGTGTTCGTGTTCATCTGTTCTATGGCCTCACGCTTCACAACAATGCGGCAGCCAACGTGAACGAATTCCCGAAATGGGCTCGTTCATGGTGAGCTCATCTAGGCAACAAAAATTGCTACCTCGCACGCGAAAAAAAAAGAAAATATTAACAGCTGTCCTCTGGAGTCTCGGCACGCCTCACCGTTCTCTCACGAAGTGCCTGCGCTTTTCAATCACCCGACTTTGTACATTATCCTTGTGTCCTTGATGGCATGTTCATTTATTTAAACTTCACTATAAAAGTGACTCAATCCAAGCGTTTCGTCCACCGCAAGCACACATACGAGGTGTGTTCAAAAAGAAATCGAACTTTTGCTATAACGTCTTTGTTGCTCATTTTACAGCAGTTTAACCTCTGTCCCCTTAAAAGTAGTGCCCGCCACTGGCAACACACTGTTCCCATCGTTTCTTCCATTTTTGGAAAGCCTCCTGGAACGCACTTTCAAGGATGGCGCGCAGGACTTTTGTCGCATTATCCAGAATCTCTTCTATGGTTTCGAAACAACGTCATTTCAACGGCGTTTGAAGTTTGGGAAACGGGGAAATGTCCGGTGGGTCTAGGTCCGAAGAATTTGGTGGATGAGGCACAACAGGATCGTGATGTTTTTTTCTGGATAGCTACGGACAAGGAGTGACGCATGAGACGGCGCACTGTCATGATGCAACATCCAAGTCATGTTTTCCCACAATCCAGGCTTCCTAGTGTACACAGCATCCTTGAAACACGCTAGAATTCCCTAGTAGACTTCCTTGTATACGACCTGACCACGTGGGGCAAATTCCTGGTGGACAATGCCTTTGAAGTAAAAAAACACAACCGACATCACCTTGATCTTCGATCCCCCACTGCGACGACTCCACCTTCCTTTCAATATCACAGCTATAAACCCACACCTCATCGCTTGTCATGACGTTATTACGGAAATTTTTATCTTCATTGGCCGTGGCAAGGAGTTCCTGGTTTATTTCAACACGGGTCTGTTTTTGACCGTCAGTCAACAAACGTGGCACGAATTTTGCACTGACACGGCGCACCTCGAGTTTGTCACTCAAAATTTGATGGCATGATCCTACGCTGATGCCCACTTCGTCAACAGCTTCTGGAACAATTATACGGCGCTTCACACGAATCAGAGTACGAACACTCTTGACATGGTCAGCACCTGTTGATGTTCATGGTTATATTGCGCTCAGTTTACAAACACGATACTAAGGAAGGACAGGACGTGGACGGACGAAGGTCCGTCCACGTCCTGTCCTTCCTTAGTATCGTGTTTGTAAAACTGAGCGCAATATAACCATGAACGTTCACCAACTAGCCCCCTTCATTGCTTTACTAAACCTGTTGATGTGGAAGGTCTTCCAGGCTCGGGATCGTCACCGACTGACATTCTGCCATGTTCAAAGCGCTTACACTACTCAAAGCACTGCGTGCGACTCTTACAGTCCTCCGCATATGCTTAGCCAATTGAAATGTCTCTGTGAAAGTTTTGCGGAGTTTGTAGCAAAATTTCTCACGCACGTTGTTCTCCAAGCTCTTTCATTGTCACATCGGCACTATTGCGACGAACAGCTTGTGTACGTGCTTGCTTCAGTGGCTGTAGCTCGCCAGCTAAAGGTGAGACAGAAACGTGGCAAATGGAAGTTGGTTGCCTAAACCTGCCGCTACGTGCGCTCGGTAGCCGCAGCGCGCTCCTTCTGTCGGTTGGGGCGATATTTCAAAAGTTTCGGTTTCTATTTGAACACACCTCGTACACGTATGACCAAAGAGGTCGGAATCAGGCAGCTGGGGAGGATCAGGTAACAGCAGATGTGTTGAAGGATGGTGGACAGATTGTTCTAGAGAAACTGGCCACCCTGTATACGCAATGCCTCATGACCTCGAGCGTACCGGAATCTTGGAAGAACGCTAACATAATCCTAATCCATAAGAAAGGGGACGCCAAAGATTTGAAAAATTATAGACCGATCAGCTTACTGTCCGTTGCCTACAAAGTATTTATTAAGGTAATTGCAAATAGAATCAGGAACACCTTAGACTTCTGTCAACCAAAGGACCAGGCAGGATTCCGTAAAGGCTACTCAACAATAGACCATATTCACACTATCAATCAAGTGATAGAGAAATGTGCAGAATATAAGCAACCGTTATATATAGCTTTCATTGATTACGAGAAAGCGTTTGATTCAGTCGAAACCTCAGCAGTCATGGAGGCATTACGGAATCAGGGTGTAGATGAGCCATATGTAAAAATACTGGAAGATATCTATAGCGGCTCCACAGCCACCGTAGTCCTCCATAAAGCAAGCAACAAAATCCCAATAAAGAAAGGCGTCAGGCAGGGAGATACGATATCTCCAATGCTATTCACAGCGTGTTTACAGGAGGTATTCAGAGACCTGGATTGGGATCAATTGGGGATAAAAATTAATGGAGAATACCTTAGTAACTTGCGATTCGCTGATGATATTGCCTTGCTTAGTAACTCAGGGGACCAATTGCAATGCATGCTCACTGACCTGGAGAGGCAAAGCAGAAGAGTGGGTCTAAAAATTAATATGCAGAAAACTAAAGTAATGCTTAACAGTCTCGGGAGAGAACAGCAATTTACAATAGGCAGCGAGGCACTGGAAGTCGTAAGGGAATACACCTACTTGGGGCAGGTAGTGACGGCGGATCCGGATTATGAGACAGAAATAATCAGAAGAATAAGAATGGGCTGGAGTGCGTTTGGCAGGCATTCCCAAATCATGAACAGCAGGTTGCCGTTATCCCTCAAGAGAAAAGTATATAATAGCTGTGTCTTACCAGTACTCACCTACGGGGCAGAAACCTGGAGGCTTACGAAAAGGGTTCTACTCAAATTGAGGACGACACAACGAGCTATGGAAAGAAGAATGATAGGTGTAACGTTAAGGGATAAGAAAAGAGCAGATTGGGTGAGGGAACAAACGCGAGTTAATGACATCTTAGTTCAAATCAAGAAAAAGAAATGGGCATGGGCAGGACATGTAATGAGGAGGGAAGATAACCGATGGTCATTAAGGGTTACGGACTGGATCCCAAGGGAAGGGAAGCGTAGCAGGGGGCGGCAGAAAGTTAGGTGGGCGGATGAGATTAAGAAGTTTGCAGGCATGACATGGCCACAATTAGTACATGACCGGGGTTGTTGGAGAAGTATGGGAGAGGCCTTTGCCCTGCAGTGGGCGTAACCAGGCTGATGATGATGATGAACCACATTGTATTGTTTGATACTGCGTTGCTTCTATTAAAGTTTTGTTTGATTCAATCGTCCCCCTTACTCAGTGTTCAACCTTTAAGGAAACCTGAATAAATAACAAAAAAATTTTATTTAGCAGACTCATATAGCTGCGGACCACAAATGAGGAAAAGTGAACACTGCCATAAAGGGAGGCTAGCGCGACCGCCTGTCGCTTTTTTTTTTTTTTTTTTGCTGCTGTATACTTACCGGCTTATTTCAAAGGACGAAGTAAAAGTTTGCCGGCGCCTTTGTTTAAATAGGTTAAAAATTATAACTAATATGTCTCGTTCTTGATCTTGTCAGTAATTTATTTAGATTTTTAAGTTGTATCATACAACGTCTCGAAACTGCGCAACGAGGGACGCCGCATAGTTGAGGGCTTTGGGTTGATTTTGACTTCCGGGGATTCTGTGATGCACAGCTAAATCTAAGTGAATACGAATGTTTTCTTCAATCTTTTTTTTTTTGCATTTCCTCCCAATAGAAATGCGGACGCCGCAGCCGGCAACCGAACTCTGGACCTAGCGCTCGGCAGCCATGCGTGACAGCCGCTGCGTTAGCGCGGCGGTTCATTGTAGGAATACATAGTGAGCTACAAGGAATTTAACGCAAGCGACGTACTCTTGAAGGTAGACGCGTAAGAATAATAAGTGAGCCGCCATAACCTGGCCTTGAAGCTTTAACAAATCCACGACCAATTTACGACGTGCGTTGAGTCAGACGCTATACCGTCAAGCATTCTGCGTCCTCTCCTCCACATAGTTTTGCCTTTGTGCAATCCTTTTTTGTTTTACGTAATAGAAGTAGAGATAGCCGCGCAGATATCGAACCGGTTACTATTTGGCTAATGAACATGTGGCGTAATGACCAATGTAGATTTGTACACTCACGCACGTGGTTTCCACGGTAGGTGAGTGATATGCGTCCCGCTGACGACATATTTTACGTCGTCGAACGCTTAGCGCCACACGCCTCAAATATAGAGAGCGTCAGCCGGAGCATTTGGCAGCATGCCGCTGCAAGGCAAGGCATGCATACCTATAGCTCCATCCCGGTCCTCCTACTCTGTAATACAATAGGACGTTCGCGTATCCATTTTACATAATTTCGAAAGCGCATATCGTCCATTTGTAATCGCGCCTATCGGCGACGCACGCTTGCGCCACTACAGTGCACGTAACAGGAGGACTGGCGAGCAGGAGAGGAAGATGGAAGCCGGTTGGCAATAACCCGCTTTGTATGCCGTTCGTGCCCCCACACCCTCTCCCTTCCAGATCGCCAATTCCTTAGCTACCACACTATAATGCGACGATCGGGTGCCAGGGGCGGCGGCAGATCGCCGGTGCCGATAGGGCGCACCTTTTCCAGGTTACGCGGGACTCCGTCGCTCCCCTCGCGGCGCCAGCGCGCAACCAGGGCGGCCACGGCGCGCGTGCGGCGGCGTGCCGTGCGCACACAAACTGCCTTCGACCGAGAATCAACGCCGAGGACTCGGCAGACACGCAGGGGGGCCCCCGGGGGTTTTACTAAGAACAGACCGGCAGTCATCGCTTCCTCGTTCATTCATGCCGTTGTTACTTGTGCGCTGTGCGTTATTTCCTATTCCCTCTTCGAAGCATGAGGGAGAGAGAGGAAGCTTTACTGCAGTTATGGAAGATTATCGGAGCCCCTATACAGGGAGCCTCGCTTGCTGCGTTCGCAAGTACGGATTCGATGAACGATGCAAAGAATCTTTGATCTTGTGTCTTGGTGGCTTGCGTCAGCCACCGAGACACAAGTGTGTGGGGGAAGGGTGAGTTTGGATTTCTGAGGGGAGGAGGGCCAGATAACGTGTTTCGTGTTGGGGTGTTGTCTGCAGTGTTCACGAAGTTGGAGGCGGTGAGTCTGCTGACCCTCAAATACGGTAGGGTATAGCAGATCTGGGTATAGAGTGTTGCTAATTGTGCTTGTCTTATAAGTGTGCCCTGTCTTCGCTGTCGTATTATGAACATTTTTGGAAAGATTTGTCTGGCCCCTTTATGCTGCTTTAATATAAGGTGCGCGGGTTCTAAGAGCGCCTGGATCGAATCGGCGACATCCGGCGACCGGAATAGCGTTTCCCTGGCGAGCTGGTCAGCCCAATAATTTCCGGTTAGCACCGCGTGTCCAGGTACTCAGATTATTTCTGTTTGTTTTCTGAGGCATTTGTGAACTGTTTCTGTAAGTTGCCAGGAAGAGCGCCTGCTTGCAGTATTCTGTAAGCGCGTTTGAAATCTGCGAAGATCGGCACGGCGTGATGGCTGTAGCCGGGGCTTGTTCTACAGCCCTCATCATGGCTGTAAGTTCAGCCCAGTGGGGCTCCACGGGAGAGGGGGCTTTTGTACATATGGAGCGACTAGCGGCGTTCCTTGCGATTATTATTGCTCAGCGATAGGTTTGTCGTTGACACGAAAATCGATGCGGACAATTCGAATTTGCTCTGTCCTGTGGACGCACTGAAACCGGCCGTCGGAGTAAATCTCGTTGCGAACTCGGCCTTACTAGTACCCGCCTTCCATTCACGCCTGGCGGAAAGCAATGTTATACATGAAGAAAACGGAACTATTTATTAAACTTTCGTAACGAAACAAGCAATTAGCGTCACGCCTTCGGTCGCAGGTATAACCGCCGGCCGTCATCTCAGGCCATCGTCTCCAGCCAGCCGCCGGCCCGGAGGCGCACGAGTTGTTTGCATATTTACACTGTGAATGAGTCAGCACCTCAGTGCGCAGCACGCGTCTATGGTGCAGCACGTCTTACGATGGAGATGCTGCGGAATTCCCTGCAACCTGCAGCACCAATGAGGGAGGCGCTCCACACAAGGTTACAGATAATTTCGAAGGCAGCCGAAGAACCGTGAAGTCGCAAGCAACCATTCTCACAGGGCGTGCACGGGTCGGCTCGTTGTCTCCGTTTATGGTGCCGGAAGCCGAGCCCGTGTGGGCTGATCAGTGCAGGATAGGAATTAGAACCACTCGAACTCGCTCAGTTCGAGGAGCTGTTTAAGCGGCGCCTAAGAGGTCCGCAGGCGGGCAAGGAGACAATTAGATTCACTCGTCACTCTTCTACTTGATGCTTGATTTAGAGACACTCAAGTCTCAGCGACGTATACGTCTCCTCTTACGTTGAGTTGCTCCTAAGCGCTCGTGTTAGGTTTCAGACTGTGACATCAGCGGCAGTTGGCGCAGCATCAGACTTAAGACAAGTTGCGAGCGCAGCCCCAGCACTACGTGATTTGGATCGTCATCCTTTATTCACGGCAGTGATGCACTGAAGTTGACAAAGTCTTTCCGAGGAAGACGCTGCGACGTAGTCCACAGCTCGTGAATGCAACGGTCTGCTACCTAAAATTACAACCCGGAAATGAGCGCTGGTATCACGTCAAATAGGACGCCTTCCGATGTTGAACTTCGATAAGTAGGCCTGTTTCAGGAAAAAGGGCGGAAACTCTACTTTTCAGAGAGCAAATGAGAAGCCAAATGTTGCCATGCAAGTGAGCTTCAAGCAGTTACTTGTTTATACGTGATAGAGTTTGTTCTGCTTCCTTCACTCCCAGATGGCAAGTATCCTCGTATATTGCAACCTTTCTGGCATCCTTCTATTTGGTGGCCGTGGAACCTTATCCAAGGCAATGTGTAATAGCTGAAGAAATTATGGTCTCTTTGTTCAGAACACTGTCTAGTCGGACTCGAATGAAACGGTCGCTGGAGAAGGCATAGAAACGCAAGATGTTCTCTGGCACATTCCCAACTCGAAGTTCGTTAGGAACAGCTGCTTGTAGCACACAATCGCTTGCTTTGGCGATTGCGAATGAATGCGGATCTGAGTTTCAACAAACCATCGCACCTGTGATGCGTGATATTACTCTCAGGGAGAACACCTGCGCAGAGTAGTTGCTGATATTTCTGCTTTCCCACAATGCTGGACAAAGTTTAACTTGTGGCAGTCGACACTTTTAAGCTCACCATGCATTGTTCCAAATGTGACCTACAGAAGCACATGGGTCGGTTGGTTCACAGCTCGAGCAGAAAGCTTAAGAAAGTGACAGACAGCTGCGGTGACTAAGAACCCGGCGTGAGTCAGCGCCGTTATCTCTCCCCTCCTTGCCTTCTGTTCTTCGGCCCTGTTTTCTCGTCAGCTAATTTTGACGTCCTCGACATGAGATACACGCATGGTAAGCGCATTGAGAAGCTATGTACGAGTGCAAGTAGACGCGCGAGCGCGCGGCATACGCCCTGAAAGTATGACAGCTGTACGAAGCCCGAACAAAGAATTTGGGAAGGTATAGGCTGCCTTTTTTATTCGAAATATGTAATTATCAAAGAAAAAGAGATTGAAGGTGGAAAAACGGACAACTATTTGCAGCAGGTGGGCTCCGTTCCCACCCATGGTAAGTTGACCTTTTCTTTTTTTTTCGCTTTCTTTTATTTTCCTTTTTTTCTAATTATGTACTTTAACAACAACATAATGAAACACAGTTGCATTCCCATAAATTTTTTTGACCTCCGTGTCTGTTGTCTTTATATAGTTTTACTAAAGAAAAACACAGCTCCCCGGTTTTCTTCGTCATTACTCAACGAACGAAATATTGTGCCGAGGAAGAGAGATAGCAAGTTCTGGTGCAGAATTATGACAATGTCCGCTTTGGCAATGCCCGAGCTAATCGTTGTCGCCCTCATTAGGTGCAATGACGCAATGTTTGGCACAACGAGCAACAAAGAAACCATAGAAACCAAGTTTTTCTCTCCTTCTCGTTATTTTCTGGCGTCCGTACACTACACGAACCTCGGTCGTGCAAGAAATGAAATATGCACCAGGTATGCGCTTCGCAGCGAATGTCTCTCGTTACTATCGGCACTTCACTGATAACTGTGTTGTGTGTACATCGCTGAACAGTGAGTGATTGTTCGAGCCTGCAGTCAACGAATAGGTTTCCACTCGGTGTTATAGAAAGCATGCGTCCCCGTCTGGGATCGATCACTTTTTGACCGCAACCTTGACGAAATACTCTTCAAAGCCACTTTTGGAAAGCGATTGCAAAAACTGCAAGCGAGGCCAAGTGAGGCCAAGCAAGTGTACGCTTCACCGGAGCCGCATGGGCATATATCGCCTTCACTCGACGTTACGCGCAGCTTATCGGCTGCGCGGACAGCCCGAACTTTGAACACTGCCAGGTGTCAGAGTGCCTACAACATCTGTTTTGCGACGGCCCTCTCACAATGGAACTTCGGACGCTGGTTTCTACGCTAGCAGGCATCGGCAGGCAAACATCGTCTGCAAGTATTGTTTTGTCCGCAACGCTTGACAGCACAGCAGCAACAGCAGCTACAAGGGTTGTTGTGGACTATTTAATGAGCACCCGACTAGACTCAAGGCTTTAAGAAAACCGCTGCGTTACGTGGTTATTGTAAATATGCGTCCCTTCCTACTTCCCTCATCGTCCTCTTTCGTCACTCTGTTTTGTCCCCTTTCCTTTATTCCCCTGCGCAGAGTAGCAGGTCAGGGCATACTACAGCGCAGGCCGACCTCTCTGCCTTTCCTGTAATAAATTCTCTCTCTCTGAGCTTCGCAAATACCCATCTACTCCACATATCGTTTAAAGTCTGGCGTTAGTATGATTATCGCCAAGGTGCTAAGAATAGATTTACAAAGCATGATCACCATCATTATCATCATTACTATCACAGTCATCATCCTTACCATATTTACGTTCATTGCTGTGCCAAAAAGGTTATATACTTAGACTTTTGGAGTCGGGATGGCTCTCCGAAACCGAAGCCACCTTGCTAGAGGCAAAAAGCCCCTGGAGTGCGTTCGTCGTGCTTATTCGCGCGAAGTCGGAACAGTGTTTAATTGATCGCGGCATGCTTTTCGAGGGCGTTACACCTCGGTAGGTCATGGCTGCACCAATCCTGTAAAATGGACGTTCCTGGTATAACGTTCCCCCTGCTAGTGAGCTCTCGTTGTTTGTTCAGAACCAGATGTGTGTACACGTTGGCTTCAGTTGGGAACGGTTAGGAAGGTGCTTGTACATACACGCAGGAACTTTCGCGCCAAGTATAGTCGTAGGAACGTCACTACGTGTGGTATAACGTAGCATTGCTGACTCGGGTTGTGACGCGCGGTGCGCATTTTCCAAGACCTTGCCTACTTGGTTTGCACGTATCGATCGCGCTGCCTGCGTTTGTAACAGGGAAACCAGTGAGGGCGTGCACAAGAAGGACGAGCGC
Organism: Dermacentor variabilis; assembly: GCF_050947875.1. NCBI lineage: Eukaryota > Metazoa > Arthropoda > Arachnida > Ixodida > Ixodidae > Dermacentor > Dermacentor variabilis. Next base: position 83,962,760 of record NC_134573.1, read on the forward strand.
TCAATTGATGACAAAAAAAGTGAAATGAAAGGGTCGCAAGTGCAGTGCTCGTCCATCCAGAACCATATCTGGTAAATAGAAGGCGAATTGAAATTTAAATCCAGTCCACTGCTTCCTTTATGCTCGCCTCTGCATGTCTCATTGGCTTCTTGTTCGTTCAGAAATAGTACGTTCCAACTCGCCCGGAAAACATTCTGCTGTACTATGACTTGAACATAAGATTGCTTGTACTCAATTCCTATTACAACACTGCAGAGTGCTGTACAGTGTTTCGAATACGCCGCATCAGTCAGAAATCTAGTCGAGCATATAGCAAGGAGCACGAACACTGCTGCCAGGACGTGTATTCTTTAAACAACGATAAACACAGAGCGTAAGTTCCAAGATTAAATTGCAGTGAACCAATATTTGCATTTCAAAAAGTTGAAGTGTCACTAAAAAGTGCTCTCTGCTTTTTCTTTGTTTGGGTAGCATTGCTGACTGATATCTTCTCTGAATATTTCCAACTGACCCTGTGCAGTGCATATGTTAGATTAACAAATGTTCTCAACGTGATAGAGCGGCGCCATCAATTTCTTTAGGCGCATATCAATTATAAAGCAACGCCTAGAGTAAAGTTCGATGAATCCACTTCTGGATTCAGCCTATGAACACGAAGTCTTTGAGGATGCTAAGTGCATGATTTGCAGTACCTTTCTTGAGAAAACAAGCGTGTCCGTTCTGTGCCAGAGTTTAAGAGCCCCTAATGGAGTATTGAGAATAAAATAAGGTATCCAATGGCGTCAGGGCCTTTTTGGAACTACCTGTAGCAGACAACAAATAAGAAGAGCAGTTTCGCCACATGTCCACAAGTCTAAACTCACGAAACAAACAACTGACCAATAAATGAAGACGGTGGTTGCGCCGTAGTGTGAGAAGCTGCTGGTGGAAGGTGCATTAGGTCTTCACAAAATCTGCCCAAAAGAATCATCAGCGGGTAATCAGTGGTGTAGATTACCCAGTCACATCACACCAAAGAACATTCGTAATTTAACACACCGAATGAGTGCTATTGGCGAAGCGCCCCGCCGGTTGCTTTTCTCGAAGCCTGCGGCAAGAAATAGATGCAGAAATCTTTTCCCACAACCACAACACACAATTGAGAATTGTTATATATCTTAAAGAGGTTTCTGTCCATTTTATTTTTTATCGTGGGCCCCAGATACAACGTAATCCCGCGCGTATTTCACGGCGGCCTCTGCTGAGGACGCGCCTTTCTGTCTCTAGCAATATGGCCGCCGCGGCTTCACTTGCACTCGCAGGCGGCTGCACGGACTGCCACTCCAGAAAATTTATATAACCCGTGGTGCAGGCTGAAGGCCTGACCGGCGATCTCCAATTACCCCTGTATTTAGTGCACAGTAGCGTGGAGTCGAGCTAGAGCATCGGGTTTTTATACTCAAGGTCCCAAGTTCGTATCCTCGTCTAGGCCGCTACATATTCAGGTCAAAGTGTAACCAAATTAGGGAGGCACACTTCAAAAAGACACTCCCTCATCTGAAAAGGAAGTGACCTCCTTAAAGTAGTAATTGGTAGCTACCTGCCTCGCGATTCTTGCAAATAAATGAGCATGTTGTTTTTAACAGCATAAGCTGTTATAGGCTCATTCCAACAGCCCTTTCGGTTGGCGATGGTCTCCACCGCCTCCGCCACCGGTGTTCAGTGTCCGTAGCAGCTATCGCCAGGAATGAGAAAGAAAAAAACAAAACAGATGCCGCCGCTATCGAGCTCGGGCCCAGTGCGTGGGAATCAGCTACTTTACCACCGAGCCACGCCAGGGCAGGGAAAATGCCCTATGAACGCGTCCTAGCGGGCGAGGAGCCACGCGATGTAAAATGCGCGCCGCGTAGCGTCGATACGGGCACATTTTGCATTGCCGTTGCATGTTATTACACCAGGTAGAACTAAAATGCCTCAATGTTGAGGGGCTTTAGGTAGAACGTCATGCAGAAGATGCTCAGGTAGCGGTACAAGACAGCTAAAGAGGTGTTGAGGAAGAAAAAGAAGTTTAACGAGATGTATCCAAGAATGCAAGAAAGAAATATATATTGTGCAGCTGATTAAATCAAGCTAGCTAGGTGGCTATGTCACCGCCGCGTTTCACAGGGGATGCCAATAAATCATCGTCATCACCATCATTAGCACCGTATCGTGCCACTTCACTGGCGAGGTGAGATGCGCGCCGCCTAGCGTCTACACGTGCGCCCTTTTCATTGCAGTTGCATATTATTGCGCCAGCTGTCACGCCATGTAGCAGTTGCATAAGTAGCGGTACATGGCAGACAGAGAGGTCTTGAGGAAGAAAAAAAAAGATTATGAAGATGTATAACTAGTGATGTAATGACAAACATGTATGGCATTGATTAATTCAAGCAGGCTAGATGACTGTTTGTCACCGTCCTGTTTAAAAAAATGCCATTAATTATTATCATCTTGATAATTAGCACCGTGTCGAGCCATTTGACACGCGATGTTACATGCGCGCCATGTAGCGTCAACAGGCACAAAGTTTGCATTGCAGTTCCAGTATATTCATGGACCTGGTCAACTCAAGCTAGCTAGGGGACTACTTTTTCACCACCCCATTTCGAAGGGTATGCCAATAAAGCATCATTATGATGACCATCAACAACAGCAACGTACCTTGCCACGGGTCAAGGAATCTGGCATGTGCGCCACGTAGTCTGGTTACCTGTGTTTACCCTTCGGCGCACGTTACGGCGCCTCCTCGCAAGCGACGAACCTGAACACGCGATTCGTAGAGCTACACGCGCGGCTGCAACCAGGCAACATTGGGCTCAGAAGATCGCTGTGCAGAGAGCAGGCGAAGCCGCAACTCGCCGTCCACGCCGGACAGACAGTCCAGATCGTTCTCGTGGAAGCGACGCGAAGACCCTCTAGTGCGCGATGCGATAACGGAGTTCCTATACGGAGCCGCTCCTCCAGCTTACGCTGTCACTGTGCTGCGTGTGCCACGCAGGCCTGTGATATCTTTTTTTTTCTCTCCATCTTTAACAAACTGGAAGATCACTTCGAGCTCTTGATGTAATAAGACGGAAAGAGGAAACAATAAAACGAATAATGATGTCACGGACTTCGTCTTGCAGACGCGAAACGAGCATGATCCGGAGCACACTCGTCGCCCGCTGCTGGTTGGGAGCTAGCGACAGTAATCTGAACCCAATTTAATGCTGTCAGGCGGGTTTACCTGTAACTAAAACTAGGCAATCCAAACTATTCTGTCGGCCTTTAAATCGATCACTTGTGTCCCGCTATGCCGCAATCAATTTCCCGCTAAAAAGACGTTGACGCATGGAACTTTTCTTTACTAGATCAGCTTCATCATCATCATCAGCATCATCAGCATCAGCATCATACCGTTTTATGCCCACTGTTGGACGAAGGCCGCTCCCTGCGATCTACAATTACGCCTGTCCTGCGTCAACCGATTCCAACGAGCGCCTGCGAATTTCCTAATTTCATCGCTCCACCTACTCTTCTGTCGTCCTCGATTGCGTTTCCCTTCTCTTGGTACCCATTCTGTAACTCTAGTAATCCAACGTTTATCTAACCTGCGCATTACATGACCTGTCGAGTTCCATTTTTTTTTTTCTCTCTTAGTGTCAATTACAATATCGGCTATACCCGTTCGCTCTCTGATCCAAACCGCTCTCTTTCTGTCTCTCAAGGTTACGCCTAGAACTCTTCGTTCCATCGCTCTTAGTGCGGTTCTTAACTTGTTCTCAAGCTTCTTTGTCAGTCTCCAAGTCTCTGCCCATATGTCAGCACCGGTGAAATGCACTTTCCTTTCCTTTTCAATAATAATGGTAAGCTTCCAGTCAGGGACTGACAATGTCTGCCGTATGCGATCCAGCCCATTTTTATTCTTGTGTGAATATCCATCTCATGACCGAGGTTCACTGTGATTAATTGACCTAGGTAAACGTACTCCTTCACAGACTCTAGAGGCTGACTGGCGATCCTGAACTCTTGTTCTCTTGCCCGGCTATTCATCATTAACTTTGTCTTGTGCATATTAATCTTCAACCCACTCTTGCACTCTCTCTGTTAAGGTCCTCAATTATCCGTTGTAACACGTCTGAATTGTTGCTGAATAGAACAATGTCATCGGCAAACCGAAGGTTGCTGAGATATTCATCGTCGATCCTTACTCCTAAGCCTTCCCAGTTTAATAGCTTGAATAGTTATTCCAAGCACGCAGTGAATAGTATTGGAGAGATTGTGTCTCCTTGTCTGACCCCCTTCTTTATAGGTATCTTCCTACATCTCTTGTGCAGAATTAAGGTAGCTGTGGAATCTCTGCAGATATTTTCCAAGATATTTACGTTACTAGCTCAGAAGCAGGCTATTTAGCGGGGCTATTTCGTGTGTAGTAAACGATTGCTTGTTTTATATTGTGAGGTACGTTACTAACAACTGCGCATTGAGCACGTTTAGTGCAGTTTCGAATATTATCTAGATGCATGGGCCCTCTCTGGCATCTAACGTAAGATGAAAACGTTTTGTACACGTATATGCCAACATATTCATTACCTCTGGCTGCTCAAGACATCTCCCACACCTGAAAAATCACAGATTTTGCAGCACAACGCACGCATTGGAGCAGTGGGAGACGCGATTTTCGAGCTCTGACCTGGCCGACCAGCATTCGCTGATAGACCAGGTTGGACGGGCGGCCAGTGGGGCTCTCGACTAGGGCTCCCCCATGAAAGTAATCCATTTGTATAATTGAATAGTAGTTAATTCTCTCTCTCTCTCTTGAGGATGTCTACAGGTGACACTCCGCCTAGACTAAATGGCACGAAATGGAGGAACGTGACAAAACGCATGGATAAACGAGGACATAACAGGTATAACGGCGGTAGCAAGTACCAATAGCTGAGACACATACCAGTGCAACTAGATGAATACGGTACACAAAGATACTCAGACGAAACAATGAGACAAACCCTATCTTTTTTCGTACATTAGGTCTGTTCTTTCTTTATCTCTCTCTCTCTCTCTCTTTCCTTTTTGGAAGATTAACGCAAGCTGGCGAACCAGGCACGGGAATCAGGGATCACTTACGGCTTTCTGGACTAAGGAAGCCGCACACCCTGGGGAAGGAAACGAGAACTCGAGCTCATTCTCGAAATAAGTGTTCGCTCTCTCTCCTTTTGTCACCCTTAGTCCACGTGGGGTAGGCAATCGGACGTCAGCCTGATTAACCTCCTTGTTTTTCCTTGTTTGTTTGTCACTCCTCCGTTAAAGGCACCAAAACCCTCATCTCTACGCGCCCTTTCTTTTTGTTTATTACCCGTGTGCTGTCGCACTTTCAAAATGCGCTTTGCTTCAAGCTCGATTTTCATATATTGGCTGCCGTGTTCCGTGCACGTTAAGTACATGAAGTCAGAAATAGCAGGCTGCACAAGATATCGCCTTAGATACATGAGCTACACGACGTTGGTTTGCTTGGCAATATTTAAAAAAAAAAGTTACTAAGCGCATTCAACGGGACCTTGGTAGCTGTGAGATGGCTCCTGCTACTCCTGTTAAATCGAAGATGCGATGGAAAAAGGTTTCAAACAAAGAATGCAGAAAGAAACTGTGGTGACAACGGTTCTAAAGTTCACATACAGGAAACAAAAACAAGTTAGTAATAAATTCTTGAGAAAGGAACGAACGTGCTATGTCCGCGTTTTGTTTCTGTCGTGTAGCTTTCTTTTTTTTTTCTTTGCAAGTATTGTTAGAGTATTTATTTCTTCTGCGCTCTTATCACTCTTTTCGTTCAACAGCTCTTCGCTGCTTATATCTTTCTTTAATTGTAGATTCGGAGATACAATGTCCTTCGGTATAGCGTCCGTTCTTTGCGTTGGCATTATTGAACAAACCGCAACCGAGTGGCCGACGATAACAACATCAACGTAGCCGCAGTTTCGCAGCACCTCCTAACGGATCACTGCACACCGCACATCGATTTATGTTTGCTTGTTTTTCATTAGCTGGGCGAAGACGCCGCTCCCATTTGTAGTGATGAATTCAGCGGGTGCTGGCTACGACGCTCCAGTGAAATGGGGCACGCGCCGTTGGCCAACGCTCGACCGCAGGCGGCCCGGACGCGGCGACGAAGCGCTCAGATTCGCGGTCGAAGGCGGATTACGGTGCGGTCACCGCGGTTGCGCGGCCCGCGTGTTACGAAGTCGCTGTGGAGAGCAGTCGTGCAAACCAATTTCGCCACGCTGGCGGCACACGCGCACATGCTTCTTCTCCTGAGCTGTTGGTGTCGCCACTTCTTAACGCCTAAATGCTGTCCGCCTAAATGTATACGACACAGCATAGAAGCGAGAATGTGTAAGCTATACGTGAAAGGCACGCGCGGATTTGCCGGTTGTTTCCCTTGTTGCGGATCGCGTTCTTTGCGCATACGCCATGCCACATTTGGGGGAGTTGTTGTTGTTGTTGTTGTTGTTGTTGTTGTTGTTGCTGCTGCTGCTGCTGCTGCTGCTGCTGCTGCTGCTGCTGCTGCTGCTGCTGCTGCTCTTTTTTTGGTGCAGAAGTGCTTTGCGTGCACGTACCGGTGGCTAAGTTGCTAAAGTGTCCTGCTGGGCGGTGAGCGCGAGGTTTCGGGTTCGTTTACCTGTCGCGGTTGCCGCAGTTGCCGTGCTTGGATGGGGTCGGAATGCGAAACTGCTCTTGCTCACGTCTTTGGTTGCGCCTATGAATAAACCCTGGCGATCAAAATTTACACAGAGACCTCAAGGGCGACGTCTCTCATAGTCGATGTGTTGACTTGAAACAATGAACCTCATCGATGAAACAATCAATCGACCTGAAGCGGGCTGCACTTAGATGTTGGCCAGCAGCGCTTAGATGTTGGGCAGCATTATTTACGCTTACAATATGGCAACCATGTGAAGCGTATTCAAGCCACATTTCTTATCGTCGCTCGATATCTGCGCTGCCAGATACCCGACTCCTCTTAGTCGAGTCAAAATATGTTGCACGCGATTATCGACTAAGCTGAAAGAGTTGCACAACATACGCGAACGCTGTTTGAAGCAGCACTGGTGAGATGGTTCTCAGCCCGTTAGCAGTTCAATCCGAGCAGGCGAAAAGATATTCGTAAGAGGCGACCTACGTCGAGGACACCGAGATGGCTTATTCTCAAGTTTAAGACATTCATGCAGGTCCGGGCGAAACTTCTCTGCGCTGCAAAGGAGCAAGCACTTCGGAACAATGTTGGTGCATTATTGCGCGAACACTGTTGGCAGATAATACACAATGATGGACAAGTGAATTAATCTATTTTATTGACGTGACTGAGCAAATTTTGTTTCGTCTGCTCGTCCACCTCGGTCCGCTCAAATGCTGCCACAAAGACGGCAGATATTTTTTGCTGACTCGAAGAAGGGGAAATTCGGGGCACGCTCGTTGGCCACAAGCTCAGCCGAGCATCACGTGCAGACGGCGTTAAACCATTGCACGTGCTCGCTTCGACCGTGGGTAGTGCTTGTACGTGGCACTTCACCTGAATGAGAACTCTGCTTGCAACGGTTTGCATATGTCACCTATTTTTATAACTTTCAAAGCTGGCCAATCAGTCACAATGCTCAGATCAATGTGGTTTCTTTTTAAGAAAAGATTATTTCTTTATCTCTCGCCTCGAGGCCATTGACTTGAGGAGTTTATCGTACTTAGTCCTAAGTGTCGTTCTCACATATGCTGTAGGCTACCACGAGAACGTGCACCCGGCACCACAGCTGTGCAGTTGCGTGCTAGGCAAGCGTTATCAGCGTGTCACCCGTCACTAGATAAAGCAACGAAAGCCTGGCAGTCAAGGAACTTTGTTGGCACTCATTTCAAGTCCACTGAAGAAGTACTGGTGAACTTTGCTTGCGGCAAACTTCTTATCGCATTCCACCACGCGTTTTATACTAACATTAAATGAAAAAAAAATAATGTATAGTGATTAGGATGCGCGCCAAGTATTACTGCAATGCAACAAGTTAATCGTAAAACTTTCGATGCCGTTTACTGACGGTTACAGCGGCACTCTTGCAGCAGGCTGGACCTTTGGGCTTCGCATCAACCGATCACGCCCAAATGTCACAGCCACTCAATTGCTTTTCACTCATACGGTCCATGAATCGAACACGCAGCATTCTGACGCTGTGCTACTGTGCACAGGGTATCGGGTTTGACTCTCCCGATAATAGCAGCCGCGCTCCGATGAGGGCAGTGTGCAAAAACGCTTGAGTGTCGCACTTTGCGCGCAGAGCTAAATAATCTAACATGGTCAAAATTATTCAGGAGCCCAGAAATAAAGCGACTTCCATAGCTCGTGTGGTGTTCGTACACGCCTGACCACATTTGCTCAACATTTCCACACTATCCTGCTTTTTCCAGTCCATTATTTCGCACAGACACACCGCAAAGCCGGCCGACAATACCAATCATACCGCGACATCGCGTTCTCAAAGTAGGCCAGCGAGATTGTTTTGCCATCTGTCGGCAGGCGACTAAACCGTATAATTGAAGTGGATTTAAAGCGAGGCGGCAACCGTGTCTCGCGCATGCAGGAAGGAAGGAACTTTCCTTCTTCCATGGCCTGGTAGTTTCAGAGGCCATGTTTCACACTACCATGACCAGACAGTGGCCTGTTGCCAGAATCATTTTTAGGTAGGGGCCTAGGCGTAGCCTCAACGTTCTCCCTCAAGAAGTATTCCGTACAGGGTGGCCGCAGTTTTTGAGGCAGCCGCTGCACTTGCATCTCAAAATACAATGGTTGTCTGGTCTCTAGCGTACAAATGACTCATGCAAGAATCACTGACGAAAGTTTTCATGGCGAATGCTACGCCAGCGAATCACCAGAAAGCCTGGGGTATCACGCGCCATAACGACAATTTGATTATGAGGAACGCCTTATAGTGGGGGACTCTGGTGTAATTTTGTTGACCTGGGGTTCTTTATCGTGCACCCAAATCTAAGTGCACGGGCGTTTTGAATTTCGCCTGGTCGAAATGTGGCCTCCGTGGCTAGGAAGCGAATCTTTACCGCCAACCAATTTTCGCTCGCGCCGAAAATATCAAAGTACAAGAGAGAGCGAGAGAGACAGAGAGAGATAAAGGCAAAGGAAAGACAGGAAGGTTGACCAGAGGGTATCTGCGCTGGTCTAGGTACCCCGTACAGGGGAAGAGGGAAAGGGGCGCAGAAGATGAGCAAAAAAAGAAGAAACAAAGCAATACAGAACCCAGAGAACACAAAACATCTCGTGGATGTCCCGGAAAGATCAGAACCTCCTTCTGTGAGACGTCCTTTCCAGAGCACTTGACATGCTACGTAAGCTATGCAACATTCGGTCGAGGATGCCGAGAGGCCCACTTCTCATTACATATAAAGCACATGTACAACCCATTTCATAATTTGGATGTGCACTATCTCCTGGTGCGCTAGGTTATAAATTACGCCCCCTTTATTTATGCTTGGGCGGGAAGCCTTGCGATTGTGGTGCGCATTACCCAAAGTTGCTGCCCCAATGACGTACTACATCAAGAAGTCAGGTTGCCCTCAATATTGACCCGTGCAGTCGTTTATCTTTATCGGGTGACCACGTTTCACCGCCTAACAAACGTTATCGCACAGCGCAGGACGTGGCTGCATGTATCGGAAGTTTCTCGAATGTTATCGATGGTTCTATCTGCCTGCCTGTTGTCACCGAAACTTGCGCAATCTGATTTCATGTATGCCCCACGCGAATGGTGTAGAACTTTCTGGAAGACACGCGGGCGCCAGCGATAACTCCGAAACCTTCTATGACTGACGTATAAAAGCCGGCGCGCTGGATCAGCTGATCAGATTTCGACGATCGCCGACTGTGTTCGCCGCTATCGTTTTGCTTTAAGTGTAGCCTGTTTTTGTGGGCGCAGGTTCACCGAATAAAAGTTAGTTTTGCCATTCACAGTATTGTTACTGCGTTCTTCACCGTGACGACTAGGTGACAATATCGTGTAGACTTCGTTTGCGTACGGTACAAACATTCCTAAATTTGTGTAAATCCGCTATTGCAAGATTGGAAAACATAATCATTATTCAGCTTACATTATTGTTCGGAGTGCACTGGTCTTATTTTCATGCAGCACAGGTAGTCTTTCTACGAACATTGATCAATCTCTTAAGTATATGTATTTAGGAAGTGGCACCTATTTGTGATGTGCGAGTCTACAAATTATCTATGGTGACATCTACCCAAACAACGCAAGACTTCTCTCTCATCACGCACGAAATGGCCTATTACAAGACCATTTATTGAGATTAGCTAGAAATACGGTCATTGTGACAGGCGCAATGACCAATGACCTGCTTTAGACTGGTCATTCGCAATCAGGATTTCCGACTTCTTATTCTTGTTTCTGGGTGAATTTCTTGCTGTAGGGTTAGCCTTAGGCAAACTAAATTCATCGATATCGGCGGTAGTTAGAATAACAGATTATTTATCTTTGTTCTCATCGCTCCCAGCAAATGGTACGTGGAACTAACGTTCTACGTGCATTTCACTTTTTAGTGTTTGCCCACATAAATTTAATTAGATTGCTTTGGCGGCCTGGGCATAAGAGATTATTAATGAATAAAATGGGGGGGCTGACAGTCTCGCGAGAGCGGCCCTCAAGGCCCTGTACTATCATTACTTCCTACATCAGCTCACCTAACTACAGCTAGATTCAGGAGATATGCAATTGTTCAAGACTTTTTGAGCCCAGCTACAGCTAATTTTTCACAATATTGACAGTTACTATTGCCTTGGCACAGAAATTCCTTTCACGCAAGAAAAACTGAAGTATTTTTTATCCGATTGCGCTGTCGTATACCAGTATTAAATTTATATCGTCACAGGGCTGGTCTGGCGCCCTCCCCTCTGTGCCGAATGTGTGGATAAGATGAAGACATAGATTATTTTTTCTCATTCTGCTGCCGTTTTTCATATTTAAGGAAAACCATTTTAAAAGCAAGGCTTATACACAGCTTGATTTAAATTTTTTCCATTCTAAGTATTCTTTCTCTAGGAGCATCCTCGCTTGTAAACTGCCACAGAGATGTTTGCTCAGCCGTGGAGGAACTTATAGTTGGTTCAGTGAGATTTTCTTAAGTTCCTCATACGTTATTCTAATTCATTTCCTCCTGACAATTTTAATTTTTTTTTTACTATTAGCGAAAGTTTCCTAATACCATCTAAATCTTGGCCCATCCTCCGCAGTGGATGCGCGCCATGATTGCAGGAAAACCAAACCAAACCAAACCCCTTCGTAGATATGAGTCATGTTTTGAGGCAACAGCAACAACAACACTCAGCTTATCTAGACGGTCGTGGCTACCTTTGCGTGGCATTTCAAAGAACGCCTCTCGTGGACGTAATAGAGTAGTGGAGGCACGGGGCACGACACAACGTACCACGGAGTCGCAACAGCTTGAACATTGCTGGAGCCATCGTATCTTACCTGCACCTCGCGGACTACTTTCACCGTGTCTCTGGACGAAGGTGGACAAAGGCCAGTGCCAGGTGTACCTGCGCAGCACGTTATAGAACCACGCTCCTTCACAGGAAGAGCGGGCGAGGATGTTGGCGAGTGGCTCACGCACTACGCAAGGTTTGTGACGCTACAACCTTTAATACTCCGTCACCCAGCTTGAAAACGATGTGTGGCATTTGACTGATGCAGCGCTGATATGGTAGAAAATCCAAGAAAACTTGTTAACACCATGGGAGCGCTTTGTTGAGGAAGTTGAGAAGTGTCCTGGCGACTCCAGCGGCAAAAAGAAACGCGAGCAGCGAACAGTAGCTCAAAGAGTTCAAACTCTTGGAGAAACATCCGCTATACATGCATATATATAGAAGAAATCCTCAAACTGGCAAGATAGTAGATTTTAGGATGTCTTAGGAAGACCGAGCCGGACATCTCTTTGAAGTATTTCCAAAAGATGTCTGCAATTTCCTTACGGGCAGGGACCGCCTCGATTCCTTCTCTGATGTCGTGCTTCACTGCCGTACATTTGAGACGAACACACGTCGCCTTGCGCCAAAATTTGCACTGCCGGCAAACGGGACAACCTTTACCAGCGTCTATGCGAGCCCGTCCGCCGACCTTTCGTCTGCTGTCCGTCAGACAGTGCGCGAAAAGCTGCTGTGACGCGAGGTGACTGGCGTGCCACAACGTGCCCATTCCTCGCAACACACGGCGCCTGCATCACCGCGTCACCCGCCGTGGTTGCTCAGTGGCTATGGTGTTGGGCTGCTGAGCACGAGGTCGCGGGATCGAATCCCGGCCACGGCGGCCGCATTTCGATGGGGGCGAAATGCGAAAACACCCGTGTGCTTAGATTTAGGTGCACGTTAAAGAACCCCAGGTGGTCAAAATTTCCGGAGTCCTCCACTACGGCGTGCCTCATAATCAGAAAGTGGTTTTGGCACGTAAAACCCCAAATATTATTATATGCATCACCGTGCTCGCCTTGGCAACCGTCGGTGTGTGCCAAGGAAGTCAACCCGGGAGGAGCGTCGTGGCCACGTCAGGGCATATATGTGTCCGAACAGCGATGCGGAGAACACCCCGGGCGATTGACACGGAGGCCGACAATTCCTCCGCATGCTCAGCAGGCTGAGCCACCTTATACGCTGTTCAACGACCTCCCACGGCTGAGCGCTTTGAGCAACAGTTCGTCGGCCGTCCTTTACCCGTGTGCTATACGGCTGCGGTGCCGTGGGCCACATTGCCGGGTTCTGCAATCGCCGCCAACCACCGAGTTACGACCGATCGACGATGTCTGGGCGGCCACGCGTTCCACTTTCGGTCACACATACTCGCCCTCGCACACATTTCCCGGAAGCATTTCTCACCAGCTCCCGGGGACGCTGCGGAATCGTTCCCCGGCCTCCGATCGCAGCTTGACGCCATCACATGCTCCTCGCGTAAGCCGGTCACCGTCTCTGCCGCGTCGCTACCCGTCACCAACTCCGGAAAACTAGTCAGCGCGGCCGCTGGAGGTGAGCTCGCTTGAAAATATTCGATATACCTCCACTAATTTGTGTGCTTAAGAATAAGGTGTTTGTACTAATTGACAGTGTTTCAACAATGGCCTTAGTGGTTACAGAAGCAACCGCTACAGCGATGAGTCTTGAGTTTAAATGCCTCCTAGGGAGAAAAGTTACGTTTTCCTGGGTTCGTGTCAGTACGTTTTACGGAGTGAATGGAGAGTTGTTGCATGCTGTCGGGGTTTCCATTGTCGACTGTAGCTTGGATTTCTGTTCATGACTTAGTCATGGGCCTTGATTTTTTTTAACTGTGTGGTGGCATTGTTGACTGCCGAACGGGGGAAAGTGGTGCAGGTGCGAACCTTTCGGCTGCGTTTATGAAATCCTCGCCGTATCCCGAAATTGCGCTTTTTGTGTACAAATATACAATTGCACCCCGTTAACTGCTGTATGGGTTTCAGTCGACTGTTCTCTTAGCAATGACGGAAAGCCAGCCGCGTCCGGAGGTTGATGACTCAGCGCGGCTTAGGCCAATCGCGTGAGGCGAAACTGAACTCAAACTGAACGCGCGTTTCGAACAACGATCTCCGACCGCGCCTCATGTGATCTCTTCATGCTCTGCAGTGCCCAAAGCATAAATGCTGGCTAAAATGCAGCAAGACATCTACTTCATACCATGTGGCATATTCAAACTATATTGCCTAATAGTGAAAAAAATGCAGAGCGTGTAATTAACAATAGTGACAAATAGCAGCAAAGGTGGCCCCACATGAATCTTGAAGATGATAGCTGCAGCAACCATAGCAGGCCAGGCTGCCCAGGATATGTTTACCTCGTAGGAGGGTACTGGCTGGCCACACAAGTTTGCTGTCGTCGGTCACGTGTGAAGGATCGTGTAGAAACAAGCAAAGAAAATATGCACACAAGTTGAAAAATTCAAGAAAGGAAAAAAAGTGTGCATATTGAAACTTCAATTAACAATATGTGCCAAGGAAGAAGTTTGGCTCGCATTACGAATAAATTTAGTCACTCTTTTCTCTCAAAGAACAGGGCTTTTAAGATAGCTATGTGATTATATTTAAAATTAGTATATTTTCTGGCAAATGGTAAATAAAATGCAGAGAATAGTCAGAGAGGGAAGTGCCTTCCCATTAAAATATATGGTGTTTTGTTGCCAAAAAGGCGCTGATAAGCTTTTGAATCTAGTCAAAGAACCCCTCTTCAAAATAATCAGTTGAGGAGAGTTACCCGTTGTGCTGGTGAATTGCATGTTATCTTAATTCAAAGTTAATTCACGCTTCGTATTAAGCTGAAAGCGAGCTCGACGTTTCGCACTCTCAAGCTATCAACATTCTTTCATGCTTAAACAGGACATCGTAAAGGGCAAGCTGGTATCATATAAATGACTGGTGACCAAGTATCACAAAGCAGTACTTCTTGGGCTGCGTTCTGGATAAATCACTTTTCTTCACATTATTTTCAGCCGACACTAATTGGCTTAAGTCCATCACAACAGTAAGGCGCTACGCTGGATGATACGGCATACAAGGTTGAAAGTACCTCATGACGTACTCAAGCGAGAATTGCCCCCCCCCCCCTCCTATCTTGGCTGTGATTACTTGCTGGTTGCGCCAGAAAGTGCCTAATTACTTGTAGAGGTTGCGGAATTATCATTGCACGCATTGCCTCGGGTACTTCTGAGCATCTATGCTAACTAGGCATTAAGAAATTAATACATGCCGCCCTCGCACCTGTTTAAGCTTTTCCTAGACGCTAGAGCTACACTATGCCTGCGCAACCTTGAGCGATCGGAAAGCACGTTTTCCACGCTTGGCCGGCGGAGAGGGGAGGCTTCGTTCCGGCCGCGAAGCTCTCCACATCTCAGTAAGGTGCCTGGTGGTGGTCTCGTGCTGACGATGCCCTCTCGGTAAGCGCATATTTCCCCCCTCATCTTTTAAGAGATTCAATACATACAAGCATTTGTCTCGCAAACCAGATTTATTTCAAGGGAATTTTCCACGTCTCAATAATTTCTCTCGTCGTATTCGAGTGCTGATTGCCGTGTTATAGTTTGTTAACGAAGCTTCCCCTCAAGTGTAAATATTTTAAGGCAGTTTTCCTAGTCTCTAAAGCCGCTCGAGTTCACGCTGCTCCTCTGGCGACCATTTTACCAAGAAATTATGCCTTCCAACCACTCGACTGTCGCGGACAACATCAGTCCCTTTCCACATAAGTATGGGGCTCGGAGCAGGAACTATGGCGTTTGAAAGTAACCGCTGGCTTGACGAACCAACCGACTGAGCTACCTTTCCGGGCAACATTGAAGGATCACGAGTTCAAATCACAAGTTATGTTCCTTTCCCCCCCCTTTTTTTTTCTTTCTTTTTAATGTCTTTTCCTTCATTTTATCACTGTACGGAAACCCTCCTAAAAAACAAAAATTATTTATCCTCAATTATGTGTGGCCACACATGTGCAGGTCATAAATACCAGGTTCTCTAGCCGAGTGCCATCCATGCGGTATAACCGAGCTCAGATTGGCCCACCTTGACTGATCAAATTGGGCACCACTGTAGGTTAAATGAGGCGTACAACTCCTGCGGGACCCGCCGGGTTGCTCAGTGGTTATGGTGTTAGACTGCTGAGCACGAGGTCGCGGGATCGGACCCCGGCCACGGTGGCCGCATTTCGATGGGGGCGAAATGCGAAAACACCCGTGTACTTAGAATTTGGTGCACGTTAAAGAACCCCAGGTGGTCGAAATTTTCGGAGTCCTCCACTACGGCGTGCATAATCAGAAAGTGGTTTTGTCACGCAAAACCCCATAATCCAATTTTTAATTTAACTCCTGCGGGGACGGTAGAGTATCCGTCTCCAGTGCAAAAGGACCGTGATTCAAATCCCGGTGCCGCGCAATTCTCCACCGGAAAATACAAAAAAAAAAACGTGTGTTGAGAAAATTGCACAAACAGGCCTGGAGTGCGGCCTGATCCCGGTGACCAGAACCGGTAACGCACTCTCTCACCAGAGCAGGATTGGCCACCCTGGTGCAGTACTTGGCCACAACCTCCTATATGAATACAACAATCAAACCCGGGCCCTCAGTTCCCAGCAGCCGCGAAGCAACTGACCACGGCGGCGGTCAGATCTGTGACGCTGCAGAGGGTGCTAAGAATACCTGGCTCCGGACAGGCCGCCATTGGAATCTGAACCTGGCAACGTTTAACGTTAGAACGCTATCTAGTAAGGCGAGTCTAGCAGTGTTATTGGAGGAATTAGAGGGTAGTAAATGGGATATAATAGGGCTCAGTGAGGTTAGGAGGACAAAAGAAGCATATACAGTGCTAAAAAGCGGGCATGTACTGTGTTACCGGGGCTTAGCAGAGAGACGAGAACTAGGAGTCGGATTCCTGATTAATAAGGAAATAGCTGGTAACATACAGGAATTCTATAGCATTAACGAGAGGGTGGCAGGTCTTGTTGTGAAACTTAATAAGAGGTACAAATTGAAGGTGGTACAAGTCTATGCCCCTACATGCAGTCATGATGACCAGGAAGTCGAAAGCTTTTATTAAGACGTGGAATCGGCGATGGGTAAAGTCAAAACAAAATACACTATACTGATGGGCGACTTCAATGCCAGGGTAGGCAAGAAGCAGGCTGGAGACAAGTCAGTGGGGGAATATGGCATAGGCTCTAGGAATAGCAGAGGAGAATTATTAGTAGAGTTTGCAGAACAGAATAATATGCGGATAATGAACACCTTTTTCCACAAGCGGGTTAGTCGAAAGTGGACGTGGAGAAGCCCGAATGGCAAGACTAGAAATGAAATAGACTTTATACTCTGCGTTAATCCTGGCATCATACAAGATGGGGATGTGCTCGGCAAGGTGCGCTGCAGTGACCATAGGATGGTAAGAACTCGAATTAGCCTAGACTTGAGGAGGGAACGGAAGAAACTGGTACACAAGAAGCCAATCAATGAGTTAGCGGTAAGAGGGAAACTAGAGGAATTCCGGATCAAGCTACAGAACAGGTACTCGGCTTTAACTCAGGAAGAGGACCTTAGTGTTGCAGCAATGAACGACAATCTCATGGGCATCATTAAGGAGTGCGCAATAGAAGTCGGTGGTAACGCCGTTATACAGGAAACCAGTAAGCTATCGCAGGAGACGAAAGATCTGATCAAGAAACGCCAATGTATGAAAGCCTCTAACCCTACAGCTAGAATAGAACTGGCAGAACTTGCTAAGTTAATCAACAAGCGTAAGACAGCGGACATCAGAAACTATAATATGGATAGAATTGAACAGGCTCTCAGGAACGGAGGAAGCCTAAAAACAGTGAAGAAGAAACTAGGAATAGGCAAGAATCAGATGTGTGCGTTAAGAGACAAAGCCGGCAATATCGTTACTAATATGGATGAGATAGTTGAAGTGGCTGAGGAGTTCTATAGAGATTTATACAGTACCAGTGGCACCCACGACGATAGTGGAAGAGAGAATAGCCTAGAGGAATTCGAAATCCCACAGGTAACGCCAGAAGAAGTAAAGAAAGCCTTAGGAGCTATGCAAAGGGGGAAGGCAGCTGGGGAGGATCAGGTAACAGCAGATTTGTTGAAGGATGGTGGTCAGATTGTTCTAGAGAAGCTGGCCACCCTGTATACGCAATGCCTCATAACCTCGAGCGTACCGGAATCTTGGAAGAACGCTAACATAATCCTAATCCATAAGAAAGGGGACGCCAAAGACTTGAAAAATTATAGACCGATCAGCTTACTGTCCGTTGACTACAAAGTATTTACTAAGGTAATCGCAAATAGAATCAGGAACACCTTAGACTTCTGTCAACCAAAGGACCAGGCAGGATTCCGTAAAGGCTACTCAACAATAGACCATATTCACACTGTCAATCAAGTGATAGAGAAATGTGCAGAATATAACCAACCCTTATATATAGCTTTCATTGATTACGAGAAAGCGTTTGATTCAGTCGAAACCTCAGCAGTCATGGAGGCATTACGGAATCAGGGTGTAGATGAGCCATATTTAAAAATACTGGAAGATATCTATAGCGGTTCCACAGCCACCGTAGTCCTCCACAAAGAAAGCAACAAAATCCCTATAAAGAAAGGCGTCAGACAGGGCGATACGATATCTCCAATGCTATTCACAGCATGTTTACAGGAGGTATTCAGAGGCCTGGAACGGGAAGAATTGGGGATAAAAGTTGATGGAGAATACCTTAGCAACTTGCGATTCGCTGATGATATTGCCTTGCTTAGTAACTCAGGCGACCAATTGCAATGCATGCCACTGACCTGGAGAGGCAAAGCAGAAGGATGGGTCTGAAAATTAATCTGCAGAAAACTAAAGTATTGTTTATCAGTCTCGGAAGAGAACAGCAGTTTACGATAGGTAGCGAAGCACTGGAAGTGGTAAGGGAATACATCTACTTAGGGCAGGTGGTGACCACGGATCCGGATCATGAGACTGAAATAACCAGAAGAATAAGAATGGGCTGGGGTGCGTTTGGCAGGCATTCTCAAATCATGAACAGCAGGTTGCCACTATCCCTCAAAAGGAAAGTGTATAACAGCTGTGTGTTACCAGTACTCACATATGGGGCAGAAACCTGGAGGCTTACGAAAAGGGTTCTACTCAAATTGAGGACGACGCAACGAGCTATGGAAAGAAGAATGATGGGTGTAACGTTAAGGGATAAGAAAAGAGCAGATTGGGTGAGGCAACAAACGCGGGTAAACGACATCTTAGTTGAAATCAAGAAAAAGAAATGGGCATGGGCAGGACATGTAATGAGGAGGGAAGATAACCGATGGTCATTAAGGGTTACGGACTGGATTCCAAGGGAAGGGAAGCGTAGCAGGGGGCGGCAGAAAGTTAGGTGGGCGGATGAAATTAAGACTTTTGCAGGGACAACATGGCCACAATTAGTACATGACCGGGGTAGTTGGAGAAGTATGGGAGAGGCCTTTGCCCTGCAGTGGGCGTAACTAGGCTGATGATGATGATGATGACATACAAAATCCTGTATTCAAGTAATGGCCCACGCTGAATGATTTCACACAGAAAGGCACACCTAGCGAAAGGTCAAACGTGGCAGCCTAATTAGAGAACGAAGGTAAATAAGTTGCTAAATGATGGTAATACTTCCTACTAATCTTTTCGAAATAGATGTCAAACGGTAGCACAGGTAAAATAGAGTTATGACAAAATTTTGCATGGGATCTTGACGTAATGCAGGAACCTGCAGCATCATGCCTGTCTTAAAGGCACATGTAACAACACAATCTCTATCTCGGACGCATGCATTTCCGTACATCATTGTGCAATCCCCTCACAGTAAGGCTAAAATAATTCACCGACGATTGCGATATTCCCTAATGCGAAATTTGAGCGCAAATTCATTGTATATGTGTTTTCATTTCGCAATGTATTGGCTGTCGCGGACAATCTCTCTCGAGCGGCACGTTGCAAACGGAGCGAAATGTGGCGCGATTGCCTCGCTAATCGGCAGATGCTGAGATGGTGACGCGTGGGCGCCATTCACATCAGCCGCCGCAGGCAGACCTCCGCTCACGCAGCGCTTTGTCTCCAGAGAGACGGCGCGCGCTACTCTGGCGCCATCTCGTAGCCATCGTCGCCGCAAAGCCCTTCTTGCGCGGCACTACACTTTTCTTCTTATACTCTCCTCATTCACTTTCCTGCTCGCGCTCTCCTCTCAATGGACGTCAGACTCTGGAGTTTTGCAAGACGCCTAGCGCCACCTGCCGGTGCGAAGAGGCAGTAATTGAGTAGTGCCAAGCCCGACTCCCTTGCTAAGTTGCCTATGCAGCTAGCGACTGCGAAACAACGATTTAACTAGATTTTGGTCCATATTGCAGTGTTTTGCGCATTTAACACCCAGACAGAAAGCTCTGAATTTCTCCGCTACTCAGACGCGTCGCCGAACTGCCATAAAGCGCTTGCTGGCTCGCTCGTCAGACTGATCGCGGAAACGACGGCAACGTCGATAGCTCCACGCGCTACGAACAAACGCCGCAATCGACGCTACTGTTGTGTTGTAAATTGCCATGAACGTGAAGGACTGAATAACAACGTTCAGTTTTACCGATTTCCAACGCGATGGTATGAAGGGGCAAGGCGAGAGCGCTGGATACGGGCCGTTCAACGTGTTGGGTAATCGAATTACTTGCATTCCCCACAACACAGCGACTCGCATGAGAATGTGCGATAATGTTGTTCTGCTGTAATTGTGCTACGTGCACAGCCCTGACGTAGGACCGTGGCAACCAAGCGAAATTCAACAGTCTGGAGCCACCACTTCGTTGGCAACAGAAAAAACAACATTGCGAACCATCTTGCTTATGTGCCATCGATATATCCGCCTTTTAACACACGCGCGTCTCCGCTTGACTCAACAAGTGGAACGGAGAGATCTGGCAGGTCAGCTTAACCAAACATTTTGTTTCGTTTATGAATTCAAAATCCTGTTCTAGAGCATCGTTGCATCGCGAGCTCATTCCTACTTTCGGTATTTTGTATGTCCTGCGCTGATACAACAAGCACACTTCGCAATGTGCCGAGCCTGCTAGACTGCATTTTTCAAATGTGAATAATAAAGTTGCTGTAGGAGCACTGAGAGTAATTGCGAAGTAACGCACGTGTGCAAAAGAAAGTTGCGTTTATTTACATTCATTTGTGCGCGTGTGTTGCTTGAAGCGTCTGCGAAAATTTCAAAGGTACTGCGCGATGATGTAGCTCCTGCGAGGCAGAAAGATGTGGCGCGCAGGCATTGTAGGAAGCTTACTTTCGTTATGTTCACACGCTGTTTTCTGCCCAATTTGAAATGCTTAGATTTTTATGCTGATATGCCTATAAACAAGCCTGATGCTCTCTGTACTTGCGAGTTGCAGCACGCCGAAATAACACCTGATACTTCCTTTATATTGTACACATACTTCGCCCTGCTGAGCTTCCTCCCTTTCCGAAGCCGTGGATGGGCAGAAGAAGCTTCCCATGTCCTTGATTAAGAGAAAACCGTGCCTCAACACAACCGAAAGAGGAGGGTTCATTGTGGCCTATGCACGTTCGCTTGCCGGACAGCTCTTCTTGCACTACTCAGTTCGCGCCAAGGCTGCGATGGGGGCGCTGGTGAGGGGTTTTTCCGCAGCGCCGCCTGGGCAGAGTCTGAGGTCTATAGCCGTCTTTGATCTGCTGCGCTCCGCATTCGCTTTTATCCTTCGATGTGTTCGTTCGCTCGGTTATGAAGGACAACACCGATAGCTGCAGGAACGGGCGCCTAAGAATCGCGCTCCAAAAACAGTCGACGCAACTTACATGGGAGGATATATTCAGCAGCAGGCGCCAAACCCTGGTAGTAAAGCCAAATTAGAGCTTCTTCTTGTGTGGAAGCCTTAGCCGATGTTTTATCAATCGTTGCAGCAAAGCTTATCCACTGCAGTGCACACAAATAATTGAGATTGGAATCCGTGCTGACGATGTACAGTAGTTTGCTGTAAATAAACTACATAACACAGAGAACATTTTAGAACGCATCACTTATTGAATGCTGGCTCAAATACATTTGTGGATCAAGAAAGCAAGCTGCAACCTAACTGTTGTAACGACTGCTTACTAACGTATGGAATACTGAAAAATGAAGACACAACACACTTGATTTGTGCGTTCTTACGTAGCATTGATTACCTAGAGTGTTTTTCTAATTTTTGTAGGGCTTAATGAAACTAAGCTGTAGTAAAAGTAATCTGTACAGCTCTGCAACACTGGTGCTGAGAAACTGGAAATAATGACGGCAGTGTATTGTAGATCACTGTAAAAATTGCCCGCTTGTAGGCTACAAATTAGATATTTTTTCCGCGACGTGATCCCTGGTCTTAAACCCTCTAAACAGCACTACAAGGACTATAGAGGGCTACAGCACATTGGCTTACGCTCAGCATAATGATGAGGCCCGTTATCCAGGCAGAACCAACAGACAATAAGGATGTCGAGTGAGCAAGCATTGAGTCAGTTAAAAGACAGATTTGCAATTACAGATGAGATAAAACACAGTCATTCATTGATAAACGACAATCAGTTCTGTCTGCAATCACAAATAAGGAACCAGCTACAAGTTTTGCAGCCTATTTTGACCAACTTACCAGCACAATTTTTTACGTCAGTGAACGAGTGCATTTCACATGGTGCGACACAAATAATCATTCCAGTGATTGGCAAAGTTCTGAAGAAAATCGCATAATCCGGGACTCTTAAGTTAGCTTTTTCGCAGCACAGGACTACTACGCGGTGAAGCATATTAGGAGCTGAAAGGACCAATTATCACGGCGCATAACTACACATGTGCGCACCTACCCTCTGCTGTCACGGTACGAGCCTAATATTGAAGACGTGGCTGTGGTGTTTTCAGCCCTTGTGCCGCCAAACTTGCGAGTGCGTAGCTATTACTGTAAAAACTATTCAAAATTTCAAAAAAAAACATGAACCGCATGAATGTTGGCTTGATAAGCAAAATATTACTTCCTTACATTTACGGCTCTACCTTGACGCCCTAAAACCCACTGCAACATGAGTAACAGCTTTTAAAGCCTTACAGCACATTTATTAGTTGTCTCTGTGTTCGTATGGGACAGGAGACGGTGGGTGCACGCGTGTATAATTAAGGAACACGTGCTTTGCCGCCTGACAATTGCCCCTTTCCATATGCTGTGCATGCTTCACAAGTAACATAGTTAAACTGCAGTGAAGCAAACTTTAGAATTACCAACGTTCCCAGAATGTTGCCCAGTGATTGTTTTTATGTGTGTTCCTACGAAGCGAGAACGCTGAAAGCTGTATAGTCGCACACACACACACACACACACACACACACACACACACACACACACACACACACACACACACACACACATACACACACACACACACACACACACAAACACACACACACACGCACGCACGCACGCACGCACGCCCACATGCACGCAGGGGCACGCACACGAAGCTGTACACATAACCCATGCAAGAACAATATGACCCAAAATAGGGAGAGCTAAGTCTGGTCCCTGATTACAGCCAGCGCGTCCTCTTTGAATCCACTCCGTCTGATTTTTTTCTTGCTACGTTAACCTTACACAAACAGCAAAACCCTGGTACAAAAAATAAATTTCGCAAGATATCGGAAGGCCAGAAAGATTAAAAAATTAAATTATGGGGTTTTACGTGCCAAAACAACTTTCTGATTATGAGGCACGCCGTAGTGGAGGACTCCGGAAATTTCGACCACCTGGGGTTCTTTAACATGCACCTAAATCTAAGTAAACGGGTGTTTTCGCATTTCGTCCCCATCGAAATGCGGCTGCCGCGGCCGGGATTCGATCCCGCGACCTCGTGCTCAGCAGACTAACACCATAGCCACTGAGCAACCACGGCGGGTGGCCAGAAAGATGTCGAGTACGATCAATTGCCGCGGTTAACCTTTTAATTATAAACCAGCTCAATATCATTAGGACATGACCGACGAAAAGTCAAGTGCAAAGGATTTCACTTAGCGGAAAATGTGTTGCCCGAACCTGCCACCCACAAAGAGGCATCGGGAACAACGAAGGCGGCGAGCTCAGATCCAGCCATGATGGAGGCGAACCCGATCCCCATTTGTGAGCCCGATCCCGATGCCACGCGTAAAAATTTGGAGGACGCCTAAGCTTGTCCTTTAAGAGTAGAACGCAACAGCATTCAAAGATCCCTGACTGCTTCTCACGCTTCCAGCCAACTGCAGCTTATGCAACTGTAATGTTTATTAGATGGATGGATGGATGGATGGATGGATGGATGGATGGATGGATGGATGGATGGATGGATGGATGGATGGATGGATGGATGGATGGATGGATGGATGGATGAGCGTGCCCTTCGGAACGGGGTGGTGGGTTGCGCCGCCAAGCTCTTCTTATTATATTTCCTAATGTCCACCCTATGTTAAAAAAGGGGAAAAAGAAAAAAAAAGCCACGATGAATTCCCATAACCAAACTTTCTGAATGTCTATTGTGAACTTTGTTTTGTACGCCTTCGTTGTTTGTCGTTTCATTAATGTTCACTTTCCACCTGCTCTCGCTGAACACAAGAGCTTCAAGGAGGTCAGAGGTGCCTAAATCAACCGCTGGGCAGATATCTACACATTCCAATAAAACGTGCTCCATCGTTTCCCTAGCTTTACCGCCGCAAGCACATGCTTTTTCTTCCTTCTTATACCTCGCTTTATAAGTGCGTGTTCTGAGTCATCCTGATCGCGCTTCGAAAAGTAGTGAGCTTCCCTTTGAGTTATCATAAATCGTTTCTTTACTGATTTCGTTGTTTCCTCTTAAGTAGTTACTCATGGCTGGTTTCTGTTTCGTTGCCGCCATCCATAATATCATCAGCCTCTCTGACTTTCCGCTTGACGTTCTTTTCTGCCGTGATGCTCAACATGCAGGTCGCAAACTTGCTGGTAAGCTTCCTAGTTCTTTTCCTCCACTGTGATTCAATGTCTTTCCTGTACAAATACCTGAACACTTTCCCAGAATTTTTACCGTCATCCATATTCTTCTGTAGTTCTTCAAGAATTTTACTGTGAGCTTTCCTCACTTCAAAACTTGTCCAGCCCATATCACCTTGCACAGCTTCATTTGTAGTCTTCCCGTGAGCACCCAATGCGAGGCGTCCCACTGACCTTTGGTTGCCATCGAGTCCTGATTGTACCTCTGATTTAAAGCAAACAACCGCATTTCCAAATGTAAGTCCTGGAACCATTACACCTTTCCACATACCCCGGAGCACCTCGTACGTATTGCATCCCCATAGCGCTCTGTGCTTCATTATGACTGCATTTCTCTTCCCCTTTACTGTTATAGTTCTTTCCTGTGTTTCCATATATCTATTGCCTTCGTTTATCCATATACCAATGAATTTATATTCTGTTACCCGAGGTATTTCCTGGCCTGCCCTATATCTACACTGTATGTTCACTGTTTTCATTGAATACCATAACGCCTGATTTTCTAACACTAAATTTAAAACCTAAATTTTTGCCTTCCTGTCCACAGATATTAGCCAGACGTTGCAAATCACTTTGCTTGTTAGCTAGCAACACAATGTCATCCGCATAAAATAAACATGGGAGCTGCTGCTCAACTACTGTACACTACTGTACCCGCCTGTTTGCATGAGAGATTAAACCCGATATTACTTCCTTCTAGCGCCCTCTCCTTCCTCACCATGTACATCATAAACAGCAGCGGGGATAAAGGGCTCCCCTGTCTCAGTCCCTTGTTGATATGAACTTTCTCCTCGCTCTCCATCCCTTCCCATTCTACGCAAACGGTATTTTCTAGGTAAATCTCTCTCAAAAGCTGCAGAAAATCGTCACCTAAGCCTTCCCCTTCCAAAATATCCCACAATATGTTGCGGTCTACGTTGTCATAGGCTCCTGTAATGTCTAAAAAGGCCACATATAACGGTCTGCTTTCTACTTTTGATATTTCAATACACTGAGTAAGGCCAAATAAGTTATCATACAAACGTCTACCTATTCTGAAGCCATTCTGAAGCTCTCCCAAAATGCCATTATTCTCTGCCCATGCTTGCAGCTTTGATTTAATTGCCTGCATCGCCAACCTGTATGTTACCGATGTAATGGTCAACGGTCTATACGAGTGAATCTTTCTCCCCCTTACCTTCGTAAATTAAACTCATTCTACTTTGTCGCCAACTGTCTGGTATTCGTCTATCTTTCAGAGTTTTTTTCCACTGTTTTCACCAGAGCTTCCTTACTTTTTGGTCCTAATACATTAATCAGCCTAACGGGAACTTCGTCTAGCCCTGTGGCTGTGCGCTTAGGAATTTTCTCTTCGGCTTCCTTCCGACGGTATCACCCTATGGGCAACGAAGGGTTCATACGGGGACAGAGAAAACACATTACTCACAGCTATCGGACACATCGAGTCATACCTAACCACAGCAGGAATGAAGTGTGCCCCACACAAGTCGGAGTACCTTCAAGTCCGGCCCAAGCAAGCTAAGGAACATCGAGCCCCGCCAATACAGCTCGAGATTGCCGGGCAATCTATAAAACGCGTCCCGATAGCACGCTTACTAGGTATGCTCGTCCAGGAGAACAACGACATAAAGGTAGCCTCAGAGAAATTAAATCACGTTATCAGAAGCATCACATTCATCAGCCGTGTCACGTACGCACTGCCATATCAAGTCAAACGCAAAAGCGAGACAGAGCGCATGGACACTCTTATAAGAACGGCGTAAAAAACGGCCTTACAGCTACCGCCAAGCACAAGCACAAAGAAATTACTAGCGCTAGGCGTATACAACATCTTTGAGGAGCTAGCAAGTGTCACGCTCATAGCGCAGAGGGAGCGCCTCAACAAGACTCAACAGGGACGACACCTTCTTCAACGGCTAGGGTACCCGCTGACACCTCAGTACTGCAAAGAAGAAACACAACTCTTTCCTAACCACATTAGAGAGAACATTGTAGTAGACCCTATCCCCAAGAACAAGCACCCCTCCCACAATCAAGACAGAAGAGCAGCGCGTGCCCGCAAGTTGCACAAACTCTGTTTGAGAGACCCAGATACATACTACACGGACGCTAGCCCGTATCCCTCGTCGCCACGTTGCGGACCCAAATACACACTCGCCGTCGTCAATCAGGGGAACCTGGTAACCTCTGCCTCCATCCGCGCCACATGCAGCGCAGCAGCAGAAGCATCAGCGATCGCTCCCGCAGTTCGCGACGCCGAGAGCAAGGGAAGGTCCGCACGCGTCCTTACGGACTCACAAGCGGCATGTCGTTTATACATGAATGGAACACTCCCTATACAAGCCATTCGAATCGTGGGCCGCTCACTAGAATTGACCCACGGTATCGTCTGGTGCCCCGGGCACGAAGGCCTGTGGGGCAATGAAAAGGCGGACTGCGCAGCTCGAGGTCTCACTAGCCGAGCGGCAGACCACACCGTTCTTCAATCCCCCCCCCCCCCCCGACAGGCCGACGAGTGACTCACGAGTTATTAACGACAAGTCAACAAATCTACAGGTCCAACGTCTCGGAATAACACAGTACGCTCCCCCACACAAAGCTCTCAATAAACTCCAGGCAAGGGACTGGCGCCGCCTGCAAACTAACACATATCCACACTTGTCTTGTCTACACGCAATCTCCCCAGACAGTTATACGTCCCGGACATGTCCCTGGTGTAGCAACCACACAGTGACACTCGCGCACGTAACACACGAATGCACCGACCATCTGGGCTACGCAATTTCGCCACGAGTCACAACACACACACTCACTACGTGGTCTTGGGAGGCGAGACTCTCCGAACTGGACCTGGGAAGCCAACTGGCGACCCTCGACCAGGCCCGGCGAGCCGCGATCGCCAGTGGAACCCTGTCAGAGGGAACCACCCAGGAATAAACCGCGCGACGATTTCTGCAATAATAAAGTTTCATCCTCGTCCTCCATCCTCCAGTTGAAATATGTCAGCACCAGCTCCTTTTCCATCTGGTTCTCTTTCATGCTATTTTTTTTCTTCAAATACAACCTCGTCATTGCCTTGGAAAGATTCGGCTGTTATTTTTCCGATGTAATTTATTGGCGCTTCCCCTTCCAGTTTGTTTCCATCTTCGTCTAAGATATGTTGTTGTATTGTTGTTGACTTCCTGCCCAATAATTTTATGTGGTTCCAAAATATTCTAGGTGCGGCCTTCTTTTTCTCACGTATTTCTGAAAACCAACGTTCACTTTCACCTTTTATCTTTGCTTGGACCAGTATTCGAACCATAGGCTATTTCTCCTGGTATATTTCCCATTTACCGGCTACTTCATCCTGCGGCAACTGCGCCTTCTTTGCCAGCCTGTGCTCTCGAGATGCTTTCTGTAATTCGGCGATCGCTTCTCGTATCTCCTCGTTCCACCAGCTTTTCGGTTTCTTTTTTTCCTTTCCACCGAACATGTTGCTTCTCTTGCCGTATTTCTGTGGTTATTACAGTTAGATGCTCACTATATTCCCACTCTCTGCTTGGCCATTTGCCAAGTTCTTCCTCGACTCTTGTGACTACATTTGTTATTTGTTCAGTGTTGGAATTTCGACCGGGCCGTTTGTGCTCTTCGCTGTCTTTCCCAACTACATATACCATTTTCAAAGTTATGCGTTTATGGTCAGTCCCTATGCTGCTATACCCTTCCTCAACAATGACTGTTTCTCTCAGCTTATCGTGAATACCTTCTGTGACCACACAGTAATCAATGGTCGATTGCCGGTTTCTTACTTCCGATGTGGTTTCCCACTTCCCACGGATGGATGGATGGATGGATGGATGGATGGATGGATGGGTGGATGGATGGATGGATGGATGGATGGATGGATGGATGCTACGAGCGTTCCCTTTGGAACGGGGTGGTGGGTTGCGCCACCAAGCTCTTGCTATTATACTGCCTAATGTCCTACCTAGGTTAAAAAATAAAAAAATTAATAATAATAAAACACTATGAACTCCCACAACCAAATTTTCTGACCCCCTATTGCGAACTTTGCTTTTGTACGTCTCCGTTTTTTGTCCTTTCCCTACTTTTCTTCCACCAATCTACCAATCGCCTCTTACTAATCTCTATTGCGGATATCTTCGCTTTTCCACTGCTCTCGCTGAACCCAGGGCTTCAAGCAGGCCAGTGGTGCCTAAATCGACCGCTGGGCAGATGTCTTCACATTGTAATAAAACATGCTCCATCGTTTCCCTAGCTTTACGGCAGCCAGCACATGCTTCTTCTTCCTTCTTATATCTCGCTTTATAAGTGCGTGTTCTAAGGCATCCCGATCTCGCTTTGAAAAGTGATGCGCTTCCCTTTGAGTTATCATAAATCGTTTCTTTACTGATTTCGTTTTTTCCTTTTAAGTAGTTACTCATGGCTGGTTTCTTTTTCATTGCCACCACCCATGAGATCATTTCAGCATCTCTGACTTTCCGCTTGACGTTCTTTGTTACTGTGCTGCCCACCCTACAGGCCGCATACTTGCTGGTAAGCTTCCTAGTTCTTTTCCTTCAATGTGAATCAATGTTTTTCCTGTACAGATACCTAAATACTCTCCCAGCTCTTTTAATTTCTTCTATATTCCTCAGTCGTTCTTCATAATCAATTTTACTGTGAGCTCCCCTCACTTCAGAACTAGTCCAGTCCTGCACAGCTACATTTGTAGTCTTCCCGTGAGCGCCCAATGCGAGGTGTCCCACTGACCTTTGGTTTCCGTCGAGTCCTGATTTAAAGCAAACAACCGCATTTCCAAAAGTAAGTCCTACAACCATTACACCTTTCCACACACCCCGGAGCACCTCATACCTCCGCCGCACATGACGTGCGCCGGAGGCGAGCGCCATCTGGAGGTGTTGCGAGGAACCGGGCGCACCACTTTATGGCCTTTGACATTTGCGCGCGCAAATCTGGAGTTTTCTTTTTTTTTTTTTTAGTTTTCACGTAACAGAATTATGTTTTCTCGTATATTCAAATTACATCCCGACGTTATCATGCCTGCAGGTTGTGTGTCAGTCGTACTTTACGATTTTTCTACGCATTTTTTCTTTAGAAATTCAATTCAGTAACCTCCTTGCGCCACATGGAGGGCCTGTGTGGTTGGCTATGCGTGGTTCGAATTTCTCTTCGCCGAACGTCGTTCGACGCTGGACGCCGGACACAGGACGCCGACGCCGAATTTTCGGCGACACGGGGCCCTTAACGCATTCGCGTTGAAACGTCTGACCGCGCACTCCTGGGGCCGCGCCTGAAAACCAGAGACGAAACGTCACACGAAGCACCAGACAGGCGCAGCCCCGGCACGTTCCCACAGAAGCACCACAGCGATGGCGAGAATTCAGGTATATGTACAATGACACTATCACTGCGTCTGACAACGGCAAGCACACGTAATGCATTCCCTATACAGATTTGGGGGTTGCTCAATAAAGGCTGACATTGGCGCTCTGATTTCTCAAAATTATTAATCGGCGCTTTCATGCCTTTCTGCATCCTCTCCAGCTAGTGAAATGCTCGCGTTCCAGCGTTTCTATCAAGGCAGGCTAGATAAGATGAGTCAAGCCGTCTTTTGACACCTACTTAAAGCTAGCCTCCAACGGGGGTGTTAACTACGCCTGGTTCTATATCTTCTTCCGTGTCAAAGCAATGTCCTTTTTTTTCTACCTTTCCCTCAAGCATCGCAACCATCTTCGTGGGATCTTCCTGGATTTTACAGTCCAGATGTGGCACTCTCAGGCATGTTTAAGTACAGCTATTAGAATAGGGGCTCGAATTAACACATACACAGACGAAGGCGGCAGAGCGAGCGCCCCTACCGACTGTTTTATTAGGTATTCAATATCGCTTTCACAGTGCACAAGAATTCGAAGACAGGCGCAGAGCCGCAGGACCACAACTGAGAGAAAAAAAATTCAGAGACAGATAATGGTTTCATGGTACAAATCCTAACAAGGTGCTTTCTGAATGATAGAAGTCAACAGATATCACTGATTAAGCCATCTCCGTATTTCTTGATGTGGCAGGCTTCTAATTTGTCTCTAGCGACCGTATTCTTACCTTTACCTATAATCTGTATGTCTGAGAAGAGCGGATCACGTCTGCAAGAACCACTATGCCCAGGCAAGTGCGCATCTCCTCTATTTCTGACGGATAACGCATGTTCCCTTGCACAGCCATTTGCGCATCGGTCAGTTTTCCCGACGTAGGACTCACCACAAGACAGAGGTATGCGATATACCACACCTATACGGCACACTCGGCACACTCAACAAAACGTGTGTTGTGGTTCTGGCCACAACCTTCTTTTTCTTTACCGAGTGCAACGGATGCGTGGGCATAGGCGTGCGAGCTTGTTCGGTGACGACAACACCACAGGCACCTTAGACCAACCGCCAACCTTCTCCACGTTGTGCGAAGCCCTATGCATGTAGAGTAGTACGGCCGGTCGAATCCTCGTTTGCGGTCTCAGCCTTTCTTCTTCGCGCGTCTTTTACCTGTCATTGTGAGGCCTCGACCGCTGCAACGACAACCGAATAGGGGGACGAGCTGCGAAAAGCATATAAATCAAATTTTTAAAGCCTAATAAAGCACTTGGTAGAGGCGCTCGTCCTGTCTCCGTCTTGTGTGTGTATATGTGTGTATGCGTTCATTTCCGGTCCTCTTCTAATAGTAAGTGGAGCAGCCACGAAGTACTCCTGCAGTCCTTTATGGTAACCCCACGGTAAAAGTGGGCGCATGCTCTGACATGAAACAAAGCGTAGTTAAGACATTGGAGGCGATATTGAAGTAGGCGCCCAAAGGTGGCTTTACTCATGTTCTATCGGCTTGGTAGAGACGGCGAGACGCGTGCATTTCACCCACTGAGAACCAGATCAACAGGGAAAAAGTGCCGATTAATAATTTTCCGAAATTAAGATTTCAGAGCATCAGTCTTCGTTCTTAGTCAACAACCCGCGTACAACACAAAGCAGACGAGGAGAAAGCGGCCTTCGTAACACCAGAAAGACTTTTTGAATTTAATGTGATTGCCGTTCGGGTTGTGTAATGCGCCTGCAACTTTCAAGCGTTTCATGTACAACATACTACGTGGTTTGAAGCGGAAGTGTGCAAGTGCTACGTAGGCGACGTCATGATTTTTAGGGCCCTCGTTCAGGGAGCACCACGCACGTCTCGATCTTGTGCTTGACTGTTGAGGCAAAGCGGGTTTTTATGCTCAACACGAGAAGAAATGCCATTTCGGAGAGTGATCAAACGCTGGTTCTGGGGCACTCAGTGGACAAGGACGGCATAATACCTGATCTAGCAAAGACCGATGATGTTGATGCCTTTAAACAACCTCGCTAAGTAGATGAGCCACGCAGTTTCTTAGGCTTTTGCTCACAGTTCCTTCGATTTACTCCTAGATTCGCTAACATCACGTGAACGCTAACGGGCTTGCTAACGGTGCTTCCATCTTTGAATGAACAGCTGAATGTGAGTCGCCGGAGGCGTACTGTTTCCAACTCTTCACTTAAGCCTCATTTAACCATACCTATCTGTGTCACACAACCCCACCGATTGTGCTATCGGTCAAAGGCGATATTTTTAAACCGACTAAAAAATAAAAATGCAAGTGGCATACTGCACACGACGCACCCGACATTTGCGAGCCGTGATTTGCCGCTGCAGATGCGTCAAATCTCAGTCTTCTCCGCACGACCGCTGAAAGGAATAGCTCCCTCCCTATTAGCGGCACGGACTTCTACAGGAAGTAGCCGCCTTGTGCCCTCGTTTTGCCTGCGCGGGCAAACATACGCTGTCGGTTACGCAACGGCAGTCATTATACAGCACAGTTGCTAAAGTGAGGGGACCCGCCACGGTAGTGCATTCGCAAAAGTGAGAAGACCCCCTTTTTATTCGATATCGTGATATGTGCACAAAGTTGCGCTAGTTGGTACATATGTACGCATGCACAAATAGATTTGATTTTTACAGCGAGGCTGTATGCCTCCACCATCCAAGGAAATTTTCGTGTCGTTGTTGGCTTGGTAAGCAAAAACTACCCATACGTAGGCCGATACCGGAAATAGTGCAATACCAACCCGACCCACGGCGGAGGTGAAGCAGGCGTTACGCACTCGATCCCCATACGTGGGCTGATCACGAAGATAGTGCAATGCCGGCCCGACCCGCGGCGGAGGTGAAGCAGTCGTTAAGCACTTCCCATACGTGGGCCGATCCCGAAAATAGTGAAATACCGGCCCGACCCGCGGCGGATGTGGAGCCGGCGTTAAGCACTTCCCGTACCTGGGCCGATCGCGAAGATAGTGCAATGCCGGGCCGACCAGCGTCGGAGGTGCATGCAGTTGGCCATCAAGGGGCCTACATACACAGTTTGCCTGGTCATCCTTCTTCACAGAGCGGAAGGGCGCTGAGTTTTTCTTTTCGTTCCTACCCTATTGAAAACATATGTACGAGAATTTCACGAGAACTTCTGGACGCCATTATTGCTCCGTAGACTCAACGACGCCGTATGTCACATGTGTATGATTGGACATCGTCACTGAACTGGATTCTCATATGGCTACATTAAGCGATATGGTTCTCGTGTGGCTATGCTTGACGAGATAGTTCTCGCACGGCTACGCTCAACGATATCATTCTCGTTTGTGCGTGCTACATGGAAATGTTCCCGTTCAGCTATGCAAAATGACACCACTCTTGTTTAGCTACATTCTACAAGTGTTCTTATTCGTGTTGAACGAGTTCTTTTGTTCATGCAATATTTTTGATGAAGTTGCACACATTAACATCTTCTTCCAACACTACAGCGAGTTAATTTCGATCACACGTGAGTCGGCCGATGTGACAGCTCTGAGACAAAGAGGACACTTTTTAGGGCACGCAATTAACACAAACCATCTTTATTTTGCATCCCGAAGCATGGTGGCCAGGTGCTTGTTCAGGTGCTTGTTCAGCTCCTTCGGCCTCCTTGCCTCTGTATCCACAGTGCTTGTCGTTTTTGACACAAAGTGCTCGTATGCCTCTGCACAAAAAAAAATGTAAACAAAGCAGCCGGCCCCCTGTTAGATTCCGACAAGCTATTGGAACTGACATGCACAATAGGCGGCTCCACTGCGTAACTGATTGGGCCGGTTCTTGCATGATATTATGTGTAAAGCGTGAACATCTCATAGAGAAATAGAAAAAAGAGAACACGGAGGCTTATGAGTTTTCTACCCACGTAAATTGATATTTCAGCATTAACCACAGCAGTTGAAAGCAAGTGCTCGTCATCGCACTGTCTTGTTCCAATCTCTGTTAAATGTTCGTGTTTTACAAACAAGATAAATGGCTTCAGAATTGTAATATAAGACCACAGAAATAGTCTAACACTTTTCCACAAGTATTTTACATTAAATGAACAAGTATAACCAGCTCATGCAAGTGAATACACAGATTGCACAGCTTTTTGCTACCGCCCTGCGGAATATGCAGATGGAAAACACTGCATAGATGCTAGCACAGAATTCTTTATAGGAAAGATTAATGCACCTTTAACATCACTATAGAAACTAAATGATAGTTTTTGTTAGCGAGCTAGAGCACATCACTAAATATACACATACAGCTGTGAACTACCTAGAACAGCAATAATTTAAAAAAGCGAAAAAAAAGCAATACTTCAAAAAAGAAATCTTACAAATGTACACGTGGCTCCAATCGAGGACCACGCACTCGCAACTTCACCATTTTTCTATGGCACCACGAATCACGGTCGGGGAGAGGCGCTGTAAGGCAGGTTTTTGTATCGGCTGCTGATTCCACGTGATTATAGTGTAGCAAATATATAGTGAGGGGCCCTCTCACTATTGTCACTTCCTCGCGCAAGACTTGAATACGGCACACCGCCTGCGCCCGCCGAGGACACCTGTTAGCAAGGCTTATAACGGTCGCGGCTGAGCTGTCACAGAGGTGCGCCCATGGCGTTCTAGTTCTTACACTGCGTGCGCCCGAAGACCATTGTGGGCCACGGTCAAGGCGAACGGGTCGCCGCGTCGTCCACACACGCACGCGTCAGTACCGCGTCCTTAGCGGCGGCGCTGTGACTTTGAGCAAGAAACCGGGAACACGAAGAGGGCTAGCCAGCCGTCTTTTCCGTCAAATTGGCAGGCTAAATGCGCAATACAAACAAAGAAAGAAAAAAGAAACTGGATACAAGAATATAGAGCCGAGTACGTCCCGATTTGTTCCCCGCTCAGAACCAAATTCTTAAAGAACTCGCGGAAAGAAATAATAACCTAACAAAACCAACAGACAAAGGCGGCAGTAACTGTAATCTGGTCTATATAAAAGTACAAAAATGAGGCCTCCAAACAACTGAGCAACCGCACCGATTACAGAAAACTCAACCCTAGCCCAACTTCAGACTACAGCAACATCGTGCAAAGCCCGATAGCGGAGCTCCTGTACAGGGAACTAATCACGCAAGCCGAATATCGCTTCATGATGTCCAAGAACAAAGAAACAGGCCGCTTTTATCTTCTTCCTAAAATACATAAGGTTCCGGCAGAAGAAATGTTTGCAGTGGAAACCCCAGGTCGGCCTGTAGTGTCTGATAACAACACACCTGCCCCCGAGTCACTGTCTAAATTCTTAAATCACTACTTGTCAAACATCCCCACCACCCTCCCATCTTTTGTTCAGGACACGCGCCATGGCATTAACGCCAACCAAATCCTTTTCGAACGCGCTATTCTGGTCACTTTCGATGTTTACAATCTTTACACTAACACACCCATCAG
Organism: Dermacentor variabilis; assembly: GCF_050947875.1. NCBI lineage: Eukaryota > Metazoa > Arthropoda > Arachnida > Ixodida > Ixodidae > Dermacentor > Dermacentor variabilis. The sequence goes on from NC_134573.1 coordinate 83,998,230, forward strand.
TGAAGAAATTGAAGCCATATCGAAATCCCTCGCAGTCAGTTCCCAAGCGCACGCTCCTGAAGTTTACCTGTCACCCCTTAGGTTAGTTCTCACGGTCAAATATTTCGACTTCGATTCTATTCACTACCTGCAAACTTTCGGCACTAACATGGAAACACTGTTCGCTCCCTCGTATGCCAACATTTTCATGGGACCACTTAAAGCAAGCCTGATGAAATCATACTCCTTGTACCGCCCTCCCCCCCCCCCCCCCAACCGTAGTCCAGGCCTCGAAAAACTCCACGAAAAAACACACGGCCGGCTGAACCCGGCCTTGTCACCGGCTGTGTGTCACGGCCGTGTGAATAGCACACCTTTCTTTTCAATTCTACACCCTCGCTCTAGCACACCCTCTGTCGTTGCTTCACCCAACCGCCTTACCCCCTCTACCCTTTAGAAGAACCTTACCTACATCCTATATATTGACCCCTGCACTAGTTTATCGGGTGACCACGTTTTACCGCCTAACAAATGTTAAAAAATTGAAGCTAAATAATGGTGTTTTGCGTGCCAAAACAATTTTGTGATTATGACGCACGTCGTAGTGGGGGACTCCGGGAATTTTGACTATATCTTTAACGTGCACCTAAATCTAAGTACACGGGTGTTTTCGCCCCATCGAAATGCGGCCGCCGTGGCCGGGATTCAATCCCGCGACGTCGTGCTTAGCAGATCAACACCATAGCCACTAAGCAACCACGGCGGGTCCTAAGGTATGTTACGCACAGTGCAGGTCGCGCCTGCATGTATCGGAAGTTTCTTGAATTTTATCGATGATTCTTTCTGAGGGTCTGTTGTCGCCGAACGGCCGAACCTTGTGTAATCTGATTGCATGTATGCGCGATGCGAATTGTGTAGAACTTTCTGGAAGACACGCAGGTGCCAGCGATAACTCTGGAACCTTTCATGACTCGCGTATAAAAGCCGACGCGCGTGATCCACTCATCAGATTTTTCGATGATCGCCGTCTGCGTTCGCCGCCGTCGCCGTTCTATTAGTTTAGCCTGTTTTTGAGGGCACAGGTTCGCCCAATAAAACGCTAGTTTCGCCATTCCGAGAATTGTTTCTTTCTTCACCGTCGCGCTACTAGGTGACAATATACTGTGCCGAGGAAAGCCTTTGACGCCTTGAAAAAAAGACAAGTCACCTTTGTCGAAACGTTGGCTCCCTCTTTTACCTTGTTCTCGGTTTGCTCGTCGTTTTGAATTTCCATCCCTCACCCACCTTCCCCGTGTTTTCGCCGCTCTAATGGAGCGAGCGGCAGCCCTCGCCAGTCTTCCTTATGAGGAAGGCTCGCACTGGCGCCGGATGCGCGGTGACCGATAACAATGGTCGCTCGTTTAACCCCGCACCACCCGGCTCATCCTAGTGCGTGGTGCTACTGCGTTAATTGAGGGCTCGCCCCGAGAAAAACTCACGTCGTGCGCGATTCCGAACGAGGGGTCCGTCGTAAGACGTTTCCTCTCGTTCCTCCTTCGCTGGAGACGCTCTTCTCCCTCACGTCGACGCTCCTTCCATTCGCCAAACCGCAGCGACAGCGTTTGTACAGCAGTAGCGGGGCAGGGAACGGAGCGGCCGCTCAGCGAGCCCGGCCACCTCAACGCTTCCCGGCATCTTGGGCGTAGGTAGGTGTGTCACTCGAAGCGACAAGTCTTTCTTTTCTTGTTCTAGTTTTCTTCAGAAGGCTTACTTGCCAATCGGAAGTGCGCCAGGCCTGCGTCGAGAGCAAGATTTCTTGTTTTCTTTTGTTTTCTCGGTGGAAGTATACGTCGAAGTTCACTTTTTCGTTTCTCTATTTCATTTCCCACGACTTCGGGGCACGAGTTTCATTTGCGTGGTTTGTGCGTGATAGTATACGTGGGGATAGCACGTGCGTAGTACATGTGCGACTACATGAACACGTCTAGTATTTCACAGTACGATTCACTCCTAAACGACACGCCAATATATGTGGCATTCAATATCACAGAATTTCACGAAGTATGCGTTTTGAAGAAAATTTGCAGCTGATATCACGGACTAGATATCAATTTGTAAAGGATTACTGCGGATACCATGGAGTATAGTAATCAATGTTGGTATTCTAATTAGGTGTCCACTTTGCTGGAGACCATATCAACTGTATGTCCTGTTCATTTCTTTGCATTTATATATGTTCTAGCATTGCAATACTATGCAGGAGGAGAGCTTTAATTAAGAGGAGCCTTTCTTGCTCTTGACAGGAATTTTTTTAACTGCTGCGCTTCCACTAGGAAATGCAATATGCAAGAAAATCGAGAACACATTAAAGACATTGGAACAGATACCATGTGTTCCACGTAAGTTATGCAAAATGTTGAAATATACAACCGAGGCGTAGATCTACAGAATCAAGGTAACGTTGTTTGCCGTCGCTTGGAGCAAGTCGGACTATATCTTGTATTTCGCTTAATTACATAATTAGTTATTATTACCTTTTCAACTTCCCGAGTATTATATTCAGAGCAAAAGTGCCAATGGGAAAATTGTAGCCCATCCTGAAAAATTCCCGACGCAGATTTCTCTTGATCAGTACGCGCTACATAAAAGTTTTTTCCAAGCGAAACACTTCTTCTCTGGCTTTCGCGAGGTTCTTTCAGGCTGGGAAAAAACTATTATGTTGGGCGTACTGAGAAGCAGAAAATTGAATCAGGATTTTTTCAGGATGTTCTACAATTTTCCTATCGACACTCTTGCTCTGAATATAATACTTAATTTAGAAATTGATTTCTTATTGAAACTAATTATGTAAATAGCCGAAATACACACAAAATAGTCTCACTTGCTCCAAGCGACGGCAAACATCATCACATTGGTTCTGTCCTTCTGGCGCTTGCATACCTTTTTTTTTTCAATTTTGGCACAACTAACGTGGGACGCACAGTATATAACAACAAAAGCGTCAGAGCTGCACACGAACTGCAGAAGGTAACAAGTGGTGCAGAACAAGTAACGTGCTGCGCAGAATACAAGAACAAGGGCGGTAGGAAAGCTAGGAGAAAGCTAGGCCAGCGTGCCCGTGAACCATGCAGTGAAACACAACGTACAGGAAACCAAACCACGCCTTACACGATTAAACTCGCTGAGGCACAGACTGGACACGAGCAGTAGCAATGAAACGAACGTTACATTATCTCTTAATAACCATCCGTGATGGCCAAGAGGTTAAGTGGTATTCTGACCCTGAGTATGAGGTTCTCAAGGCCCACGGCGCCCGCATTCCGAAATGCAAAAGAGCTGGCGCGCTTAAATTTTTGGCACACGCCAAGAAACCACCGATAGTGAATATTTATCAGCAGTTCTCCGCTACGGCGTCTCTCACAGTTCGCGTATCGCTTTGTGAAGTCAAGCCCAATCAAACAACAAATCAATCAACCAGTCAGTCGAGGAATTTTGCTTCAAAGAATTACTCCAGTGCGTAGCGACAGAGACCCAGAGCCCATCGTGTTCAACGTCCAGTTGAAACTTAACAGCGCGCAAGCGCAAAACAAAAATTGCAGTTCCTTCGCACGAGCGAGGCTGGCTCTTGACGTTGGCAGCATTCCAGGAACGGAATCGCATTATGTATTCGTGTAACCATTGTCGCGGCGGAAAGTACGGCGGTACATGTACACCTGTGCAGGGGGTGGCTGCAGCCACTGCGCGAACTGCTGGCTCAACGTTTCTGTCGCGTGGCAGCTTGATAGAAATATATCGAAAGCATTTAAAAGACGCGTTTAATGCGCGTATCGTGGTGGTCCTGACAGTGGCGTTGTGGCTCGGTGATTGATCCCCGTTGAATGGTCGCTCATTACCCTCATTTTTGCATGGCTGATCTTGCCTGCCATCTGGTTTCATAGCAAAAAAATAAATAAATAAATAAAAACCTCAGCGCAAGAACTGAAGTGCTATGGCTCTTGGTAATGATGTAAGCTTTAAACGCGATTAGCTTCGGGTCAATCTGAGCTCATTAAAGCATGTAAATAGCTTCTTGCCACTATACCGCGAGACACGCACGGCAGAGAGGCTGGCAACAGAAGCGATGGTTTTACACACTTTAATTGTCTAAAGTTGTGCTGATAATAGCAGCTTTGGTGGAAAACATGTATGGCGAGCAACAGCGGCAAGTATCTTTGGCAATCTTTCATTAATTAGTGTATTCTTCTGACGCTTACGCGCTGTATTTTCACTTTCGTTTAGCGTAGGTTTTTTTCAGTGCCATTTCTTTTACTTCACGCTTACATTTTCACCGGCGGCAGCCTTCGTTGCTTTAGCGTTCTCTTAATAGTCGGTTTTTTTGTTTTTCTTTGTAATTTGCTTGTCGCCAAAGCTTAACAGCACCACAATGGTATGCTCGTCGATAAATGCATTTTGAGGAGATTGCGCACCGCAGCTTTCTTTAGTTACAATGCCAATGAGAGCCTATTTATGTGCTGACTCACGCAGAACCCTCCCAAGCTCCAACACCGGCCCCGACAAAGCCCAGCGTGCCGCCATGAAGTTCAGCTTAAACCCCGTCACGCTGTCGCACCAAATCCGTCAGATGGGCGACCCCAGGACGCGGGACTACCCGCTCGTCATGGACCCCCTCTTCGTCGTGGCGCTGCTGGCCGCCTACCTCTACTTCGTCAAGGTGGCCGGCCCGCGCTGGATGAAGAATCGGGAGCCGTTCCGCATCCTCAACATCGTGCGAGTCTACAACTTGGCGTTGGTGCTCATCAACCTGCGGTTCCTCTACGTAGTGCTTCAGTTCACCTACCTGCCCGGCGGCCAATACAACCTCTGGTGTCAGGGCCTCACCGGTCGCATGACCGACGAGATGCGCGAGTACTACCGCACGGGTTACGTGTACACGGTGTCACGCTACATGGACCTCCTGGACACCGTCTTCTTCGTGCTGCGCAAGAAGTTCACCCACATCACCCACCTGCACGTGATCCACCACACCATCGTGGTAGGGAACGTCTGGTTCTTCACGCTGTTCGCGCCCGAGGGCCAGCCCGCGCTGGGCATGTGCCTGAACGTCTTCGTCCACGTCATCATGTACTCGTACTACTTCCTCGCCACGCTAGGGCCCGGTGTGCGGAAGTACCTCTGGTGGAAGAAGTACCTGACGACCATGCAGATCGTGCAGTTCGTGATCATAATCGTGCACATGTCCGTTCCGCTCTTCGTCGACTGCGGCTTCCCAAGGAAACTCATCATCGTGGGAAATCTGCAGACGTTCCTGATACTCTGTTTGTTCATCAACTTCTACATCAAGACTTACCTCGCCAAGCCCAGTCACCCCATTCGAGAGGACCTCGACGGCGTGAAGGATGCCGCAGTCGAACCCTTAAGAAGTGAGAAGAGCGACTAAAGGCCGCACGCTTGGGCCGGATGACCTTCAGCCACTTGAACCATCACGATGACTTTGCAGGACTGCGTGCCAGGAGCTTCGAAGACGTGCCTGTGGTGTGGATCGCATCACCGCGATTTCCGGAGTGCTGATAGATATCTTATGAAGAACTGACTGTCGGGTAGTCTTGCACTCCTGTTTGAACATGATGCTGACTACAAACATAACGCGAAACAGACAGTGCTCGTAATTAGGGAGTTTCTGGCTTGTCCGTAAAACGTACTACCTTATGAGGAATACATGGTTGGTCAAGACACGGATAACAGCCTCAACGCTGTCAGTCATTGTCTTGTGAGTTACTGTCATGGGACAATGCGGTAGAAAGGTTTCTTTGCCGCATGAGTGTTCCCATACAAGGAAAAATTATAAAAAAGAGCTGCCTGCGGACGAACAGCTCCCTGCTGGCGCTTTACACAAACATCTGAGTAGAATGCAGGTAGTTACTGGCTAAGAGCTTTGTGTCCTCTCTAGCTCTACGCGTGGGCCACTTAGTGGAAATGGAGCCACAGAATGGCGTCACAAATACGACTGCTCACGCCTTCGTCCCCGCTAGATTTATATTCTTTGTAATGTCATAATTATGCGGGGTGATCATTTTCAAGTTTTACCGACTTATTAAAAACTGCCTGTGGAAGATGGCATAATTTTTGTCGTTGAAATGAATTATTCGAAGCGGCGGACATTACTAGCACTAGAAATCGAAACACATATAACAGAGATTGAATAATTAACTTTATAATGAATTACTTTACGACACATATTGCAAATTGGGAATTGTATACCGGTGATTTCTCAAGACGTCTCCGTTTGAAATGAATTTCCAGGATCACACCAGTTTCAAAACAGTGTTTCCCAGAGTGAGGGACCTTGAGAAATAATATCTCGGCAACCAAAAGACCGCATAGTATATAGTGTTTTCTTGTGAAAAATAATCTAAAGGGTAATGAATTCAAAATGGTAATATTGTAATGCATCTAAGGAACGGAGTCGGGTAGATAATCCCTTCTTTCGAGCCCGTACTGAGTGGATGACTGGCAGAATCCCGAGCTAGCCTCGTGTTTCGAAGCCTCCTTGCGCCCGACATTGATCCAAGAGCCTGAACCAAGTGTTGGCAAAGTGAAGCACCTTTAGGTCACATTTATATTGTTACGAATGATGTTTATTTACAGGGTGAAACGGTGAAACGAGGTCCGAGAGGGAAGCTACAGGCCAGGCCCAGCCGGCGCAGAGTCCCGCGAGGTCACGCGCGCACACTCTACTTCGTCTTTCTCTGCCTCAGCCGCAGCCGCGCAGTGCTGCGACATTTTCCCCGGGGGCAGACGAAGCTCGCCGAGCGAGTTAAAGGGACCTGTGATGGCACTGCTTGAGTCTGGCCACGTGAACAACTTGCGTCGCCCGTGAACGCCGATTACTTGCCGTCACTTTGGCGACGACATAGTTCACATCGCTCAAGCGGTTGAGTATAACGAACGGTCCGGTGTAAGTGGCGAGAAACTTGCGGTACAATCCCTTTTTGCGAACAGGTGTCCACAACCAAACATAATCACCGGGAGTAAAACTGACGGGGAGATGCCGCGCATCATAGCGAATCTTGCTGTTGCTTTGTGAGGACAACGTCCTAAGATGCGCCAGTCGACGTGCTTCCTCAGCACGACACAGAGTTTGGGCGATGGAAGGATCCTGTTGGCACGATAAAGGTAGAATAGTGTCCAGAAAGCTCTGGGGTGCGCGGGCGTACAGCAAAAAGAACGGCGCATATCCAGTAACTTCGTGCTTGGCACTATTGTACGCGTACGTTACAAAAGGTAAGACGGCGTCCCAATTCTTGTGGTCAGCAGCGACATACATTGATAACATGTTGGTAAGAGTTCGATTCGTCCGCTCCGTGAGGCCATTGGTTTGCGGGTGGTAAGGAGTGGCATGACGATATGCAGAACCACAAAGCCGCAAAAGTTCTTCAACGACGTCGGCGGTGAATTGCCGTCCACGGTCACTGATGACAACACGGGGAGCGCCGTGACGGAGTATGACGTGATGCAACAAAAATGAAGAGACATCTGCTGCAGTGGCAGATTGAAGTGCCGCCGTTTCCGTGTAGCGAGTAAGATAATCTACGCATACTATAATCCAGCGGTAGCCAGCTGACGTCTTTGGGAGCGGGCCAAGCAAGTCGATGCCCACTTTTTCAAAGGGTAACGTCGGTGGCTTAACTGGTTGTAAATAGCCTGCTGGGGCCGTCGTCGTTTGCTTGTGGCGCTGGCAAACAGTACAGCTGGCGACATACTGTTTCGTTGTTTTCCAGAGCTTGGGCCAGAAAAATCTCTGTCTAAGTCGGTGTAGTGTGCGTGTAAAGCCAAGGTGCCCGGACGTGATATCGTCATGCATACAACGAAGGACAGCCGAGCGCAGGTTTTCGGGCACAACTAGAAGCAATGGGGGACCATCAGCCGAGTAATTTTTTTTGTACAGCAAACCATTACGAAAAGTAAACGGTGTTGTTCCTGCTGGCTCACGTGCAGCTGCCCGTAGGGATTTCAAGGTAGTTTCGCAACGTTGCTCGCTCTCGAAGGTACGCAGGTCTGTAAAGTCGGAAGAGATGGAAACTAGGTAGTTGTCGAAGTCATCATCCTCAGCTTTAGTGTGCGGCGAAGGGAGACGGGATAGGCAATCAGCATCCGTGTGACAGCGTCCGCTCTTGTAGTTAACGGAAAAGCTGTACTCTTGAAGGCGCAAAGCCCAGCGGGCCAACCGGCCAGACGGGTCGCGCAGCCCAACCAGCCAACAGAGTGAATGATGGTCAGTCACTATCGTGAATGCGCGGCCATGTAGATAGGGACGGAACTTCTGAATGGCGAAGACGACTGCTAGGCACTCGAGTTCAGTAACGGTGTAGTTTGTCTCCGCTTTGGTAAGAGTCCGACTAGCGTAGGCAATTACATGCTCACGGCCATCGCAGAGTTGAACAAGCACAGCACCAACACCCGCACCGCTGGCGTCAGTGTGCAGCTCAGTTGACGCCGCCGGATCAAAATGCCGCAGGACCGGTCCAGAAGTCAACAATATGTTCATTTCAGTGAGGTCTACACGTATATCCTGCAATATCGCCTGATTGTTTTACAACTGGGTCTATGCACAACATTTGGCGAGGTCGCGCTTGTCTGATTACTCCCTTAGGTTTCATTCTTTAAATTTCGAGTTTCGAGGGTTCCCTATAAACGGAATTTGTGCTCACTGTGAAATGCGTAAGCTTTGTTGAATAACGCCGGCCGAGGCCGGTTTGTGCACCTGGCCTGGCATAGTTCCGAGTCTACAAATCTTTTGTGCGAAACGATCCTCGCAGCTACAGCTTTCTTTACAAAAAAAAAGTATTTGAATTCAGGTCATATGACAATTACCTGAATGACAGAGCCGCATAAGAAGGAACCACTCAACCACTCTGAAGCGGTAAGTGTCGATAGGAGAAAAAAATACAGTAAGAAAAACTGATTAAACACGGAGACAGTGAAGCGCAACTTGAGCGAGTTCGTAGGAAATATTATCGTATTGTAATATTATTACACCTCACTGCATTAATATCATTGAGGGTAGATTAATGCGCGACTCACATGCTTCCTGAATAAAATAACGAAGCTTCCGTCAGTCCTCGATCAAAGTATGATTATGCCTATAGAAAACAATTATCATATCAAACGCCGACGCACCTTTGTAAAGCATGGGACACCATCATATTACTCATAATTTGCGCATGAATTGTTAATATTGTTACGCGCGAAGGAGACCGTTTATCACCCTTACGGATGAACGGGGCTGTTTACTTTTGGTCACGAAGGTGAGCGCAAGAGCGGCCAGCTGGTTGATGAACTCAGCGTCGTTCTCTTCTTTCCCCCACCCGGGACCGCAAGCACGTTCACAGGTCTTCGTTTTCCTCACGCGTAACATTCATCTCGTCGCAGACAAAGCCCACCGGGCGACGCAATCCATTTGTCTTGAAGTGAACAATTTCAAGCGGGCGACATGGACCAATTGGGCCTTGACAGCTCTTCTACGACTCGCCGCGAGGCGAGCTATGGTATAGGTGACTTCTGTGAGTCTCTTAATAATAACAAACTGTCCATCGTAGGTGGCGAAAAGCTTTTGGCATAACCCGCGTTTCCGTATTGGAGTCCACAGCCAGCATAAATCCCCAGGGCGATAGGTTACCGGATGGTGGGTAATGTCGTAGCGCGCTTTTGATCTGTCCTGTGATGCAAAAGTGCGCAAACGAGCAATACGACAGGTTTCTTCGGCAAGGCAGAGAATCTCGGCAACAGCGGGATTTTCGTGACTACAGAAAGGGAAAACAGTGTCGATTGTGTACCGGGGTGGCCGTGCGTACAGCAGGAAGAAAGGGTTATAGCCGGTAGTCTCGTGCTTGGCGGTGTTGAACGCGTATACGTGATAAAAGGCAGTACGTCATCCCAGTTCTTGTGGTCGGATGAAACATACATGGATAGCATGTTTACAAGTGTTCAGTTGGTGCGCTCCGTAAGCCCATTCGTTTGTGGATGGTATGGTGTCGAGTGACGCGAGTGGGATTCACACAAACGAAGCACCTCCTCTACGACATCCGCTGTGAATTGTCGTCCACAGTCGCTGATGACCACGCGAGGCGGACCATGTCGCAGGATGACATATTGCAGGAATGTTGAAACGTCAGTGGCACTTGTGGAGGGCACGGCCGCCGTCTCGCAGTAGCGTGTGAGGCAGTCGACGCAAACAACTATCCAATGATTTCCCTTGGCTGATTTTGCTAAAGGGCCCACGAAACCAATGCCCACTTGTTGGAAAGGCGTGCTTGGAGGCGGGATCGGCTGCAGGAGACCAGCTGGAGCAGTAGATGGCCGTTTGTGGCGCTGACACTGCATGCAGCAGGCCACATACGTCTCAACAGATTGGCATTCCAGGCCAATAAAAGCATTCCTGAATCCGGTAGAGCGTCCTCACCAAACCTAAATGACCAGGCGTAGGGTCGTCATGCATAGCACTCAGAATCATTGTGCGAAGGCTCTCCGGTACTACTAGCAGAAAACGTGCGCCAGTGCTGGAAAAGTTGTTTTTATACAGGAGTCCATCACGTACACAGAAATGGTTTGCTGTCGTCGAGGCGGTCGTAGCTGTGAAGAGCGGTGTTAATTTATCGTATTTTCGCTGTTCGGCTTTAAATCAGTCGAAGTCTGGAAAACGCGGCGACACAGAAGCCACGAGGTGATCGAAGTCGTCGGCGTCACAGTCCGTAGTGCTAAGTGGCATACGCGAGAGGCAGTCCGCATCAGCGCGTCGTCGCCTTGCGCGCTGGGCGCGCAAGGCTGCCACAAGGGTCCCGAAGATTCACAAGCCAACATAGTGAGGGGTGGTCGGTGACCACTGTAAAGGGGAGTCCATACAGGTAAGAACGAAACCGCTGAACCGCAAATATTACCGCGAGGCATTCTTGTTCCATGACAGTGTAATTCTGCTCGGACCTACTTAATGGGCGACTTGCATATGCGATCACGTGTTCGCGGTCACCGTAGCGTTGAACTAGGACGGCACCAATACTTGTGTCACTGGAATCCGTATGGAGTTCCGTCGGCTCTGAAGGACTGAAGTGTTGAAGAACCGGTAGTGACGTCAGCAGAAACTTCAACTGACGAAAAGAAGAGTCGCACTCAGGAGTCCACTCAAAAGGGGTGTCTTTTCGTAGCAGGCATGTCAGCGAATACGCGATATCGGCGAATTTAGGAATGAAGCGGTGAGAATAGGAACAAAGCCCCAGAAAACTATACGGAGCTCCTTCACAGAGCGCGGTGCACTGAACGCTTCAACGGCTGCTGTTTTCTGGGGATCAGGGCGGATGCCATCCTTATCGACGAGATGCCCAAGCACAAGAGTTTGGCGGTCTCCGAAGCGGCATTTCTTGGAGTTTAAAACTAGGCCAGCGTTTCTGATGCAGTTCAGGCCAATATCCAGACGCGAGTTGTGTTCGCTGAAGGTGCGGCCAAAGATGACGACGTCCTCGAGGTAGCACATGCAAATGTTCCACTTCAAGCCGCCAAGAACAGTGTCCATAAATCCCTCGAAAGTTGCCGGAGCGTTGCGCAGTCCTAATAGCATCACATTAAATTCGAAGAGCCAGTCAGGGGTTACAAAGGCAGTCTTCTCCTAGTCGTCAGGATGCATCGTAATTTGCCAATAGCCGGATCGTAAATCTACTGAGAAAAAGTAAGAGGCGGAATGAAGGCAGTCTATTGCGTCATCAATACGTGGGAGTGGGTGCACGTCCTTTTCTGTTACATCATTCAAACGGCGATAGTCGACGCAAAATCTCCAAGATCCATCTTTTTTTTTAACAAGAATCACTGGAGCTGCCCACGGACTCGCTGACCCTTGTACGACTCCCCTTTTCATCATTTCGTGCACTTGTTCTTTGATAATCTGGCGCTCTGATGGTGAAACACGATATGGCTTTTGTCTAATCGGATTTGCCGAACCCGTCTTGATGGTATGGCGTGTTCGATACGCGGGGATGGCAGGTATTTTGTCCTTCTGCGCAAAGTCGAATACCGAAACGCGCTTCGGAAGCACACCCACCAACTTTCGGCGTTCACTCGTGCTGAGCGATTTATTTACCATCGACAAAAGGGCCGTTTCCGAACTGTGGCCATCGGGTTCTTACGGCACATCTGTAAGTTCAGCCACTGATAAGGACGCGTGTTCCCTGGCGAAGGCTAATTTCAGGCCGTCTGGTAGTAGAACGGGTTCCTTAGAACAGTTTACGGTCCATAAACCAGTGCGTCCGCCTTTGATCGACACCACACAATGTGGCACCAACACATTCTTCTTCACACAGTTAATGCGCATCGGTTCTACGGTAGCATCGAAGCTGTCGCAATCGGCGCCGCAACAGACAACGGGAACACAAACAGTAGATGATGCAGGTACGAACGTATCACCACAAACACACAGTGTATTTTCGCGATCTACAGGGTTCTCCAGGAGTCCTGACGGCATCCTACCACTTAAGAATACCTTCCCTGTGCGGCAGTCGACAGTAGCACCACACTCCCGCAAGAAGTCCATGCCGAGAATAACATCATGGGTCGACCGAGGAATAATTACAAACTCTGTCTTAATAACATGGCCTCCCAAAAACACGTCAGCACTACACACCCCAATAGGTCGCAACGGCTCGCCACTCACTCCACAGAACTTTGAATCTTCATCCCATTTAAACAAAACCTTTCGCCCTAACATGTGTTTAAAAGAGACACTGATGACCGAAATTGTTGCGCCTGTGTCCACCAGAGCCATCACAGGGACATTATCTACAAGAACGGGCACTTTATTTTTCTGCATCAACACAGGAGGCATTTCTGTCAGTAGCACGTCTCCAGCGACCTCACCTCCATCGGCCGCGCTAGCTAGTTTTCCGGTGACTAAGGGGACGTGGTGCGACGCAGCGGTGAGGGAGAACGGGGAGCACGACGTTGCGGTTGGGGTGTCAAACTTCTGTCAGATGCCGGGGAGCGATTCCGGGAGCTGCTCGGCCAATACTCGTCGCCAGGTGATACGTGTGCTGGCCACGGGGCACGGCGTGGCCGTTCGGAGAGCCGAGAAAACTCTGAAGGCTGGCCATACCACGTGGTCATACGCTGGTTGCGAAACCACCATATATATGACCCGGTACACCACAGGAATAACACACCGGGAGAGGTCGAAACCTTGGTTGTTCGTCAATGAAGCGGATATCATTTTCCCTCGTGAAGTAGGTTGGTTCGTGGCGTGTGTCACGACGATATATCGGGCGTCGAGAAGGCGTGCGCTGAGCGCGTTGGTCATAGCGCGGAGTCGGAGGGCGTGTTGTCATCCTCGACTGTGAGGCTGCGCTGTACTCTACGGCCGCTGCGGTAACCATCGGTTCCCAAGGGGCCGAATGTGGCGCCGTCATAGCCTCACGTGACGTGTACACGCCATGGTGGTCAGCAGTTGAATGCAACATCTCTTCGCGGCGGGAAAGTTAATCACGGACAATCTGTCGGATGGTAGAAGGAAGGTAGAGGCAAGGGCTCGTGTCCACACTGGCAACCGTCGTAACGTTTGCCAACCGACCAAACTTTGGCGCAATCCGACGCATCTTGAGCGTTTCAAAAGTTTTGCAATGCCGAATGACGTCGGAAACAGAACTGAGGCTTTCCTTTTCAATTAGAATATTGTACACATCCTCAGCCACTCCTTTCAGCAAATGTCCAACTTCTTCCGACATGCGAGCACTAACCACCTTGCACAGCTTGAACACTTCTTCGATATATGTTGTGCATGTCTCACCTGGTAGCTGCGCCCGTTGCGACAGTGTCTGCTCCGCACACTTCTTTTTGGTGACTGAGTCCCCAAAACACGCCTTTAACTCGTCAACAATATGTTCCCACGTCGTAAGCGTGTCCTCGTGGTGCACGTACCACACGAGGGCGGTATCGGTCAGGGAGAACACCACATTGGTGAGCTGAGTGGTTGCATCCCACCCGTTGGACTAGCTCACTCGTTTGTATAGTGGACGAGCCACTCGTCGGCATCTTCCCCCACTTTGCCTCCAAAGGTGGGTGGAACTCGGTAGTACGACAGTAAACTGCTAGGCGCTGCCCTCGGAGCGGCTACTTCTTCTGGCATGTCGAAGACATTCAAGGCTGATGGAGGGAGGACGGCAAGTCGATGGCTTCGACGAAGCTGCGGCAGTGACGGTCCGTTGTTGTGAGCGCTACCTCGCACCTCCACCACTTTGTTACGCGAGAAGGAGACCGTTTATCACCCTTGCGGATGAATGAGGCTGGCTACTTTAGGTCGCGAAGGTGAGCGCAAGAGCGGCCAGCTGGTCGATGAACTCGGAGTCGTCCTCTTCTTCTTTCCCCTACCCGGGACCACAAGCACGTTCACAGGCCTTCGTTTTCCTCATGCGTAGCAATATATTTTCTCAGCACCTTACGTTTAAGGAAGTTTTATCAGTGTAAACGATCCTGCCAGACGAGGTAACCTGGCCCAGAAGATTCCACTTACGATCGCACACATTCCTTAACATGCTGTATAGAGCATTCGCGACTCTAAGTGGACGAACGAAATCTGCTGGTTGAGAAGCATTTGCAAAAGTACTTTTCTGAGTGACATGCAGTACCATGGCACCACTGCATACTACAGAATTCCAAACCTGCAGCCAGATATTGGGCTAGTCATTGGCTTCGTCATTGACTCAGACGCGGTCGTCATCGACGGTGTACTAGTCCCAGAGGATGAATTGCACATTAAATCGGTTGTTTCGAAATAAGGTCCGGTTTGTTCCGTACGTCTCCACATAAAGCACGTGCCCGACTAAAATATTACAAGACGACGTGAAACGTAGCGTAAACTACTGCATGCTGCCAATCATTGCAACTTAATGTTTGTGTGGCTAAATGTACTGCGTCAATGCTGCGCTTAAAGCAGGAAACTAACGCCTTCTTTGTCGCATATTCTGACATGCGATCGTACGAAATTGCCCTGCTTACGCTTGCGCGAATGATTTTATTTCAGCTGTTTGACAATATTGGGAAGTGTTGATAACTTCCGTCGGTGGAATTTGCTTTTGACTGTAACGAGTTCGTTCGTGTCTTACTTAACAGGCCTCGGTGTTGCCTCGGTGCCAGAAATGAACAAATCCAGCTGCAACTTAAGACACACACACAAAAAAACACAATTCATAAAACAGAAATCAAAGCAGTCGCAAACAGCGTCGTGGCGTTGAGTCTACGAAATCTCAATATCCATTGACCAGAAGAGGTCATTGCATGCAAGCGCTAACAGAGGGCATGCAAGAAATCGCACAAGCTCAAAACATAAACCTGTGGCTTGACGCCGTCCTGGCAATTGTATAGAGTTAACCAGAGAGTCCAAGTTGATCTCATCAAAACTGCGGAAAGAAAAAAGTTCACCGGTTGCTTCTCTTTATCCGGACGAGAAGTCCGAAAGGCGTAGGCGGTGCAGTGAAGCTTGCAGACGCTCGAGCACGGCCGATTCCCGCAGCGGTCGAGTCGTCGAAACATCCCCCCCCCCTCCTCCCGTCTCCTCAACACCAGAGAGACGCCGCAGGTCGTCGGGAAACCACAATGTGTCCGGATGGAGCCCCCTGCGAGCCCGTGTTGCAGTGTACTAGATAGGAAGCGTGACTTCGCCCCTATCTAGTACACTGTACCCGTGTCCAGAAGCCAGTCAAGGCCGCGCCTCCGTACCCAGGCAACGTTCCTCGAACGGTCTCTGCTTACGTCATGCCCGGTAGACACCAGGCCATGGAGGAAGCTTCGATGCGGCTGGCTGAAGGCCTTGTACGCTGGGGTCCTTCTGGCCCAACAGGCGTACACCGTCCTTGACGATCGTCCATAGCAGTTTCGCGCACATCATGACAGTAATATATGAACAGCACATGACGGGACGAAACAAGAAAATGAAACACGCACACATAATGAGGACTATTTAGCGTTAAAGCGCATGAATCGCTCGCATCTACGACCAAAGTAGTGGACGCTAGAAGACACTATGTGCTCATTAATGTGCAGTGGAAAGACGGCAAACGGTTCAAAAAGGAAACGATTAACTATTATACGAACACTTCTTGGCATGGACATCCACTCCCAACGCGTGCATATATATAATGTACCTTTGAGAATTAGATTTTGTGAAAGGGCTTCCACATATCTACGAGTTGGCTAGCATTGATGCGTAATTCGGAAATTTCGCGAACTGATGAGAGTCACTTCAGCACACGTAACGTTGACACCTCATGCCCCCAGTTGATCTTCAAGTTTACTTTAGCCAAGCGTGAGACCTAAGTGCCAGATTCGGCTCTGTAGTACTTTTCAGCTCGCCCGAGCGAGAACGCGACCCGTCAATGAACCTTCCGAGATGCGCTATTGTTCTCGCATCCTACGTCGAGAGCTGCCCGAGACGATCATTGCTGCTAAATACAGGTGGTGAGCCAGTGGGCCGACTGCAAACCATAAAGCCGAAGGACACGAAAGGTTTGTAACCGCGACCTGTTTTCTCCCGGCGACGCTCATTAGTGCCTCATGAAAGCGATGAGCCCAGTCATTTTCGCGCTTTCCGGCTCGAGCGCTGTGCTTTACGGGCTCCCGAGCCATTGTCCTGCAAGCAACGAGTGATGCTCGCCGTGTTGCGCAGCCGCTTATAGATAAGCTGAGGTTACCTTTCGGAGAGCTGACGCAGTCCCGGTTCGTTCACAGCTCACGTGCTATGCGCTCTGAAGTTCGCACACCTTCGTGGGGCGAAATTTAAAAAAAAACAATGCGAGAAACAGGATCCTGTATCACAACTGGTCCACGTACATGCTGCTAAGAACACGGTACTGTGCCACTCTGCACGCCAACGCGAAATAAAAAATAAATAAAGAAAGAACGGAGCTGTGCTATATACTTGGCCACCGAGACAGACGGCGCGTGCGAGTGGTAACGAATGTCGTAACAGAGTCTGAAGCTATGGCTCTTGAAACTCTAGAACGTAGAGTTTGAAACTCTACGCATGCCGTTACACCGTCGTATTCGACAGATGTCGCTCGGGTTACGAGAACCACGAGAGGCGTATTGCCAAGCAGTCATTTTCCTTCCGCCACGCTTATTCTCGATGCAACGAAAGCGCAAGTTGCTACTGCCTCACAGATTTTTTAAGCGCGTGCTGAAGGTCTTGGAAGCCATGCTCGAAATTTTCCGCGGTGGTGTCGCGGCTTTGGCGTTGCGCTGCTAAGCACGAGGTCACGGGGTCGAATCCCGGCAGCGGCGGCCGCATTTCGGTGAGGGGGCGAAGTGCAAGAACGCCCGTGAACCGCGCATTGGGTGCACGTTGAAGAACCCCGGGTGGTCTAAATTAGTCCCGAGTCCCCCACTATGGCTTGCCTCCGAATCAAGTTCTGGTTTGGGCATGCAAAACCACCACCGACCGACCGACCGACCGACCGACCGACCAACCGACCCCGGAAAGAGCTGGAAGTACCCATTAATGCTAATCGATTTAATATCGTATCCTTCGAATGGCATGCGACGGTATGGATACTGGCGACATGCCTTGGTTCTGGGCTTAATTCAGTGTAATCAATAATGCTGGAGCTCTACATTATTGTATGTGTTGATTTAGTGAAGCTTCCATTTATTGCAAGAGGTACCGGGATGAATACGAAGTGTCTCCACCAGGTGTTACGTTATAGTGCCCGCGGATAAGCATAACCACAGCCAAAAGTTAAGAACGTTACTCTTCATTTGGCGAACTTGGGCCCAAAAAATAAAACAACGCTCGAATTACAATCATAGCCTTGGATATCGTCGTCGAATATAAAACCATGGGTGACGAACTGTTAACACTTGACTCACCATCCAGGCTAAACCCTGTTACTCGCGCACATTTGATAGCGCAAAACGCTATTCGGATCGCGCACTAATTGGTTCGACAGGTAACTTTCAGGATTGAACTGACGATAGCGCCCAAAAAATTACGGATACAGTGGAAGTTTATTATTTCGTGTGCAATGCATAACATTTTAGTTTCTAAAAAAATGTTTGTTTATTACGGTTGAAGACTGGGCCTGTTGGTATAGCATACTAGAAGTCGGGACACACAAAAGAAAAACACAAACAATATGTTGCGCGATCCAAGTTCTACTACCCGCTTACTTATTTTTGTTTCCTTTATTTCTGTTTTCTTTTTCTAGCTTCCTTGAGTCACCTTAACGCCCAATTCTTTGCCGATTCACCAGAGCGGGTAGCCCCGTTTCACTGAGTAACAATCGACCAACCAATACGATGCAGCGAGAGAAAAGGCTGCTTTTTGGCAGCTTGGCGAAGCTGTGAACCACTGTAAGTTGGACAGTAGAGGCGCATCTTGCGTCGAACGATAACCTCGATAACAGTTGATAACAGTTGATAGCGGTTTTACCCCATCTCATACCTCTATTTCTCTCCCCTTCTCTTTTCCCGCGCACAGCGTAGAAGGCAAAAGGCGTCAACCTTGTTATAGAGACGATCGAGCGTATAAGCGCGTCCACGTAAAAAAGTTCCGCTGGGACTTTATGGAACGTTGGGCGTGGTCAATCCACCTCCACGCACGCAGCACCTTCTCTCCCAAAAAAGAGGGCGGGAGTCCAGACGCGCTGCGAAATGTGTTTTCGCGAGAACGTTTTTCTGTGGACACATGACTCCTGTGCGTAGCGGGTCTACAAAGTGTACGTACGCGTATTGGACAACATGTATATATTAGCTAACCGTGCTATATACGTACATCATAGTGATCTGCCATCTACCTGTCTCTCTATGCTTTTATCTCCCACTCATCCTTACCTCTGTGAGGAGTAGCAGGCTAGAGACAAACTCTCCAGGCTGACGTCTCCTCCTCTCCCTTCATCAAAACCTCCTCCTCCTCCGCAACTTCAGGCCAACCGTTCTGATATCCGGGACGATATCCCCATTGAACACTGCGCACTCTACGTTCTGGATGCCCTAATGGCACTGAATCTACTAAAACCCGTTTAAAGAATCAGGTAAAATCTGTCATATACATGTGGTATTCATGTATACGCAGTCCTTTTTGGTATAACGTGTTCTATGCAGCGCTGTAGACTGCAGAACTCTGTCCATACCTGCCTGAATTGAGGCATACTATGCGTTTTGCTTTTCCTCGGAATTCCAAGGCGGAGTAAAATACACAAGTCTTAAGGCCTTGCTGAGGCAAACCACACGCACCGCGGAGAGTTGCGCGTGGTTCTGAGAAGGTGTTAGGTTATTATTTGAAAATGCACCCGGCTGCGTTTCGGAAGCTGCAGGCAGTTGTTCTATAGCATTACAAGAATGCATTATGTCCCCTCGTGAAAGTAAGAATAGACTGGCGTATAATCCGGGGGAAGGGGAGGATTTCACGTGCCTCCTCCTGTCCTTCACAGACTTCACATTGTGCATTGAAAATTGAGGTTTCATTAATCTTTTTACACAACCGATGTGAATGGGTTTACACGCTGCTGGTTCGGTACCACTAAATGATTTCGATTGGTGGACGTCGGCGAAAAAAAGAACGTTCAGATTTAGAAACACAGCAGGTAAATATGACAGATCCACTGTATAGAAGAATGTATATCTATATGAGCGGCTGATCTCGTCCATGCGAATAGGAAAATGCCAGCAAACTTGCAAGTAGAAGAAATCGAGAAGCAGGCAGGCAAAGTGACAGGAAGGTGGCTGGACTAACAACTGAACTTCATCCATGAAAACGACGTCCACCAAGTCCGCCCTGAACATGCGCAAGGCACAACATAGCGAACAAATAACACGGTCACCACCTTATCTGCTATGCACGTCTACACTTATCAAGAAATAAAACCCGGATACCGGACGGGTGGTCTATCTCGACGACGCTTCGGTTCCAGCTGGAGTGCACGACCTGTTGGTCAAGGGACCCAAGTTCGCCTTGGCGCCGAGCGTGCGTGGTCAGCAGCTTCTGGCCACTGTCCGGGAGGTATCACGAAAAGCGCCTTCCGAGGAGTTGTTCAATACTTTAGTATTGAACAACTCCAGAATTAATGACCTTCTCGTGGTCCCTCGGAAAAGCTCATGCGGCCTGTTGCAGGTTTCCTCGTCGACAATGACCTCAGATTCTGCAGTCCGATAATGAAGGTGGGTTCGTTGTCCTCCCGAATACTTCGTTCAGTAAGAAAGCCAACGAAGCTTTGAACAAAAACTTCAAGGCAGTGTGCGTAAAACCAGAAAAAGTGAAAAAAAGTGCTTTGGAGCTGCTAAGGATGCTTACACTGGAGTTGTTAGAAGAGACTGTTAAGAAGAGCAATGGTGATGTCCTTTCCGCATGTTTCACTGTGAAAACGCACAAGCCTGACTGTCCTATGAGAACCATAGTGACAGAAGAAGGCTCGTGGCAGAAGCCTGTTGGAAGATTCTTGCAACGTTCCTTGAATGCCCTTGCTATTGAGGACCCTTTCGGCATTGACAGTTCAAATGTAGTGACCGACGCCTTGAGATCGGGAGTGATAACAGCGAACACTGCCTTTTCTGTGGACATTGGAGAACTGTATTATTCTATTCCACATGAATAACTTTTTGTGGCAGTGCGAGAAGCTATTGAATGCCAAGGAGAGACTTCTTTTCAATGTACTTGTGGCCTCTCGACTGAGAGTTTTATGGAACTGTTATCTTTTTACTTGTCGTCAACTTTTGTTAAATTAGATGGCAAGGTGTTTTTACAGAAGAATGGTATTTGTATAGGCTCAAGTGTTGCGCCAGCACTGTGCGGTATTTCTTTAGCGAAATTTGACAAGTCTCTTTCAGACGCCATCACAGATTACCGTGTTGCCCGTGTATTTAGGCATGTTGATGATTTCCTTGTTCTCTTAAGTATCGGACGAAGTGATTGTCTCATTGACATCATTTGCAGTATCCTATCAGTTTTTCAGCATTGCTCTCGACGTCTTAGTTTCACCCACGAAGTACCACAAGAAAATTCCATCAGGTTTTTAGATTTGACTTTAACCTTTCATACTCAAGGTAACATTTGCTGAGCTTATAATCAAAGAACTAAAAAGACGTTGCTACCATACCAATCCGTTCACTCGAAACTGGTAAAGCGTGGCATAGCCTCTTTGTGCTTCTCGAATGCGGTGGAAAAGAGTTGTACGCATCTAATGCAAGACAATGCCGCCCAGCAAGAGAGGAGACTGTTAGCGGCAGGCTATCCAAAGACCTTGATCACTGCAGTGGCCGAATCTATGCACAAGCGTTTGAAAATGAAAAACAGATGGTATCGCGAAGTGCGAGACAAAATAAAGAAGAATTTGGTGGTTATGCCGTATGTACGTGGAATTTCACACAGATTGAAAAAGGTTGCGGCAAGAACCGACGTCACTTTGGCCTGTTCTGCGCCTTCTAAGCTTGCAACACTTTGCATGAAAGTCTCGCAGCACAGTTCACGAAAGAGTACTTGCAATACCAAGCATGTCGTGAAGCACCGCACGTGCGACACATGTGTAGTGTACAGTATTCCTTTGAAATGTGGTAAAGATTACATAGGACAAACCGGTCGTTATGTGAATGATCGGATGCGTGAGCATGCGGATCTAATACCCACAGGCACAGGAGGTAATCTTCCGCTGCATTGTAAGGACTGCGGTTGTGATCCCATCTTCAGTGACCTCTCAATCTTGGGGAAGGTAAAGACTCAGCAGGAAAGAGTGCTGGGGCCGTATAACGTAAAACTATTCCAGTATGTTTCTATTCCAATCCCCTGACGTCAAATTTGCGTAACCGCCGACGCAAGCATCGGGCGGTCACCCACAGGGTTGTCTGAACAAACCAATTAAATGCTCCCCTCGTTCATAGGAGGTAACTTTTGTTTGCTTGAAAAACGAATAACATTGCCTGCACTGAGCGGCTTGTCTTGTCTAATTGGCTCACAAGAGGCGAGGAGCATGCTCAAGTGGAGAGGGTTTCGATAGGGCCGAGCCACTGCACTGAATATCGATAACCGGATGAAGAGGGTGGTGCCGGCGTCTGCGATTGGTCCGCTTTCTCTTACTTAGCTTGCAATGACTCGTCGACAATCGCGGCGGCATGCAACGGAAGCTTAAGGATGACACGAAAACGGATCCTCAGCAAAGAAGAGTTGGCAGAACGAGGTCATAAACGTGCCGAAAGTTCTCGAAAACGTTACATGGCCATGCAACAAGTTTTATTACACGCAAATAAACCCATGCTCTCCGGCAGGGGCGAGTAGTCAGTGCCGGAGCGATCGGCGGCAGCCACCTTTTATTCCTTTCGGAATGGGGCAGCCTGCGGCTATTCAGAAGAAAATTCAGTTTTGTTCGGCATATTAATGCATCTTTAACGCGTACACGTCACTTTGACGCGGTAAGTTCTTGCGGTTTTGAGACGTGGCGTGAGAGGCAGGTGAGGAGGGTGCAGCCCGAAAACTTTTGACCAATAGCTGAGGGCTAATGGCAAAAAGGCGTCGAATCAGAAATAACTATTTGTGTTTTTTTCGGTCAAGTTATGCATAATCAGTGTGTACACGTCATATCAGATGGGGAGCTATCGCGGTTTTCGTGACGCCGCGTGACAGACAGGTGAAGTGGGGGTGGCCTAAAAAGTTTTTCACCAGTCGCGGTGGGCTGACTTCAGAATTGGAATAGAAAAGTTTGCAATAGTTTTACGTTATAGCTTCCCTGATTGAAGCCTATCGCATCTATAAACTTGGCCCCGAGAAGTGTGTAAGCGCGCCATCTGTGTTCCTTACCAAGAAAGAGCTTTTATTTCTTGACAAGTGTAGACGTGTATAGATAACGTGGTGACCGTATTATTTGTTTGTTATGTTGTGTTTTGCGCATGTTAAGTGCGGACTTGGGATTTTTATGAATGAAGTTCAGTTGTTCGTCCAGCCACCTTCCTGTCACTTTGTCTGCCTGCTTCTCGATTTTTTCTACTTCGAAGTTTGCTGGCATTCTGATATTATAACCATGTACCAACTAGCCCAACAAGCCACTCTCTTGAACTGATGCGAGTATATGAAGAAATCGCTCCCTTTCCTCATGGCTTTCGGACCACTGAATAATCCACGGCGGCTTTCCGGTAGATCAAGGGCAGATGCACACTATTTGACCTGCATAAGGCCCGAGTAATTGTCATCGCCGTGTCAACGTGCGGCCAAGCGCGTTGCGCAGAATATAGTTCTGTCACGAAGGTCGAGAACAAGAAAACCTTAGAGGTAATGTAGACTAAATTTCTTTTCGTGCTAGGAAAAGCGTGTTACTTGTGTTCTTTCGAATCGTGCCGCGTTTGCAAGTGTAGAACATCAAGGTAAACGCAGAAATTAAGCTTTGGTCACCCGTTATGTAAATATATTAGTAAAGTGAAAGCCTTCTACACTTTGCTGGTAAATTCACTGTTTATTTGGCACCTGCAAAGAAAGTAGAACAACATGAAATATCTAGATAAATTACTTTGCGCTAGCTTCCATTATAGCGTTCCAAATCGCCTACATTATTTAAAATCAATTTGAATGTTTTAGCCAGAACTTGCGCGACATTTTCTGTCGCACTTCAGCGACACGCTTCAGAAAATTGCAACACTGTACTGTAATAGTTCATTATGAGGGATGGATAATCGATTCTATGAATGATAAAAATAACTTTCACTGACATGTTCTGCCGCCTCTTTTAAAGCAATGGTAATTCGCGGATCTCTTACACACACACACACACACACACACACACACACACACACACACACACACACACACACACACACACACACACACACACACACATAAGAAGGAATACCAATGCATGATAAGTGCATTATCGCTGAATAAGAATCGCGGTTTACGTCACGTTCGAATGCCCTTGTGGCGCGGTGTCTAGCCCTCTGTTAATGGTGTCACAAAACGAAAAAGTTCTACTTTTCCGATTACATTCATAAAAAAACATCAGAGCCATTCCACTCTGTCAAGGTGGGTGGGCAGCGAAGCTGTTCGGCGCATGACACAGAGGTGACCGAGAAGATTCAACAAAGGTACGAACATATTTATTGTCCTAATCTGTGGTCATCGACCTCTGTTATTAAATCTGTCCACCACGAAAGGTAATTATTGACTCGTACCCACTTAAGCAGACTCATACCCACTTTAGCAATGGCTCATACCCCTGTAGACGCGGCCTCCCCGTTACGACAACAGAAGTGAAATTCTACGCTGGAATAATGAGCGGAGACAGAGCCATTTGTGGAAGACGACGACGCTCGAGTCATTGCTGATGATAGTTTGCACAACGGAGCCAGCTGTGGAAGAAGACGGCGACGATGAACGCGCGAGCAGTAGCACTAGCGCGCTTGGGCGGTTGGCGCCGATAATTCTTTTAACACTCCTTTTTGAAAAGGTTGTACTTTTTTTTTCAAGAACATCTGTTCTTAACCTTGTACCTGGGACCTCTTTGGGCCCCACGTGTAACAAGGACCATTCGAGGGCGCGTTAGAGGTCCCCGAGCCCACAGGAGTATGTGCTACTGAGCTTGGACCCCTTCTGCACTATCTCCAGGATCGGCCCACATCCTGCCGGACACTTTACAGATCCTCGCCATATACAGTTTCGCCGCAAAAGAAATTCACAGTGTAGGCTGGGCGCAGTCTCCGCTTACCCAACCAAGGAATTGCTCAATCTTTCATGCACGTTGAACGGGTTATTGCCCGGAAACACTGAATTGAAAATACGGGGCAGCTATTACGGCACAGCTTCCGCAGAGCGACGCCAACCAAACAGTACGCATGACTTACACGAACCTCGAACGCTTTCACTGCTCATTGTTTGCGCACAATGAATACAAAAAGCTTTATTTTCCTTCTACAGTCAACGTAATATTAACAAATTCAACTAATAAACTCTCATGTTGGAAACGCAGTACAGACTCTCTAATTCTATAGTGAATCCGTAACTCTGCAGTCCACAACTGCGACTACACAATGACACCACCATCAACCCAAAGGCAATTTACAGTTTTCATGAATTCTCACTATAATACAAGCTATAGAAAGCCACGACGAAGTCTCAGACACAGTGCACGTCGTTATCGGGCCTAACGGTAGCCGATGCAGTTCGTAGTACTCTGACGTTCTATGCATTGCAGCAAATAGGAACTGGTAAGACATAATAGCTAAGTGTGTATCCGTAAGCTAAATATAGAACGCCACTGCCCACACATGATGCACACAAGAAGAACCAACGACGAGCGCTATTAGTGCGGCCACATCGAACGCGTAACAGTAACCAGCGGAGTATTTTGACTTATAGAACAGCGGGCACGAAATCAGGAAGCGCTATTGAGTCTCCTACAAATAACAAGAACATCTAATCAAATATGAAACACAACTACGAAGTGAGCGGTGGAAAGTTACTGCCCTGATTCCTACGCGGTGGCTATGGAGCTGACATACGGCTCAAGAAAGAGTGTCCGCACTATATATTAAGACGAATATGAAGCGCGTAAGAGGATGCAGAACAATTAACACAAGACATGGAAACGGATTCCAAAACACTTCACGTTCACCACACGGCGCACTTGGAGCTAGGGTTCATCGTCTGGCCGGCCGAGCAGCGGAATGCCTCGCCGAAAACGTGAAAGAGGCCCAGCGGAACGTTGCACCAGGCGGCTTGGCTGGGGCCGCCTCGGACGGGCACCGTTTCGTTCTGGCGCAACCTGCAGCTAGGAAAGCAAAGCGCCAGAAAGAAGAGCTGATCGGCGCTGTACTCTTCGAAGCCGTGGCTCCAGTCCGGGTAGCCGGGACTCGCGGACAGCGCGTCGAAAAGAGGCTTCAGCGATGCGACAGCCACCAGCATGGCCACCACGTCGCTGGGATGGTCCCTGTACGCTGTGCCGTCGCTCGGTCGCCCATAGCGCGAGAAGGCCTTCCACACGCAAGGCGCGCTATCGTTCGCGTCGAGGTTGCCCGGCCACGACAGGTGGCTCGGTGCACTGTGGGCAGCAGGCGCCATCAGGAGCACCGCCAGAAGCCTGCGCGCCAGCAACGAGCCTAGGACGCCGTAGTTGACGCTCTCGTACGCGCCGGTCGGGAACACGGACTCGAGCATGTAGAGGTTTGGAAGAACAACGTCTTGGCTAGACGCCGTCGCCAACGGCTGCACTTCGTGCTGTCGCCAGACGTCTTCCCAGCGCCGTTGCGCCTCGGTCGTCGAAGACGGTGCGGCCCGGATGGTGCCGTCGGCCGCGGAGCCCGACGGACGCGTCTCTGTCCACAGGTCCCAGTGATTGCTGTACCAGTACGAGTGCGGAATGAGGCTCAGGTTTTCCAGGAAGTCGTCACCCAAGTCTGGCAGGCTCATGGCGGCTGCATTGGAAGGCAGCTCCTCGCCCGATGCTTCGCCGCTCAGCACAGCCTCGTAAGTGAGGCTGCTCTGCTTGATTGTTTCGACCGCTTTTGGGGGGACGACCGCGTTGAACCAGGCCGCATTGCGCAGAGATTTGACGACGAAAGATTTCACCGCGCTGAACACTTCGGTGGCCTTCGCGACGCGTTCGGTGTCGTGCAGGAGTGCGACGTAGCGTGCAGACAGTTGGTGCGGCAACACCTGATCCACGAATGCGTAGCACAAGTCCGGGTGGCGCCGGGCACGTTCGTCGTCGTCGCCGTAGATGAGAGTGGCGAGACGATTGCTGGCGAAGCGACCCAAGCCCTGGACCACGCAGAGACCCGCCACGCGAAGCATGTCAGCCTGAGGCTGGTCCGAGCCGAAAAACCTCTCCAGCTTGCGCATGTACAGCTTGTTATAGACCTCAATTGGAGTCCCAGCAGCACCGAAGCTCTCGCCGTGGGGCATGTATTTCCTTAAAAGCTCGAGCCAGCGCTGTGCAGAGACGGACGGCGTAAGTTCTTCGGCAAAGCTGTCCAGGCTGTTGTACCTAGTCCAGGACGCGTCGTTGTCTCCGAAAGGTTCGTCGCCACCGGTCATCGAACCACTCAGAACACTTCGCTGAAGTTCGTCAAGATGCTTGCAGGAAACCGCCTCAGACTCCTTGTCGCCACGCTCTTTGAGGGCGTCGCGCAAGCGACAGATGTGCTCGGTGTTGTTCTTGCGCAGCTCGCGTTCCTGAAGCAGAAGGCGCGGACCCAGCCCCAAGAAGCCGCCGGTAAAGACAAGTCGCACGGAGGGCCGCTTGTATACTGATGGCGTCGATGGCTCTGGCACAGAGGAAATGCGATAAACATAGAAGAAGATTGGGAAGTGCCAGTGGAAAGACAAGTCCAGAGCCACATCCAGCACGGTTACGCGCTTGTCTACCTTTGGCCAGGGCAGGTAGCGTTTGCGCAGGAACCGCTTGAACTCGTCGATTCCTTGTGCGCTCTCGGCTAGACAGCTCTTGTAGAGCATGACCGCCTTCTCGTAACTGTGCTGCGACTGTCGCGGCGGCGAAGTCCTGGCGGCGCGTTCGCCCATGTCTCTGCGGAAGCCGATGGCCGAGTCTTCGAGCATGGAGCGACCTCCGAAGCTGGGTCGCCAGCGGTCGCAGACGTAGCTGTAGAAGTCCTGACACGGGTCCCGCGATGCGTTGATGGAGGCAGCCAGTGCGGCGACGAAGTCGCGGCACGGCTGGGTCCAGCACGGGGCGTGGTGGCGCACGGGCCCACTGCGCGGGAACAGCAGCACGACCACCAGCAGCATCAGCGAGACCATGACGACGCAGCAGCACAGGGCGCCGTGCGCGCCGGCCCTCGAGGTGTAGGTATTGCGCATGCGCGATGTTGGTGTGATGGGAGGCCGAGACTGCGCAGCGCAAGGGGACACAGTCTCCAACACTGCAAGAAAGGCTTGCACAGGATGAGCGAGGCTTGACCAGTAATTACCGACTTGCTTTTGTATTTCGTTATAATCCGATAACCGAGGTCGCAGACACCGCAGCCGAGCACCCTTAAGGAATTTCTACGACCTCAGCTCGTGACAGGCGATCGTGACTTTTTGGCTTATGAGGATTACAGCTGCTGATGAGTATTTCGACACTTATTAGAAGGGCTTGTTGCGTTCCGAGGAAACTGTGTTCTTTTCTTTCAAAACATAGATGGCGCTAAATATTCCGTCATAATCGCTTTCATTGAATCACTAGCTGTAATCTATTCGGATTAATATTTGTCTATTCTAGCCTTGTTAGCAAGCAGATCACGTCAGAAAACGAGCCATTATAATACGGTCCTTGAAAAGAAAGTCGGAAGGCAATTCAACTACTAAGTAAGGTCAATAAAAGACTGTCTTTCTGCGCAAGCTGGGTGTGAGAATAGCGTGTATTAACGGTGTAATTTATTGTGAGAGTCGCGCTAAAGCGACAATGTTGATCGTCAACTACGCAGGTTAAATCGCGTTCCAACTTTTTCTCCTCAGTTATCATCATCTTCATAATAACCGTGTCAATATAGCAATAATGTCATCATCATAAGCGGTATCATATTAAATGTCGTCATCGTGAATTTTATTACCACCACCATCATCATCATCATCACCATCATCATAACATATCCAATGAGTAGGGCTGTGCGCATAGTAGTTTTTGAAGCCGAATCGAATAGTGGCAGAACATAACCAAATGTTGATAATTATATTTTTTAAGGTACTGCCAGTCCCACATTGAACCTAGATAGGAGTGGTGAGCAGAACAAATGAGTGCGTCACTAACCAGATAGTCCTATTTACTTTCTGTGCAACCGTCAATAAATGTTGGGGGAAAAGTAACGCACAAGTAATTGATTACATTTCAGTAATCGCTGAGGTACGTTCTTGGGGCAATAATTGGTCACTGTAATATATTTTTTATTGGAGTACTTGTAAATGTAACTGGTTACTTGCTTTTCTGCAACGTGAACAATTCTGTCTGAAACTGCCGCATTTCGCTACAACTCTTAAGGAAACACACAATGGACACTTGCGGCTTTTCGGTTGCGATGTGGCCAAAGTGCTCTGCTGCCGAGCACAAGGTTGCGGGTGCGATGCCTGACGGCGGCGGCGGCCGAATTTTGATGGGAGCGAAAGGCAAAACCGTTCGTGTACTTAGATTCAGGTGCACGTTAAAGAACCCCAGGGGTCAAAATGAATCCAGAGCCGCCACCTACGGCTTCCCACATAACCCGCAGTCCAGTTTCGAAACGTTAACACCCCCCCCCCCCACCGCACCCCACCTCCTATATATCTGCGCCGCCACCACAGAGTGCCTCGCAAATGCGCAAAATTATCTGGTGACAGTGCCCTTAAAATCCTGTAATGTCCAACGTATCGTACATGATACACTCTAAAAAAAGTGCCGGGGAAAACGAGAATAACTGCGCAGTTAGTCCTATAGAGGGCGCATTTGTCTCACAAGATATGATATGAAGAGACGACATATTACGTGATGCCAATTCAACAGCTAGTCATAGCCATATTCAAGCAATATGAATACCTCGGCGTATACATAAACGAATGAAAGACTTACTCAAGCACCTACCAACAAAATTTGAAAGTGAAGGAGTAGTGGAATGCAGCAATAATCAAACAGAGCACTTTGGGGCCACCATAACTACGGGGTGGTGTGTGAAATCTGGAAAGGAGTAATGGTGCCAGCGCTAACGTTCACAAGTGCCATTCTATGCTTAAAATCGGACATCTTCTCGGGGTTGGAAGTTAACCAAATATCGGCAGGCCCGTTGGCTTTGGGAGCTCATGGTAAAAGCACAAATGGGGCAGTACAAGGGGACATGGGTTGGGCTTCGTTTGAAGCCAGAGAAGCGCAGAGCGAAATTAGTTTTGAAGAAACATTCAGAAACATGGATGAAAATGGGCGGATAAAGTGCACAAGTATCTGCACCTGAAGAGCGTGGTGACGGATTGGAGGAAGAGGTCAAGAAAGCTGGCAACCGAGTACAGGGCAACTAAAGGTATGAATAGGCGACCAAGAGTCATCAGAAAGAAAGTGAGAGAAACAGAGACAGCGAATACGATGCAAAGAATGGAAAGAAAAAAGACCATGGAGAATTACAAGAATGGGAAGAAAGAAATCATAAGGGAAAATTTGTACGATGACACAAAGGGCGGTGTCTTGTCATTTGAGACTCGAGCTGGTTGTTTAAGGACAAAAAACATACCCGAGCAAATACACGCAACATGAGACATGTGTATGCTGCAGTAAAAATCAGGAGACCCCTCAGCACATCCTTATGGAATGCGAATGAATTCATCCAGTGAGACCTCTAGGTAACACACCTTCCAGAAGCTTGGCTTTAAAGTGGACGGAAGCATGCAGCGATCGCCAGTCGAGATAAGCAAGACATGTTTAGAGTATTGGTGGAAAAAATTGCGGGGAAGAGACAGATACGACTGGAATTGGTACAGGCGTAGGTAGTGATGTAAGGCAAATAGAGAAGTTTTGAGGGAAAAAAAAGGATAAGGAGATGTCTACAAAAAGGTTAGGATGAAAAACATGTTGAGCATACCTGATAAATTAAGCAGGCTATGTGACTGTCACTGCCCCGCCCCGTTCGAAAGGGGATGACAATAAATCATTATTGCCATCCAGAAAACGTAAAGCATGTGCCTAATCTAGAAGAACATGCAGGGTAGCACTTAGTCTCTTGGTGAGAAAATCACACACTACTAATTGATACCTCAAAATTCTTATTTATGTGCAGGAAGCTAAACGCACGCCCTATCATGGTGTTTATGATACACAGGAGTGAGTCCCCTCCCTCCCCCCTCAGTTGCGGATGGTTCAGCAAACCAAGTTATTCTACTAAATAGGTTCAAATTGAAATACCATATCAGTGTATTCTTGTTTTGGTACTACCCATGACCGGAAATAAAGCTGAACGATTTGTTCTAATTTTTCTTGGTGTCGAATTACGTTTGCGCCTTACAGGGTTAAAGGCTCCCTGAAACGATTTGGGCAAGCATTGTAGACGTGTAGGCTACAGCTACAGTAAAACATTCACGCCACAATTTAAGTGAAGCATCCCATATTAAGAGAGCTACGGACGGTTACAAGTTACCCATGCTTTTCCTTATCAACTCGTATGCCGACCTATCGGGGTTAAACTCCACCTTCACTGGCTCTGCGTCATCCGGTGTATTGGAGCCAGCATGCGAAACTATGGATAGCGAAGTCTCTCCGACCTCTCCGCTAGCCGCCTGGCCGTCGATCCCCAGCGAGAGCTGTCCAGGCAGCCTGCGTTGTCATGTAACAACGCCCAGCGTGTCCAGTATTCCGAATGCGAGCTGCGCGTTTTGACGGATGGGCGAAAGCGTAAACGTGAACACCTTGCACGGTGCAGCCACCTAGTGGCACAGAGCTCAACCACTCAAACATGACACGGCCGCCTGGATCGACACAGAGATAATGTTATAGCATGTGTACAACATTTTAAACATGTAAAAAGACAACGCGTTCCCGAATACGCTGATGGAGGAAATTTAGACCAGCAGCAAAGTAGAATACACTTGGTTACTGGTATATTAGCTGCGTGTTTGTCTCGTTCAGCTCCACGTCACAATGTTGCTGCACCCTGCAGGTCGCTCAAGTTTGCGCTTCCGCCCATCTGGCAAAACGCCCAGTCCACTTGTGCTTACCGGAATACCAGACAGGCTAAAACTCTCTATTGCGGTAGAAATCCTCCGGCGTGAAGTGACGGCCGCAAACGCGTAGCTATCGGATAACTAAAGCCCGATGCGCTGCAGCCACTCCGCTCGCCTGTTGCCTTGCAGCGGGACACGATGTCGCATCTTGACAAGTCGCCAATCGCTAGGTTTACAGCCCACAACGCAAGAACAGCGATTCATGGTGCTCGCGAACAGAAGGCTCAAGACCAGCGCTGAGCGCGTAACTCGCGTCAGCACAGAGCACGTCACATGCAGACGACGCTTCCTGTGTGCCAGAAGTGCTAAAGTGTAGTGAGAAATTGTCGTGTATTATTTTCACGTTACATTTTTTACAGAAACAAATTAGCCAACATTTTAACTATTACAAACAAAATTATTGATGACGCAACGTGAGCAGCCAACTTAACAGCTCGATATAGCTCGACCGACCGATGTCACGCCAGGCTGAAAATTCAGGGGAGCGGCGCGCTCGGTAGAGAGACACATTTTTAAATATTCATACTAAGTTACGCGCTTTACGCGGAGCGCTTACATATGTGCCACTTATCAGAAGGGCCTACCCTAACGACTCAGCACGTTTGCACAAAATCATTTCAGCGTCCCTTGGGCGCTTCCGGATCGAAGAGCCGCTCAACAGCGGGCCGTATGTACTCACGCTGGAAGACACATCGTCGGGGCCAGTATGAACTCGGTCGGACCTCTTGCGCGAGGAGTCGACGAGTATGGACCGCAGTGTGGCCGGAGAAGCCGGTTGGCCGACGGACATGGCGTCGGCAGCAGCCGCAGTTGAGGGTTCTTCCCGACGAGCCACGGGTCCTCTCGCGCTCTCCTTCCACGGGCAATCCTCGGAGGCACTCGAACAAGGGGGTGGAAGGGTTATCGCCGTGCTCAGCCACTGCGCATGGAGCTCGCGACGGCGTTTCTTCTTCTTCTGAGTGCACGCCGCACGCTCACGCCCGCATTTCGTTTCGTTTTCTTTTCTCGATGACGCACACCCACTGCGGGGGGATAGGCAGAGATTTGGGTGGTATTAGGAAATCGCAGTTATTACTAAAATCGCTAAAACATTTCAGGAAGAAATAAAAGAAACTTAGGTTATGAAGAACATAGAGAAACCACCCTGAATTCAAAAAAAAATTCATCCAAGGCTGAGCGTTCATGCCGTCCCTAAGGCCGTTTCCAAGAGAGGAGGCTCCTATGGAAGAAAACTTGCAGCAGAATAAAAAAATAGTCGTCTAAATCATGATTCTAGAGTGTATTTAATTAAAGAGGATAAACGCCGACACAATAAGAAAAAGAGATTTATAGACATCTACAACACAGATTGGGCTCAAAGGAGAGTGCACCAGACCAGCCCTGTGACGGTGAATGTTTCAGACAGGCATACGACAACGTAATCGGGTAAAATTTACTTCTGGTTTGCTGGTGTATAAGAAATTTTTGTACCAAGGCAATAGTAGGTGTCTCTATACACTAGAAACTTACGTGTAGCTGGGTTCGGAAAATCTTAAATAATTGCATGTCTCTTGAATCTAGTAGTCAGGTAAGCTTACGTAGGTAGTATTGATAGTGCAAAACCACTGAGGGCCAGACTGGCGTCCGCGTTCAGCGCGATATCCTTTCTTTGCAAACGATGGCTTTTACCCACTATTGGAGGTTGGCCAAAAACTTGTAAAGTATTCGTGGGTGTATATTGATAGGTGGTATTTTCTTCTTGTTCACTGTTCTTATTTTATTAATGCGTTAGCATTCTAAGGGTACATCACGCACTACCCGGTGCTATCTATCTATCTATCTATCTATCTATCTATCTATCTATCTATCTATCTATCTATCTATCTATCTATCTATCTATCTATCTATCTATCTATCTATTCAACATAGATAGATCTATCTATCTATGTTGATGTCTAACCGTTTTCCCGCCTACTTGGGTCACTGGGTGTCAGTGCCGAACAGATAGAGCATTGTGCTACTGTGCTAAGGTAACAGTGTTCGAAACCAACCATCGTACCTACTTGAGTCTCTGGCGGTGGTGGAAACTGTATTGAAAAGGAGAAGGGTAAAGGGGGGCGCGGCTGAGGGATCGGGTTCAAGTAAGGCCCTGGGCCTGCTTGACCTTCTCCGCCCAATACACCAGTTCAAGTTGGTGAGAGGTTCATTGAAAAGCGGCACGTATGTGCACATTGGCACATATTCAGTGACTCAAGTTACGGGGACGTCCACCGACAACTTGAGTCCCTGAATATGGGCCAATATGCACATACATGCCGCTCTTCAATGAACCCCTCGCCAACTTGGGTTACCTTGTATGTGCCACTGAGTGTGTGGCAACCAAGGGAACAACCCTCAGCGTTCGCAGGCACCGCTGCCCCACGCCTCTCGTCTCGGAGGCAACGCGCGTACTTCGCGACAGTGGCACAAGATGGCGCTAGGGGTCCGCAAACGCTTGCGTCCCCCTGACCTGAGACTCTCTAATCAAACAAAAACAAAGCAATTTCCCTATGCACAAACTTGTCGACTGCCGCGCACGCACGCTTCCATTCGCGGCAGTGACGCTTAAACCCCGCCAAGGTCTTTCAAACCGGACGATACGAAAGTCAGTGGACGAAAGCCGATCTTCCACCGTGGACGAAACGGAATCCCAATCTCGCCGATCCTCACTCGCCGGCAAGATAAAAGCATTTCACCACCTGCAGTGTACGTCATTAAGGGGGGCTTCTATACGACTCCCCTTACTTGCGTACATGGTTCCCCATAACTCGGAAACCCGTAAAAGAGGTATACAGTCAAGCAAAAACGTTCAGTTATCACCAAAATAACAAAAAGTTTCTTGCACAGTGAAGTTAAAAAAGAAAAAAAAGAAAGCTTGCGCGCAGCTCGGCCATCCTGGCATTTTTTTTTTCTTTCCTTATTGCCTTGCTTGACACAGAGCTTACGAGCTCGAAGTGCAGACGCATGTACCGGAGTGGGTTCCATGATTGGAAACGTTGTTGCACATGCTGAAGAGTTTTAGTTTAGGGGACGCAAGGCGTTGGAGCCCCTAGCGCTTACCCAGGTAGCACACAAAGTCTTGAAAACGTCGTATTAAGGGATTCAACGTCTGAAACGGATTTTTGACCAAAATCGACGCATCAAAGACGTTCCAAACAAGATAGCTTAAAAACGAGGGGTGAATACGTTTTGATAACGTTGGAAGCCAGACAGCTTAAAAACGAGGGGTGAATACGTTTTGCAAACGACTCAAAACGCCACCGCTACGCCACGGCGCGTCAGCCTCTTTAGCGGCTTCTACAATATTCAACAGCCCATCAACGCGATCCAACCTTGCGCAAGGTGGCGATACCGTCGTCAAATCATGTGACCAAGGTGGCCACGTGATTCGTGATGCCGGGCAGCCGGGCGAGCAGGGGCATAGTCGCGTCGTCATGGCGTCGTCGCGTCACCGCACTCGCATTGCGCTGTGGTGTGTTTGCGGCTGTTCTGAACGTGCTGCCGCTGCCCTTTGCTATGTAAGTGTTGCAGTGTTTTGCTGTCAAGAAAACGATATTCTGTGATCAGTTTCGGTTGTGCGATATGTTTGTGTGGTTTTAATTTGGAAATCAGTAGTGTTTTCAATTGTTATGTGATCAAGGCGGCCACGTTATTCGTGAAGCCGGGCATAGTTACCTTATCGCACTCGCATGGCACTATGGTCTGTTTGCGACTGTTCTGAATGTGCTGCCGCTGCCCTTTGTCATGTAAGTGTTGCAGTGCTTTGCTGTCAAGAAAACGACATTCTGTGATTAGTTTGGGTTGTGCGATCTGTTTGAGCCGGGCATAATAACGTTATCGCACATGCATTGCGCTGTGGTATGATAGCGGCTGTTCTGAATGTGCTGCCGCTGCCCTTTGTCATGTAAGTGTTGCAGGGTTTTGCCGTCAAGAAAACGACGTTCTGTGATTAGTTTGGGTTGTGCGATCTGTTTGTGTAGTTTAATTTGGAAATCAGTAGTGTTTTCAATTGGAGGGCGCGGAGTGGAGGGCACTAATCAGCTCTTCAAGTTCATTGTCATGTTATGTGAGGCGCCTTTTCACTGACGCTGTAATTAAGGCATTAAGGGCAGTATAAGGACGAAAGTTAGAGGGACGAAATCGTGCCTGTGTGTCCCTAGCGTCGGGGTCGGCCGCTATGCGTGATCCTAACAAGAAAGCATTTTGCAGAATGCGAAGAAAGGCGGCAAAATTTCTGTCTGTGCGCACCTTGCCGATCTCCGCAATAGAGCCATCATCGTGGTATTTTAGTCCCCCGTTTAGCAAGAGTGTTGCAGACAAGGGAACTGGTTCAAACAGGCTTTTTTTTAATGATTCACTACTAGTGCGGTATCCCAAAAGGTGAGGTCAAGTGCTCGCCCTATTTTCTTCCCTCGCGCTACAGCGCACTGACTGAATTTTGCGTGCACCATACCGTGCTTTTATCGTTTGCGCTTCAGGTTCTCGATTGTGTTTTCGCCCCCTTTACCCACGTGATGGGTATTTCATGGTATTACCGGGTACCACACACTGTAAACGGAAATAACTCCGAGGTGGGAGTATACTGCTTGTCCTATATCGACCCCCCGGTTCGGAGTTTTTTTTGCTCCGTATGATCGGAGTAGAATTTTTACTCCGTACGAGCGGAATTTTCGCGTGGAATTATGGGAGTTTTTTTTTCTGTATTTTCTTTATTTTTTGCTTCGCTATTGACGGAGTTTTTTCGAGGTGCAACGGGAGTATAAAAAGAGCCATCGCGTGAGTTTGCGCGAACATGTTTACATGCAGAGGCTGCTGGTCAAATTTCGAAATATGCACACGAGACCGCGTCGAATTCGACGGAACAAGTCAATGAAAGCACATATATCATGACATACATAAACATTTCAGAAACGCCCAATGCAGAAATTTGAAAGACATCACACGTACACGCGATACTCAAGAAGCAACGGTGCCAGTATATATAGCCACGATATTGTGTGCCTCGAAACCGCCTAGGGAGCAGCTGTGCTGTTTTCAGAATTACGACTCACATGCTCGTTCATACGAGATCTCTCTCTCTGAAATTAACAGAATACCTTAAGCAACACAAAACTGTTAATTCAAAATAGTGAGAGAAGAAAAGTTAATGGCGTAATTTTTCAAAATTATCATGCCATTCTGTGAGTGCTGAAGCGACTTCGCACATTGCCGGCGTTCGCGGCCAAAAAGTAGTGCGTTAGTTACAGTAAGCAAGAAAAATGTAAGTGCATGTGTTGCATAGCAAAATTAAATTTTTTCGATATAGTGGTAGCGTAGCAAGAAATTATTACGTTTGAGCATGACCCGCAGCAGCCGACATAACACCGAGAAATGCACAGTCATACATTTTATACACCGCACTACTTGCTCTGCGTCCGAGCAATCTGTCTCGGTTGCGAAAAGGAGCTACATCGCTGATCTGTCGAGTGAATCCCTAAACTCGGAGCCAGCAGGCATGCGTCTAAGTCAGTGTCTCGGATAGAGCGTAATGTTAATGCAATATAGGAAGCAATGACGTGACCAAAACATATATACGCGATAACAATTCGATTCACATCGCTCAATAAGAAGCTTTATTTTCAGTACGCATACTTATGTCCTACCGTTTCTCTTCGGGCGAGGATATCCGTTCACAGATACATAAAAACAGTTGCTTGCACTCCGGTCTTTCTCACTGGCAACACAGCACCGCAACGAACTTGGGTTACGCCATTCAGGCGCGACTAGCACGGATGTCGTCGCTCGAACAGTGGCTACTGTTGCCATTGCTACGCGGTCCTTTCAAACACTACACTGGACGTTGTCAGCATGTACTCAAAAGGACATAGAAGTCGCATTTCACGTACTGAAGAACACAAGACAGGGTGACGCAGCACGAAAACACAGCCAGAACGTGAGCCGACATCACGAGCCAGTGAGCAGCTTCGAGGTATACCTAAGCCTTTTTCCGCACTTGAAAACGTGGTTCTTGCAATCATCGTTGTCAGCAAAGCGATCACAGCTAATGTACTTGATGCTAAGATACAGTGAGCTTCAGGCATGCCTATAACACTTTCTCGAAGGAAATACGGGAAACAAATTGACGAAACGCCGTCACGGAACGACACTTCACAGACGTAACCAAACCGTCAGCCATGAGCACTGCCCGCTCCGCCGAACGCGCCCGGTCGCTGGCGAGGCGCACAGCCTCATGGGAAGCGCCACGTGACCAACCAGTATCGGCGGAGGGGAGTTTTTTAAAACTCCCTGTCGGAGTTTCACGGGAGAACAAGATTTTTAAGCGGAGTAAAATCGCGTCATGTCGCCTTAATACTCCCGCAGCTAGCCAGCGGAGTGAAACGAGGGGATGGCGCTGTTTTGCTCCCATACATCGGAGTAAATATTTGAGAGGGGAGGTTTTAGGGCACATCACCTCTTAAAAACTCCCAGGTGGGTTTATTTTCGTTTACAGTGCATGTGTCCATATATTGTCCAATATATGAAACGGCCAAATTCGATTTTATTTGACGCCTCAAATGGTAGTAATGTATTGAGTCCCTTGTAGCTTTGTGCTTGTTATCAATTTTACTATTTGGCGAATGGATACAGCATGTACGCTGCATAACTCGCTTGTGCATATTGCATACGTGAGTCGAGTATGCCCTTGGTATAAAATAACTTGTATGCTTTAGGTAGTACGATTGTTTGCAGTTTGGGACATGTGCCGGAATGTACGCTGTGCGCCCTTCGCGCTTTACGGCGGTCTGCCGAGTTCGTGCGGGTGCCATGTGTGCGCATGGAGTTCGCGAAGCGCTCTCGCAGTTTTATATATATATATATATATATATATATATATATATATATATATATATATATATATATATATATATATATATATATATATATATATACATGTGTTCTGTTCGCGCGCTTCGCACAACAAGGCATGTCGCAGTTCTTTGTCCTTGTGCAACATATTTTCCTAGCGTACGTCTTTGCATTATTTGATACCGGTTTCACACGGGGCTCTTTTAGCCGCTATCCAGTCCGTTATAAATCGAATTTCTCGGTCGTGATGGCTCCTCTGCGCAAGCTACGAGAGTGAGCCAGTCGCATCGATAATTTCGATCCGGATCGGGCTTGATCGCGATCGAGAGTGGTCGTGTGACACCGGTTTTACACATGGCTCCCACATAGGGAACACTTTAAGTTCAATGCTACTGAGTGAAGAGCAAGTGCATATATATGCC
Source organism: Dermacentor variabilis (assembly GCF_050947875.1). Lineage (NCBI taxonomy): Eukaryota > Metazoa > Arthropoda > Arachnida > Ixodida > Ixodidae > Dermacentor > Dermacentor variabilis. Next base: position 84,037,140 of record NC_134573.1, read on the forward strand.
AGTGGTGGTATGTGGGCAAGTCTCTCTGGTGAAGCCAATACTTGTGCATTCAAAACATTTCAATTACCAGCGTAGTGCATCAATGTGTCTACTTCGACAAAATGGAGCACCAGTGCAGATATCTGAACATACCTGTCCAGGGCAGCAATTGTGTCTAGATTGAAACCACTACCAGCATGTGCGGCAGTTCTATTTCCAGCAGCGGGACTGCACAATAATCAGTAGGGTGCTCTCAAGCTGTTTATCTATGAAACTCTGCCTGGACTGTGTGCCAAATATTTTTGGACGTGAAAGTGGGGTGAATTGGTAAACATCAGTGGAACTGTGCCTGGATTTTGTGGCAAATGTTTTTGGATGTGAAAGTGTGAGTGAACTGGCAAAGAATTTGCTCTGGGCTACATGTGTTAAACGTTTTTCTCATTCAGAGTGCTTTTTTTTACTTTAGGAGACTGGAGATGTGCGCAAAGTGTGACATGTCAGTGTGCTAATTAATGTATTTGCTGGTTTGCAAATTATTCGTTGCAACTTTATTTTTGCCAGAGAGGTACAACTTTGCCTCTTGTAAAGGGCTTTTTAGATAAAACACTTACTATTTATTATGACCATTGCTTCCTTTGTTACACAAATGCAGCTTCCAGTGCATTCCATTTTATTTCCATGTTTATGTAAATTTCTAATATGAGGCTTGCATATTCATTTCTCACGTTCTGGAGTGGCAAGATGCAGCATTACTGTCTCATCGTTCGCTGTACTACAGTAGTGTTCACTTGTTACACTGAATCCCCCGTTTAAGTATTCTGTACTAATTTCACTTTATTGCTTTTTTGTTGTATGGTTATTTTTCTCGCCATTACCTTCTTTGATATATCCTAAAGGCAATATTTCCAATTTTGCATTGTTCCCATTTTTTTTATTTCTGTCACAGGATTGTTTTATGATGGTATGCGGTGGTATTTCTTTTTGTGCTCTTTTCAAGCTTCTAGATGACTGGTAACATTGCTTGGAGGCCGTTACCATCCAATTCATACTCTTGCATTTTTCAGTCTACTTCTTCCATACGCTCCGATGTCACTTCTGAGTAACTCTAGTCCATCTAATAGCACGCGCACTTTACTATGATAAATTAGACACTTTAGTACACTCCAGGTTTTTCTGTTCATTTTTGTATGTGTACTTGGAATTTTGTTTATGTGCTAGTGAATGTTCACTTTCGAGTTCATTACGAATCCTTTCTGCGACTTTTGTCATTGTTGATGTACTTTTATTTCTATTTGCATTTCTCACACAGTTTGTTCGAACCTTGCATAAGCATTACATTTTAATAAAGTGTTCTTGCTTTGTCACAATGTTCTCATTTCATGCACTCTTGGCATGAAGGGCTTGGTCTGGCCACCTGCCAAGACGTGGCCATTTGTTCTTTGCAGGAGGTCGTTCCCATTGTGGTTGTAGCATCGTAGCTTACTAAAGGCGGTATTAAGGATTTATTATTCCTAACAGGCTCATTTTCGTGCGACTTGGTAGACGATGCGCCGGCCATGCGGGGAACAGTGCTTGGCACTGCGCCATGGTTCTTACAGTCAACACCGACGCTTCTACTCATCTGGGGCGCGATTGGAGATCGTTGTTCGAAACGCCCGATCAGTTTCACCTCACGCGATTGGCCTAGGCCGTGCCAACGGGTGCGGCTGACGACGTCTGCGCGGCATAGGCCAGTGGCGTGAGGCGAAACTAAACGCGTGTTTTGAACAACGATGTCTGATCGCGCCCGTCACCCGCGAAAATTAGCTTCAGATGATCGTAAACCTTTCAAGAACGCTTCTAGACCAGCTTTTTGATAACGTCCTAAAAACGTTTAGAAATTGGTTACGAATAGTTTTGGCAAAAGGATTACTTGTGTCTTTCCCAATCCTATTTCTAGACCAGCTTTTCGAATACGTCTTGCAGACCTGTTCTAGATCGTCTGAAGAAAGTAATTAAGCCGGACATTAGCAGAGATATCCGACGTTTTCCCGCCGAAGTTCTCTCATTCGTGTCTTCTTTAACCCGTTTTTATCGTCTTGGATAAACGCTACGAAAACGTTACGTATCTCTTTTGTGCTACCTGGGTAGGTGCGTTTGCGTACCCAAGCAGAAACACGTTAGCGGCCCCAAACGCAAGCCGCAGTGAGGTCGCATGCGCTCGCAGCACCATCAACGTATGATCTTTGCTGCGTTATCATTTTTTTAAACATGAAATCAAGCATATCAAGTAAAGCACATAAAACTATTCTTATTAAAAGCAGTTAATAGAGAGGTTTAGAGTGTCCGGTGTTCGGTTAAACGCAGACTGGTGCGTTGGGGCGGAGCCATGAACGGGAGCGTCCTGCATGGTGCAGCCACTTGGTGGCGCAAAGCTCAAACAGACAAAAACCGTTAATATTGAAGTAACCAAGTGTATCTTACTTTGCTGCGGGTATAAATTTTTGGCAGTAACACAATTACGCCAGTGCCGAAAATTTACACCAGCAGCGAAGTAGAATCACAGAACACCTATACAAACTTAGAGAAGGGAAACTGTACCTTCCACAGTGCTACGGAAATAAGCGTAGCGGTGGCGTCATGAACTAAAGTATGTGACCACGAGTGGCGCTGTACAACAGGAAACGGAAACGGGGTTTTGCACAGTATGGTCGCTTTACCTACTGGGTTCTGGCTGATGCGCATCGATCGTGCTCCCGCCAGTTAGGTTGCTGTGTGGCAAACGTAGCGCCTAGATATGTATGTAGGCGCTACGTTTGCCACACAGCAACCAAACTGGCGGGAGCACGATCAAGGCGCAGCAGAATATATGTAGCGCTGAGTCATATCGAGTTAAGGCACACTCTGAACTGACTTTTAAGGGCATCCCGAGCGGTTTTTCGTTTATTACGCCGCCGTTACCCCGAGTTGTGCCGCCGCGCTCCAGCTGTTGCATTTCGTGTAGGGCTACTGACAGAGTGCGGTTTCCAGGTGGCACGATGGCCTCGACTGGAATAAACGCACACACCAAAGATTGAGTAAGCTTGAAAATATTTTATTTGCATTTTACAAGTACAACAAAAAGCACACGTCTACGGATCCACACAAACGCGGTTACATAGTCAAGAACATAGTCAAGAAATGGCTCATTAATAAGGGTAGCACAGACGCACAAGAAAGAAGACCTAAGCTACAAAACGTACAGTCGGCTGCTAAACATAACTTCCCTGTCACCGCGTGTCACTTTTATACAGCATCTTTAGAGCACTACCAGGCCGGGTAATTTGGCGAAAAGAACGCAACAGCTTACGGCCGTCAGCTGCCTCTTCCTTACGGGTGTCATAATTATCCTAATCTCCGCATCAACGTCGTGCAAGTCCGCATACAGGTATCTGTATCTGAACCACATGTGCCAGCTTAATACATGTGTAGTGAAATTATGATAACCACTGCGTCTTATCAAACGTATTGGTTTTGCAAATGCGCATTACAGCTGACGGAACGACATACTGTAAGTGAAGCACAAGAGAACAAGGACAAAAGGAGGATGCAACACTTGAAGAAGAAGTGAAGAATTAGTAGGCGTACAGCAAACAAGCGATGACGGAGAACACACAATGATGCATCGGGTGTTCTGTGACATCGGTTTGCGTACTTACGGTGTTATGGAGATCAACGGCATAAAAACGTACCTTCAAGCGTATTCCGTCAACCTCCGCCGCATTCATTATGATAATCAACGCCTAAACAAAATGAGGCACTATTTTTTGCCAAGAGTAGACCTCTTTACAGTAAGTCTGTGTAATGACTCGCAGACGAAACCAGCATGCTTTCGAAAATGTTTTACCGCCGTAGTATTCGAACGCCAACGGCCAGGAAACACATCGATACCAATAGGCTGTCGGTGGTTAATAAAGTGCAAAAACCTTGACGCTATGACTAAAAAGCAGCTTCAACAATCAAATTAAAAAAAATCAACTGCCTATTTGCCTGAGGTAAAAAAACATCCTTAGACACCTCGATTGTTAATGTCAATGGTTTGTGCAAATTAAAAAAATCAGCATGTTCAGCGCCCCTAGCAGAGAAAGCACCAATTAAAGTATTCGACCAAATTACAGTAGCTCCACTTGCGCGCTTACGCTGAAACGCGCCTCGATTGATTTTTCGCCCTCTGTGGCCATTTGTTGAACTTGAGAGTGTGCGGGGCCTGGTAGAATACACTTGGTTACAGCAATATTAGCTGCTTTTGTTCGTTTGAGCTTTGCGCCGCTAGGTGGATGCACCATGCACACCGCTCCCGCTTATGGCTCCGTGCCAAAGCCCCAACTGCGTTTATCCGAATACCGGACACGCTAAACCTCTCTAACATATATAAAAACGATGTCTGCCGACACTTGGCGAAATATTTATTAGATTATCTACCCGCCAGCTGCTCGTAAGTTCTCCTACACCGCGAGAGTCACGTGGGTAACGTGACCACTTAGGTATAGTGAACTAGAATACTATAACTTAGGGTATAGTGAACTAGAGTATTCTAGTTCACTATAACTTAGGGGCAGCGATGTTTTCCGCCAGCCAAACAACCCAAGGGCGCACGTAGACGTAGCCATCTGCGCATGCGCAGTACCATCGCCCCTAGTTCTTGCGTACGCAAGCCGCTTGCGTCCCCTGAACTAAAACTCTCTATTGATGACTTGTAGTCAGCAAACAGCTGACGGTTTTCCGTACTATGATCGCGGCCATCCAGACATGCGAAACATTTTCGCAGAAATTTTATATCATAGGTAGGGTAAAAATGTGCCAGTATTTTTTTCTCATGAAATAAAGCATGCTTGTAAAGAAAACAGTGCTCTGCCAGACCTTGAATTGCTATAGCGTGTTACCTCAAAGAACAGTTGTTGTTATTGGGCGCGGTGAACGATGTCCTCGATTGGAGCGGTGATTGACGACCAAATTGGGAGATTTTGCAAGCGAGGCTACGTGTGCTGTACAATAAAAACGTTCAATGGCGCGCTTATGAAACCTCCGGCGAAACGTGCTAGAACTAGAAGGAGATTCAATCGCATAGAGCGAACCCCGGTCTTTCTTCCCTAATATTCCGTGCCCTGGGATGGATTGATCTTATGAGCGTCCCCTCTGGAACGGGGCGATGGGTTGCGCCCCCAAACCCTTGCTATTATACTGCTTATAATGTCCTACCTAGGTTAAACAATAACAAAGGAAAAAAAAAAAAACACTATGAACTACCACCCCCAAATTTTCTGATCCCCTATTGCGAACTGTGCTTTTGTACGTCTCCGTTTTTTGTCGTTTCCATACTCTTCTTGCCCTCTTTCGATGGGCGAAGAGCCACCCAACCTGAAGCTTTTAACGTGACCTCTCTTATTTGCTTTTTGCTGTCATAGGCTATGTTACTGTGTACATATACGACATAGTGATCTGAGTTCAAAGTTACGCCGAAAAAAAAAAAAAAAAATTCCCCCCCTTGCATGCTCCGAAGCCGGCGATATGTCACCTGCCGCCTCTGCAATCTTTACTCCTTCATGAAGATAGAAGGTTATGGGCATAGAAGGACCTCAGATCTGAACTCGGCGAGCTTACAGACGGTAGCGTACGTACTGCCTCGATGCGCGTACTTCCTGGATCCCTCGAGGCGGGCGTGGAGAACGTCGAGGCGCACTATCTGTTCTTTCCTTTTTTTTTTCCTGCATTATTTGTTGGAGCTGCGGCAGAACAATGCGGCAAATAATGTCGAGTTCTATTCGTGCTCAAATATCAAAGGCATTCTTTTCGGTGCTGCACAGCCGCATCGCCTTGTGGAACTCGGAAGAGCACAATCATGCAGCACGTTTCGGCGTCAACAAAATTGTTGAACCAGATGTCGTCCCTTTCGAAAAAAAAATATTAGGGTGAAAATAAAGAAAAAACTGTAAAGACGCCGAAAAAATGCTGATACCGCTAAACCACAGACATGAGACACGTGACTGGTCGATAATGCCCATCGCAAGAAGCGTCCGCGTGGCCTAATGGATAAGGCGTCTGACTTCGGATCAGAAGATTGCAGGTTCGAGTCCTGTCGCGGACGACCACTTTTTTTTTTTTTTTTTCATTTTGCAACTTGGACATCGTGAGCAACACGGGAGCGGGAATTCTTTTTTGGTGATGTTCAGCAGTCCTTGAATTGTGAAAGGCATGTCATTTTACTGGGTGATTTTAACTGTGATATGCTTTCCAGAAGATAAATCTAAGCTGACCAGTGTTTGTGATAAAAGTGCCGTGCTTTTAAGTTCGATTGGATTGTAAGGGAACAAGAAGTTGAAGACATTGGTTATGTGTTGTCAAGCAAAAATCATATGTATATGCACTACCAAGGTGATTGTCATAGCAGACTAGACAGAATTTATGTTCCATTAACCTTTGCACCTTCATTTTCAAATTATCAATTGTTACACGTTAGTTTTAGCGATCATTGCCTGGTTATGTCAACCATAGAAAAGAACAAAGAAACATCAAAATTCAGCTGGGACTTATGGAAGCTAAATGATAGGCTCTTGCAAGACTATGTTTTCCAAAAGGCAGTGCAAAAAAAGCTCGAAAACTTGCTCAGCACAACTATGTCAGCATTCTTGATTTCAGCATGGGAAGTCTTCAAAAGAGACGTTAAATTCACCGCAATTGAAAGAGCACGCGTAGTCAAGCATAAAGAAAGAGAGCATGAAAAAGAATCACACCATAGGTTATAATACATGCTCTGTGCAGAAAGCTCTTCACTTGGATTATTTTCGAAAGAAATCAAAGTCTGAACTTGAAGTCATGGATGAACAAAAGTACAGGGGTGCGGTATTAAGGGCACGGGGCGAGAGTTTATGGATGGGAGAGACGCCTACCAAGCGAGCAATAAGTGACGAGAAGAAAGAAGCGGTTTACAAAGAAATAACAGAAATAAGGTATCAAGGGGAAGTCACTAATGATGTTGCAATGATACAGCACGCATTTGAGTCTTATTATGAAAGTTTGATGGGGAAAACCACATGTGATATTGAAAGTTTTAGGACTGACTTCTTGCCATTAATGCCAACATTTTCAGACGAGGTCTCTGAAGTGCTTGACAGACCAATAAACCTTTCGGAAGTTGAATTTTTTTTGCTATTGACAAACTTAGTCCCGGCAAGTTGCCGGGGCCTGATGGTCTTGGAGAGGCTTTCTATAAGAGCTTTAAAGTGGAATAGATGTAGCATTACACCGCGTTATAAGGGAGATGTGCGAGCACAAAGAAGTGCCTCCTTCTTTTCAGGCATTGTGCGCTATTTTAATTACTAAAGCGAAAGACCGTGCGAGACTTTTCGCAGTTGAAGCCTACAGACCAATAACTTTGACTAATACGGACTATAAAGTTTACGCTGAAGTACTGGTGTGACGATTGCAGACTGTTATAAAAGAACTTGTGGACCCCCATCAGACATGCGGTATCAAAGGCAGATCAATCTTTTCGAATATACATACTGCAAGGGCCATACTGGAATGCTGCGATGAAAAGGTCACAGTCGCCATGATACAAATTGACCTTGAAAAGGCTTGTGATAGAGCCGTCCATTATGTCATATTCTGGCTTTTAGAACATTTTAACGCCGGTGCAGTGATAACGGATGGAGTAAGAATGGTGTACAAAGATTGCACTGCGAAGTTAGTAAATTATAGGAAATTAGGCGCCAGTATAAAAGTGGAACCATCAGTAAAACAAGGTTGCTGTTTGTCGCCTCTTTTATTTGCCTTGTATTTAGAGCCCTTTTGTTTGAAAATAATTAAAAGCCAATCTATCCGTGGGTTTATCTGTGAAGGAAATGAGACTAGTTCTGGCTTATGCAGATGACGTGGCAATTTTCTGCAGCGATACTGACAATGTGGATAAAATTATAAGAGGTTGTTTCTTTTTGCGCTGCAAGTGGAAGTGACATTGTCAGCTGGACTAAGTGTCTAGGTTTATGGCACGGCAGCTGGCAACAGGCACCCGAGTATTTTTGCAACATGAACCGGAGTGTTACCCCTGGAAAATATCTTGGGGTGCCATTACAACATTATCGTGACAGTGCCGCGCATTGGATCGAAGAACTTAAAGAAAGTTAAAGATCAGACAGAAAAGTGGGGCGGGCATAATTCTTCGATGTTTTCAAGAGTTAATGCTTGCAATTTGTTTTTAGCTACAAAAGTGTATTATGTACTACAAGTACTATGCACGGCAAGTATTTCGGTACAGAAATTTCACAGAGTGTGTGCGGTATATATATGGGGATCAACTTAGGACTAGGGCTTAGGACTAGGGCTAACATATTTGTTTTTGAAAGATTGTTAGTAGGTTCTTTTTCTTAAGGGACCAAAGTGATATATGTCTGCGTGCTGTTATTCAAGCGAGATTCAGTTCTTCCTTGCCTGAGTGGGATGTCTCATCAACAAATGGACAAACACCAATTGGTTTTCTGTGGGAAGTTATGTCCTTTCCTTTACTTAAAGTACATTTTTCGAATGAATTTTTGTCTTCTCTGTGACGTGTAAGAAACTATTGTGATCTGGTTGATGTTTTCTTGCCGCTTCCTGTATACTGCACGATGTATAACTTAGGACCTGAACGCAATGTGCTGAAGCGCATTAAAGAAGAAGAAGAAGAAACTTTAGTAAAGAATAGTCCGGCAGTTCTTGATGTGGTGGCCTCAGGTGACGGCTCGAAGTTCTTGGACTCGAGCGGCATCTTTGGCTTGCCGGACGGCCCAGAGCTGGTCTGCCAGCTCTGAACTTCTGATAGCCGCTTCCCAGCGGCGGCGACGCCTACGGAGAAGGTCCCCGGCGGCTCCCGCATCCGGGGCGGCGTCGGGAAGAACGGAGCTCGAGCCTTCTCCTACTCTGGCAACAGCCGCGATTCTGGACGCGTCGCCAACGGAGCTGCTTTGATTACCGTTGTTGCCGGCACACTCCCAGAGCAGGAGTCGCAGCGTTGCTCTGTGTCCGCATGTTTTACACGCGTCTGTTGGATACAAACTCGGATAGCAGTGGTGTAAGATAGCGGGGCTAGGGTAGGTGTGTGTCTGGAGCAAGCGTAATGTTACGGCCTCGTTCCTGTTCAATTTATCGTGCGGTGGCGGGAATGTGCGTCTTTCGAGTCTGTAGTGTTGGGTGAGGTCGCTGAACGTGGTTAGGCGATCGCCCCACGCCCAGTGTGTTTCTTGTTGCTGTGTTTCTGTTGTAGTGTCCCGATCCGGCAGATACGATGCCCCGCTCTCGGGGGCGGAGGCGGCCTCATAATCAGCGGCGGCTCGGCGTGTGAGACCTCGAGCCGTGGCGTGGGCCGCCTCGTTTCCCGCGAGCGGAACATCGGTGTGTGCCGGGGTCCAGAGGAGGAAGACCGTAGAATTAAAAAAATTCCGGTTAGATCTTCAGCGAAAACCTTCTTTATTCAGTTGTGTTCTAGCACTCTCCTTGTGAAGCCGTGGCTACAAAGCAAGAGCTTCTTTGTTCCATGGTCTGTCAAGTGCATCATACGTAGGAAACCTGAAACTATTGAGCACGTCTTCTTGGATTGGCATGACTCCGTTTTCTTGTGGGATGTTCTCGAACGAACTCTGAAAAAAGAACTGCCGATAAGTCCTTTCAGTATTCGGTTCTTACCATGAGCATGTGCAGGTGGAGTGCCGGCTTACTTGATAACGGTTTTGTGTATGAGCAGCGTGCGGAAAATGCGCATGGATGTTGGGAATACTTGTGTAGATCAAAGGACTACGAGACAACGTCTAAGTGAAAGTACAAAGCTTTCTAGAACACTGTAGTCAAGGTCTTAGGTACACGCGTGATGCCCTCAAGCCGATGATTAAACTGCCAGTGTAGTTTCAGGAGCTTGACACTGCAGTTTGGTGCCTGTGATATCCTCTTTGAAGGCTGTTTAAATCAGTGCAGTCTCTTCGAATGATGTAATAGTATTCTTCTGCACCAATTGAGTGACCTGCTTTGTACACATTTACATGGTGTTGTAATGAAGGTAATAAAGACGAAAAAAAGTCTGCATGGCCTAATGGATAAGGCGTCTGACTTCGGATCAGAAGATTGCAGGTTCAAGTCCTGTCACGTACGTATTTTTTCTCTTTTTTTTCATTAGCAACTCGCGCATCGTTGTCATGTTTACGAACGCCCGCTGTAGCAGGAGCACACCAGCTCAGCTTCACAGATGTGACGACTACATGGACAAATTTGTTTTTACCCAAACAGGCTATACAGAGAGCAGCACGTCCAGGCTCGCGTATGCTGTAAAATCTGCCCAGTTTCAGTGATTCAAACAGGTGCAATGCTGCCACACGCCTTCATCTGCGCGGTCTGGGTACAGTGCATTAGTCGGGGCGCGCGCTCAACTATGAGTGCTTCGACGAGGAAAAGAACAAATGCGGCATATATATAGCACATCATGGCCCTGGTGTGCTTGGCAGAAAGTTATACAAACGTATGCGAGAATAGGACCCAATCGGTGAGGAAAACAATGTCTATCGTGTCATAGAATACTACAGCCTCGTACGCTGCTGTTTTAATTATGGCGTTCCTCGATGTCATCCTCATCTCCAGCGGGCGAGGACGACATCGAGGCACCCAATTCGAATCTAGAGTTGCTCTCTTTAGGGAGTTCCCCAAAGTAAGTCTATTTGAATGCAGCGCCGCTCTGGCAATTGTTGGCGGAAAGCCTATGTTCATTATTCGCCGCCATGCCTACCCACGCATGGATGGGAGTGGCCACTATGGCGACCGACACAGCCCTCTGTACGCGGTGAAAAAAATAGACTCCTGCCCACAGTTCACGTGTGAGCTAGGTTGTCACGATGGCTACAAGAGCACCACCAGGATGCTGCCGAAGGTGGATCTTATTAATTTCCCTGGAAATTGTGTGAGGCTGATATTGGCGCACAAGCTGAGGAATTCTGAGGTTCTTTATGTGCCAAAACAACGATTTGATGATGAGGCACACCGTAGATGGGGACACCGGATTAATTTTGACCACGAGGGAAACCTTCAACGTGCCCCCAATTCACGGGACACCGGTGTTTTTGAATTCTACCCCCATCGAAACGCGGCCGCCGCGGCCGGGATTTGATCCCGCGACCTCGTGCTTAGCAGCGCAACATCGCCGCTTATGCCCCCACGGTGGGTGGCAAGCAAGCTATGAACAAACATTTTTTTTTTCTCTTCGTACGCTTTCTTCTGCTTTCTCCCACAGGTATATTATTAGGACATAGTAGTGTCACTCAGTTGTTTTCTGTTAGCAAAACTCCAGCCACTCCACACACAGCTGCAACGAGCAAATACCTAAGAGCTGAGCCTGCTGCACCTGCCGACATTTGGTCTGATATGGCGCCACGAGCTCATTTTTAAGCTGAGGCTCATGCTGCAATTGTTCGTAATAGAAAATTCCAGCAAATCCTCATGTCATAAATTATTAAATTGATATCACATTGTTAGCAAAGGCAGTTGCCAATGGCAAAGAGCACCGGCGAATGAGAAGCTTTCTTGACTTTCGGTCGGCCTCGGTTCATCGTCGTGCCGGGCTTTCTGCTAGCGTACAGCCCAGGCCTGGCCGCGAAACTATGGTGCCTACAGATATACTGCACCATGCGCACACCTTTCGACCCAGCCACTGCGTGCTAGCTAACGCCTGCTGCGCGCCGTCCAAGCTGGCGATAGCTTTCTAAAATGCAGGCACCACGAACCAGGTACGTGTTGTGATAATAACCGGGACACATAGAAAGGAACTAGTGTCCATTACTCTAAGCGCCCGCCGTACGCAACGCTTTCCATTCGTTGCATGCACATTCCGAATATTTCCAACAGTCAGATGGCACTGCCGATTTCTTATTCCCTCATTCAATGCACATTATTGATCAGCTGCTAGCTGTGACAAGTCTGCGCTGCAAACGAAAGTGCTTCGATTGAAGTGCTCGTCAACGCTGCTTCTCCTTCCGGACAACGTAGTGGGAAGGGAGCACAGGGTATATGCGCGACCTCACTCTTAAGGTTTACCATACACTTCGAAAACTGCCATAATTGAGAGATGAACACCGATTAATTTTGGCCTATATATTTTGCTTTCTTTTTATTGTGATAGCAATTATATGGACACTCCAAGTGCACTTCTGCCGTCAGCGTCGCCATGAGATCCCGTTAAAGTCCAAGGGCGATAACACTGTTGCTGCACGCCCTACGCTGTACGGGCCAGTGAAAGCTTGCGAGGGGAGACGACGGTCACGGCTCAATCTCGCCCGCGCGACTGGGATGGAAGCGGAGAGGAAGCGTCTTCCGTGGCGCCCGAGGAATCCAATGTTTCATGTCACCAGGAGAGCATTCTACTGCGGCTGCAACTGCCCGCGTAGCGGCTGCGCGCGGTCGCGAGGCCGTATCTTGACAGCGATCTGCGTTGGGGGCAGAGCCTAGGTGCATCAGCGGCTCGTTGCTTAGTGCATGCTACGAAGATCGCTTCGCTCGCTGCTGCTGCCTCTCCTCACGCGTTTTGACAGCGAGTGTCCTCAGTCATCAAGTGTGATGCGTTCATGTTTGCTGTGCGTGCAACACAGGGTTCTTGTTAATTCAGTTAGCAAGCGAATTTTTACATGTTGATACGGCCGATAAATGTACTGTCCTTACTTCGCATGGCTGTCTGCTAATTTGCTATCGCAATCGACGCTTCGCCTGTTGGGTGAAATTGCGACTTTTCTTCCCCATCATCCGTGACACAGTGGCCGATCCTGGCGAAGACAGCAGCGATTTGTTGCACTTCGATCCGAGATAACAGCAGCAGGTCTTCGACTGGTTGATACATATAACTGCATGGTACAAGTTACCTACTGCTGCGTGGCGATGCACTAACGCGATGCCACCAGAATTCTATCTTGTCATGATACCCACCTTGTTAGAATTCAGTGTGCATCTAGACGTCGGCGCGCTGCCGCAATGTCTTAAAACAGCATCAACGCGAGAGATGCAACTTGTAGCGAGACAGAAATTATCCGGGCAATGCCTGCATTACTAATTCGCACTTTGTTCATTCAACCCGGTGTTGAGTTAAAAATTGAGCAAGTTTGTTTTTTACCGCATCATAACATATCTCTGCTGCAAAAAATGTTCACCTGCTGCAAAAAAAGAATTTTGATTCTTTTTTCTTCAAGGAAAAAGGATGTGATAAAAAAAAAGGTTACTTAGGCAAAGGGTCATTAATATTCAGAACAAGTGATTTCACTTGTGTCCAGCTGGGAATGTGCGTTACGACATCTGCTGATTAGTTTACAGCTTAAGGGAACTCAGCAAAAGTCGGCCATAGGCGTTTTTTTATTTTTTTTTTACGTAAAGCATATTGCAAATACAATCTCATTCAGAACAAGGGGAAGAAGGTTAACATATCTATAAAATGTCACATGTGTCGGTGCTGGCTTTGCAATTCTAGAAACACTCAACATGCAAGCCTACAGATATGTACTCATTTTATTTTTAATATATTGGCTGAAAATCAAAATACTTACAAAACATTTTGTATTGTGTTTTCAACACCTCTGCATTCGATTCTCTTGGCCCTTAGCATGAAAAGCCAAGAATTTCAATGAATTTAGCAGAGAAGGATGTAGCAAAACAATTTTTTTTTTCCATGGCGGCAGCGCTACACCGCCGGTCAAAACCGACATGGCGCAGACCTCTACCCTTTGGCCCAACTTCGCATGCGCTGTCGACAGCAGGCAGCAGCTTCGTTCTGCTAAAATATTCAAGAGTGCCTAACCAAAAATGCAGTGGTAATGACGCCTATACTGCAAGACGGCACAATAGGTGAGAAAGAGCACAATGGTATGTGCATGCAAAAACAAATGACGACAAAGTGCATATGCACGATCAGCGGCATTTATTGTAACTTTTGCTCAGCCACTGTCATCCCCCTCCCCCATTCTTCTTTGCACTGACTCAAAGGTCACATGATTCGCAACCACCAGAAGGCAGACTTCAATCAGGTGGCAACGGGTGCACTGAGAGCATTCGCTGACGTCATGCATGCACCCGTACACGTGTAGAGCAAAAACGCTGACACCAATGAAGAATCGCTAGACGCGTACTCGCATCGCGTATCACACTTACAAGGAACACTCAAAACAAGATTCTGACAGGCTGCCCATTTATTACAAAGGTCAGCAGGCTAGCTTCTAACTTTTATATCAGTCTGCCATATGCTAGGGTCATTCTCAATATTGCCTGCTAAAGAACTGTTGAAATGCGGAAGCCACACTCCGTCTGGTTATAGCATACAATTTTTACAAAGACAGACATTTTCTAAAAGTAACAAGCTAGCTGGTTTTGGATGCGTTTCATGAGGTCTAAAAGCATAATCACATTGCAAGTAAAATTTACAGAAGCAGCTTTTAGTAACTGCGGCAAGAGACAATGCCTGGCACCACAGTTACTAATAACTTGCTCCTGTGAATTATCGTGAGACTGAGATTACTTTTGGAGATGCAAAAAAAAAAAAAAAGCATTGCAGCCGAATACAGTTATTAAGCGCATTGGCAGGGTTCCTGTATATAAGTGCAAAAATGTGACAAAAGCAGTCTCAGCCGAATGTCAATGAGGTGTTCCTGTTAAGTGCGACACGCACTACACAACACACAGACACACAAGGTATAAGCACAGGTAGACAGTTGTACGACCACCACGTCCGGTACACCGGGGGCAAGGGAAAGCAGAAATGACCGACTCAGGCTGTACAGTTGAAAGACTTGCATTTTCATATCCCTCCCCTACACTAGGCCATCCATCTCTCACGTCCTCATCCTATGCCTGTGCTGCAAAACGGGTGAAGGCAATGTAATCTAACAAAGTGGCTGCCATCACAGTACAAGCACACACATACATACATTGTTCAACGAGGATCAAGAAAAAAAGAGGTCATCACCGGGATTACAAGATAGGAAGCTGGCATACTTGAAAATTTCATTGGGAAAATAAACAAGAGTTGGAGGCGCGGAAGCCAACACATCAGTTGCACCAGCTATCTCGAATATTCAAAGAAACCCCGAAAACCAGCCCGTACCCTCATTGGCAGATGTCAGCCCCCAGCCTTCAATCATGTTCTTGCCTCAATTTTACAACAGCTAGCAAACATTGTTTCTACTTGAGGGTGTTCTTGTGCAACTCCACCTTAAACAAGAATGAAATGGCAATTGTTTCATCAAGTGATGCACAATTGTGGTTCAAAAACTGCAGGGGGATCTGTTACTTTTGCAAGTGATGATGCATGTAGTCTTCTTCAAAAGCTTCGAACTCACTGTATGGATGACCGGAATGTCTGTTGTTAGGTGATGCTTTGAAGATCCAGAAATGGAAAAACACAAATGTTATTCAGCTTTCGTGAGCCTCTGGCCTGGATCAGGAGCCAGGTGTCTGATTAAGAAGGGTTTTCTAGAATTTGACCTCCATGTGCAAGTTACACATGGTAGACTAGAAAATTTCGAGAAAATTTAGAGGCTGAAACACTTCCCTTCTGCCTCTGCCATGCACGAAACAGGAGCACAGCTGTAAGTTCCCATGGCATATCCAAATGGCAGAATGGCTTCGAAACTCCAGGCAAAGAGTATCTCGCAAGAGCACCAAGTGTTAAGATATGTCCACCTTCCTACTCAATTCAAGAGTACAGCATAATGCGAACGCAAGCCTCTCTTTTGACAGTTAACCTGGGCGCTCCAGAGGGAAAAGCACGCGTGTGCTGTACACAAAGTTCTATCAATGGACCAAGCCAATGTGTAACTGCACCCGACGGTCACAGCAAGTGTTTCCTGCAACGGTGAAACAGCCATTGCTAGCACATGTTCTGGGTAGCTCGGCAATCCAGGGAATTCTGGGCACCACACAAAACATGCGAAGATTCCAATAGAGATGTCCACACCATAGGTGCAGCTGCTGAGTCAAGACGCCTCAATTGGTGGGTTCCAGGCTTAACTTTCGCTGCCTGCATTGAAATATCAATACGTGGATGTTTTCTAGCCGCCACAGCAAATTATCACTGCAGCACAGAATTCGACAGATGTCAGTGGGATAACAAACCAATTTCCAGCAAGAAGCAGTTAGTTGGTTCAGATAACCATGTTTTTGAACAGTGGATGTGGGTTGAAAATTTCTTGCCTCAGTTGTATTGCACAGCACTCCAGCAATGCCGTGTGGACTTTTCCACATGACTACCTTCACTGCTTCCAATTGGCAGCAACACTATGTATTAGGCAGGGGTACCTGCACTAACAGCCTAAAGTGGCATTTCATCTTAAGAGTTATTCTGTGCAGCCATCCAAGTAAATAAAAAGCAGCACCCATGCTGTTCAATTCAAGTCATTTGTGGGAAGTTGGGAAGTTTCCGTAAATCACGAGGAAAGCCCGTAAGAGAATAATGGGTCAGCAGTGTATGGGCAGGACATTTTCTACATGAGCTCCTTAGCACTGCCGGTGTTGTTGTGCTTTGTACAGAAAACTTGCACATGCAAAGCTTCCTGTAAGACCGAATGTGGTCGAGCCAGCAGAGGACGCCACTGTTGTGAGCTGCTACTGCCACTCTCAGCGAGCAAAATTAGCTAAGGTAAATAATCTATTGCAGCAGATGAAGGTGCACATAAAAGGTGACCAAAAGATATTGAGCTCCATTCGAATTCAGTCTGACAATGGACTTCACAAGACAGCCAACAGATCAACCCAACACATGGAGCAGTAGTTTCAAAGTGTTTTAAGTTTTAGGCACCATGGACGTGTTTCACTCCCGGATTGCTTGGACACCTAGCATTCCATTTTTCCAAAGGAAGAACGTGCACTGTGTACGATACATTGTGATGTCGCCACAATAAATGTATGTGTGCCGCACTTCAATTTTCGAAGGTGAGTTTCCATGTTCTTTATGTGTCACTCACAGTTTACAGATTAATGAGAAAGCTCCTGCAGCTACTGCTTGTGCTGCTGAACAGCCAAGTCTGAAGTAGTATTCAGCGTTGCTGTTTCCCAACCTCTTCCCGGTTTCATATAAACTGATGCACATAACATGAAGATAAACTTTTGCAAATGCAAAACGAGATGTCTCGCTCACTGTTTAAACAGATAATGCTCAGCAATGACTGACACGTGAACTTTTCAGGCAGCCAACCACAGCATGAAGAACGCTGTTGCTAAGTTCTTTCCATAAGCTCTACTGCAATGCTAGAATGCACCCTAAGACAGAAGCTCGGTTAAGGAAATTATTTAAAGGGCCACTGTCTTAGGGCAGAAACTTCAGCACGGCCTGTGCTTGAGAGCCCTGCATCATACTGGCATGTTCGTACTAGATGCCAAGCAACACAGAAACGCATTTCCAACTTATTTCCACACTGCATCCTTATGATCCCCCTGCACGTAATGGACGATCTTACAAACTCTCACTACGCAGAACAAAGAAGGCAGAAAGCACAGTTGCCAAGTATGCTGACAGTCTTTATACAAAACCCTTGCAGCAGAACATGGTTTGGCAAAAGTTGCAAGCGACTATCACTACCGTCAGCACAGAGAATTTACAATGGAAACAGACAAAACAAGACCTGAGCTGAGGCAACACGTTGAAATCTGATTCAACACTGTAACAGTGACAACTAAACAAACAAAATTTTTAATAATACACCACTAAGCTAGCCACAAGACTAAGCCTGCCGATTGACGGTGCGTTATAGTTGAGAGACACAAGAGCTTTGGGATTCTTGTGGCACAATTGCCAACACAAGCCTTGGCAGCAGGCATAAGTAAAACGACAGAATAAATCATTAAGACACGCGCACAGGGCAACCAACATTAAAAAACATTTGTAAAAACACCAGGGCAAAAGTTTATGTTCCTAGTGCAACACTCACAATAAGAAGCAATAAAAAAAATACGGTGGCGGGGGGGGCGTTGACGTCTAAAATGAACAATACATTAGAGGAGTGGGTACACACACAATATCTACGAGAAAACAAAATGACAAGGGGCAGCTCTGGGCAATAAATAACATACTGCACGAAAAACGAGATGACCACAATCAGCGATCGGTAGATTTGAGACCAGACATTGCGCATGCATTCTTTGGGAGACAGGCTCGAGCAATCAAAACAGATATCGCGTAAGAAAACGCGGCGCGTGCTGTTGCGGTCCCCAAGTTCATCTAGTGAGTCAAAATAAAAGTGACCACAAATATCTTGCGCTTTAGGCCTCGGCAGTGAGACGAAGGCAGAGGGTGCAACAAGTTACTATGCAACCATCTCATGCATGCCGTTGAAAAATTAAAACTTGCACAAGATTTGCGATAACGCAAGTCCCAACACCAGGCACATGAAGTGCAAAAGTACATTTGACCACTTTATCTTGAATCTTCGTTTTTTGTTTTTTTTTACAAAAGAGATAAAAAGAATAAGTGTTACGTTGAAACAAGTTTTTGGCTGCATTCAAAAGCCTAAAAAAGTGCCAACACCCAGAAGCATAATACAAAAGTACAAAACAATACTTGTCTCCTTCCAGGCTACATTAAAAACAACAATATTCCAAAAGGAAATACTAAATAAGTACTCTGTACCTGCACAAACGAAGCCTAATAAACACGGCAATTCACCGGCCAAGAGAAATAAGGCGTAACGACATTCCGCACAATAGCCAACACTGCACGTTCGAGAATCTGAGCGACCTATCCCCACAGCAGCTGAAGCAAGACTTGAAAGGCAAGAAGTTTTCGAGAGGGAATGCACCGAGTAACAATGCTTGCATCAACAATCGTTCCCAGTGGTGTTGCACATACCCCAAGTATCCATATCCTTGCCATATGCTGTAGTTTCCTTGCATCGAACTAAAGCACAGATTCAGAGAAAATGTCACCTTTAAAAGAGCAGGTTAAGCCAACAGTACAGTTCTCAAGAGCACTACCTCAAGATATGCTCACACAACGGACCAAATTGCAATATGGACAGCAGAGCATTTCATCACACATCAGCTTCCTTGACTGCTTTCACCTTATATGAGCCAACAGATCCACAATAAAATTGCAGTAAAATCGCACCTTAAGGTCCTTTGCAGATGAACTTAGAAACTTGGCTCTCGGTGTGACAGTAAGTCTTGCCTGTTCCAATATCTGTTTTTCTTCATCGTATAAATGCTTTCACCAGGCAAACTGTTTGTGTGTTTGAGGTTGTGTGACCAATCCTTATGCTGTTAGGTCCACTGAGTGAATCCAGCTCTACCTCTGACAGACCCTACTCTGATCAAGCAACACTAGCATGAAATCTGTTCACTGCATCGCCAGATCAAGTCCCGTGAAACTGCACGGGACGGAGAGTGTGGCACTGTCGAGGACAGCGCTGGGCATGTGGGAACGAGATTTCTGAAACTAACGACAAATTGCCGCCACAGTGAGACGAGCAGGTCTTGGGATATGTTACTCCTTCACCACCTACAACAGGATTGCCCCAAAATAAGATTATCGAAGTTGTATCGCAATCTACTGGAGGTGTTTAGCCAGTGGCTGTTGAAAACCCTTTCTGTACTTATTAACAGAGCCACAGCCCAAAAGCACAGATTCACACAGTACGGAACTTGGCCATCTGCGCCGCAACATTCACCTGCTGCAACAATCCACACGCAAAGCAATTCCTGGGTTCTGCTAGAAGTGTCTTGTGCATCCACTTCTCTTAAATCTGAAAACCGATACCATCACTGCGTTACAACTTGCCCAAAGAGTGCCTGTGAACGTTCACTTTAATGAATGCATTGCATAATGCCTGCATGAAAATTTAATGAGGCACGCCAACGTGTACCAACCCCATCTTAAGAGGCTGGGCCAGCAGCGTTGGGGGAAATAAAAAAAAAAAGCTGCTGACATCCATAATGGAAAGACATGCACAAGCACAGGGAGCGTTTCACACACTCACACCTGCTACAGCACAACTAAAGCAGACGGCGAATGCAAAGTCAGACTTTGCAGGCAGATAGCTGCATAGCGGTGAACAGAATGTTATAGTGATTGACCAAACATAAAGCTCTTGTCCGCCTACACCGCTCAAACTGGCAGCAACATGCCTGACTTGAATGGCACCACTGAAGAACTTATTAGGATTGCCTGGCTTTCTATCAACATGGCTAAAACACCCACACATCGAGATACTGGACTCACTTGCAATGCAGAATGCTCAACAAGCACAACACAGCAACTTGGTGAACCGCCTATGCAGAGCTTGCCCCCAAAGATGCGGCAGCCGCTGATGCTCAGATTGTCGACCTCTCTCACACCACACTGACAGATGGCGTGCTGATGTCGCAGCAGCCGCTGCGTCGCACTTTACTATGAGCAACGAGGCACTCAACAACGGGACGCGGATGCACGGCATCCACCATTGAAAGACTTCAGTTTCATGTATTGACTGTTCCGAACCCCCCTTACGCATTCTTTTGTGGTATTCTCTAGCACTTCTGCTCCACAAAACAGCTCCGAACCATACTGCAAGGTGTCTATCACACACCAGTTCAGTGTAGTGTGCGGTCCTCTTCGTGCGAGCCATAAACGCTGATGTTTCTGATCTTTCGCTCCATCCCAAAAAGCATGGCACTGTCTGCAAAATTCCATTACCCTTCCATCCATGACATCAGCAGTCTTATGTGGTGCTCAATCACTTATGCCCCTATTAGATGTTCACCGGTGATGTGCGACTCACACTGACACCACACATTCCACCGACCGGATTTGTTGAGTTACTGTTGTTTGAGGACCATTATATGCAATGCCTTAATGTGGGAAGTTGGCTGCACCTTTGCACAAGAGTGGAGTTGTAGTGTGACCACCCCCGAAACATAACATGCGGAATCATTTAGCCTAAAACTGCAATGTCTAACAATTTCCTTTAGACAAGCAGAAAAAGAGGTTAGAGCCTTATTTAATGATGTTTTGTTTCATAAAGCTCAGCTTCCTTTTTTTTCAACCTAGCACAACATCACAGCATTGCTCCAGCTCAACAGGAACACACTACAAAGAGAAACGGCAGGAGAGAGTGCAATATGGCCTACCCATTTCTTAGAAAATAGACGAGGCACCCTAAATGCAATAGAACGAGTTCAACACAAGATGTGTCTGCCGGACAAGACTGACCAAAAGTGTTTGACCACAATTACAGCAAATGTTAGATGTGCACAGTTATGTACTGGAGAGAAACTATAGTCGGCAGTGGTGGCCCAACAAACGCATCTTTTTTTTTAACCTGCGCTCAAAGATTTCACAGCACTTGTGGCAGACTCTTACCTGGCAAGAACAATCGTCATCCTATTCCACAGGTGGTAATCTCATCATGATGCCTACGAATTACGATCAGCAAAGCTCAGATAATATGCCACGCCAGAGAAAGGACATAACCACAAGGACGGTGACGACAACTGCTGTGCGACAAAAACAAAGCTTGAGAAGCTCAAGTGTTCCAACGTGTGGTATCCAGAATTAGAGCTGCTTTCAAGTTTTTTTTCAAGCGTCACTCCTCACTGAAGAGCCAGATAGGTCCTCAAACAAAATCTAAATTTCGTCAAAGATATCTTATTCCAAGAAGCACAGACCGCGTGTTCAAGTGCACCTCTCAGGTTCACTGGGCAGCTGTTTGTACGAACACATCAATGACCCTGAGGCATGACCGCATTTCGTGCACGGTTGTCGTACGTAAGTACAATGTGCACTGAATAACTGGTTACAAACAGCAACACACCTTTTTTTACTGTATTTAACCTAGATGCAAGATCCACAGACTAATAAACTGTGCCTACAGAGCATATCCATTAATCCTCTAGCATCAAACACATTTTATCTGTATGTAAAAATAAGCTTTGAAGAAAGCCACAAATAAAATAGGATAGCCATCACATTACTGCATACAGCACAGGATCGATAAATTCGACTGCTTTTGAAAAGCACAAGCGCAAGTGTGAAAACTAAAAACATACAAGAAATTACGCTTTAAATTCTACCTTAATTACAACACTGCACAGGCAAGTACAACATAGCAGCCTTGCTGCTCGAGCTCTTAGTTACTAGCTTCTTCGCATTACTATATTTGTTCTTGACAACGTCCACACAGCTGAGAAGCTTATTCACAAAAACTGAGTAACGATACTGCTATAACTGCTGCAATAAAATTGCAGAAAAGAAAAAAAAAGACAGCCTGACGCCTCTTGGAAGCATGGGACGAGAAAAGTCCAACTATGTTCTCAGGCAGCCTATTGTTGAGAAGACCAAGGACTTTCAGAAACAAGTGCTCAAGGAAGAAATAATCTATCACTTTTCGTACTAACGAGCGCACACCAGCAGTACACGGAACGAAGGAGCACAGCAACAGCCCTAGTTTCAACACAAACACAAAGAACTCTCCAATGGGCTAGACACACCAGTTTCCTAAAGGCTAAGTTTTGTACATGAGGAGCGCACATGGCAGGATAAATCTTGTGTACCTCACCATCAGCTTATGGTCGAGCAGCACACACTTTTTTTCTCTTCCGGATAAAAGGTACCAAAGCTACTGCTTCTTTAATGCATCCACGAGGTGAAGCTAAACAGCCCAAATATGGGTGGTTGGTAGCTCCATCACCGGTATCACCTGCCTCACCTCGTCTGACAAGCAATCCTAGAGATTAACTGCAGCTTTGTCTTTTACTATGAGCAAGCCTCGCACAGACATAATTTCTAGTCACTCGTCCTCGGCCACGCCAGAGCACCAGAGCCAAAGCAGCCCCAGATTAGGGCAGAAGATTCGACCAGCCACGTGAGCCGACGCTTTGGTCAGCGCGAAAGAAGTCTGGCACCCACCTGCCGCAAACCCTCTACAATGCTTCAAAATATTTGTGCATCAAACTTCAAGTGATCCATGTACATACACCATTTGTTCTGGGGAGGGTAGAAGGGGGTCTGCAGAAGCCTGCACCGTAGTCTTGCATGCAGGCTTGAGAGTGCAACTCACTGTCGTGAGAACATGGATGGTGACACAGAAGGTTCAGGCTGGTGGGCACTGATGACTCACCGATCTGCCCGCCACTCCAATTAGGCTTTGGGAGACCAGGTTACATGAAAACTGAGCAGAATAGCTACTATACTTGCGCAGACACATGACTGATTTCCTCCACTTCTGAAAAAGGTCTGTCAAGAAAGCAACAATCGGCTGGCTTCAAAGACCGGACAGACGCTCCTATCTCCTATGTAGGCCACCCTGATAAATGAAATCTGAAAGAACCGCACTGCTTTTTCAATTAAAAGGCGCCGGTTGGTAATAGACACTCTAAAAATAGTGCGCTAAAGCAAAATGCCAAGAGCCAACCAAGCTATTTGATGACATCAAGGGAGAAATAAATGGAAGGAGGTAGATGTACCTGTGCTCCAATGAGCCATTTAACATATGAGCAATGTTCAGCAAAAAAATTAAAGCACCAAACTCAGGAACCACCAGCACTCTTTTAACGCAACTGTTGCCCATGGGTTCTAAATGCTGGGCGCAGCCACAGGTTAAAAATGAGGCCCACCGTGCGTCCTGCCTTAACTCCCATCCGAACGGTGTTGACCGCGGTGGTAGTAATTCTTAATTTGATGCACCATACTCATGCTTGCACATCTATGCTTTCCATCCGTCCTCTTTCCCAAAACTTTGTGCAATTTCAAGATTTCACACACATTCCTGAACCTCCTGGCATCACACTCGCAAACTGCCTACAAGTTTGTGTCACGAGTGGCCACACTTATTATGGTTCGATACAAGAGATTGCGATCATCAGCAGTTGGCTATGTATTCTCCCCGGGCCACGTGCGGAGTAGGCAAGACCAGTATACTTCAGAATTTGCCGCAGATACAGCTGGACTCAAGAGACAAGGTTTGTGTCGCATAACATAAAAGCGCTGCATGCTTGGAAAACCTCCCGCAAAGGTCCAGAAAACAAAACTAAAATTTAACTTGAAAACATGGTGGCAAGCTGGAAGGCAGAGCATGCCACATGGCAGTAAGGACATAAAACAAACATAACGAGCTAAAACTTGAGTAACACTTCTCGCTTTGGCTTTTTCAAGCGCAGCACACAAATTTACATTGTTTGTCACGCTCTCATGACCACACAAACTTTCTGTCTGTTTTCATTTAAGCTTCCAGGTTACGCATCCAGTAGTCGTTACTAAGAAACCAAAAAGCATGAGTCAAGTTTTTGCCCTGCATCTAAAAAAAATAAAGAATTATTTGTACTAAAGATCTCAAAATACTGCCATCCACAGCTTTTTTTAGGTACATTTAAAATATGTCATTAGTTTTTATGTGACTGCTATATTTTTTATATATAACTATAGCGATGCTTGGAGGCATTCCCTTATGTATAAAATTTTCACAAGAAGCATTGTGCTGTAGCTTAATTAGCTTGTAGCTTATTTAGATGTAGACTGCAAAGTGTCCATACTTATCCAAACAGCATGTACAATTACTAGAACCACGAAAAAAAAAAAAAGAAATTAGGACACCTTAATTTTTTTTCACAATCCCATGAAATATAACCTTGTACTTTCGCAGCTACTGCTGAGAGATATTGCAATTTCATGTAGATATCAGCCTTCTACACATTTTGACGAATATGTGTGCCACATTTCATTAGTACAGGACAATTAGAAGTGCACAAAGTCATTCTCATGAAATTGCGAAAAAAATTTGATGAAGTTTACTGATATTTTTTTACATAGTTCCACTAATTATACCTGCAGTTCGGATAGATATCAGCACTTTGCACTCTACAAGAGCTAAATAGGCTACAGCATGATTATTTTTGTGAAAATTTAATACATAAGTGCCTCCAAAGGTCACTATATTTTGCAGTTGTGTATGGCACAACTAAATAAATATAGCAGCTGCACAAGAACTGATGACATATTTGAAATCTACATAAAAAAAACTTTATGAATGGCAGTATTTTCAAATCTCTAGTACAAATATTCTATTTTTTTTTTTTTTGAGTAGCATCTTCCCTTATCAAAGATGTGTAGAACCAGTGCTTGTGTTCCTGGATAACAGCAAATGATTTTTGACCATGGAGCACTTAAAACCCGACCCTACGCTATCCACACTGGGGTCGAGATTTTGCACCTCTGAACATTTTTCATATGTTTGCAGTTGAAATTCCCTGAAACCATCTGCCTACCTTTGGCTAGCCTGATGGAATCATCCTATAGTGATGAAGAATTGCAACGGAGGCTCCACGACGAAAAGACCTCGGGAGAGCGCAGCTGTCCTCGGTATCAGTCTTAGCACGGAC
This sequence comes from Dermacentor variabilis, assembly GCF_050947875.1. Lineage (NCBI taxonomy): Eukaryota > Metazoa > Arthropoda > Arachnida > Ixodida > Ixodidae > Dermacentor > Dermacentor variabilis. The sequence continues at coordinate 84,062,463 of NC_134573.1, forward strand.
CTGGACTCCAGACTCGCTTTGAGTGCTCCCTGCAACGCAAATCTGTCCCACCGGTGACAGACCACAGGGGTGGGAGAGTTCCTACGCTCTAAGTGGAAGCAAACAATGTGAAACAGCTATGCCAGCATCGGGACGACAGCCTTCTTCCGAGAAACCGTCTCATTCCGCCCAACTAAGAGGCTTCAGAAAGACCGAGGTGCTCAAGGCACACGGGAAACCGGGAGCACACACGCTATGCCGGCAACTAAGGTTGCACGAAGCCGCACGGCCGGTTTTGAGGTGCGAAACATTCCATGCTTGCACTGTACCACCACGTCAGCCGAGGCGTCAGATGCGCGCAAAGTTGTTCCAACGAATCTGGACCCGCCTCGGTGACAGGCAGGCGGACCAGAATAGGCAGATATGTGTTCTTATGTGCTGTTTTTTTTTTTTCACTGTTGATCCACGCTACTTTTGGAGGCTGCGAGTCGTCTTCCTTAGTCGATGGTTCCCACGGTGGTGAACGGTGTGGAGACGGTAATGGGTGCGACGGTTGTGGTGGTGGTCGGGTGCGCAGAAGCCGCATCGCCGAGTGCGTCCAGCAAGCAGAAGGAGGCAGCGAGGAGTGCGATACCGAGCAGGTCGCCCAGGGCCGTCAGGTAGGGGATGGCTGCATTGTCTGGGTCCACTCGACGGCTCCACATCCAGTACACCATGCAGCGCGCCGTGTACAGCAGCAGTGCCACCTGCAGGCATTGCATGGGACATTACATTGCACGGTGCTGATAACCGTCACATTATAACACCAATGCATTTCGTTATAGACTTGGAAGATGTATTTAGCAGAACTGGGGCTAAGCACAGGATTTCTGCATCACGAATATTACTTCAGTAGCACTCAAATGAAATTCCACAACTGGAACAGCAGAACTACTATGATTATTTACTAAGCGAATTAGCCATAACTTGTCCTACATTGAATGTAGTTCTCCCATTTTCGACTGTGAACACATCAGAATGGTACACATGCTGATAGGATGTTGCACAAGGTTTCAGTAAAAATAAATAAATAAATAAATATTTTTTTCTCAAAATTTTGTTGAGGCACACGGGACTGAACCTTTTGGTCAAAATGGTGCTGGCACAGCTGGCGATTTGTGCCCACGTTGGATCTTGTGCACACCCTTTCCCTAGCCATCTAGTAGTGGCACGGGGAAGTGTGCAGCATGCAAAAATTCACCTATGTGCGTATGTGGCATCGGAGCACCAAACACAATTGCTTCTCCATTGGAAATTTTTTTTCCCCAAAATTTTCCCTGTCAAGATGGGTGCAGCCCTTATACGAGTCGATACGGTGAATTAGTGAAAATTTTCAATTTAGCTAACACTATTCCATAACTTGTTTTGCACGTACCTTTTACCTCTTAAAGCAATCCAACTGATGTGACAGAAATGTGACATCTACGATGAGGGATGTTTACATAAAGTCTGTTTTTGTTGATTTAGATAACCCTGTATAGTGAAAAACTTTGCTTTTCCAGTAACAGAACAGGTCACGCCTGAAACTGTGACGACAAAATGCAGCATGCACCATGTTCTGCCTGAAAAGTGGATGGCACCTATCCCTCTACCACAATAGAACCCAACAATCTTTTAGCCAGCATTGCCACAGATTAATAGTAGTACATTCTTGTAAGAGCTTTTACGCCAAAGTGGTGCTGTTACCGCTTTTGTGGCACGTCCTCTTTTATCGACTTACTGCTCAGATCAAATTTTTCTGCCATTCTGTTCCCTTTGTATAACCATTTGAGGCTCTGACGACACTCGCGTTGACTGCTACACACAAGTTCACAATGCACGCATGACTGGACAATACCGTGGTAGCTTTATTGACTGTGGCACTTTTCCTCCGACAAGGGTAAAATTGCCCAACTCTGAGGCACATCAGCGCACTGTACTGTACATTTAGTGGCCTCGCACATAGCCTTCGTGCATTGCAAGGACAGATGCAAACAGAAAATGGATGAGATCACCATTGAGTGCCATCCAGAGACAGCTGTCTACAGCGAGGAGAAAATGTGGGGAGATGATGAGACTACAAAGAGATCACTGCGAGAGGCCGCCATGCCGCAGCGGACATGAAATAGGACGACGATGAAGCAGACTCCTCACCTGAACGAGGGCGGCTGTCATGTAGCAGGCCAGGAACATGGGGGTGATCACAGTGTTGCCAGAGGTCAGGAGCCGAATGGTGTACACGAAGATGAGGTGCCCTGGCAGCACCATCAACATCAGGAGCCGCGCCGTACGAGCATGAGAGTCTGAAAGCGGTACGCAATGAGCCCAACGTGTAGATAAGAGGAAACAAAGCAAAAAGTGTGCAATACACAATACTTTTACCAATGATTAGACTGATTAGCGCTTAACTTTCTTTGCGAAAAACCTGCAGATTTAATATGCCAGATGCTGAAGGTCTGCATTTCTGGCATTGCCACTGATTCGCTTGCAACAGACACGCTCGGAGACAACACACCGCACACACAGATTTCCCCGGCCGTCATGAGTCTTCGTATTAATATAATGTGTCAATTGTTATCTAATATAAAACTCTTACCCAGTGGTAGTGACTGCTGAGGAGGCAAGCAGCTGTTGAGGCAGATGACAATAGACATAATTTTAAATGTTTGTTTCATCACTGCTGGTAGCATATGTGTGTTTTTTTTCCCCTTTCCTTCACTCAATCTACAATCTTAACATTACGCAAAAGGAACAAAATTACAGTGATGCCATATGGTTCAACAACTGTTGTGTTTTTCCTGCTAATTTTTCACCACCAACACTTGTTCAACTCTTGAAGTACTAACATTGAATAAGTACTATGGTACAGGTGCCGTATTTGCATGTAAAAAACAAGACCTCAAATATAATGTGAGGGGGGCTTTCCCTTTAAAGAAAAATTAAAAGTATACATTACGATTATAAAGAAAAGCAGTGCCACAAAGAAACCAGAAATGACAGGTAAATGTGAATGCCCAAAGGGCACTTTATTCATTGTCACTGCGAATTGTGATCAAAATATAATGAAGGGCAAGTGCATGCACAATTTAATCGTCACTACTAACGTCTTTGTCACTGTCGGCGACAACGGCATTTCCCTCTACTCCACCAAGGTTATTAGACATACAGCACTTAATATGTGACCACGACAAAATTGAATACGGCTCCATATGTGGTAGCGACTGTTGTGGCGCCTAGTGGTTTAGCTCACTGCAGCATTACGCATCAGCAAGGGAGAAAGAAAAAAAAAACATGTAATACAGCTCGGACCACTCGTTTATCTTTCCACAGAACTCAAGGCATACACATAATACTTATAATGCAGCCACATGAGACGAAATGCCAGTTATGCTAAAGTTGATAAAAAATCCTGCAGACAAGCCAGGCAGTGAGCGCACTTCTTAATGAGGTCGATCAGACGAGGGGAGAGCGACAACGGTAATGCAGAGAAGGAAACATGGAGTGAACGTGACGTGAACGTGGAGTGAACATGACATGAACGAACAAGGAAAGCAAAAATAAAAGCAGCGGAACCATGCTGGCTCACTGAGCACGCAGGAGCTGCCTAGGCAACGGAGAAGCCGTCTGCTCTGTCTGCTTGTCAGTAGTGCGCGGTCCACACAGAACATGTGCACACTGTCAGCGTCTGGCTCTTCAGTTGGTGTGCAGAATGCAGTAGTCAACTGATATTTTTGCACACAGGCGGAGTTGCAAAAAATGGCAGAGTTATCGGGTAGGCCGGAAAAACTAATTTCAATGGTAAAATTAATTCATTCTTTCGTTACCACTCCAACACAGTGGAAAGATCAGTCGAGGCCCCCGAGTGCATGTTGTGCTTGCCCGTCGCAACGCGTGTCGCCACAAAGTGCAAATACCGTGCCTGCAACGCAAGCAGTTTGTGCCTGTTATTTCTAAATTTCTTGGGCCATGCAACACCAGTGGCAGAGAGAAACTCACTCTTGCCGCAGAAAGCGGAGCAGGGGTCGATGCAGCTCTGGCTGTCCGAGCTCGGGTGGCTGCCGAGCTTGGAGCGTTGGGCCAACAGGGTGGTCAGCTTGCATGACTGGATGGCCACCAGGTTGCCCCCAACCCCTGCGCGTACACACATGCAAGCAGTCAACATGGAATTTTGAAGAAGCTTGGAGTGCTCAGATAAATCCTAGTTTTGGAGCAGTCTGGAGCATGACATCATAGAAAAGTATACAGCAAACAACTCCCGTTAAGATGAACTCGGTTAATTGAGCCGAATTCTCGGATATACCGAACAATGGGGGAACATCTGGTTAGCTTTCCAGACTCACTGTAAAAGAAAAAATCTGCTTAAGAAGAAGCGCTTCGCATATGTTCTACGGTTGAGAAAAACTTTTGCAGTGACCGCCGACACTGGCGATTCCACACAGCAAGTATTGCAGTACTGGCGGGGAATTTGCGGGACACGAAAGAAAAAACAACATTGCCCCCTGGCACAGTGGTACAATGAGAATCCACTCTTCGGAGGGAAGGAGCGATATAACTGAACAAAGAAAAAAAAAATCGCAGTTCCTCCTGAAAGGCAAAGCACCGATTGTGATAGCAAATTAGTAGATAGCTGTACGAAGTAAGGGCAGTAGTTTTATCAGCCGTATAAACTTGTAAACATTCACTTGCTAACTAAATTAACAATGATAGAATGTGTAAGCAAGACAACGAGGACGTAGAAAGAAATAGAAACACAGGGCCAGTGCTGTCTTTGTGTGTCCGCTTCTTTCTGCGTCCTTGTTCAGTCGTGCTTACACATTCTATCATGGATTCAAACCAACGAGCCTGTCAACATGTTTTAACTAAATTAACCAGCACAGTGTCACGCACGTACAGATAAACATGAACACATCTCGCTTGATGGAGTTAGGAATTGCGGCGGCAGCCACGAGCCAATTGACCTCTGTGCATCTGTCACTTCAACGCGAACAAAACGTCTAAAGCACAGCACATACGAAGCTACCAGCACTACACACACTCTGCAAACATTTCAGATCGCTTTGAAGATGAGGCTCGCACAGGTGCACACTTTGGCCACATTGCAGATCGCTTTCAAGACACACGAGTGCTGGCAATGCATCCCTACGGCATCTGCCAAAGGCGTCTGCTACGGCGTCTGCGATTCGCGTGGCCAACGCCACAGTACACGCCGTGGTTGCCTTCACTCTGTACGGAGTGGCGGGTGAGGAGGACATCGAGGCACCCTAGCAGCCACTGGAGAACGCCCCTCCTCCCTTCCCTGACCCCCCCTGCCTCACGCACCACAGGAGAGGGCACGCATCTGGGCGGCGTTCCTCGCTCGTGCACACGAAATAGAACTGCATTCGCTGGCTCATTTTCACGGGCTTTCACTCATACGGAACCTCACGGCGACGGTGAGAGCAGAAATGCACCTGGAGTGTTCTTATAATTGCTATTACAATAAAGAAAGAAAAAAAAAGGAAGAAATAAAAGAAAATACTCTTATGCATTGCAATGAGTCTTTCAGTTGAGTAGAAAAAGCATTAATATTGTTTTTATACGTCGCCAGCATGGTCGTCGGCCATGTTGTCAGCGCAGTGCCTCCTTGAGACCAAAACTAGCGAAGCCTAGCCAATCTAGTAGTACTCACCAGCTGCACCCAAACCGCAAGAAAAGCCAAGTTGAGCCACTAAGCCGTAAAAGCTGCATTTGTGATCTGCACTATTTGTCACGCGAGTTCCATTCAGTCTTATTCACCATTCATGGCCGGCTGGTGCCATTAATAACGCAGGCTCTAACCATTGACAAAGAGCAAAAAGCATGAAAAAGAATAGCATAAAAGGTATACAGTCCAACGCGACTATATCGAACTCGTTTACATCAAATTATCCTGTATATAGAACAATTTCTGAACACCGTAATGTTAGAATGAGAACATACAGCAAAAAGTATGGTTAAATCAAACAAAAATAGCAGCCGCACTTGATATATCGAACTTCAAGCACCGCAAGATTGTCCCAGAAGTTGGCTTTCCCGTGCGGCAGCCGGACCAGCTGCCGATACCCCCGTCCCTGACAAAGTGGTTTAGCCCAAATGCGTGTGTGCGGCGCTGCTCTCGCTCCCTCGGACAGCCACCCCCTAGAACAAGTGGTTCGACCCACCTCTCACTCTCTCACAGCCTGCGTTTCACCTGCGTGCAATTGCCTGAACTGCCTCAGTGTTCAGTTGGTTCAGTTGCAAGATTGTGAGCATTGTCGCATCCTTGGAAAGCAGTGCTCATGTGCTTCGTTAAGAGGTGGCTGCCGTGAAATGGCAGAATTTGACAATATCCGCAAAGATAGACATTATTGGAAGAGTTGAACGTCGAGAAAAGAAGTCGGCTGTCACCACAGCGTACAACATGCCAAGAAGCACGTTGAGTATGCTATCAGAAAATCAGGCCGAGCTTAGAGCTAAGGTGGACAAGAGCCCTGGTGCTACTGTCGCCAGACGATTACGCATTGCTGCATATGAAGACGTGGAGGCAGCACTGTGTAAGTGGTTCCTTGATGTAAGGTCGCGAAACATCCCTGTTTCTGGCCCCATAATTGAGCAGAAAGCGAAGGATCTCACTTTCATTCTCAAAAGACCCGACTTCAAAGGAGGTTCAGCTTGGCTGCAGCATTTCCAAGAGCGCCACAAGATTGTCGGCCAGGCTGTCACTGGTGAAAACCACGGGGTGGACGTCAGGAGCTTGAACGAATGGATTGAAGAAAATTGGAGTGACATCATGACAAGATACCATCCCCGTGATATACAGTATTTCATGCTGATGAGACGACTTTGTTCTGGCAGATGCTCCCAAACAAAATGCTCGCCTGTTGTGATGACAAGTCCCACAGTAGGAAAATTAACAAAGCCCGAATATCGGTGTTGCTCACCACCAACGTTGTTGGATTGACTAAGTTTCAACCACTCGTGATTGGAAAAAGCAAATCGCCACGGTGCCTAAAGAATGCACTCTCTGTTCCGGTGACTTACAAGTGCAACGGAGAAGCTTGGATGACAAGCGGACTTTTTGGAAAGTGGCTGAAGCCCTGGGACGACGATCTGGTAAGCAAAGGCAGAAAGGTCTGCTTACTAATTGATAATTGTTCCACTCACCACCATTCAGCATCAGCAACACCGAGCTTCGCTTCCAACCACCGAACACAGCATCGGTGCTGCAGCCTGTAGACCAAGGTGTCATTCGTGCACTGAAGGCAGGCTACAGAAAGCACCTTGTGCAAAGGCTATTGCTAAATCTTCGCACTGGCCGGCAGTTGAAAATTGACCTCCCAGGCACAATAACGATGTTGAATGTGTCATGGAACAATGTCAGAAAGGAAATGATTCAAAATTGTTTCCGTCATTGTGGACTCAGTGTTTCCGGTGATGCTGGCACCAGCTCATCTGAAAATTGCGTTGAACCCCTCGACATCAGTGAACCACTCGAGAAACTTGACGATTTGTTAAGACAGCTGTCCAAGTTCCCAGGTGCCATTTGTGATGGGACTGTGGCTGCAGACTTTGACTCCGTTGACGACAATGTTCCCACTACTGGAGAGCTCGCTGACGAAGACACTGTTGCCGATCAGGCTAGGGATCCTGCCGGCGACAGTAGCTCCTGAGGACCCAACGTGTTCAGACCTGCCCACGTGTTCTGAAGCACTTCATGCGCTGAGTATTGTTCGCCGCATAGTGTTTCCACTTTTCATTGCAAAATCACGGCAAGACATTGGCCCGGCAGAACAACGAGCCTCAGAGATCACAACGACTTCCAAGCGCAAACACAGAGGACGCTTGGAAGGGTGAAGCCACATCAACATCAGCATCATTTCGGCGCCGTGCCAAAGCTATGGCCAGAGTCAGAGCGTTGTGGTGTCATGCAAGCTAGGACAAAAACCAGATGCTCAGCATAGAAGAAAAATTGAATATTGTTTAAGCTGTTGAATGTGGCACAAAGAAGTCAGTGCTGGCATGCGAGAGGGTTCAACCATTGACTACGGTGTGTGGCATTTGGAATGCGAAGGAGAAATTACTCGGCAATGCTGGCTACGACTGTGAAAATACCTACGTCGGCTACGAGGTTCGACTTCTTGAGGTTCGACTTTTCGCCATCGTTGTCTCTGTTATTGTCGAAGTGTTGCCTAACAACAGTGATGAAGACAACAAGGAAAGTGACAGTGCGGGCGATTCAGGCCCGACAGTGGCAGATGCTGCACGTTACATCAGCCTCATGCAGGTGTTTGCCGAGAAGAGGGAGCTGGTGGAAAAGCTGGCTTATAGCTTGAGCGAGTTTGAGGCCGTCGTCGTCGCTGCTCTTGTCGCATACTTATAGTATCGCATACATACTTTCATGGCACGAAGTGAATAAATACTGCATGTTTTCTGCCCTTTCATTGCGCTCTCTCGTAATTCCATTTTTGACAGGTAAGTGGGCAATCTCAGGCTTTTTTGGTGAAGCAGCACTACCATTTAGTACATACTTTTTTCGAGCTCCGGCCCACTTCGTTTCAACGAGGTTTCACTGTACAGTTGAGCCCGCTTATAATGAACCTGAGCGTCACGCGGAATTTGTTTGTTGTATACAGAAGTTCGTGATATGTGGGCCACGCACAAAAATTGACATCAATCAAAACAAAAATTTATTGAGAAAAAAAATCCATGATCATTGTCTGCCTCTTCAGAGCACATCCAATGACAGCGGTTTCAAGCTTGTTCAGAGCTGCAATGTGTTCGTCACCCAAGGTCTTAAAATACACAAGATTTCTAAATGCCTCAATATGGCTCACTGCTGTGGTCGCACTTACGGGTGCTGGCTCTGATGGATTGCTGTCGTCGTCTGATGCTTCGGTGTCGCTTAATGCCTGCACATCCCAGATGGCGGTCTCGTCGCAAAACAACTCCTCAACTTCAGCAGCATCGTCTACATCAACAAAATCTTGCCAATCAAGATCGCAGCCGGCAAGGTTAGCGTCAACAAGGCGTCACCACAAGTCGTCATCAGGCTGGCTTTGTTGAGTGTCTTCAATGCCTGCCTCAGGTAATTCGGCGAAGCCGGCCTTGCGAAAACAATTTCGGATGCATTCGGGTGTCACTTCCATCCATTTCGACCGCCGAGTACAGCGAGACCTGCAGAGGCACATTGGCAGTGGGGCAATCAACTGCAATCAGCATCAGCTGCACAACACGGCGCCTGTAGGCCGCTTTAAACGATCGTATTACGGCCATGTCCAGCGGTTGCGCTTTTGATGTTACGTTTGGCGGCAGAAAAAGCAGCTCAACTGCCGTTAAGACAGCTAGGACATGGTGGGCGGTACAGTTGTCGAGAATCAGAACTTTGTGCCCTTTCTTCGCCATGCAGCGGTCAAAATCAATTAGCCATTCCGCGAACAACTCGCGTGTCATCCACGACTTCGAGTTATACCTGTACCGCACTAGTACATATGTGCGGAAGCAACGTGGCCTCTGATTTGCCGATGACAAATGGCAAGCATCGATCGCTTCCATCCATGTTGGTGCACAAAAGCACAGTTATGCAAACTTTGCTGTGCTTGCCGCCAGTACATGTGTCACTCTTCATAGCATGCGTTTTGCCAGGCAGCATTTGATAGAATAGGGCTGTTTCATCGGTGTTATATACATCCCTTTCAGCATAGCTTCATACCTGGGCCAAGTTTTTAGTCATCCACGTGTTGAAGTCTTCGTCGCTTACCGATGCCGATTCGCCGTTGATGGACTTGAATATAATTCCGTGGCGAAGCTTGAAGCAATGGAGCCAGCCATTGCCAGGGGAAAAATCTGGGAAGTCCAGGAGGAACGCTATGTCCTTTGCTTTGGACAACATCAGTGGCCCGCTGTTGGGAACATTGCGTGCTCGAGCATCAAGGAACCACTTTAGAAGCGCGTCTTCAACGTCTGCACATGTGGCTTTCTGTAGGCGCTTCCTCGTCGCGGAGTCCGTGGCGCCACTCTTGTAGACTTCGCCCTTCTCTTTTGGTGTCGTGGATATTGTCGATTTCGACAAACCATACTTTTTCACTAGTTCATGGTTTTTCGTGCCTTGGGAAAGGTCTTTCAAAATTAACAGTTTCGTGGCCAAGTCCAAAGCTTTTCGCTTCACTGTCAAAGTAGACGCTGGCGAATCCGCCATCTCGGATCAGCATGGGAGCACACCACTAGGAAACAACGCCGCCAACGCTAGCACAACCAGCACAATCACAAGCAAGAAAAAGACAGTCGCGCAGTCATGTGAGGCGTGGCGTTAAGTTTTTTTTTTTTTCCGTTTTTGCGGCGATCCCCTCGCCGCATCGCCGCTCCTCCGGTGAGATGCCGCGGGAAAGCCGATTCTCGGAGCATGCACAGCACAGAGTTGGCAGCTCTCACCACGTGGAAAGTGGTCTGCGACACCAAGGCGTTCACTGTAGCCGATCGGCTAGGCTCACGGGCGCTCATTGTAGCTGAAACCGAGCGCCATAGCCCTAATGTATATTTTGACGGTCACGCCGGACTTGTTCGTGATAAGCGAGCGTTCGTCTTAAGTGGGGCCGTTATAAGTGGGCTCGACTGTACTTTCAACTGAATCAGCAGTGCGTTTTTGGCATTTTGTTTAATTTGACACTGCAGATAAGCTGACCAATTTCAATGGTCCCATTGGGGTCACATTATTGGAAGTCAACTGTATTCGGTATTCGCACACCCCTTGTAAACATATTTAGGTCTACAATGCTTTCCATGTAGGAAATATGTTATATTTTGCTACACAAACGCATGAAACTTAAGGTTAGAATAAATTACAAGATACATAGCTACACCTTTTCTTTCATACATGACATACTATTTTTTTGGTCTTGAATGCAAAGAAGTCTCTGTAACCTTCATAGCACTGCTTGCTATGTATGAAACAAAGTAGAGTACTCGTATAATGAGTATTATATATGCAAAAGGTATTTACGGGTTTGTCATAAATGAGGTTCGATTGTACTTATAAAGCAGAATCTGGTTAAGTCAAACTTTACAAAGGTCAGAAATTTATTCTAATAAAAAGGAGTTCGAACTAAGGAGAGCCTTTAAATATGGTGCCTGATCAATGGACGACTTAAGAAAGTGGCGCTTTCTAGTGGCGGCTGGTAGAGAATTATGGGGCCCACATAGGATGTGCCTCGTCTGACTGAGGATAACCTTTTCTTCTACCATCTTAACTAACCACAGCACAGAGGTTAGATAGCCCAAAAATAAGTGTGACCCAAGTGGTCACAAAATCCCGTGTGGACACCACAACCATAGCGTCCCCGCGCAGTTGGTGTGCTGAGTGCATTCATGCTCCAGCACTCGCATTTTGCCGGGCGAGTATGTGTAACGAAGCTCATGAGCTGTGATCTGCTTTTGCTAAACCCACAAAATGCACAGCTTCGACACACTGTTCAGAAGACAACGGCACGCCATCAGAACATGAAGTCTTATGTATATTACAACAAATAAATCTCGATACAAAGAAGTTGCTAAAAGTGGCAATGTGCATCATCATGTAGAAATTTCATTTTGGACTTGTCACGGTATCCTGTGGCAGCTGCAGTATCTAGCTATGCAGCATATGACCTCTAAAACCGAAAGTGACACTCAAAGTTCCCATAACGCCCTTGGCGCCACAAGTGGCACTGACTTCTCTAAAGTCTTCCATTGTGCAGTACTGCGCGCGAAGCCAAAACTGTTACTGGGCTCACATTGCAAAAGTCTCATCTTTCCTCCATTAGAATGAGACAGTGCATGAGAAGAGGTCTAGGTTCCGCGTTAGTCTAACTGCATTAAGATCGTGCCTTGTGCCGTTTACTGTGGGTGCAATGAAAAACGTGTGGCGGTGAGCCGAGAAGGATGGTGACTTGACGCACACCGTACTCCCGCGTGCCCAATGTTGAAGATGACGTGAAAGAGGGCAGCATAGGTGAATGGGTGCGCAGTAATGTGATTGAGCGCACGTGGGGAGTGCCTTCTTGCTACCTTTCAGCCGAATGGAAAAGGAGGGTGTGCGCTGATACGCTTGCTCCGGTTCAGTCTTGGCTGCCCGCACGCCTTTCGTCGTTATTTTTACGGCACGCAACATTATGATAGCTAGCGATGCATCGAACCTTCACCTTGGGCTCGGTTTCCACCGAAAAGTGGTGCATGGGAGTGAGAGATATTGTTCAAAATAACCATTGCATCGTTTTTGAAGTTCAAATCTGTGGGAGTTTTTCTCTATTCAAATACATGGGATGTCGCTGGGACCAATAGAGCAGTTTGAATTATCCGCCAATTCAAATGAAGAGATTTCGAATCATCAGGATTTCACTGTATAATTGCGCACAATTAACGACTGAATACCCACCATTTATCACAGGTTGAAAGACTGCAAGGCCATGGTACGTGGTGACAGCAGCGTCCAAGATGCAACCACCAACACTGCAAACGGACAGCGACAACAAAAGAGCTTGTTTCAAGGACATGAAACAGTCAATCACTTTTAATATCACAAAAAGTTTGACTTCAAAATGCTTTTGTACGATGCTGGTCTGACAAAATTGACACAGTCACCCTGAAAAAAAATTAAGGAGAAACTTTCCCTGCGGAAAGATTTTATCCACAAAGACGATGGATGACCATGGGTGGTCATCCGCTGCTATGGCTACGAGTGGTGCTGCTAGACATTCCCATGGCTGAACCTAGTACACATATTGCGAACATCCAAGATGGTGGACGTAAAGACAATCACGGCTGTCCCAATTGGTGGCAATGTGGACACGGCTTGCACGGGCAGACAGTTACGTTATTGTCCACACTATCTTTTCCTATTGGTTCCTACCATTTCAATTAAATGCCACAATTATTTCTTCTATGCTTTCCTTGGCATCATTGTCTGTTGGCTTCATAGGGTTTATCATCAACAGAACATCTCTAGTGCAATATATCAAGCACTTTTATAGACGTTTTCATTGAGGAGGGTGAGAACCTCCTCTCTGGGCTGTGGCACGGGGGTACACAGTGCATGTGAAGCAGCTTCTGCAATGCTCATGTACAGGGGTTCACACAGAATTACCACAGATCTTGGCAATGCCCAGACCATTCTCGTTGAAAAGGTCTATAAAGATCAATAGTTTTCGAAATCTCAATAAATGTATACGGTCCACTGGCTAGGCAAACAAAAGAGGGCCACCCACGAGTCTCACCTGGAGATTCCCATGGCACAGATGACGGGGACCCATCCGGTGCAGAGCACCTCCCGGGTATAAGGGTTTTGCTTGGACAGATACACCCAGATGGGGACACCCGCCAGAAACAATGAGACCACCAGCGGGGACAGCCACACCACGTCTGCAATGAGAGACAATGGCAACACAACATGAACCCTTGCAGCAGAGGCCTAGTGTAACGTGACATGAGCAATGTAAGCTGTTGGGCAAGTTGGTATGTGTTCACAAACAGGAAAAAAGGAACAAGTTTAAAAAATGGAAGACTACACTAGACTACTGTCAGTTTGACTGCAGTCAGTTCAATTCCAACTGAATATCGTGGCCAGTGCCCATGCATGTCTATAGGCCCAAAGTATCGCTCATTAGATAATAACATTAGTCCTCGCTGGATAACTCAAATGTGGCTCATCAGAACACATGTGCCTGACAACAACAATGGTGACCCCAGTAGTGATCCCAATAGTGGCAGCGTCTGTATTGGCAATGCTTAGGAGACAGTGAATGTGTCAAACACATATCTCTGTTCAAAAACGCCTATTTTCAGCCTGTCCAAACAAGATTTTCATATGAGTGCGTTAGCTCATAATGAATGACTACAGCATGTTCCCGATTATTTGCACACATTTTTTTCCCCCGCGAAAGCTGCTCCAAAAATTGCATGCACAGTGCAACTGGATATGAAATCAAAACCCCATTTACAGTGTTGGCAACAGCCTACTGTATGAGTGAGCCTAGCCAGCGTCACCACCACTGCCATCACAAGATGGCGACAGAAGGACAGGTCTCGCTTTCCTTGCGTACCATGCTCACATAGTGTAACGGCAATGAAGTGCGCTATCAACCTTCAATTACAAAACCTCCTTCCAAAGATAAGTTATTGTACATGGGAAGCTAGTGGCAATACATCGCATAACGTCTTTTTGCCGTTCAGAATTCCATGCGTCGCAGGATGAACTTGTGAAGTCGTTAGTATAGACATGGACCACCATCTTGTTTGCGACTGTTTCGGAGTCGTTTGATAAATACAGAACATAGAACATGCAATGGACCATACGGAGGACATGTGTTTCAGAGAGAGAAATAAATTGCTGCCTGATAGCGATGACGATGGACACTGTGAAATTAAATTTCTACTTTGTGAAGGTAAAATTTGCTGGTTGGAAGCATGCTACATTTTTTTGTGCTAGAAAATCGGAAGCCCATTAGATCTCTTCTTTGTTTAAAAAATATCATTTTTGCAATATTTTTCTATTTTGAATACACAGAAAGTGGGTGGGAATTCGATTTGGAGGCGTGTCATAATCAGCCAATTTCACCCAAATGAACGAGCGGCGTGTTTTGGCGTTTTTCCTGCCTCTTGGTTAATGGGCCCGCTGGATAATTCAATTAATTTTGTCTGTCCCATCAGGATCGAATTAACAAAAGTCGACTGCACTTATACATTTCAATTAAACACAATTAACTTTCTCAATGCTGTCACTGGCTTCATCGTTTTCTTCAAATGGTTGTAACCAAGAAAATTTGAGCCCCTTGGATCCTCTTATTCTTCTAGCTAATTAAAGAGAAAGAGAGGGAGATAAAAAATAAAAGTCACAGTTTTGCCAGAAAGGCCAAGCATCGCTTGTGATAGCAAATTAGTAGACAGCAATACGAAGGACCGTGGCTTTATCGGCCGCAGACTCATAAACATGACCTTACTAATTAAATTAACCAGTGAGGCATCACGCGCCCACAGGCAAACATAAAGACATCTCACATGATGAGTGCAGACGCTCACTGTTAAAACATGGATGTGAAAAAGAGCGGCCGCAGCAATGAGCGAATTGACCTTGGCGCTGTCTCTTGCTTCAATACGAACTAAGCAGCAAGAACACAGTGCACACGAAGCTATGAGCCCTTGACGCACCTAGGCTCTGTGCTCATTGCAGATCACTTTCAACACAGGACCCGTGCCGGCGCGCTCAGCCGCACCATACGCAGTCGCCACCAGAGCAGAATGTTACCTTCCCCCTCTCCTACTCCCGATGCCTTGTGCGAAGTGAAAGATTGGGCGCGCTTCCTCCCCACCTTCCTCCCTTGCACGCGTGAGATCAAGCCATCATCAGCTCACCCTCGAACGCTCTCCCTCACACATGCAGCATACGCACGTGGCCACGGTACTATTGCACTTGGATTTTATGCGGAACATCACGGCAGCGGTGACGCCAACACCAGAAATGTGCCTGGAATATTCATTTAATTGCTATCAGAATAAAAAAAAGGGCGGCACAAAAAATGGACGACAAACCCAATAAAGACAACAGTACAAGTTCACATCCTGTTGTCATTCTTGCCTTACTCAATTTCTCCTGCTAGTTCTTTTTTCCTATTTAAAGTGAGACAGTTTGCTTTATTTATAAACCTTCTACACACTGAATTTTCACAACTATATGATGCCTGCCACTGCGCACCACCATCAACGTATCACGATTAAATCCCGGAAAGGACTGCTCCCTCTGAACAGCCTGCAACATTTTCTTGTGGCAATCTTCATATAAGTAGAACAAGTCTTGTTAGGTTATGATCGGCCTTTCTGTTGCAGTAAGAAAAGCTTCCCAAGCTGCAGTCAGTAACATGACCAAACAATTTTGGGATAGCCCAGTGGTGGTCCTCAGGTTAATTTTGAACATTCAATGCCAACATTCCGACACGCTATGGTCACTCATATGCGACTGTTATGCAACCAAACTGTCTGCACATAACATTCACAACTGCACAATATGAAAACCTGTGTGCACCAACACTTCCTCAAAGAAAAGGTTGATTCCACCATTTATTGCAAAGAGAGATTGGGCAAAGATCACTGCCAAAACTTGTCGACATAAGTAAATAGCTGCACACTTCTAGAAAACTATGTGCTTTAACAAAATGACGCATTTCAAGGCACACATGTGGTGCAGTGAGGATATTCAGGTAGCGTTTGTGATTTCCCTGCATGACTTTGTAGACAACAGAGCCGTTAACCACATATGTAACGGTACCAGAGCCCTTTGCTGCAGCTGCCACAAGGAGAGGGGGCAGAGGGAAAAAAAAACTAGCGCAATGATTTCCGAACGCTCAACCACAGCATCTAAACCTTCAGATGCCCCAAAGCTCTCACGTGACAGCGCACACTGGTGGGCTTGGCACTCGCTTACACATACAAGATGGTGTCAAGAAAGCATGTCTGCAACGGAGCAGAGTTCTACCTTTGTATTGTCGCCCATTGCCTATTTTCACAACCTCTGGTTGTTTAACAAAACTTGACAAAATGGTACTCTTAATGTTACAAATGCCGTAGCTATAACTATAACACTGTGAGAACTACGTTTGCATAAAAGGTTTTTTAATCTTATACATATTTTGTTGGCATTCTATGATGAACGCGTCCTGCAACTTAGTTGCGGGACAGCGTGTCCTCAACATTGTCACCTTTGTATCCGTGGTGAAAGTCTGACTACCGTCCACTAACCACCAACGAAAATGGGCAAAAGAGCCAAAGAAAGCTATCTGCTTTGTAAGAAGACTAAAGGAAAACATCGATGCTTACTGATTTGTTGATAGAGCAGGCTGCTGACGCCCGCAAGCAGTGCCAAAGTGGTGAGGTCACCGAGTGAGGCTGCGATGGGCGTGGCCACGTTGTCCGGGTTCAGATGCCACTTCCGAGCCAGTATCACAACACCTACCATCAGGGAACCTACGAAAGCAGAAGGAAGATCAATTGATTGATGGATGGAGGGTCTAATTCTGAAACCTTCCATTCCTCAGGCCACTTCTTAACCTTACGTGGGCAACCATTCATGCCTCCTTACCATGAAATTATGGATGGAGGAGGCAATTACATTCTGAAAGCTCCCTTCACCCACCCTCATAAAAGCAACCCTTAGCCACCAGAATTGACGTAAGGCGGCCTAACCTTAATGAAGGCTTCTTCACTGAGGTAAGGAACACTTCAACCCTGATCAATGATCAGGTTTAATGTCCTTAGAAGCAACACAAGAGGGAATCCAAGATGCCATAGTGGATGGCTTTTTATTTTCCGCCATTAAATGCAAACTGCAACAAAATTTTCGACTGTGTAAAAAGGCCAGTTTCATGTAATTTAGACATACAGTAGCCTCTGTGCAAAATTTTAAGCTTCAAAAGCGAGATGGTGCACCACAACATACTCATAAAAACCGATGTTTTTTAACACCAAAACTGAAAAAAAAAGTGCCGTTATTACCAGTTGCCAGAGTGAAGCTTGACTTAGACTGTAGAGCACCAGTGCACGCCTTGTTTGCTTTGCTAGCTTGTACCATGCTCATGTATCAGCAGACATGTCCCACACATTCACTAGCAGTAGAGTTACTATACTATGCTAGCTGCTTTGTCCGCTGTGCCCGTGCTGTTGTGGGCTAGCGATTTTCTTTTAATGTGACACATTCTTCTTTGAGCCAAGCCGGTCTTCTGTATCTGGCTACCTACATTTCATGAGCAGAGCCTCAATGCGTTCCAGCTCTGCTCGGAGATGAAAAGTACATTGGGGTGACCCAGCTAAGTCCACGGATATAGAGATATGGAGACCTTGGACATACAGTCGAACCCACTTATTCAAGTGCTCAAGTGCCATGAAAGTTGCATTGTTATAATCGATAATTCTTATAACCAAGCTGCATGAAAAAAAAAAAGAAAAATGGGGAATGGCAGAACTTTTGTGCAAAAACTATAATGGGAGGGAGGCCAGTGCCTCTACCTAGCACCTTCCTCCATCCAACTACTGACTGTGTTAAGAGGAAGCTTTAGCTCGGGCCTAACTCTGATGTGATGTATTCTAATACATGTAAAATGCAAAAATGTTTTTCCAAGTCAACCCATGGACCCATTTTAATGAAATTTTATTTTATTAACTTATTGTTTTATTAATTAATTAATTTATTCATTTATACATACCGCAGCCTCAATGAGGCTACTGCAGGAGTGGGGTGAACAACAAACATACAAACATTTATAAACAAGCTTGTATGAATTGTTTCAGTGGTAGTGAACGGATGTTGCCTGGTAATGAATTCCAGACTTCAATTGTTGATGGAAAAAAACTGTTTTTAAAGGAATCACTGTGGGCAAAAAAGATTGAAATATTCAGTGCATGGTGACTTCTCGTACATGAGGGTTTGGAAAAGTAAAATAGTTTGACTGACTGACTGAATAGTTAGACGTACAGATCTGCTATCGCGGACAGCCAATTTTTTATGCGAACACCCCCTGGCACGCTTGGGACTCCGTAGCCCCAACCCACGGGCCGCTCTTCTTCCAGCTTTGATTCCTCCGCTACCACTTGGGTGCCCCATAGATCCTGCGCCACCTGCTTCATTATAACCTCAGGTGCTCAGGTGCTGAGGCCTCCGTTTGCCGGTTACATGTGCTCTCCTGGAGCAGTGCTTGTAAAAAAATCCAATCTATCGTCGGGACGAAAAAAGTGACTCGCGGCTTATACTACACCAGTCAGAACCTTGCCCCTTCAGACACAGCGATCACCAAATGCGGCGTCTGTGCCCACTGCCTCACCGCGCGGCCAGCCAGCGGCGGGGCGTAAACAAACTCGACCGCACTCCGCAATTCCGGCATGTCTAGGGGACAAACGCATGCAATATGCGCTTAGAAACCTCCTCCGTAGTGCCTAGGCAGAGTCACATTGTGATTTTGCACTTTTGGCTACCCGGGGAGCCAGAGCCAGCCAGATCGTATTCGTTTTTCTCGGGTTGCTCCGCCCACCACGCTACGCACTTCCGCCGGGCGTTCGTTTTGCTCGGGCTGGATGATTCTGGCTACCCACGGGCTTCCAGAACCTGCCAGGACGATTTTGGTCGAGCTGCTCTCTGGAAGTTCTCTGGCTAGCAGATGACTAAAAGAGGTGATGGGCGCTCGCCTTCACGGATTGCAACGCGGGCGCTTGAGGACTTAAATTTACCTCGCTCAGCCAACTGTCTACGGTCATCTTCAGATTTGCTTACTTCTAGCATTATCTTTTTAGGTGCTAACGCTCCGTTCCGCATTGCGAAGCGGTGTGATACGAGCCGTGATGAACCGTTTGAAGCTTTTCTGTGTGTGTGTCCTGCTCATGGCTTCTTCGCAGCGGTGATTAGCGGTGATCAGCGCGTCGCGCTCTCATGCATGCATGTTATCTGCATCGTGTTCCACGCAAGTTGTAGGTGCTCATTCACACATTGCGGTACATTTTGGTTTCGTCTTTTTCAGGCGGCGTTCCTTTTCACATATCTCGCGTATGTATATATCTCCTTTTTCTGCAGTTCGCGAAGGCTTTGCAGCTAGACCGTGTTCACTCCATCTCTCCGTCGTATGCTTGGGCGGCAGCTCGAAACCGATATGTGTTCGAACTGCAGGCTGTTAATCTAAGAATGCACTGATTAATAGGCACACGTACATTAGCCACACGTACATTGGCTTATTGCTCCCATGATCGCGACCAATGTTTTTCATGTGAAACGTTTCGCTGGTCACAGGCGGCGTGCATTTTCATCTGCCAGCCGCGTCCCCAGCTCCTAAATTAGGGTCAAAATTAGAAGCACCATCAGCCACAACAAACTTTCCGAAATCGAAGCCCAAGCAGGTAGGCAAGAAACTTTATGCGTATGAGACGGACCCGATAAGCTGCTTTTTCATGTCTTGTGATGACAACGCCAACTCGTCAATGTCGCCGATGGGTGACGTGATCACTGCGAGCAGGGATCCTCGAGCTATCATTTTCGAGTATACAATCACTTATGCGTGATTTCGCGTCTTATCATCCGCTGTGTCGGAGGCCATCTGTTGCGCTGCGCAAGGTGAGGTTGGCCCAGTGCACGTCCTGCGCAGAGTCGCGCGAAATCACGCGAAAGTGATTGTATCCCTGAATGCAACTATATATTTTCAAGTTAGCAAAGGATAAGTGGGCCGACATTGCCGAGCTTGCGCCGGCCTCGCCGGGCACTGCCATGCTGGTGACATGTTTACATTTGGCCAGCTGTACCAGCGTTCGATTTTTCAAACTTTGGGCAGGTTCGAGTTGTCTTGGGATTCCAGCCCACGTGACTTCCTATCGGAACCGGAACTAGCTGGCTGCCAACGGGCTGCGAGAACTCCGAAAATTGAAGAGGCCCTCTGTTTTCTCCTGTGGCCCCCCTTCTGCCTTGTTCGAATACATCCAAAGATTTGGAGAGTTGGTTCACGCTGCAAATAATGTACAGACAGCGTTGTCCATGTGCCGTCATCATGTTCCCTTCTTCTTGCCCCTGTGGTCATCCTCAGCACTCCTTTTTCAGTGATTACACAATTTGCGAAATTGATTGAATCCCATTCTCTATTTTCCGTCTTCCATCATCAACCAGCCAACTAAGGATGCAGGAAAACCAGCTAAAGAGAGGCAGATCCCCTTTCTTGACTAAAGTGGTGACTGTGCTTCTAAGACACTCCATGGTGATTCTTGGAACAAAAGTGTTGGCAGCTGGGTTCTCACAGCGGCTACATAAATGCACTACACTGAAGGTGTGTCCTCAAGCAAGTCCTCATTGTAGGACTCACTGAGGAGCGTTTTGGAGTTTTGGAAGTGTAGCGTCTTCTTCAGTCAAGGCCCAGTGAAGCCATTGTAGAGCAAACAAAACAAACACAAAGAACAGAAGATTGGACACCACGGGTGCTACGCTAACAAATGGTCTTGAGACAAAAAAAGGATAAAAAATAAACAAGTAAGAGGGCCCACTGCAGGAGAAAACTCTTTTACTCATGGACAACTTCCTGCGGCAATGAAGAGAAAGCTAGAGGGGCAGCGCCTCTGTGTTACTGCCCCGAGCATTCAGACTCCATTTGACAGCAGTTTTGGTGTCTTGAAACAGACAGCGAATAAGCACACCTTTCATTTGTGACTACATCGCATTTGCCCTGGACATGAAGGAGAAAAGCAGAAAAATAAGTCAAATTTAACACTAGGTGACTTGCTTTGTGTTAGTTTGCAGTTGCCAATAACATGTTTGCCTTCTCTTCCCCCTACATAAACTAACGAGGATGAGAGTGTGGCACTTTTCCAGAAGCGCCCTTAGGTGCATGTTGCCTGTACAGCTTTGTTTGCACTGCCACAGAATGTTGTCCACAAGAATAATAAGGTAACCTGTCCTTGGGCGAGTTGGTTGGTGAAGACATTGTAGAGCAAATAAAACCGACTCAAAGAACAAAAGAGCGGACGTGCAACCATGGTGTCCGGTCTTCAGTTATTTGATTTATTTGCACTACAACAACTTCACCGAGTATCAACCAACTTGTCCAAGGACAGTTTATATTGAGCCAATGCTCGTTTGTGAATACGGGAGCGAGTGGCCGCAGGAAACGGGGACAACCCTCACCGAGCAGCAGGCTGGCCACGCTGGCGGTGACCATGCTGCTTGCACACAGCATGACCGCCTGGGCAGAGTCAAAGTGGCTCTCGGTCAGGTATCCCATCAGGACGGCAAACAGGGACGCTAGGAACGCCACCACTGTCGCCTGGCACTGAAAACATATA
The DNA here is from genome assembly GCF_050947875.1 of Dermacentor variabilis. NCBI lineage: Eukaryota > Metazoa > Arthropoda > Arachnida > Ixodida > Ixodidae > Dermacentor > Dermacentor variabilis. The sequence continues at coordinate 84,084,276 of NC_134573.1, forward strand.
CAAGCACACAGAGAAAGCTTACTATAATGCAGTGTTACTTTGTAAACATCACCTAAAATAAACATGGTTAAACCTTGATATAACAAACTTCAATATGACAAAGTTCTCGATATAACAATGTGTTTAACTTTTCATAACCTCTTGTCCATAGAACACCGTGTGTTTAGAACCTCAATGTAACAAATCGTGTTAGTATGCCATTTCAGTATAACGAAATTTCACTGCCGCCACAAAGTAATGCCAAGACAATAAATGGAAACTTCCGCAGACACAGATGGTCAAATGATTGAATTACAAGCAGCTGTTTGCAAATGCGCCTCTTAAATCGCGCCTTGCGGCAAGAGTGACTTTCTAGTGGAGCTACGTCATGTTCCATATGAAGTCCAAGTGCGATGGGATCTTGGTGCGCATCTCGGCCGTTGCTGCGTATGGCAGTAAGCGCGGCTGAGTGCATAGGCAGGCCGCGCACTCTGCTTTAGAGGTAATCTGCCACGTGTGCAAAAAGTGGGCATGCCAAGACAGCGTGGCACCATGTAAGCTGTCTTACCATGTGTTTAGTATTGGAGGTCACGTAATCTCGAGCTTCGGTGACCCATTATAGCAAGAGGCAGAGGAAGCATTTGTCCTCCACTGGCGGCGCTTTTCACGATAGCATCGTCCCAGTGCGGATGACGCTATCAGCCACTGGGGTGGAGTACACATGAAAGTGTGGCTGGCTTTGCTTAATTCGTACCACTGAGAAAATATCATTGACGTACATGGCATGAAACCGTATCATTCGTCACTGACTCCCAAATTTATCAAAATGAATGGTTTTTTCATTCAGGTTTGCTTTTTTCGATCGCCCGATAATTTGGACAATTCTGCAGCCCCTTTTCATGCAAGAAGAATCCATCGGCAACTGTACTTAGTTGCATAAAAAGTTGCATTTCAAAAGAACAAAATTTCAATATAATGAAAATTTAGGATTTTACAGACTGTTATATCGAGGTTTAACTGTATAATGTGCCTAATTATCCATCTATTGACACTGCCATAGAAGCGCATTGCCAAAGTGACACCGGTGTGGGAAAGTCAAGGTGACACCGAATTTGCCCATGCAGCCAAGTTTATGTGCAAGTTTATGTGCGCACGTGCATGTGGATGTGTGCTCGTCAATCTTGGTAAGAGCCATGCCATGCAACTCCCCCACTATGCGACTCCGCACAGGAGGGCAGGGAGCATACCTGAATGAGGGCCATGTTCCCGGCGGCCATGGCCACGCATTCGGCAGCGGTGTCCATGTTACCCAGGTTGGCCTGCGTTGAGAGGCGGGCGGCCAACGTCATCTCCAGATTGCCCTTGAGGCCCAGCAGTGCTGGCACCAGAATGAACAGTTCAGTGACGTGCTTGAACGCCGGCCACTGCTGTACCGCATCCAGCACCAGGCCGGCGCCCACCGTGCCAAAGCCAGCCGTCAGGAATGGAACAAAAACCTGCACAGCACACAACAGGTCAGCCGTGTGAGTACTGAAGGCTTGTTTGATTTCATTTGAGAGATTGAGATGAGATAATTGAAGACTAGAAGGTGTCACTAATTACAGCACTATCCTGGATCAAGAAATGCTGCTGCTTGTTTCTGAGAATGGTTGTGTGCCTGAATGAATGCACTAGTCTAGGGCACATGAAAAGACTCGCAATGACAAGAAGAATGCAACAGATTAGAGTCCTTTGGAATGTAACACCATGAATACTAACAACCCACACATGTGCGAAAAACAGCTCGAGAAATGCACAAGTGACTCACAATACGCACACAATATGCACACTATGCACACAATAAGACCAAATCTGCTGTCTATAAGTGGAAATGGTCAACAGATGTGTTTCACTACTGGGGAAAGCAGACAACTGAGCCTTTCATGCCTGGCTGCATAGAGTTTCTAAATAAATACCCTAGAGGGAAATGTGGCGCTAGTGTCTACGGGGGCTCTCATGAGCGTTGCCTCAACCTACATGGGAATGATGGGAAGTACAGGCTTCGCATTGACTTCGATCTTTAGAGTAGTGGTGTTTGCTTGCGGCACAGTAAACGAAGCTATACTCAAATATTATTGCGTAAAATCTAATTTTATTTACGCAGTGTGTTATATAATGTACAACACGCTACATAAACTTTGTATTACTTTGAGATGAAAACGTGGTTTACTATGGTTTATCACCAGAGTATGCATTCTTGTGCAATCCTGTTCTCAATTTAATGGCAGAGAATAATTATTTATTTTTGAAACAGCAGTAACAACCGCGCATGTACTTACATAAAAATACTATTCAAGTATTTATGGAAATAAAAATGTTGTATTGTGAGAAAGTGTTGCGCCCTTGCGCGGAATGCTACAAGTGTCGTCTGCTACGATGCCTGCTCGCTGCAAGCGCGAGACTTTTCTTGCAGACGACAGGCACTTGCGAACTCTCTCGCTCTTTCGAAAGGCTGCGTCGGCTGTCACGATTGCTGAACGTCTTCAAGTACTTTTAAGCACATCTGCTGCACTGCTAGCTAGGACGCTAGTGGCCTCCTACAAGTATGCTTCATCATATTTTATATTGACATATAGCTTCCGAAGCGTTATGGCGTGGCTTTGCACCTACCCATTTTGCGACACTAGACTACAGCCAGGAAGCAGCAACCTTTCCTACCACAAGTAAGTTTGTGCTCTCAAAGTCCTAAAACACGCATTTAAATGAGCACATAAACGAGCAATGCATAATAAAGCCCTCAATAAAATTTGACTGTCAAGCCACTAGAAGTACAACTGTATGTGTGTTGTATCAGTGGTGCCTTCTTTTTCCTATTCTCAAGTTTCATAAAGCACGTAACGCTACAGCACCAACCTAACACACTTAACAAACCAAGGTCCAAACGCTCAAAACATCTTCTTTCAACGTTTACGATGCCGTCACTTTCTCTTCAGGGCTTCTACACAACACCGCGACACAAACATTGTCCCAGTCACTGGCCCAGCGTGCTATCGCCACTTCGAGCAACATAACAAAGGCAGATAGCCTTGCGTTGCACTGTCCCACTGCAGGTTATAGCAACTGCACTTGGAGCAAAACCAAAACTGCCAAAAAAATACTTGTAGACTAGTTCGCCAGTCAACAGAATGCCAATCTGAAGCCTGTACTTCCCATCATTCTCATGATGGTTGAACGACCGCATCGCCAGATTTCCCTCTAGGTATACTAGTATGAAACCCTATGCCTGGCTGACAGGAAAAGCACCAAAGTGGTTTGACAGCCCTTACCTAATCGCATCGGTAGCCTTTATCACAAACCTATCCTTAAAACCTGATGCAGAATGTGCAGTTTTACTTGAGAAGCTTCATGAAAAAAGTTCGCCAAATTATTTACAAAACTTGAAGGGGATTGTTCTACGCTCTGTCAACACATAATTGTAAAATAAACATAAGCGTGTTTGCACATCAAGGAGAAGTGATGGTCATTTACACTACCTGTGCTTCAGCCAAAATTGCTTTCTCCTTACCGGCTATAATGCCTGTCACCGCCCTTTGGTCTATCTCAAGTTGTTCTGCTGTCCGCACCTGAATTGCTACAACGCGAAGTCGTTCTTTGGTGATGGCAGTCTCTTCCTCGGTGGCTACATCGGCAGCTACATCGGCCACGATGTCCAGGCAGATAGCTCCACCAGGGGACAGCGGTCGATCACTGCCACCAAGTGCCACCTGGTGTGAGCAAAACAAGAAACCAGGCAATAAACATTTATCCAGTACACAGATCATCACTATTTTGCACAGCTCAAGCTCAATAGCCTTTTTTTTTAAATTTAATTCAGAGCACTCGCTTCATTCACTGTCTGAAAAGACCCTAGTGCGCATTTTTAAGTAAACGTATTCATGCACACAAAAGCTTTCTGGGTTCTTATGGTGAATTATTCATGTGAAAAGTTAAACAGTTCTTACATTTGTTCTTCACAGACATTCCCAAAAGTAAGAGAGAGCTTGATCAAGCATGAAATATGAGTGCATGAAAATAGTGTGTGAATGGCTGCTAGCTTACTGCACACCTGGTCAGAGAGTGGAGCTAGAGAAGCTCCCCGTGGTGATGGAATGTGCGATTCCTTTCTGCAGCTCAAGGTGACAGGGTACAAATGCAGTTCGCTTTTCTTTAACTACAGCAGCAATCTTATACCTAGTGCCCAGTTCTTTTATTTCACTCAACAACCGGCGATCATAACCGATGTGTAAAAATGTAACTCAATTCATTTTAAAAGTGGCATTGAATCCCACCTGCTGTTTTCTAAATGGGAATAGAATATGTTGTGCTGGTATAATCCCAAAGCATCATATTGTTTACATTCTATGAAACATTTGTTTTGTGTAATGACACTTATGCGCACTTATTCACTATACCAAGTCCTCCCAGTACATCCACCAGCAATTGCACATTTTCTCTTTCAATGTCCTATGTCGTGTTGCAGGTGAACAGCACGTGGGTGGAAAGGCCAATGTGAAGCAGTGCTTTCCGCCTCTAGCTTTGTGTCTAAAGCAATAGGTGAAATGAAACGAAATGAAATCAGGTACAAGAAATAGGAAACCAAGCATGCTTTGTGTGCGCAGCCAACCTTGTTCGGTAGGCAGGAGGGGTCCTCTTCGTCCAAGAGCTCGGGCCGGGGCTTGCCCTCGAGGGTGGTGAGGCGCGGCAGTTGCCCATTGAGCAGGGTGGCACTCTCCGAGTAAAGACTGCCGTCAGGGGTGCTTGCCGCCGGCACAACGGCAAACAGGGCCTCCGACGGGGTACGGCTGAAGCCCTCATTGGCAACGCCTCCTCCAAGTGAAAGTCCATCAGGCGTCACCCTGCGACACCACAATAGGCAGTCAGAGCAAGCTGCATGACACAAACCCAAAAGACAAACACTGAAGCTTCTGTGACTGCGATGGCTGCAGCCTGCTATCCAGGCAGAAGTGGCAAAACTTGAGTGCCATTTCCGAAAAGGACAATGGTTTGTGACAAGGTTTTACACAGCACGTTTCCGCTGGAACACCGCTCACAGGCGGGACACTCTTAATGCTTTCCTTTAAGCTTGGTCTGCAGTTTCCCAGTGGTCGCTCTTTAAAATAAATGTGAAGGGATCCTGGAAATATGTTCATTTGATCAGGTATAAGGCCTAATAGAAGCGCACTACAGTTATGCAACACCGATCAGGGGTCCTAAAGCTGTTATAGTTATCACACAATGCTGCTTACTGACTTTTCTTGAATGTTGTATGTAGCAAGGCATTTCTGTTCCTACTAAAATGATGATGCCGTGTGTTGCATACTGTATGTCACTATGAAGCGATCCGCAAACGTGAATGCGTGCCTAATCCCCACCTGCCAACTCTCCTGGATTTTTCATAAGCTTTACCAGTTTGGGCACATTCTATGATTTTACAAAATTACGTCATGTTTCACCTCCCCTGTCTGCAGCACTTTTACAAATTTTAACATTCACAGGTTGGCAGGCGCGACCTGGTAACTAAATGCAACCATATTTCATTAGCTTTTGCAATGGATAATTCAGATTGCCTTTTGACTCAACAGTGTTCAAAAGTCCTCAACGACAAAGTGGCCCTTGCTTTAAACACGTCCTTTACGTTAAATTTTTAGATAGCTTGAACCTATATTGCAGTTCCTGCAGCAAATATATGTGCCTGCATTTGACTATACCATATTCAGTTTATTTTCGATTCAATATGTGATAGTATTCATATTTGAAAATGTTGATATTAACCCACCTCTAGTCTGGAGTGAATATAGTGGCCTTAAATAAGTGTTGCAGGACCCTTTAAAGACCCTAAAGGGAAACAACATGTCATTGCAGCTAAAGTATTCTCTCAAAATTCTATCTTAGTTAATTTCACAGTAAAAGGTTGATTACTCGAACAAAAATTAAAGTCAAACATCCCTTTCTTGAACATTGCACAAGAACCCCAATGACAGTAGTACTGTCACTTTCTCTCGTATTTGCACCATTGTGGTGCAATACAAGTTCTGCAATCTTGTAAAGTCTGTGGCTAATTTCGAAATATGGAAATAAACAATTTACTAGGCCCAAGCAGATGCCGTCAAAATCTACCCCCTCGCCCCCCATTGTGAGCTGGTGCGGGTATTTCAATGCGGAATTGCCTTTCTTTTCTGCATGGTGGTGCAAGACGACGACGATGGCAACTACACATGTGGCACGAGGATCGGTGGCGGAAGAAAAAGGAAGAGGAAGACACAAGTGAACGGGCAGCTGCAGCCAGGAGGGCCAATCGAACGAGGGCCGAGCAAGGTTTGTGGAAGGAGTGGAGGTTCGTGGAAAGAGGGCTACCCGGGTGTACCACTGGGCAGCCTCGGATGGGTTGCGAGCCACCGAGCCGAGGTCCTGCACGTGTCCTGTGCCTGGCCGGGTCTTAAGATCTTGCAGTTCCTGTGCGCCCGGGAGTCTGGTGCTCTCGCAGTTCCGGCATCAGAATCTTGAGCCGCCAACCAAGCGGCTGTAGCTGCGTCCCCACGACTGCCTACCCAAGCCAGCTCCAACACATCCGGCATGCCAACGAAAGTTCCTACCACACGTGAGCGACCACGGGGGGGGGGGGGGGGGGGGGGGGCATATGCCGCGACACCCGGACTTTGTGCGTTACTGGGCGAGTGACTGAAACTCTGTAGTATGCCGCGTCGTAAGAATTTATACACTAGAAGATAATCTGTGCTAGAGAATTTTACTTGTTTATGTGTAAGAGAATAGTGTGAATTATATGTCCACCTGTGCAACCTGCGATGGCCGCGACACCCGGACTTTGTGCGTTACTGGGCGAGTGACTGAAACTCTGTAGTATGCCGCGTCGTAAGAATTTATACACTAGAAGATAATCTGTGCTAGAGAATTTTACTTGTTTATGTGTAAGAGAATAGTGTGAATTATATGTCCACCTGTGCAACCCATCCCGTTACCGCCTTCGAGTCTTTTCTCACCACATCGCACGTCAACAAACGTGATGGTCCACGTGATTACTTACATGCATCTTTTCTGGCTTACCGAGCCTGTCCTACCGAGTTTTTCAGTGTTGTAGAAAGGTAAATTAATTTTTCTCTATAGTGTCCCTTTAGACAGATGTTTCTTTGCAAAGCTCTTAGGCACTGCAGTGCACTAACCTTTCCAGGGGGTGCTCCCTAGCAGGGTTGACTTCACGGGGCGTGGTGCTCCCCTGACCTGCAGCCATGGTGGCTGGATGAACTGCTGTCTGGCAGCCTCTGCAGCTGGCTCGCCACACAGGTCGGAGGGAAGTAGCTTTCACACAGCCCTGCACAGGCCGGCCCATTCATCAACATGCATACTCTCTCGAAATACTTGAACTAGGATTCCTGAACAACTAGGCCAATCTACCACTTTGCTGAAAGAGTTCTCATTCTTACCACAGACAGAGCCAGCATGGTATCGCTAACTGTGAAACAGCTCCTGGTATATCAACCATGAGCTTTCTCCTGGTTTACTCAGAGTAAAATAATAGATGTTTGCAAGAGAACAAAAAGCATGCGACAAACACAGACTCTCTGGTGCTTGTTCTCTGTCATAATGTCCAACTATAAGATCTGTTTCTTTCACTGACTGAGACTAATGCATCGCAGATTTTACCTAGTTGTTCTAGTGTAGTTGTAACAATTAGGAAATTCCAATATGTTTTCACCATCATGTTTGACTGTGTGAAAGAGTCATTCACCCTGCTAGAACTACAACTGGCCACAGCTTTTGTAGTGAAATTTAATTAATGCTGGAGATGTAAATCCTGCTACATGCACAGCTCGTATGACACCTGTTGCTAACAATAAGGTGGTATGGTGGTGGCAATAACACATCATGTTCAATGTACTCGGGAAGCTCCACTAGCATTATGACACTAAATAAATCTATCCACTCTTTCCATCATGCAACTGTGACTCCAAAACACGACTCAGAAGTTAAATGCTTTCAAAGCCACTGTCACACACACAATTTTCCCTTAATTAAACACAAATCAACTTCAGAAATAACACAGTGCCTTGACAAAACTGAAAGGTAAAGAATAACAAGCCCTGCTAACAACCAGTCCTACACCTAGTGTGGTGAGTGGCTTCAGTCTTGGTTTTGACGATAAAAAAATGACCCAGCATTTGTGTCAATGTTTTGTTCAACACTGCACTGAGTTACCAAAATCTGCTCTGTCCTGAAGCAAGTTGAATGCAAAATGAGACGCTTACATACCTTTGGTGAGCAAACTGACGTACATTCTATGAAGCTCTGGAAACGTCTGCAATTCAGAGAGAGAATGAATCATCACAACATAGCTAATAACCCAAAGGCTTATAACAAACTGCACAAAAATAATAACATTAAAGAAAAACAAAAAAAAAAAGAAATGCAGCTGCGGAAGTATCCTTCCCAGAATGAGCCCCTGCTCTCCACAGCAAGAAATGCCAGCTGTTCGCCAAACAGCTGCAGGTACGAGCAGCAACCGTACGCGATAAAAAACAGTGCAATGGCAGTCAACTTGAAAGCAACGTCACTTCCAGCTAGTTTTCCCCAGATGGAAGAATGCAAGTCACCGTCTCTCTTTTTTTAATATTTTGCAACTGCGCTGCTTGACGTACGAGTTCGCTGCGCCAACATGCTGCCCTTTCCACGTGCGGAAGACATGTCACCACCTGAGAAAGCATTGCTTGAGAGAATACTCGATATGCTGCAGCAAATAAACACAGCTTCCAAAGAAGTATACACGCTGACTGCAAATATGACAGCTGCAGACAAAGCAAGATGGTAACATCAGGATCGAAAAAGCCTGGCAAAATTAACCGCTCACTCCCACCTAGCTCATTTTACTGGCATTCTAGCATTTACACGCATTACACACATGCCCATTCAAGTCCTACAGGGAAATTAACAAGGAAGCCTTAGCTTGGGGCCTAATTTGGTGCCGCCTATTCAGATACATGTAAAACGCGGAAATGACTTTATGGTATAAACCCTGGACCGATTTGAATGAAGCTTGTTGGACTTGAGTGAGGGAGTTAAATTCTAGTGACTGCAAGAATCTGAGTTTTGATTTACCATCTGGGATTTTTTACACAAATAGACAAACGTTGGCAAAAGAAAAATAAATAAACAATGCACGAGGTTTACAAATCTACAACTGTGCTCCTAGAACAGACATTGAAGTAATGTCACTTTTATCCATCAGAGCATCTAAAGCGGACAAATCCAATATGTGAATTTACAGCTTACGTTAACTTGTTACAATGTTTACGTGAGCTTTGCAAAAGTCTTGCAAACTAGCGATACACTTCAGAGCGCTGTACAATACACTGATTTTATCCACTTTAGATGTATCATTAGGTGCAGTTTTAAGAACTTGTATCGTTTTTCATTTGCTAAGTTATGACTTGTAAGCTCTAGTCCTTTCTTTTTCAATTTTCAACAATTTTTATAGAAACATCGGTGCCCTGAATAAAAAATCTGCTTTCAACAGTGAGTAGATTTTAAGATTTTTCGTTTAACTGCAACAAATCTAATCAAATTTGGCACAATGATTGCTGAGAAAAACGATTTCTCCATTCTCATCCATTAAGATAGAAGCCCCTGAGCTATACCTTCCTCTTAAGTTAAACTAGATTGAATGATGGAGATATTTACAGTGCTGGAATGGCAAATAGGCTACTTGTACTGCAAGCAAAGCATTAGTGAGTTGGAACAGACACAAAAGTTTTAAAGAATGATTGGAAACTTTTACCGGTGAGACACAGTATTAAGTTTAAGAATAGACAATGACTTGACCCAGCATCCTGAATAAATGTTTCCTGCACAAGAACTGCCAGAATATGGGAAAGTGTGAAATCTTCTACAGGTGAAATCGTGGCTGATGTGACAGTTGGGGTGTGAAATTGTAGTATGAAATCTCTGGCCTTCTTTTTCTCTGCTAATGGAGAAATGAGGACAAAGTTTTGACAACACAATTTACCAGTCTAAGTTGATACAGTGTCTAATATATGTCTATATCTCAGCAACTAGTGCCTACTATGAAGTATGACAGACTTTGTCTTAAAGGAGTACTACTGACGTATATTTCAGGCTGTAGAAACTCTGTCATATGCTTCACACACTTAAAATAATGGCATTTAGCAAGCACCATGGGAGGGAGACACCTATAATTGATTACTAAGGGTAGCCTCAATATCTAGGACTTCATTTCGTTGACATTATCATGATGTCACGACACATCTATGTCCTAGGGGTACAGAAACTGAAACTGGTTTGCAGAAACAAGCATTAGAGCAAAATATTTAGGGCGCTCTGACACTTGCCGGTATTCGAATGCAAAAGCATTCTTGGCATTGTCAGACCAGTTTTTCTTCCAGATATCCAGCTACCTCTACAAAAATGTGGGCCAATCCCAAAGATAATGCAGCCTCAAAATGAGGGCAGTTTCCAAGGTTACATGCCACTATTCAATAAACTTCTTTGATGCCAACTTATGTGTATGTGCCATTCTATACGTGCTGCTCTTCAATGAACTTTGTCCCACTCCCGAGACAATAGCTCACGTAATTTGCGTGCGCCCTCAATATGCGGCCGAAAGAACAACACTCGAATCTACCGTTGACTGCTTGGACTCCCGCCCCTTCTCGGAAGAAACGCTTTTGGGCGCGTGGAGGAGTGTTGACTGTGCCCAACGTGCCACAAGATCACTTTTGAACTTTCCAAGTGAGACTGGTTTAGATGACCGCCTCTAGAACCTGTGAGACGTGCAGTCAGTGCGAAATGTGTTTGCGCAATAACTTTTTGCGACAAGATTACTTTTTGCGTGGACAAGATTACTCTTGCGTGTATTGCGCCTACAGTGCGCATCCACATATTGGACAACATGTACATAGTATCTCATTGTACCATAACATAATCACCCACCACCTACCTTTCCCTGTATTCACTTTCCCTTTCCTCAGTGAGGAGTAGCAGGCTAGAGACACGCTCTCTAGGCCGACCTCTCCTCCTTTTTTTTCATTAAAATCTACTCCTCCTTCTCCGACGCCAACTTGGGTCTCTGTCTATATGCAGCTGGGTATATGCGAAGACTTGACGTCGCCACAAGGTACAGCATGTCCAGAGAGAATAGGGAGAGAGGAGCCCAGCACGCCTCATACATTAGGCGTTTTAGCTATTCACATACTTGGATAGTCATTGTAGATGAGTCCTGCCCAAATGTTCTTTTCTGTAAGATCATTTAATGCAGGAAAATGACAAGTCGAAAATACCTTGTTGGTGCTCCTCTGAGACAAACTGTTAAAGCAAGTTCACTCATAAGCTGCACAGTTTATAGACCTCCCTTATAGCCTTCCATAGATTGCATAAGACCTCTTAAACTGATTTGTAGCAGTCAGTAAAGCCCAGGGACGTTAAGACACGCATAAGTGTAGTCAGAGAAATGCATGTCAATTAGAACTCAGTGGTGGTATACTCGAGTCTAAGCAAGAAGCAGCGCACACTGAAATAAGAAAATGTCAAGAGAAATTGTACAAAAGATGCAGAACTGTTCAAATAGTAGAGTGTGAATTTTAAATAGCCAGCACAGAGGCCATTAATGCAGCCCATGGTGCCGAGTGTGAGCTGTCGCAATAGATCAGTGCTAAAGCTTTTTTTGCTGCATCTTATTCTGTCATGTCAACGGGAGAGGGGGGGGGGGGCTGTGGGGGGCCGTCATCGCAAGAACAATACCCTCTTCACCTGTCAGTTACTAAATATCAGCCCTGTATATCATTTGCACACACACATCAATGATACCGTTTTTGTGAGCTCAGTCCGGCTGCGTCTTGAAGTGAGACACATGGCACTGAAAACATGGACGAAGCAAAGCACTTGACAGACGGCACAATGTGAGCCTACAAAGCCAACAATATGTGCTTTATGCTCAATTCATTTACGCAGCATATGGGGCCACTGCCCTACAGAAGTCAAAAACAAAGTGCAAATGCAAGTTCTTGCTCAACATGTGTCGTGCATACCTAACTTCTTAAATGCAGAAGTCACGTTTTAACGTGGATATCTTTCTTCAGTACACTTTCTGCCTCACAAGATTTAGAAGTTCCATTGATCAAAGAGATTGATGGTGCTGCATACTCTTGGATATTGCAGTCAAGCCTCGATTTAACGAAAAACAACTAGATATATTAGATTTAACAAAGTGCTTGCATTTCCCTGACAGAGACTCATAGAGCCCAATGTGTTCAAATGTCGATGCAAAGAAAGGAACTCAACATCTTGCTTGATTCAACAAAGTGTTGTTGAAAAATATGTGTAAAAGAACATGTCACAGGAAACCTCTTGAGCTCAATATACCTTGAAATTTATCTAAGTGTTAATATAATAAACTGATCAAAAGCTGGTTTGAAGTGAGCTGCTCTGCCACAGCTGAGCCAAAATTTGCGTCAGTGAAGCCTCGGCCTACCATTCGTTAGTTTGATGCAGGCAAAAATTGCATCTTTTTTCCACTCCTGAACAAATATGTTTTTCACATGAGTGTTTTAGAGAAATATGTCTTGGGTCCCATTTAATTATTTAAGGTTCAACTGCATAATGACTGTTAAGTGTTAAAGATGTCTCTTGCTTTTTCTTTTTTTTAACAGAACTGGATTGCCTAGCAGAATACTGAAAAGTGCAAGGGAAATCAAACCACCTTACCTCAGGAAAAAAAGAAAGGAAGAAAGGATTTCAACAAGGTGATGGTTGGCACGAGCTGACAACTCGCGATTCCTGCACTAAACGAAAGGTTTGACGAGCTAGACTAACTTTGCTCTGTGCGTTTCATTTGTTTTGAATGTGGAAAGCTCCACAGAAGATAGGTATGGTGAAAAACAGCTTGCAGAAAGGCATCACATCTATTACTCATGTGGTTCATTCTAATCTGCAAAATTATAAGCATTATTAGAATGCCCAAGATGCCACCTTGTTTGCACAATTCCCACAGACAAAGGCTGCCTGCTGGAAGAAATCACTTTCCCCTTTCAGTCTCGATAAAATTACTTGCTACATGGGAAACACTCCACTGGAAGCAAGCAACCACAAGAGGTCACCGATATTAACCACACAGCCGCACTAAAGAGATAAGATTGATTGTTAAGTGAGAGTGTTATCCTCCAGCAATAAAATGCACATGCATATGTTGCATGTATGCATGCAATAACTTCACCGAAACGCTCGTAAATGCAATGCATGCCAGAGATCCGTACATCGGAAGATGATGTCCGGTCTTTTATCTTAAAAGCAGCCTTTATCTTTATGTCTTTACGACAGTATTCATAGCTGAAATGCAATGATAACCTCTGTTACAAGCAGCATATCCCTACTAACATGTGGCGCTCAGCTCAGGCATGTGACAGAAGTCAATAAAACAGCTTTGCTAAAACAGGCTGCATGGAAGCAGGCAAAATTTGTCTCCGTGAAAATGTGATGCACCTAGTATATTACTTACTTAAGTTTGTCCTTAACACGTTAATTTTGTCCTCTTCCTATAAACGAATTTCTGACACCAATGCATGTACTTTTGAGCATTACACAGACAGAACTCCAAAATTGGATTACACATATCAGGAACTCATCACTAAACTTTTCCTAGCTGGAGTCAGATTGCTTTTATCCCATGCAGAGGCTTCTCAAAACTGCTTAGAACTGTGCTCACTTGCACTTACTATGACTTAAATTTTCAAAGTTGACTTGAGGCTCTAAATACAAGCTTGAACAAAGTGTCTTAAGCTGTGATACCGCAAATGCATCTCACAGAAGTGGGCTGTAGAGGATGCGGAAAGGTTAACAAGCTAGAACAATGACAGAATGAGATGAATAATGAGACAGTGGCAAGCAGATTTCGACATGCTGCCACAAGGACTCTTTAATGCATTCCAAAAATCAGTGTATTTCTGACTTCTTAAAATTGCACGTAAGGCCGCCGGAAGGCCTGAATTTCTGAGGGGTCTTCACTGTATGTCAGCATGCTTCATACGACAGCATGCCCCCTTTTTTTTTTTGCCAGCATTTTAGTCATCCACCGCTTACTCCAAATTCACTGGGGAAAGCATATGGCTAAGGAAAAAAAGTGGATACGAGTGACACATACTACGTGAACCGCGGCTGAAGGACATGACAATGTTGACTCTGACGTAACTCCTGTGTGTTTGAGATAAACAGATGACTTTTTTTTTTAAGCACCAAGGTCGAAGACATCCAGGGCAAGGCCTCCACTCGGTGATGACCTTCGAGGAACTATGGGACGCGCGGCGCATACTCCCGTACATTCTGGGAAATAAGCTATTGTTGGAGGCACGAAATTACGGCTGCGATAACGGCGCCGTGTGTGCCCAGTGATGTTGATGACCAGATTTTTACACGGTTCTTGACGCGTCACCCACGCTCATGAATATGCGCTTTACAAGCAAGCACCGCACAGCTGGACGATCGCGCACTGGCGCACAATAAGACTGCGCAGCTGTTGGCAATCGGCCCAGTACGCATAAGATGCCCTCTCCAGTGAAACACCAGGTGGAAACCCGCAGAGCACTCGACTCGTCAAGTCCTCGGCAAATATAACGACACGAAGGCGATAAGACGTGTGCCAAAAAAGAAGCACAATGGAAACGTCGTTGACGCCACCCGTACCTTTCTCGAACGAAAAAGAAAAGGAAATCCTCTCCCCAGAGCTGAACGCGTCTTGCGCGCAGTTTGTTTTATTTTAAGCGAGGAGGAACGCGCCACAACATATGTGGATCAGGGCACGAGCAAGACTTCATGCCGTTACGCAATGCCCCGAAACCAAACGCACTTATTCGCCGGCCGCGGAGCCTGTCACGACAGGCAACAAGGCTTGAGGGACGGGCGATGTCGCCTGTTAGCGCGCGTGCCGCAAGCTTCTTCCACAAGCTCGCGTCATCTAGGCACCCTCGTTTCGTGGTACGAAATGAGAGAAACAGCAAGCGCCATGCCAGTTTCTAGTTTCTTTCTTTCCCCAAGTCTCGATCCACTCCTCTCTTCACACGAGTCATGCCCGCCACTGAGAGAGAGCGCACCGTGCGAGCGAATGAATGAATGAACGAGAGACCCCCGCTGATGAGGAGGCAGACGACGCTCACGCGCGCTAACTACGCGCAAAAGGGGTCAACTCGACGCACGACCGAGCCCCGTCGAAATCCTTGCGCACGGGAATCGCATCACGACGAGGTGTGCCAAAAAGGCCACAGGAAATGTGGACAAACAGTGGGGTCGAAAGCGTGAAACGCGGCTCCGAGATTGATGAATTCTGATGCGCAGAAAGACAACGTCGCCACTGCGACGCCAATCACGCAGACATCGCGTCGCGGTTTTCCACCTAAGCTCTTCATCCGCCAAGTTATTCCTTTGTTTTGTGCCAACGGAAAAAAAAAAAGGCAGACTGTGTGCGCAGCTGTGAAGTCGAAAGTTCTCACGTGAAGCACGGCAAGGCGGCCGAGCCACCCGACAAAGCGGTTGAGAGAGAGAAAAAAGAAGCGTTTTCTTTTCTTTTTCCGCTACCGTCGAGGCTCGATTTCAAAGGCAGCGCCGTAAGAAGACTCCGCTTGGTGCGCCAAAGTCAAAAGAAAAACGCAGCAGTTCACTCGATCCACGGGAAACTTGCGCAAATGCAACTAGACGATCAGCGCGACACGACCCCAGCGTGTCTGGGCAGGCCACGCGAGAACCCGAACCGGCGGTTTTTCCCCGCCGAGGATGGGCATGCACCTCTGACCTCCGCGGCGACGGCACACCCCAAGTACCAAGCGAACGTATGACCACACGGCGATTAAACAAAACAGGAAACACAAGATAAGCGAAATAACTGCAGGGGAACGTCGTACACAGAGAGAATCCTCAAAGGTTACCACGCGACTGGTGGTACCGTTAGCTTGTTTCCATTAGGTAGCGGGAATGTCCACAGTTCCAATTGTTAGCACATTCACTGCTTCAGAAACCAGCGCCCAGAACAATTCCAAGTCGCGGTTAGTTGGGGCGCAGTTAGCCAAAATCCCATTCAATCGCGTTCACGTCACCGTCCCTTTGAGGCAGCAGTCGCACGGAAAGACGAGCCGGCGCGGCGCACCACTTTCATCTTTCTTATTCCCAACAAAAAAGCGGTCATCGTTCACACAAACTGAGCACGGCAACTCCCAGAGTTTTCATGTCGTCGTTCTATATCACGTACGATTAACGAAATGCGAAATTCAGGGAGTAAAATCTAGAAAAACGATGGAAATGCGGACTCACCGAGGCCTATCCGAACGGACCGGTTGCTTCAGTCACTTGGCCATTGACGGCGCTGACAGCCGTAGCCATCGCAACGCGACAAACCCTACGTCACCGACGACCTGCAACGCGATAGGTCCTTACGCTGCGTCGTTTGTGCGCATTGCTGCTATTGGTGGAATCGATTCAGAACGTCACCGGAAAAATAGTGATGTCACGTTTAAGGGAAACAACGTCTTAAAACACTAATGCGTCAAAAAAAAAAAAAAAAAAAGCCTACGCTAGTGCCAATGAACGCCCTGCGGCGCACAAGAGTGGCTTTTGAAACTAGATTGAAAAGAGTTCAAAAACATCCTACAGATATGAACAAGCGTTGAACAACTTTCAAGTGTTTGTAGTGCTGCCAGAATTATCAGTCATTTAATTGCAGCGCTTGCGCTCCAAATGAGGGAGTGATTCGAAGTGTCACCAACGTTGAGTGTAGCTAGAAAAACATATCTGGATTTATTTGATTCGTGAAAATTTATCGGTATGATGCCCTAAGGCTTGCTCGGTGTAATATATAGTAATCTCACACAGCATTTGTTGTAAAAAGGACAAAAATCTGCTCAAGAACAAACTTAAACCAACTTTCTTTTCTAATATTACCACTAAACGATTGTCGCGACACCTATGGCCAAAAAATTAAACATTTTCCGTAGTTCATCAAAGTTGGAAAGCAGACTAAAAGCGCTAACAGTGTGGATGTCCGTTTTTTTATCTGCATATTTCTAGTTGACTTTGACGCCCACGGGTCACTGCGTGTGGGATTTCCGCAATTAAATGCGATTACATTCTAAACAGGTACTGCGAAAATCGCTAGCGGTGTGGGTGAGCTGCACCTTCCTCTTATGCAACGTCTGCTTTCCAAACTGCGCCACAGAAATAATTGCAAACTGGCCAATAACTACATCAAGTTATGGGTGCACGCCAGAGCCTTAACCGGTCGGAGGGAGGGTTTGTGGGTTCTGACGCGCCCCGCAATGATAATTGGAGAAACACACGGTCACGATGTTGCAGCCATATAGCGTGCAAAATTACACGTGTGTTATTATATGCATATGTCAAAATATATTCTAACATGTTTATTGTTGGCGATGTACTAATCCACAAGCAAACGTGAATTAATATTTTTCGGAATGGCTGCCGGCTGCCTACGCAAAATCCTTCCCGAAAATAATGCCTTCTTAAGGCCCTAACGGATGCCGTTTATTATATACATCTGGAAGCAAGAGCCTTGTACGGAAACTAAGACTTTGCAAAAGCTTTTCGCCTCCTTGGGGAAACACGCCGAACGTAAGCATTTTTACGAAGTGTGCCTCTTGTGAGTGCGCTTTTCCAAAATGCACCTTTATCACGTGAAGCCGCCCCACTATAGAGGCTAGCCTTCTAGCCTCTATAGCCCCACACAGGCAGTACAAATGGGGTGCCGGCCATAGAATATGTGACGGCCAGGGAGGTTTGCCGCTTGTTGCCCGCTACTGGAACAAGCGGCAAACCTCCCTGACTGGGTGCTTTCTGCAGCTGCCGGCATGTGGCGACACAAGTTTATACTATCGCCGTCGCTGCAGCAGTTCGCATAGCCAAAAGTATTCCAGCCACTGTACCAAAAGTGAAGGCAAATCCGCACTTCTTTCTTTAAGAACACCATGCAATTAACTGTGGTAAGGCTATACTAAACGAGATAGGGTCAGAAATGTGATCTTTCAGCAGATTTGAGCACGAGCAATGTAGAGTTACTGTATATGCTACCGTACTACCTGCGGTGACACATACAGTAACTCTAGAACAATGCAGCAGTGAGCGTCAAACCTGTTTTTTTTTTTCGAACAGGCGCAGCGAAATATGCAGGACCCTGTATAGTCTTCATATGATGAAATGATGTTTTTTCCTCCAAGGACTGAAAAGAACACCGCTAATGACCGCTACTGTCTTCCAAATGCTCTGCGAGAATTGGCAAGCACCATCGAAAAGGCCAGCGCCAAGCGTGGGATGTTTAAAGTTTGCAGTTGTGCTTCTGCAAACATTTCAATAAATAAATAAATAAATAAATAAATAAATAAATAAATAAATAAATAAGAATGTTACGTAGCAGTGATGGCAAATAGCACCGCAACAATACTCTGAATGTCGAAACTTTTATTGGACGAACTTGTGCCCTCAAAAACAGGCTACACTTAAGTGGAAGCTTTAGCTCGGGCCCAACTCCGACGCGGCCTATTCAAATACACGTAAAACGCAAGAACGTTTTTC
Organism: Dermacentor variabilis; assembly: GCF_050947875.1. Lineage (NCBI taxonomy): Eukaryota > Metazoa > Arthropoda > Arachnida > Ixodida > Ixodidae > Dermacentor > Dermacentor variabilis. Next base: position 84,102,861 of record NC_134573.1, read on the forward strand.
TGAGACAACCCCATGACCGATTTAATGAAATTTGTTGTGACTGTTGGAAGCGGAATTTCGATACATGGCCTGAATTTTAAAAAAGAAATTTTCAAGAATTCGAAAATTTGAAAAAAAAATAGAAGCACGAAGTTTACAAATTAAAGGGACCCTGAAACGCTTTTGACGATTTTCTACAAACGTATTGAGTCGTTAGAGTAGGTCCTTCTGATCATTAATTGACACATCTAAGTGCTCCGCGTAAAGCGTGTAATTTATTATAAGGTTTTAAATATGCACATCGCTGCCGATCGCAGCGCACTGCTTGGCGGAATTTTAAGCCGCCCCTACCCATATGACCGAAATCAACCATACGACGTCAGTGGGGCGAGCTATCCGATTGGCTGACAAGGGCGCGTGATCGATAATTTTTCCAACTTTATGGTAAACAAATGATCTTCGTAATAGTTGGAATGTTAGTTAATTTGTTTTTATGAAAAGAAAGTAACATAAAGAGAATGCACAAGAATAATTTTTCAGTACACTTAAGCACTTCCGGCACACAGCATGTGTCGTCTGCTTCTGTTACAACGTACTCCATTTTGAAGAGAGCTCCGCGGTCAGAGTTGGTCTCAGTCTTTTCGCGAGCACTATGATTCGACTTTGTTGCCTTGTGGACTGCAAACGTAGCGACTGGCAATATGTCAAGCTGCGACATCGTGTCCCTCTGCAAGGCAGCGTACGAGCGAACTGGCTGCTGCGCATCGGACTGCCGCTATCCGATCGGCGCCAGGATTTGCGCGTTTGTGGCCGTCACTTTACACCGGAAGATTACGAACGCAATAGCGTTTCCCGAGTCCGGTATTAGGGAAAACGCAAGCGCAAGGGGACAGAGTCTGGCCGCTTGACTTTGCCGTAACGGGATGAGCCATGAGATGAGCAGAAGGGCAAATGCGAATGGTCTGCACGGTGCAGCCACCTCGTGGCACAGAGCTCAACCATACACAGTAGCAGCAACGAAGTGTATTCTTCTTTGCTGCTGGTGTGTATTTTTCGCAGGAGTGTAATCATGAACACGTTGTTTTTATAAATGTTTAAAATGTTTTACACTTGGTTAGAGCAATATTAGCGCTTTGTTTGGCTGGTTAAACGCTGCACCAACAAGTGTATGGACCGTGCAGACCGATCAGGCCGCTCACGTACGTCTACGCTAAAGTTCCTTCATCAGCTTGAGTTTATGCCTACAGTCATTTGCCGAAATGACCAGCTTGCCTGTGGTTACCGGAATACAAGACACGTTCGGCGCTACGACCGAATGCTCGCAACGCACGCTGCTTCGATAGCTCTCGCTTGTGGTCGACGGCCAAGCGGCTAGCGGAGCGGTCTCGCGCGGGCGGGGGCGGTCTCCAAAACAACCGGAAGTGGACGATGTGACGTCGCATCGTAACGCTGAACCAGTGAAGGCGGAGCTTAGCCCCACTCGCTCGGCGAACGAGTTGAGGAGGAAAAGCATGGCTAGGGAGGAGGGTAGCTTCTAATCGCTTGTAGCTCCATTAATACGTAACGCTTCACTTAAATTGTGGTGCGAATGTTCTACTTAAGCTGTACCCTACGCGTCTACAAAATTTGTCCGAACCGTTTCAGGGGCCCTTTAATAGCTTTGCATCAAGAACAGATATCACGGTTCTGTAAACGGCATCCAGTAGATCATTCAAAGCGGACAAATTCTATATGTCACTCTACAGATCACGTGAATTTGTTACGTTGTGTACAAGGGGTCTGCAAAAGCTGTATTTTCACATTACTAAATTTTTTGAGATTCATGTGTAACATATCAATTTTGTCCGCTTTAGATGCACTATTAGATGCAGTTCACAGAATTGTGATATCTCTTAAAGGGACACTAACGGTTACTATGAAGTTAAGGTAAAGTTATAAAGCAATACTCTAGAACGTCTAAGGCGTCAATATAATGGCGAACAGAGCTTTAGTAACCGAGAAATTGAGGTAAATGTATGACACGATTTGAGACTCCCCAGCGACATTCCGGTACTAGCCCGATGGCGAAGGCACTCCTCATCCTAATTTATGTCACTAGTACTCAACTACTCGTATTAAAAAGCTCATTTCATTAGATTATAAGACGGAAGAAAATGCTACTTGTCCACTTCAATTCGGTTCTAAGAAAACAATAACATTTTGACGTTAGCCTAGAGTAGTATGGGCGGTCGAAAGGTTTTGTTTTCGCTCGACTCTGCGCCGCGCGCGCTTCGGACTTTCAGTTGTTTCTTTATCGCGTCGTGCTACGCTGGTTCTGCTGGCTCGCGAAACTTGCATTTGGGAACAAGCAGCGAAAATGCCACGTCCATGTGACGTCGTTGGATGCGCGAACGGTCCGCGGAACTTGGCCAAGGGCAGTTGCAGCGGCGAATCCAACGTTACTTATCACTGTGTGCCAACGAGTGAGCCTCTCCGTTCGAAGTGGTTAAGTGCCGTACCTCCACCACAGCGCGTTGGCAAAGAGGCGAAAAATCGCATAGTGCGCTCGCTGCACTTTCGTCCAGAGGATTACGAGTCCAACGCCGACTTACTGAAGTCGTGCGGAGTGCCTTTCAAAGCAGGCCGCCGTCGTAGTACATTTTCTTTCTCTATGGTAGTACTATGCAACGACGCCGGCATCGCGAGCCAATGTGTCGTTGTCAGGGTCGTCCATTGCAACGAGCGTTGAAGTTGGCGTCATAAAATAAAGAACCAGCTTATCGTCGCGCGCTTTCCCTTCCGCTAGCCACCATAGTTCCGCTTTCGCGCTGCTGTCGGCTCTGTCTTGGCTCTATTTCTGGCCGCGTGTTTGCGTTTTGCGCAGAAAAGCCGTAGCGCCGTCTGCGGGCGCCGTTTTACTCACTGACGGCGTAACGTCACTATGAGACCATGACATCACCACTCCTCGATAGGAGGGCGGGCGATGTGAACTGCGCTAGAGATACGCGGACGCTTCAGAAAGCATTTTCTCTTAAAATAAATCACTTCTTCGCACGAAACAAGCGTTTCGAGGTTTCAGGGATGGTATTTCAACAGTCCACGTTGACTTAATATTAACCCTTAGTGTCCCTTTAAAGCTTCCTTTCAAAGAACAACGCAAGCGGTGAACACAGTCGGCGATCGTCGAAACTCACATCTGTCGGACAAGCGCGTCGGCTTTATACACGAGCCGTCGAACGTTTCATAGAGTTATCGCTGGCGCCCCGCGTGTCTTCAGAAAGTTCTACACCATTCGCGTCTTGCATACAACCAATCAGATTGCACAAGGCTCGGTGACAGCAGACAGCGGATAGAGCTATCGATAACATTTCAGAAACTTACCATACATACGGGCGCGTCCCGCGCTGAGCGGTAACATTTGTTAGACGATGAAAAGCGCTTACCCGAAAAAGATAAAGAAGTCCACGGCTCAATAAATTGCCCGGAAACTATACAGTGGGTAACATCAGACGTCGAAGTAAAAGGTTTCGGATCAATTTTGACTGCCTAGGGTTCTCTAACGTGCACTTTAACGTGCAACGCACACGATACTTTTTGCTATTCGCCTTCATTGGGATGCAGCTGGGCAACTGAAGCCGCGATCTCGTGCACAGCAGCAGAACGCCCGTAACTATCGAGCCACCGCGCCTGGCAGCAGAGACTAAATAACGTATAATAAAAAAACGCTCACTAGACATTACTGCGCTTGCTTGAATGTTTGCGGAGCTTGAGCGATCGGGTTTCCTCCCGCAAAACACTGTAACTTTTTTATGCGTTATCGTACTCTTTGCTCTTAGATCCGTTACAGTATACGCACAAGCTGAAGCATATCTAATCCGTCTCGCGTCGCCGCGCCGCCTTTCGAGCCGACAGCGTGTGCATGCGGTGTAGTACGGCTTTGAGGGGCACAGGCTCAACTTCCGTCCCATTTGCAGTACAGGCTTAAACCGCGTCAGTTAGACAACATAATTAAGTCGGGCACACGTATAACGGAATGAACAAGGCGTGGCACAGTTCACCGCTTGGTTAAATCCAAAGTCAAAACAACTCAAGTTAGAGAAATTGTTGGATTGAAAAAAAAAATTTCTCCACACTTAGTAATGAGGACAACAGTTCATTCCAATGCGTAAGAACAAAAAAGATGACATTTAAATATACAGCCCGCACAGGCCTTATAGATGCACTTTGGGGTCCATCGTATTCATTGCAGTGCAGCACGAGCATACTCAGCTAGGGGTGTGCGAGCGTTATACACTTTCGAATAACGAATTGAATAGAGTATTGCCCTATTCTATTCGGTTCTCGAATCAAATCACAGCTGTTCGAAAAGGTCAATGCTTTTTGAAGTTTTGGAATACTTCACATTGTGAACTCTGCTTAAAAACATAAATGCGGAGCAAAAATGCGACAGCAATAATGCCCACTATTACCCGGTGGGTACTAAGACTTAGTTAGATAAGAGCACGCTGCGTAGCTGTAAAGGGGCCCAACTTTTCCTGCTAAACCGCGATCATTCGCACTCAGATTTCACTTGCACGAATCATTCGAAATTTCCTACTCATTTATATTCTTATATCCCTTGCACTTAAATATAAATGAGCTTCGTTCCAATATAACAGTGCCGCCACATCCCGCACGACCCTTGCAAAACCTAGAGAAAAATAATATGCTACAGAAATTCAAAGAATTGTCCAGTAATGCGTAATCATTCTTTGACTAGGCTGCTACTTCGCTTTTGCTTACTTATTTAGCTAGCTTATGCATCTCTACCCTTGGATACCAATAATCTATTATTACACTATGATAAAGATTACATGTGTTACCATTACCACTTATTTTGCAGATATATCGTATCAACTGAGCCGAAACGCCGTCACAACCTTTTTTTTATTTTTGCCACACGGAAGCTTTTTCTTTTATTTTACTTTTTTGGTACGACCTTTAAGCGGTGACGGCGAGGTCACACATTTTTTTTTGGTTACTAATCATCTACTATTACACTATTATCACATCTACCAATCAGCTATACTATCGTTTTTTATACTCCGAAATCCTAAAGTGGGCTTCTTTGCATGAACATTAGTAATGCGGTAAAGTAAGCTTTCAAGGAAAGTAAGCTCTCTAGGAGGCATGACGAAAACGTTTATCTCTTTCATTTTTGCATTTTCCATTCCTTTCTTGTCGATTCTAAAGCTACCAATCATATACACTCACACTATTGTAGTGATTAAATGTCTTAACTTCGCCAATTATGCATTTATGTTGCAGATAAAGGGTGTTACACTTTTCGCGTTATGGACAGATTTTTCTCGAGTACTCGCCAAAGAATGCTTATGTTCAGATTCAAATTTGTTACAGTAAAGTGGCACATTTTAAGAGGAACAGCATAAATAGCACGAAAGGGTGTCCCAAAGTTAAACGATTTCGGGGAGATACCCCAATAAAAAATAACTTGGAGGACGCTTAAAGGGGAACTCCGGCGATTTCCCGATGTCGACTGATCCTAACAAAATTTTGAATATGCGTTCTCTTTTGCACTCTGATTATCTGTGCAAGCAATATGGCTGCAAGTTATTTATTTTTCTTGAAAATAAATTTTAAGGATTCGTTGCGTGTACCCAACTGATGACTTTTTACTGGACACCCTTTGTTTGTGACGTCGGAGACTACATCGTCACTGTCGCTGTGTCTAGTTTGGTAGATTGGTAAAAGTTCCCCGTGTCGTCAGGAGACATCATCAACTTCGCTTCATTGCCGTTAGAGCCACGTGTAAGGTGTGGTTAGCACACGCTCTGCGTATTTACATCATGGTAGTGTAGGATCTGATGTCACCGACTCATCGTGAAATCACACGAAGAAGCTACCCGTTTCGGTTTCCGTATCTCGTTTATCGGGTATGTAAAGTCATTGATGAATTTCTAGGAAAACCGAACCACCCTACCGGTGACAGGACTGTCAATTGCCATTTGAAAATGGCAATATGGTTTTAAAATAATGCAGGAGTTGCCCTTTAAGCTTCGCCTTTAAGAGAGGAAAGCGATAGTATTCAAATATCCCTGACTGCTTCTCACGCTTCCCGGTCACTGCAGCTTATCTAACCTTAACGTTTACCGGGAAACACTGGCGGCGAACGCTATGCATGAATGCGAGCTTCCTGGTGGAAACGCGTCCTGTTGTGTGAGCCGATCTCGGAGTTCATGGAGAACCGCTGCCCCCCCCCCCCCCCACTCCCCTCCAAAAAAAAAAAACATCATTTTCAGGTTTCTGTTCTTGTTTCGCACATTTAATGTATGAAAATTTAACATAAAAGGCATGCGCTATCAGTGTTTTATTTCATGACATTTGTTTGTGGGCTGCCATTCTCAAAATTTTGAGGAATAACTTTGTCAAGAATGTAAGACAGGGTATGAAGCAACTTTAGTGATAGAATGGTGCGACAAAATATGTCACACCATTGTCGCATGTCGTATAATAAGGCGTGGCATATGCATATACCTAAATACATACGGGAACTTTCGTTCACGGAGACGCCGGCTCCGGACGCCGACGCCGACACCGGATTTTCTGCGACACGGGGTCCTTAACGGTATCGCGTTAATATGAATAATGTTAAACTTTAACAAGCAGCAACCAATTGCTTGCTTCATTATACGCACTGAAATTGTATTTTGTTTCGCTCTACCGTCGTGGCAGACAACGCACATTTATGATCAGTTTCGACATCTTACACAGGTGCTAACTGGTCCCCAAGTGTGCGAGCAAACTCGGTATGCGAACAAACTGCTTACGTGTCCCTAATATTTCACCTTGTCACGGGCACAATGCTTTTGTTTTTGCGGGTGACCGTTTTTCACTGGATTAATTGCCACTGTTATCAAGCTGTCGCTGGCCGTCACACGTGCGTGCTAGTAGGTGCGTGACATTTCTCGAATGCTGTGTGGTATTTGCAGTACATGAATGTACGGCACACGATGCATGTATGAATAGCGGACGGGCCGACCCATCAGATAAGATGCAGCGACCGACGACTGCGATCGCCGCTATCATTGCGCTTTGAGTGTTGCTGAATTGTTTTCTTGGCTTAATAGGAGCTCGTTCGACATATTTAGATTGTGAATTCGAAGTTCTGGCATTGTTTGATTCTTCATCGTGACCACAACGTGAACAGTATATGGGCTATCCATAAATAGGCGTGTGCGAATATTCGAAATTGAGGATGTGAACGAAACAGTCCTTGCTGTCTGGATCTTATTCTGTGTGAGAATTCACTGTTCAGAGTTGTCGAATATTCATTCCTGTTCGAGCATAGTGCAGGAGAAGGCTTACTCGAGCCTCGGGGGAGTCGTAGCGATGCAAGGAGAGACTGTACCGGATGATTATGCGGCACATATAAGAGTCGCGGTGGCTATACACAGAGGCGCCAGATCCTGAGCGAACGTATTGTTCCGGTTACTTACGCTCAATAATTTGCAGCCATTCAAGAGGAATGCCATGCTTTTAGGCGGCCTTTTTACTGTGTTTCTGTTGGTTGTCAATTTGTTGTCCCTATTTAGGAAAAGCAATATATCCTTTGGCCCCACCTCAAGCATGTTTGCATCCTTTCAGAAGAATGTGCCGAGCTGTATGTAGGGTCACCTTCTCTTGTTCAACGAACACAACATTCCACGTGGATATGGTAGGCGCTGTTCCCGTGTTTCATTACTGTGATCTTGATGATGCACCATCTAAGTGAAAGCAGCTATTTATTTCAAAGCTCCCTGGTATAACGGACGTCTAATTGCTGACAGCATTACAGACATGCGTGTACAAAAAAAAAGTAAATGAGCCTCCTTTTTTACCAAGTGGACTCCACACGGACTTCGTACCTTACTTCGTTTAGAAGCGAAAAAATATTCGACATTCGTTAACTAGTTAGATGTCTTTTCTCGAATATTCATTTAGGATTCGGTAACCTTAACTATAAGAACAGCCCTATATAAACCATGTGCTTCGTAATGTGAAGTCTATAGTAACACAAAACTCGCTAACGTTGCGAATGCTCGGATACGAACATTGATTTATTATAATAATGGGAAATGCTCTGTTCACTGTTTGGAAAGTATTCGATATTCGATTCGTTTACGGTACTATTCCGTTCGTTTTCCAATTAGTCTCAAAAATTACTATTCACACACCTTAACATTCCACGCTTCCTCGGTTCTCTATGGATGCCAGCATAGGCGCCGACTACGGGGGTGCTCCGGGAGGCGATGCCAAACTACACGCCCCCCCCCCCCCCCCCCCCCACTCCTCCCACGCATACAACTAAAGCGCCATTAACAGAGCTTTGTCACCCACATCACTTGAGGTTTCTTTTGACTTTCCTCGACCTCTTCACTTAAAATTTTACTGGGGCTAATAGCTTAGTGCATCGTTGTTGGCGCGGACGCGCACGGCTTTTATTTCATACTTTCGCTTTATTTCTGCAAATACTGACAACAGGAGGACACGCGCATTAGAAGCACTAGCGGCGGCTGTCTCATCCGTGTTTTCTCACTTCAACATTCTTTTAAATTTCCACTGCAAACACCATGCAGATACACAATATATTTAAATCCCATACACAGGACAAAGTTTATTATACTTTGGAAAGAAATGAAGATAGGCAATTAAAAAAGATTTCTAAGGGTATGAATAGCTATATGCCTAGATAATGAATATGTTGCTGTATGTTCACCACGCTTCAAATTGTTTTGCGTGCTTTTTTGACCATGAAGAAAACGTTTAGACTTCAGTGACCCCTTCCGCAGAGTCTTTTATCAACGGCGTGTTAAATGCACGTAAATGTTGTGTATCTCAGTACTGCTTCTCTTTACAGTAAGAAATGCTAACGACTCATGAAAAAAGATATTTCTAATAATTTACAACATTTATTAGGAATTGAAACATCGTCAGTTGCATGCACAGGTCATAAATATAGGCAGGGTGTCCCAATTAACTCTCATGCACAAAGATTTAAAAAGAAGAGCAATGGTTTACTCGAAGAAAACCTCGTGCATATTGTTTACAGTACAATGGAGTAGCTGCCCGTCATTGTTTCGTTACTGAGGTTTAATTATTTATTTATTTATTTATTTATTTATTCATTTATTTATTTATTTGTAAAATACCTTACAAGGCCCCTACATGGGGATTGGGTAATGGGGGCATACAATCAAGTACATACAATAATAGTAGTAACACTCAAGCACATACAATAACAATAAATAAACATTAGCTACATAAAGCTGCATATGAGTACAATAAAAAGGAACTCTGTAAGTTTGTTACAAACGTATAACAGTGCAATAAAAAGGTAGAAAAAACACAGAACAGTGAGTGTGATGTTAATGGTTGATAAGGGTTAAGCGAGTTCAGTGAGTGCTTGAATTTTTCGCGGTCAGTTTCCGCAACTATGTTGTCGGGAAGGTTGTTCCAGAGCCGAATGGCACGTGGGATTGCCGACCAGTTAAAAGCCTCTGTTTTGCCATAGATGCGCGTGAAGCTATGATGATTGTATAATCTGTGCGACGCGTGCGATGACGTTTCTAGGTGTAGGTAACGTTTGTTAGTGTGGTGGGCGTATTTATGAAATAATGACAAAAGGGCTATGTCGCGACGATTACTTAGCAGCTGAAGTGAAAGGTGAATATTTATTTGAGTTACGCTAGAACGGTAGTCATAATTTCGGGAAATGAAACGTGCGGCTCTATTTTGGAATGATTCCAACATGGTAATTAAGTAATTTTGGTGGGGAGACCAGACTGGAGCGGCGAACTCACGTCGAGGGCGAACAAATGTTTGAAATGCCAGTTTGCGGATAAGTGGAGGTGAGTTCCGAATTAGGTAATCATAATTATCTAACTCGAGACGTACTATCCTAATTATCAAAGTATCCATGGGGCATTTGAAGGCACAGCCAAGGGACATCTAAATGTGGTATTTTCAGCGACGTACTAAGTGCGTAGTATTTTTTTTTTCTGACTGATAAATACACCCCGCGAAATATGTAGAATACCACGTGACTGCCCTCCCACCCGGATTATAAAGCAGCGCCTTCGAACAGGCTCCCTCTGAGTTATCCAGAATGAAATAAAGGAAAATATCGTGATCGAGCCATATCTGCCGCGCCCGGCCGAAGTAACACGTCGTGTCTGTAATAGCTCTTGTCTTAGCGTAAAGTGCATGGATGCTTTTTTTTTTGCCACAAAGCTTATCACCACAAAAGCGAATTGACAACGTCAGTGCAAAGGTAAAAGGTGCGTTTTTGTTTCGTCCCAGTCGCCATGTCTTTCTCTAACGAGCAGAAGGTAAACATGTTCCTTGCCTTGGCATCTGCAAATGGCAACAAGAGGAAGGCCTCAAATATATATCAGTCGTGTAAGTGTGGCGGTGGACCTAACACATCGACTATAACCAGAAATTATAAAAATCTGAGCCAGACCTCCAGCTTCCAGAAACAGCGGTGGAGGACTACATCTCTGAGTCCTAGCCTACATGCCGATGTTCTAACATTTATGGCCTCAAACCCTGATGCTATTGTGCGGGACGTGGCGGCCCAGATACTAGTTATCAATTCATCAGTTTGGAGGATTCTAAATCACTCAGCCTTTCACTCGTACCACCTTAACCAGCACCAATGCTTGGAAGATAGGGGCCTGTATAATCGTCCAGATTTCTCGAATTGTGTCCTCACAAAAGCCGATGAGTCAGCAGACTTTTTGAGCAACATCTTGTGCACAGGTGAAGCCAATTTTCATAGGAACACCCAGGTAAATTTGCCTAATGCACAATATTGGAGGGAGCTCCAATTTACACTGGGTTAAGCGTAATCGGCACCAGTACCAGTGGTCGTTCAATGCATGGTTCGGAATTTATGCCGGTCCTATAATGGGTCCGATCTTCTTCGATCACACATTGACTGGACAGCGTTACGATGACGAAATCCTTAAAGGAGTGGTGGATGAGTTGCTCAGTGAAGTCCCGCTGTCACGTCTTCTGCTTCTCTGGAATCAGCAAGATGGGGCGCCAGCACACAGCAGCTGCCGAGCCTGAAACCGGTCATACATGCGACTTTTCATGTGAAATAAATGAGAAGTCACGGGCCTTTAAATTGGCCGGTTAGGTCACCTGACCTCTCTCCACTCGATTTCTTTCTCTGGGGTTATGTGAAGGATCGTGCTTGCATCGTGCTTACGAGACGGATGTCAGATTACTTCAAGGCAAGGAGAACGGATGTCTGCCGTATAATTACGATGTCGGTCATCAAGAAAGCCACTGGTGTGGTACAACGGGCACAGTACTGCGCAGCTGCAAAAAAGAAGACCTATTCGAACACGTCCTCTAAGCTGGTGTTCAACGGAGCTTTAGAATTCATAGATAACAAGGGAACATTGAATTCTGACGTTTTTATTTCTTATTTTTTGTGTAGACATCCTGATTGCCAATTTGGCTTATTTAGAAGCGCTATATTTACTTTCTTTAACGCATCGGTTTTGCCTTTTTTCTACTCGTTAGTAACCCGCCGTGGCTGCTCAGTGGCTATAGTGTTGGGCTGCTGAGCACGAGATCGCGGGATCGAGTCCCGGTCACGGCGGCCGCATTTCGGTGGGGGCGGAAACACCCGTTTACTTAGATTTAGGTGAACGTTAAAGAGCCCTAGGTGGTCGAAATTTCCGGAGTCCTCCCCCTACGGCATGCCTCATAATCAGAAAGTTGTTCTGGCATGAAAACCCCATAATTTAATTTTCTACACGTTGGTCGCTTCCCGGTCTATATATTTCACTTTTATCTTTTGACACGAACCTGTTTTTGCAGCACGTATAACTTTCATGAAAAATAAAACGGTCACTTTAATTTGGCTTTGGTCCGAAGCAAGTTTCTGGCGCGAAATATAGCTTCCCGCGCACTCGATTTTTCGACGCGGTGGGAGCAAAGCTGGGATTTTGAAGCATTCTATGCCTATAACACTGCTTTTCGCATTTCGGGCGTGGTCAGAGCGGCGATTTGGCCGCGTTATCAAGAGACTTTTGTTATCAATGTGATCAGTCGCCCTTGAGAGACGGATAATAAGTGTGACGTAGATATGAGAGCAATAAATAGCTGCGAAGCCGCGACACCTGCCTATGGGGCTCCTTCCGTATCATTATCAAGGTGATGCGCTGTGTCCTCGGGTTTGCGACAGGCAATGCAGTGGCCTACAATCAGCTTATTTGAGGGCACTGCTTTTTGATGCGGGTGGGAGCGCACTCACGCAGTACTGTTCATACTTCGTGAGGTTTCTTTGCCAGTCGGAAAAAAAAAGAACGCAATTAGTACGTCGCTGAAAGCACCGCAGTTATGTGTCATCTTGGGCTACCTACACGTGCCCCATTGACACTTTGAAAGTTAGGACAGTACTTGTAGAGTTAGATAATCAATTGCGATTACTGAATCAAATCTCAGGAATAAAAGAATTACTGGCGGCTACTCCACTGTACTGGAAACCATAGACGTTAGGTTTTCTTCGAGTAATGCAACTGCTCTTTTTTTTTAAGTGTTCGCACGTGAATGTTGGCATACCCTGTATAATTCACTCAGCAATCGAAATGAGGCCACGCCGGATTAACTCGAAATAAGAATCAACAGCAGTCTTGCGGAGCAGTGCTTATACTCGGACTCATAGAAAAAAAAAGAAAGAAAGAGAGAGAGAGAGAGAGAGAGAGAGAGAGAGAGAGAGAGAGAGAGAGAGAGACTGCAGTTTCGCCGGAAAGGCGAGAAGCAGTGTTAGTGATAGCCAAGTGTGCGACAACTACACGAAGGAAGATTACACCACCGAGAGGACTGGGGCTGCGAAACTGAATTGTCTTCTACAAGAAGGTCTTTTATATAACGCCGTCATATAACTCATATAACTCACAACAGCGTTAAATCCTTCGAAGTCACACGAAGTTTCTTCAAGTGGAAGAAGAAAAAAAAATACATATATATATATATATATATATATATATATATATATATATATATATATATATATATATATATATATATATATATATATATATATATATATGTGTGTGTGTGGGGTTTGGAAAGCTAGTCGGTCCTCCTCCCCCCCCCTCCCCTGGAAAAAATGAAAACTCTCCGCCTATGGATGGAAGCTAATTGTTGTTCCCAAGGGTTAAAGTCAGTAAGTGACCTCTGTTCCTGTACACGCTATATATTTACAGTGTGGAGCGGCAAGCGTATTGCAAAGTACTTGACAGTCTGACAAAGTACTTGACAGTCTGCACAGTCGTTTACTCCTGAAATACAAGGTTCCGCAGGTCAGTGCTTACAAAGGAGGTTGACACAGAAGGCCAGGAGAGTTGCTTCTGTTCCCAAAGTGACCCCCACAAGATGACCTATATAAGACAATACTATGGGCTAATTCTGGATTTTTACCGAGTTTTACGTTATTTATAATTATTTACGTTCTCTTAATTCTGTATAACCATACCGTCATGTTACCGACAACGTCGCGCAGAGTACTCAACCGGACCTATTCGTTGTTTGCACACGGCAAACGCACCCGGTAGAAGGCGAGGCCGGAATCGAGGTGTGGTGTTCATCGCGTGAGAAGCTGACAGGCCAGCACGTGCATATACAGCGACGGTTTCAGGGCCACGCTAGGGAAATCCGGTTGATATCAATTGAGGTTAGATTTCTTACGTCCGGTTATACCGACCCATATAAGTATGTTTCCCTTTTATTTTTATCGTAAGACAGGTGCGCAACGTGATGTTGCTTTTCCTTGCCTCTGTTTTACAGAGAAACCGCGGGTCAAGGAGCAGATACCGGCCGAGGACATCATCATCTCGCTCGCTCGCTCACTCGAGAGAGAGAGAGAGACAGACAGACAGAGAGAGAGAGAGAGAGAGAGAGAGAGAGAGAGAGAGAGAGAGAGAACTCTGAATAAAGTAAAATGAACGGAGGTTAGAGGAGTAGTGAAACAAAATTGTTTGGGCTCTATTTCTAGCGCTTAATCAGTCGCTATTGACCTAGTAATCATGTTCACACTCGTTTGTTTCAGCTCGCGACGATTGCTTAGTTATATGCTCGTAACTCACGACGAGTCGCGGTTTTGACGTCGAAGAGCACTTCGTGCACCGTGACGAAAGAGGCATGCTTGTAAAGAGGAATTATCACGTGAGCGCGCAGAGCTGTGGCACATGCTGGTGCACCGTCTACATCTGTGCTCCTGTTTCGTCTGGTAGTTTAGTGATAATTGATGGGAGGCGCGGGCATTGCTACAACCATGGTAATGCTTCTTTGGGTAGAAGTACACTACTTGTTGTGATCCCGGCATTAGAGAGTCTTAGCCGCGTTTTCGCGGTTTGCTGAGGAACCGGTGATTGACACCGCAGAAACAACGCTGATAGTGACATCGGGTGAAGCAGTACCTATAACCAAAAAGCACAGGCAAAACTAACGCTGCAACTTACTTATTGTACCTAACTGCTGTTGTAAAGCGCGGGTAGCAACATCATCGTTAACGTAGCGTACCTTTATGATGATTTCCTCCGTCAATAACACGGACGCGAGAAAAAAAAATTACTCCGCATTGTAGTTTGACAAATTGTTACAAGATCCCACCGTCGGCTTTGCTACTGCCCGCCAAGGCACTGATAGCCTGTTAATCCGTAAGCGGCAATGAGTTTGCACGTATACACTTCGTGCGCGCGCGTACGTATATTCGCTTCGTGTGCGGCCAGTGCAAGACACCCAATTCTTCCGAACGGCGGGAGCCGCCAGTGGCGTCGCACCTCACTGCAGCCAATCGCCGAAGACGTAGCATTGTTTAGAAATAGAACCTACGTTGATGTCTACATCGATAGGTGCTGCCACCTTATCCATTAGTCGCTTGCACAAACTTCAAAATTAAATTTAAAAGCCTTCAAAGCTGTATTTGCCATTGATACCTTACAGATACTTTTTTTTATTAAATGTATTTAAGGAGAGGTTGGTGCCTATGTGTGGCGCCGGCTACTCCTCTTCTCTTACACGATAGTTATCGTTGGGAAGTTGTCAACAATCACAAAACTTGACTAATAAACACATGAACGAACATTGACGTAGTGCCTTAGTACTGCAATATAAATAAATCTTCGCGCAACGGAAGAATTCACATAACATAAATACTCACAAAACCGAAGTGTTCACAAAGCATAAATGTTCACAAAACCAAGATGTTCACACATAAAATGTTGGGCACTAGCAGATAGTATCGACGAGCTCGTAGCAATGTAATGTACCAGTTATTCGAAGTTAGAAATTTCGTGTCATCACCCCTTACCCTGCGCTAGAAAAGGAAAAGAAAAAAAGGGGGATAAAAGCCAAAGTAAGAGAGAGAGAGAGAGAGAGAGAGAGAGAGAGAGAGAGAGAGAGAGAGAGAGAGAGAGAGAGTGCCCCATATATGGGCGAGCATAGCACGCTCGAAAAAAGATTGCCCTGAAGTGTTGCAGACGTTCGCACAGGCTGCAGCTGTCGAATGAAGTGCACCGCTTTCTGTGTTGAGTCGCTTAAGTTGCGACGCCTCTGTTCTGGGCAGGAAAGGATGTTAGCTTGTGGAGCGCTCCTCTATCGGCGTCGAGGATAAAAGCCCTCAATAATAATAGAGGGACCTTAAGCTAAGGTCCCTCTATGTGGAGGACATATCGTGGCGCCGTCTGCCGGAATCTCTCCGTGACGTAGAAAGCGTCATCACGTGATACCGATTGCGAAGTGTTCAACGTCTGCAGTGTGCAACGTCTGCCCGTTCAGCCACCATTGTTTTCGTGTTGCAAGCGTTGAATGTGTGCGCCTTAGCTGCAAAACAACCTGGTGTGCAGGCCAACAAAGGTACTTGGCGAGCCAACGTGCGGCATCGTGGGTGAAAGGCAGCGAGCAGCGCTGGCGTGGCTGGCGGCGGGAAAGGCGAGTCATGTGATGTCGTTTACTAGCTACGTCCCAGCGATAGCAGCACCAGCCATCCCTGTGGTGGCACTCGAGGCTGCCAACATGCATTCAGTGTGGCAGTTTCAGTCGACGTAGAGTGCTGGTTGCCTAAATGTACGCAGAGAACGTCCATTTGAGGTATAACGCTCAGTATCCCTAAAAACTGCTTGCGAAACATTCGCTCATCAATATGCGATGCGTGTAGAGAGCGACAACAATGAAAAGAAAAACGCCATTACTTGTCCCGCTCTGGAAAGTTATAAAAAAAAAATCAGAATTCGTTGTTTTTGTCAAATAAAAAGAAACAATTCCTGCAGCCTTTAGGTGAATGACGAATGCACTCGTGATTAGAGAAAAAGATATCTCTCTTGAAAAAAGCTATACGCAAACAGTGGTCAGAAAATTGGAGCAATTAGAAATTATTTTAGCTGTTTTCCAACGCACACTTGACTCAGCAAATGGCAAATACGACTGTAAGCCTTTTGATTTCCTGTCAAAATATTACATCGAGCTTGTACTACTCAGTTTTCTTCTTCAGCGGAAAAGCGCTTTTACTACCAACTGACTGTTTAACTCTGGTTTTACCTCGTGATGAAATAAATGAGCCATTCAAGAAATTTGCGGAGGTATCAGAATTATATTTTCTTCTCGTTTGTCAATAAGGAAGTTTATTTTACTATCTCGATTGTCAACTAGTTCCGGGCTACGAGTTTCGTCGGATGATTTTGTAAAGATTTCTGTTAGAATTGGACGAGGTTGCGGGACGACTGCCAGCTTCAGTTCTCAGTCCGGAAAGTGTAAACACTGCTATGTTACAAGTTTTATTTAAAAATTTTCCTGATCACTTATTCGCATGGAAGATTTCCAAAATAATTCAAATTCCTAAAAACCATGGGGAAGAATGCACAAGTGATAACATTTATTTACTCATTTGTGAGATCCTAAAGGTACACAGTTTTACGTTGCAGATGGCAGGGGCGAGAATATAATGCAAGAGTAAAAAAATAAAGGATTATTTCTAAGAATTCACAGTGAAGGGAACAAAAGATATTGAAAAAATTAGTAATGTTTACATAACAACCGAAAAAGATACGCTTACATAATACAAAGTAATTAAATACATAAAGAGTACGCTTTACCAAACAGGCAATGTCCACAGATAAGTACGTAATTATACCGTTTCCTACCATACATTATTTAATTAGTGAGCTCTTAAAACGACTGGGGTCACGGATGCTTACTAAATATGCAGGTAGATTTTTTCAGTCGATCGAAATCCTAGGAGGGAGTGATTGTGAGCACGCGACAGTGTTGTGACGAAATACTTTAACTTCATGTACGTGATCACGACGAGCTGAATAATAAGGCGATGGGTAGAAACATCATATCAATCTCATATTTGGTTAAGTTATTTGAAAGAATGATGTACGCTCGTCTTATGAAATTTGTACAGGACAAACGCGCATGCCGTTCGTGACCTGGAAGTACCGGGCACATAGCCTTAAAGAAAGGAAAGGCACCCAGGATAGGTGACGATTGTTAAGGCAAAACAGGCCCCAAAGGGTGCAAACTTTTCTTAGAGTGTAACTTCGCTAATTATGAACCCCCTCCTATTCCCTAGTGCTTAAATTTCTTTTACACCCTAAAAATTGGAAGTGATTTTGCTCGATTACGCGTTTTCCCGTGTACCTGCCCTAAACGTTTATCGTCGCGAGGATGGTCTGGGGCCTTTCCTGTGCCTATTCTGTGAAGACACGATTTTTATTTTATTTCGTGGCCCTTTTACATTTTTAAGGCAAACATTGTGGAAGAAACTTTTCGACAACTTGGAGTGAAATGTTCCATTCCAGACATGCTTTCTTATGGAGCTACCTTTCTTGGACGCTGTCATAGGGGAGCTTAATTGCTCAGTCATGCAGCAAATAGAGGAATTTCTACGTATGCAGGGCAATTCAAAAGTACTCGTACTTTGAAGTTTCTTGTAGGCGCGCTTGCACAGTATTTATATACTTAGTCTCTTTCCAGACATCAGCAAATTTGTTAAATGGTCCAACAGCACGGAAAAATTTCACTGGCAATTGTACCTAAAAGAAGAATGTGTTTTGAGCAATTATTCGTACAAGTAGGTTTACGGATATGCACGAATATTTAATACAGCAAGTAATTGAAGAGAAGCTAGCAATGTCGCTTATGGGATATGCAAGGTTACAAAAAAGTAAACTACAGATTATGTTTGGTTGAATTCTTCATGATATTCAGGACTGAGCGAAGAGACGTATCAAGATTTGAATTGTTAAAAAGGCTGTTTCAAATTGTCAATCCTGTGAATTCTGAAGTTTGACGACCGTAATCAGTGTTTACATTCGAACACAAAAAAGCGATGGCATGAAGTGTAAATGTTAGTGTGACTTATGTTATTTTTCATCCGTGTGACTCTTCCCTTTTGGTAATTTATAATAACGTCGGAACGTTGTTTTTTAACGCCATACGACTATCACCCAGTGGTGCCACAGCCATTTAATTATCATTAGGTCTACAATTTTTTCGAAAACGTTTAGTAGTAATCTAGTGATTAACCTTCGGAATATGCTGATTCTGGCATGAAAAAAAAACCATAGCAGAATTTTCTACTTTTTGTACTGCTTTCTGCAAAATTGCTACTTTTTATACAGAGAATTGCTAAAGCAAGATCAATTTTTACTTCGCACATGCAACAAGCTATGTGTGACGTTCTTTTTCCTCAAAAACAAAAACAAGAACGCTGGGCTCCTTAGGCTTCACGTACTAGATGTCGCCTGATGCAACTCCACTAGAAAGTTGAAATAATACAGATTTAAAAAAATAATTATGGCGCTCAAGAATCTCCTGCGCACCATGTGGTTTTCAATTTTGGAGGTCATTGCATTTACTTGCAGGCAAAAACTTCGTTTAAGATACCTCTTCTGCCAGCATGGTTGCCAGCACATTGAAGCGGCCATATCCGGTGCTATTCTGCATTTCGTAAATGCAGTTGTTTATAATAAGTTATGGAGATACTACATAATCGAAGCATATGCTAAAAGACGGAGCCCTTATTCTTCGTCCTTCGACATATACGTTTATGCCTCTTCTTGAGTTTTGTGCATGACGACGGTGAGGTAATTGTTGCTGAAGCAATGGTAGTCTTTAGCTTCGCGCTCATCAGATATGCGCGAAAACATTTTGTTTTCTCGCGGAGGACGAATAATACGGTCAACAGGCTTTCTGTGAATCTGCGAATGCGAATCAGTACCCTTGGTATAAATGAACACATCTTGAGAACATTCAAAATCGTAGTAATGTGCTTAAGGAGTTTATGCAACAAACGAAACTGCTAACGGGGTTGTTCTCTATTTTGAGAAAGATGTGGGCGTTGACCCACGTGACACAACTTACAACGATGGAATAAAATCGTATCCTATCCCTTTGTCTATTCGCTTCGCTTTTGGAGAGTCGCTGTGGTTAATTGCGTTCCTCTGGTGCTGTACCATGGAAGCGAGAAGTTGTAGAAATTTGAAACAAGTGCACCAGTCGTACATTGATGTGAAAATTGCGCGGGCTCCCGGCACTTCCTGCGCTGTGAACATAAAGACTTATACATTTAACTCCTGCTTTCATCTTCCCCACAAACGTTTCATTGAAACCTTTGTTAAGCGACTCGTTATTCAATTCTTTGCCCTCAACGGGCAGCACCAATTCTTCACTGCCTCCTTCACCGCCCGTGTCTGTGGGACAATAGACGCACACAGAGACATAATTAGTTGCGTAGGAGACAAAGGTACTCCGAGTTAAGTAATATGTCCCCATTATTGCATGTACCAAGGCCTTCGCCAAACATCTGGAATGAAATGAATGGGTGCGCGCAAAAGTGATGGCGTTGTCGCACGATGGTACGAAGCAACAACAGCGAGGCTGATTTCAATTATGCGGCCTGTTCTTTTTGAACTTCATTTCTGAAGTAAATTTCAGCATTCGAAGTGTTCGCTACGTGTGTGATGATTACATCAAGCGGCTCCTCTCAGCTGTCTCTGGTACTTCGGCGTGAGTTGTGTCGCTGAAAAGCTATAGCGAGCTTAAATTTAGTGGAACGTGCGAAGTCTGCCTTTTGGCCAGTGCCTGTTGTGGACTTGTAGTAATGTGCTTTTCTGAGGTGCATAGAGCCACGGTGACTGTCCATCTGTAAAACTTGTTGAAATAGCTGATAGGTTACTGGCAAGTTTGCGCGGATTAAGAGCCTATAGCCGACAATCCAAGTTTCAAGGCAAGGCTGCATGGCGCGTGCACTAGTGTGTGAAAGCAGCAAAAAAATCAGAGTAAGCTCGTAACAGCACGATTCCGTATAGAAACAGCGCTTCATGCTGAATGAGCATATTCCAAACCGTATTGTGCGTGCAGGCCTCATTGTTCAAAAAGCCTTCTCGATCCATTTAGTCTGTAACGCTCCTCGGAAAACTAATTTTAGTGAAGTATTCGTTGAATTTTCTTGCTTACAAAGATAAAGAAGTAAACCTTTCTATATACTGCAGTACTATTCTGCGCTTGGTGATGCTTTTTTCTTCTTCTTCATTTCTTTAGTTAGAGTCTTTAGTTTCGGACTCCGGGGGATTTTTGTTTTTCACTTATTGCCGTGCGATGTTCGCAATAAGTAAACACGAACCGTGGTATATTTCTACTGGTTAATAAGCGTACCCGTTGAAGTGCAAAATTAACGGCGGAAGACTTTTTTTCTGTTCTTTCACCTGGAGTTGTCTTTAAATATCCAACATGTGCGGCTTACTGTCAGTACTCGTACTTTTTCTTTTGGCGACGGCATACAGTATATCTGGAATTTCTCATGCCATTTCGCTTGACCACCCCGATAACGGCTCCACACCGTTTGAGTACTGGGTGGACGTTCACGACGATTTGGTCTTTATTACCTGTTCAATACATGGCACAGCCACGGCGAAGCAGCTGATAATAACGGAGGTGTTTGCGAAAGCAGCGACCTGGTGGTCGTGCAGGTGCCCACATCTGTACAAGCTGCTGCGACGAAACGCTGATTACAACACAAAGACTGCAGTTCTTGCATTGGCCGCTCCTTTGAAACAGGCAGGATGCAAACAAGACAGTCTGGGCAATCCGCTTATCCGTTACATGACCGATTGGATCACCCTTCCGATTGACTATTACCAGCCTAATTTGACAACCGCCGTCATGTCAAACCAAGTGCCCCGAGTCTGCAAGCGCACGTCTCACAGATCGCGCTCTCCTGAAGCAGGGCTGATATGTTTGTCTTTAAGAGGGGCGACAGTGTCCACTGAAAGAAGCGGGAACGTAAAGGTCGCCAGCAAAGCGTGGTTTCGCTCGGCATTCAGTGGACAGAAAGTTGTCGTCGCCTGTGATGCAGACAGAATTAGAAAGCGCGCGACTTGCGCGGATACGAACACATTTCGTGAATTATTAAGTGTCATGTACGTCTTAAATGCCACTCTGGAGCACAAGATTTTCGGGAACACACTGGCCGCTTTCCGTTCTGTCGTATGGGGTGATGCTGATATACTCATGACACGCGTAAAGATGGAGGAACAGACTTTCAACTATGCCCTCTATCCCCACCCGATAATATACACGTACGAGACGTTCTACTTGTCGAAAGACGGCCAGGAAACGGCCACCCTGTTTTTTGCTGTTTTAAACCAGTCGCAGGGCGCCTTTCTCTTTCTGCTAATCGCGATGCTTGGCGTGTGGGCAGCGCTTAGCCTCGGCGATTCCGCGCATTTCGGTGTCGTCCGCACAGAACGCATGCTGGACACCGCAATGTTCCTCGTCGCTTCTTTTCTTGCCACTTCCGCGCCCATAGACACTCGAACGAGAGGACACACGTTCGACATGCACAGCGCGAGGCGCACGGCGATCTTATGCGCCTGGATGCTGGGTATTCTGCCCTTGAGTGCTTATTACCGGAGTGAACTAACCTCTCGCCTGAGTGTGCAGGTGGAGCCGGATCTTGTCGACACACTCGAAGAACTGGAAGCCGCCCTGGATAAGAACGAGATCGAACCTTGCATTCTGAAAGACGGTTGCTTGCATGCACTTGTCGAAGGCACGCTTCCGCACGCAAACCGCTCGCTGGAACTAAAGTTAAAGGAAGCGTTCAACCGCCCACCTGACGGTAGTCGTCGTGTTTTCAATCGTCAACGCGGTTGTCTTGAATGCGCGGGGAGGCGTGGTTTTGCCTGTTTCCTGTGCGGCATTGAGTACTGTGATTCGAGGGAGGTGAGACGCCGCTACGTGCAGTCGAGAGAACCGCTCAACGTGGCCCTGGTCACCACGCCTGTGAGAAAGGGATATCATCTCGCTCACTCCTATCGCCAGTTCCTGCAGAGATTGTTTGAGACAGCGCTTCGCCCTTTCAGCAACAGGGGCCAGTATTGCGCCGGCGCTAATTTACGACCACACAGTTTCGACAGCGAGGACATCAAAGAAGAAATCTCACAAGTGTTTGGACTATCGGCATTTTTTACCATCTTCTTGTCCTTGATGGGCGTGGCATTTATCGTATTTTGTGTCGAACTCACGTTGGGTTGTCCTATTGCCAATGAGTAGTATACCGCTTTTAACCTAGAGTGTGCACGTTTACAGAATACGCGTTAGTTGTTTTTTTTTCATTTTTGTTGTTATTTAGCATAGGTGCTCAGAATTAATCAGGCGCCGACAGCAAACCTCCGTTATTTATGTAAGTTGGCGTTGCGGCGAATGCACCCCTTCTGATTTTAATGAGACGTTTTCGTGTGCCAAGATTGGCAATTGCTTTAGTCGATTCGCGAAATATCAAAGAATGATCCATGCAAACGCTTTTGTTCTTATGAGCGAACAACAAAACTTTTGGCAAAATAGAAAATTGCCTCGTCTTAGAAGGGAATACGTTGCGTAATGGCTCAGCTGGAAGCAAACTGGATGTCACAAAGTTACGTCATCGTAAGCCATAATGTATCTTATTGGATAGTACATTCACAGGCCTCGAATGTTCAACGTTGAGGGTGCGGCATGTATTTCAGAACATATGTAGTCATCAAGCCATATCTGCTAGTGAAATGTGCAGGCATTTAGACTGATGAGTGTAGGACGGTGATGTGCTGGAAATTGGGGCAGAGCCTAAGACTGAGCAAGCCACCCAGGGACGACCATACATGTTACAACAAGACTGTGCGCTGGCGTACGTAGCCTTACTCCCGAAAGAGCGACTGTCTGAAAATTTTAATGAATACGTCACTCCGGAAACTGCAGCACCCAAACTCTTTGGCGCTGAATACGACAAAGGGATGCGGGGTGCTGTTGAATGGGAGCGGAAAGGGTAGCCTCACAGCAGCCAAAATTGTGGAAGCAAGGCGGTTTATGAATGATGGCCAACATATGAAGAGTCATGAAGAGGTAGAGGCTTTCAGAGCCGAATTGAAGCTGTGTTCAAGCTAATGGCAGTTTCATTGAAATAAATTCAATGGAAAGGAGTTGGCGACCTGTGCAATATACGAAGCCAGGGCAGTCTGCTTAATCCTGGTGCTCTCAAATACCTGCCGCAACCTGTATATCATCCACTTGATTAAAGTTCCAGAGATACCTGTTAATTTTGCCTAGACCAGCTGGTGTTATGATTTTGTTCGCTATGCAGAGGTATACCTTAGCGGTTATTGCTAAACAACTGCACGCGATGCGTTTTACATACATGTCTTACTTACATAATGTCTTACATACAAATACGTTGAGGTCTCTATTGTTACTCGACTTACCTTCACTTGTAGTTGTCTGCAGGGAATATGGTCAAACTTTGGTCCAAGAATTTTCTTACGTGTGCACTTTGAAATGCTGTTGAGCCTGCCGCATTGATGGCCACAGTGTTGTGCGAATATAGTCACACCCCATTCGTTGTTGTGATCCAAGTATACAATAGGAACGAGACTAACGGACATTGATACACAAACGATCTATAATGAATGTTATGTCTGTTAACTCGCTTGTGATATATATGGTATGATATGTTTATTTCGGACTATCATGTACAAATTCTCTGTGGACGCTGGCCTATTGGAAAGGCGTTCGCATGGGTATGTGAAGGCAGATTATCAGAACTCCTCCCTAGGTTTTATTTTGCAGTTAGCCAATAATGACAGAAATCCGATATTTTAGTGCACTGTTCTATCGCAAACGTCATCAACCGCAAAAAATGCACTCAACAGTAAGGCAATATGCCTAACTGCGACCAATGTCTTATGGCAGACAACAGTGGAAAATAAATCGAAATTTGTGCAGTTACAGCCCTGGCATCCAGGACGAATTTGCCGTGAGTGTTCGTCACCGAACGTACACCTTGGACCCGCGGTGCTCAAAAGCCTAAGGTTCGCAGGCAACACACCACAATTTTTTGTGTTGTGCTGTTGTTGCAATCGGAGCATGTACACGTGATCGGGTAAACACCAATTTCGTCGATAAACACAATGCACGACGTGAATTCTTAATGATTGGCGTATATAAAAAAAAAGGCGTGCGAACGTAGCGGATCTCGTGTTTGGTACAGATAAGAAAGGCTCACGACCCCTGAACGTATTTTCGTCGTGTTACTAACGCCGAGGCCTCATTATTTACCCATCATTCGTAGCATGCTACTGTTAATTCAATGATACATTTTAAGGAGCTCGTAATATAAAGTGACCAAGGCTCGAAAAGGATCGTTTCTTGATGCTAGCTCGACCAAACGCGCATCCAGGGGGAATGGTCGGACGCCCTGACTCCCAGTACAATTCGTCTGCGCAGTGCCAGCGCATGACACGTGACGAGCTCGTGAGGTCCTTCTTCACCGCTGTCACAGTCTTTTTTTTTTTACACTGGAGAGACAAGAAAGGTTTAATGATTATTGAAGAGAACCCGCCAGCACGTAAAAGAACCCGTCGTAAGGAAAGCCGGCGTGGATGTTGCGGAGACCCTCCTTTTCGTATTTGCCCGAGGGCCGCGCGCATGACCGAGTTGCAAAAGAGACATATGGGGACGTTCGCCTCTCTGAATATGCTATCACTAGGCACTAAAGTACCACGGAAGAGCATGCGTTTTGCTCTGTTTGTTTCTATAGCACAGCTGCACTGCGGTATCGCGGATTGAGACTCCCGAATAAGCTCCCTCTCCGCTTGTGTGTTGACGTAACACCATTCTCAATTCGATTTTCGCCTTTCAAGAAATCCCGAGGATCCCCCCTACGACATGTTCGTACAAACTGGCCTACGTAATCTCTGGAAGCGGAGTATGTGCGACAGGCATGCGAAAACCCAGTCATCAGCGAAATCGTTTATTTTCGGGAAACAGTGGCTCATGTGTAGGCGGCTCAAGAGCCACTGCCCGAGTGGATGCTTTTGTTAGATGCACGTGTTTACGCGCAGTTAGTCTAGACGCAGAAGGTTTATTTAATTCTCACCCACATGACCAGTTGATGAAGTATGTCAAAGATTGTATCCTCGAACACAATGAAGAAATCACCTTCGGTAACAGCAGCTTTGGTAAGTGCTGAAGCCTTTTTAGAGCGCCTAAGCTTCTATTTGAAGTGCACATTTCGGATATGGGAAGGTGACCTGTTTATTCGGAAGTCCGGAGTGTGCATCAGCTCTAGGGTGGCACCGATTTCAAGCGACATCGTTTTGAGAGTTGTAGATATCGGCTGGCGGAATGTGATGTTCGTGGTCTATATACAGTAGTGAAGATTTCTCGCTACGTCGATCATTTTTTTAGTTCTTTTTAGGAGGGATTGTTCCCCGTTTCACCATTTCAACATGTTGAAGATTTTCAAAGGAAGAGCTCTCGTGTTAAATTTCAGTTGCGGAATTACAAAATACAATACAATACAAAGCAATACAACCTTTATTGTGCTTAAAGAAAAACAAAATAAATATAGCAGGCCTGCCAAAGCCTCAGAGGGCTTGGCTGGCAGTGCCTGACAGTCACGTCACAGAAAATTGCACGTGGTTATTAATGGAGTTAGCTATTATAGGACCGGAACGAAATATTGAAGAAGTTATGCAAAATGTTCTTTTAAACTTCGAAAATCCTCAGTAATTTCCCACGTCTCGTGCTAGCTTCTAACACAGGCGTTGGCAATTTATTAAATATTGCTATAGAAGATAACACTGCCGCGTTCTTCTTCCACGCTTTGTTAAGTAATGTGGAAATTTGGGCTAGTTGGTGATTAATCATCATACCTTACTGGTGAAGCAGCGCACTGACACGGACGCGGTGAAGACCCACAAGTGTCGTCTTTTCTTGTGTGCCTTCACCGTGTCCGTGTCAGTGCGCTGCATCACCAGCAAGGTATAATGAAAAAAAGAACATGCTTTGTTGCCGTCTTGCGGATCACATACAGCTCTTTCGATATAAGGGAACGGGCTGGTGTATACCGTATATTAAAATAATTATTCCAGGAGTATTTATTTGCGACAATTTAAGCAATCGGGGAAGTGAAGTTTGGCAAATTCAACAGCCTGAAGACATCTGTATCTTTCCTTGGATACAAATCGTATGCCATTATTGACAACAGTGAACGTAAAATTGAGTTAATTCTTGAGCTCCATCTAAGGGCGCAGTGACCATAAACAGTCAAGCCACAACGTAGCACACTGTAGACTAAAGCATTCACAATCGGAGATTGGAATAAGACATCGCATATTGAACAATACACAGGAGACCGCGCTCTACATGTTACAGATGTAGAACAAGTGCGAGTGCCGTAAAAGATCATAGTCAAAAGCAATCCAAGATACTCAACAGAAGAGACGTGTTTAACAGGTGGACATATGTGCATGTACAACAGTCAGATGTGTTTAAGAATAACGGTTTCAAAGGCAGGATGTTTTTCATGGGGTTATGGTCCAGTTTCTCGACCTATATGCCTGTTTTTTCAACATGACCAAGTTTGCTGGTCTTTCGCCCCATCTTACAAGAAAGCACCACTTAGTCGTTCGTCTGGTCATTCAAAGATTATCAAGAACTCAAGAAAATAATAAATGAAAGGTAGGGAGGTTAACCATACCTGAGCCCAGTTGGCTATCCTACATTGGGGAAAGGGAAAGAAGGGAGGGAAAGATTAAAAGAAGAGAAAGTCCACTGGAGATATAAGTCGGTCACTCAGTCCGGATCACAGACGCTGACTCAATCCAGTAGCTTTCAAATATCGCAGCAGCGCTTTTGTGGCCTTTTGTAGCTGCGATATGCGAGGCCATGGTCCCGAGACCTTTTTCAAGGTTAACGGTTTTCTACCTAACTGACTGAGAGCTGTGCAGAGGTCATGTCTCTCATTTTCAAGAGATGGGCAGTAACACAGTAGATGTTCTATAG
This sequence comes from Dermacentor variabilis, assembly GCF_050947875.1. Classification (NCBI taxonomy): domain Eukaryota; kingdom Metazoa; phylum Arthropoda; class Arachnida; order Ixodida; family Ixodidae; genus Dermacentor; species Dermacentor variabilis. The sequence continues at coordinate 84,130,200 of NC_134573.1, forward strand.
TTTCTTCGACACCGCAGGCATTTCACTTGGCGCTGTCAGCCATTCCAATCAAAAACGTATATGCATTGGTGAATGTGACGCCCAAGCGTAAGCGGCACAGCATTGTTTCCCCTTTTAGCGGAAGCCGTGGTAACAGCCGCCGTTGCATAGATGGGTCGAGGGAATCATTGTGCAATCGATCTTGGGTGAATTCAGGTGTGTGCCACTTCTCCAATGTCATACGGTGCGCTAGCTTGCTTAAGTGTTGGGCTGCGGCAGTCCACGATAAAGGTACAGAAACAAGGAGTGCTCCTTCGTGTGCTTTCCTAGCAGCTTCCTCAGCGACGTCATTGCCGGAGATACCGCAATGGCCAGGCAGCCCCTCATCTACTCATCAACTGTCGTGTATGCACATTACACATAGACAGTGTCTCGAACAAGAACTCCGTTAACTGGATTCACATCGAACTGTCTCGCAATTCCCATCAAAAAAGTACTGCATCACAATGCGATGGAACCACCTCAACGCATCTTTGAATACACTGGAATTTGCGACGAACATCGGGTCTACTGCATTGTGTGTGCCTCATTCTTGCATCTGAGAATTGTGTACCCCAGACATTTGCGGATATTGTTGCATCGAGAACTTCGACAAAGACTCTGGTACTGCTACAAATTCTTCTGTTTTATTTAGAAATCATGTAGTAAAAAAATTGACACATATTTATTTATTCCTGTAGTATTTGCCACTTAAAAATTGTTAGTATTCGCTGGCAAAGGGCGACAACTCTTCCGTTTGTTAAAAGGACATCTGCCATCAAGAAACCAATGACAAAGTGCAGCGTCGTGGCATGGTGTGTCGTCACAAACCTCTCAAGTCTAGCTGTGAATTTGGCTGGAGACAATTATGACAATACGTGGATTGGGTTCAAACCTCTGTGTCCGGCGGCAAAACCATGTATAAATTCATGCGGATTTATTCACCCTGTACGTACGCATATGCTGCTTTCACGAAAGTTTCAGTTGTGTTTTTTGCTATTTGTTATTTTTTGTTATAGTTTATCACCCTGCACAACCAGTACTATTTAAGCACTTGAGGACTGTTGACAGGCTGTAACATCTCGTAAGTGTTGAGAAAATTTCACATTTTTGTGGTCGGTGAATATAATATTAGCTTGTTTGGCCCCTTGTCATGTATAAAGAACAATGCGCGTGTCTGGTTGCTGCGGACGGGTAGAGACTCTGCACGTAAATAAAGAATGGTGGAATTCTGCACGAGCTCGCAGGACGCGGCACCTCGGCCAACAGCCGACCACAATAAGACACGGATTCTGGAAGGGGGAGCAGAAGAAGAGGAGGAAAAAAAGCAAGGCTTTGTTGTTTCTTCCTTGGAGAAGAGGGCCGCGGTGCGGAGTGGAAGAAGCGAGGATGTCGGCCTGCGGGCCCGAGCTTCCAAGACTTCAGTGATGATCCGGCCTCCGTGCTACCTTCAACGTGTGGTCTTCGCTGGTCCTGGTGACTTGGGCTCAAGGCAAGAACTTCGTACTGTCCTCCTGCGACGACTTGGCCGAGCTGCGGATCGTCCTCAAGAATCGAGCAATGACTTAACCTCACGCGACCGACGGCCCACAGCTGCACCGACGAACGTCAAGTAATCGTGACCGGTCACGGACCTTACTGTGTTCTACAATTGTTTACTTGTGTGAAAACATCTAGAGCTGCGCGAATGTTTCTAGTAGTCTCGGCATATTGTTTAGTTGGTTTGTGTGTGTGTTTGTGGTGGTTCGTTTCAATTATATGTTCATGTTTTGTGAACAATTGACTTCGCTGTTGTTGGGTTTTTTCCCCCACTGTGGAATCGCCTCAGTGGTGGCCAGAATAATTCGAACCATGCAAGTGTAAATACACTCCCGGGCAAACAACCCCGTGTTCGCCTAAGCAGAAAAAATCATAACAGCCCTAAGCACGTTGAACTGCTTGAAGTTTTGTTGGCAAATAGCAGTGAGTCACAAGGGTAACCTTGCATTCTAATTACATTCCATTAATGTGCTGGTGGTATTCATTCCACTCCACTTTACTCCAATAACGTTCATGTGACGTATGTAAGCTACCATTTTGCTGCATAGAAACATTTTGCTGTTCACTTCGAACGCTGTGTATGCGTGCCTTTGAGAATGCAATCATTGTGAGTAGAAGTGAAGGCAAGAAATTAGCGGAATTATGGAAGCAGAATACGTTGCGAGTCTGCAAGCAACTACGCTAGCCCCACTTCGGCAGCTTTGTCGGGTAAAGAACTTTGTTTCTTGCTTTTCGGACAGCTTGTAGAGCCCCAAGAACAAGAAGTCTTTAACACAGCAACTTCTTCATTCCCGGTGGCGAAAAGATTGAATTACACAAATAACCTAGGGAGTAGTGTAAGAAAACCTAATATCTAAACATTATCATAAATGCCACACTGTCAAAGTGAATGGCCGCTACTTACCTGGTCTTTGTACACTAACAATAACGCAACCTCTCCACACTAACACAAAAAACAGGAAAGAAAAAGTTGACAGTCACTTTAGCCTCAGTTAAACATGTTTAGCTGAGGCTAAAGCGACTGTCAACGAAAGACTGCGCGCTCACGAGACATTCATTAAGTTACTTGACATTTTCATTCGAATGCATTGTTACTTCCTATTACTTGCTTCCTCCCACCAAAGGTCGAGGGTTCGAGTGCACTAATTAACGCTATCTTAATTAACCGGGATTTTATTAATTTTGCCCTAATTAACATCAAAGGTCGTGGGTTTCACTCCCGCCAACGGTCGTTGGTTCGACCATCAATGGTGGCAGCATCAATCAATATCATATAACCGTTACATAACCAAAACTTGCTGTGAGGATTGCTGTGAGGACTGCTGAGGGGCCTTTAACCTGCACCAGACGGAGAATACCCAAAGTAGGCAAATAATGCTATCCGCCTTAAAATTTCTATTCGATCAAGCTAATTTCATAACTGGCACACTTTTGCGATACTGTGGATTTGTGTTACTGTATTTACTACTAATTTATATCGGCGATCTTTAAGAACGTGGGCATATAGTAAAGATGCCAAGCAGTAATGGAAACTGATGCTGGACCTCTTCTTCTTCTTGGGAATTTTGTAGGCATTCAGCTCGGTGACACAACCCACGACAATGAAAAACAAATTCTGATCACTTTTTGTTTATGACTGTCGCTAAGGTCTTGGCGCGTTTTTGCGCTTAATTGCACGCTTTTGATTCTGCTAAGACAGCGACAAATTGCCTAGCAAGTTATCGATTCTTGAAACCTGAAATAAATGTCCCAGTCGCACATCGATATGAAAATTGGGCGTGTTTGCGACACGTCCTGGGGCGCGAACATAAAGGATTATAATTCTAGCGCCTCTTTCATTTATTCTAAAAAACGTTTCGTCCAAGTCCTCGTAATGCAACACGCAATACAATGCTTGTGTTGTACTCGCGCGGCGCCAATATTCCCCGAATCTGCATATTATCAGACGTCCGACACGGACAAAATTGCGTGCTGAAACAGAAAATATATAGTCATACGAGACAGCAGTACGCAGGCCAATTCTTGTTGTAGCAATGTCCCAATTCGTGGACGTACTATAGGTTGTGATTTTGACAGGTACCATAGAACGAGTGGACGCCCAAGACCGATGACACTGTCACCCCACCGGGACGAAACAATAACAGCGAGGCTGGTTTCACCTGAGCTTACTTTTGAACTATTGCTTCTGCCATAATTCTCAGCATTGGAAAGTTTCCGTAACTTGTGCAATTTCTGCGAAGCTGCTCCTCTTAGGTGCGTCCGCGTGGTATACTCCGTGGCTTCGGTGTGGGTTAGTGGCCTCGCCGAAAGGCTGGCGAGCGTGGATTTTCTACGAAAGGTGCGCAGGCTGAATCATTCTGCACCTGCTGTGGCCTCATTCAGCAATACGTTTTCTCTTGTGTGGGACCATACTAGTGCAGAGGCTGCGCTTATCAGCACCTGTCCTGGACTCATTTAGCTTTCTGTTGTGTAGAACGAAATGTAGTTGTGCGGAAGCTGCGATAAGCAGCACCTGTTGTGGACTTGTCCAGTGACGTTTTTTTTTTTGTTTCGTTGTGCAGAAGCACACTTGGGCAGACCCCGATAAACAGCACCTGTTGTGACCTTATTCAGTTTTATGTTGTGTAGAACCGCATTTGCTCGGAGGACGCGCTGTAATATCAGTTCCTATTGTTTAGTTATTCAGTAATGTAGCTTATTTTAACCACGATTAGTAGTGAATTGTAAAATTTAATTGAAATAACTGTACCACTGATACAAAGTTTACACGAAATAATCGAGAGCAGTCAATAATTCAAGCTTCAAAGTGAGAATGTATGACCTATGTCCCAATATGAATAAAGCAAACACAAAACAACAAGTGACTGCGCTCGTATAATATGATGATTACAAGAGAACAGCAGCCGATTCCCATTGAAACAGCAGCCGATTCCCATTGAAGCGTATCTCACATGCACACATTTCTGGTGAGAAAGATTTCCCTCTCCATCTGGTCCCTAACGCTACTCGGAAGATCGTAATTTGAGTCAAGTATTTGTTCAATTCTCCACATTCACAAAGATAAAGTAACATTTTCTGCATATCCCTCTGCTATTCCGCCAGGTAGTTTGTTTTCCGTCTTGTTGACAGGGATATTTAGTTTCTGGCGTGTTGTAGTGGGGCTCACATCAAAGCCAATCCGAACATTTACGTCTGGTTGCCAAACCGAAATTTTACATGTGGTTAATAAGGCTCATTTGATAAAGCGCGATCTCGGCAACGCTATTTATCTTTTATTTCTTGGTTGAAATTGTTTATCTTGAAATTTTTAATGTGTGCGGCACACTGTCAATGCTCGCATTTATTCTTTCAGTAATAACTCCGTACACGCTGCTACATCAAAACGTTGGTAACAACGTCAGGACCACAAATTTGTGTTTGTCGCTCCTTGGGAACAGGTCGAATGCGCACAAAACAATCTGAACAAACTCTCCATGTATTGCGTGACCAAATGGATCACTGGTCAGATTGAGTATTACCAGTGCAATTTAACAACCACCGTAGTGTTAAATCAAGTATCAAAAGGCTGCAAACACTCTTGTCACAGATCACGTTGTCGGGGAGCACGGCTGATAAGCTTGTAGGTAAAGGGGGGCAAGACTGTTGCCTAAAAGAAGTGGGAACGTAAATCGAAACCGCAAAACGAGATTTTCCTCGGCGTTTGCCGTCCCTACCCTGTACCCTTCTTGCATCCCACACCACAGAGCAGAGGAAGGGCGTCCTTCGTGATGGCGCCTTCGAGGTCCACCGGGCACTGATCTGACGGGCACGGGTCATCGCCGATGACGTCATGGGAGCCGTGGACTATAGGGGCCCCTTCTCAATTTCCCCCACCTGTCAATAAAAATGTTTTCATCATCGGCGTTCAGTGGGCAGCAGGTCGTTATCGCCTGTGCTGCAGATAGCTCTGTAAAGCGCAGTACTTGCAAGACGTACAAATCTCGTGAAGTTTTACGTGCCCTCCACGCCTTAAATGTATTCCTTTATGTATTCAAATGTAATCACGCGCCCGCTTCAATTGGTCTCAAAATTGCGACAAAAACCGTAATAAATGATGGCAAAAGTGAAGTATAGCTTCTGATGTGGCTCCGCTGACCTCCATGCCCCCTCGTGACACGCGGCAAACATTATGCAAGTAGTCTAATTCAGAAGGCTATTTTTGTATAGAATGAGCGACAATGTTGCAGAAGATAGGTAATGCAATAGGTTCGTCTTGCGCCGAGGGATAACTGGATAACAGTGGTAACACGGTGAAATATGTAAGGATATCGCATTACCACGCACGGTATACCTGGCAACTTACACCACTCACAAGCTGACGAGGCACAGGATCCGCGTGATCTCGGTAACGCCACCCCACTCCTGGCGGTGTCGCCCACGCCACTCAGTCAGGCTCCACTCTATGTCCTCCTCCTCCTTGCTCTTGTTATCCTTGCCAGTTTCGGTGCTCTCCAGCTGATGGTGAGAGAACGCCGTCCATACAACAATGCAAAGTGCGTGAAGTAGACAGGGAAATGTGTCACTTTGAATATTGATTTTTCCTCGAGAGATCACATTTTGATTCGGTCTAGCGATGCCTATATAGCTACGATGGGGTTATCATAGTAGCAAGTACACGGACGAGTTTGTCTTGCTATACGAACAAACTATTGTCCCCATCGCTGTGCCCCAACGCTGTGATCATATAGTTGTTCACAGAGAACGTGGTTGCACTTTTGTTTTTTTTCTGACATACTCCTCAGGCGCACCTATTGTGAAATGCCCTTGAGTTAGCTAAGGCGACGGCAAGACTGTTATGCGATCGATCAGTTGCGCACCGTTCCTGCGGGTCACGTAGATAATGAAAGCAGTCGGTTTGTGGCAACTTCTTTTTCTCAATTTCGAGTCGCATTTTTAACCTGTCTACTGACTTCGGCAGGGCTCCATTAGCAGCAGCGACAGCTTGATAAAAATTTTGTTAATAAAAGTTTGATAAAAAATGAAATTAAATTCTTTCCTAAACAGAAACAGCAACAAAGAAACCTTAACTAGAATAAACCACACTGGCAATGAATATTCAAACCTTCGTGACATTCCAGAAGTCTTCAATGACTTGTTTTTCTCGAACAATTCAGCTTCGGACAAGGTTTTTGATTACCAGTTGACATGCCTCCCGCATTCCTTTTACATGTTTCCTACTGCTCCCGATGAAGTGATCTCTGTAATTATTAATCTAACTATAACAAGTGCCGGTCTCGACGATATTAGGCTATGCCATAGAAAATAAATTGCTTATCCGATACGTAATATACTTGCTGATGTTATTAATTTAATATTCAAAACGGGGACATTTCCTTGTGAACTCAAGCACACCAATGTTACGCCAGTTTTTAAAAAAGGGAGACCGTTCATTATTAACGAACTACCGACTCATCTGCGTGCTACCATCCTTCAGTAAAGTAATCTAAAAACTAACTGAGAAACGCTTGACAAATTATCTCAACAAATTTAATATTCTTATGCGTTGTCAGTTAGCTTTTCGATCAGGATATTCTACAGATCTTGTTCTAATATTTCTCACAGATTATCTGAAGAAAGCTATTGATGATGTAGCTATGCTGGCTCTATTTTTGTTGACCTAACTAAAGCATTTGACACTATAGAACACCAGATACTCTTTCTAAAACTAGAATCAATGAGAATATCTGGTCCCGCCTTGCTACTAAGCCACAGTTACCTCCATAATAGAAACCATAGGGTCAGCGTTTGGAGCACCTACTCATAGAAAAAAGAACGACTAATATAGGGGTACCACAGTGGCCCATTTTGGGGCCATTCTTGTTTTTAATTTATATCAATGACCTGCCTAATTTCATCACGCACTATAATAGTTTCCTGTATGCTGACGATACTACAATATTTAACCCTGATAAAAGCATGAACTGCCTAGTAGATAAACTTAGTGCGGACCTTCTCAACATATTACACCGGTGTAAATTACAGAAATTATGATTTAATCCAGCTAAAACTAACTTTATTGTCTTTACGTCCCATCAACGATCATTAGTTCTGTTCCTTCCATTTGTATGTCACAGCACTCGATCCAGGCTATCGATGACTGCATGTATTTGGGCGTCAGACTAGATATAAACTTAAAATTTCATCACCACATTTAAGACGTAAAGTTGTCCTATGGTGTACGCATCCTCATTCGAGCTCGTCCTTTTTTCTCACATTATGTTCTCTTATCGCTGTATTTTGCATTTATTCATTCACATATCCACTACTGTATAATTACATGGGAAAGTAACACATACAGTAATCATCTCGCGCCACTACACATCGTCTAGAATAGAGCAATCAAAATAATAACTTTTATCTTATACCACACCAACGAAAAACAATTATTACAAGCCAATAATATCCTCACAGTTTCCGGCACAATTAAATATAATCTAGGCATATAGCTATGCAAGCATATCAGCAATCGATTCCCCTTTTCTTTCATCCCGCGTTCTTCACTAGATAAGACCAACAGTGCAAGATTTGTTCTTAACAAGAACCTCATCTTACCCAAAGAACGAACTAATTACGGCAAGCAAACTGGAACTAATACTAATATTATGGAACTTAATACATTTGCTTTAACAATAAGCACGCTACACTCATTCATTACAAAATACAAAAAGTTTATTTTGAACGAACCCAGTCTTACGTAACATTTATTTTTGTATATGTCAGATAATGTATGCATTTTTGTTTCCACTGGTAAATACCACAGTTTACTACATCCTGCTCATCAATCACGTAGGAAACTGTTTAAACATGCCAATTTTTAAAATATTTGTTCATATTTCATACGTTTCTTAATTGTTTTAATTCGGGTTCTACTGTTTCTATATTTACTGCCTTTCTAATCTGTTTATCTTTATTTTATTTTTTGCCTTCGTTGCTATAAGTAAGCTTACTTTTCCATTTGTGTATATATGTACAGGAGGTCCCAATTCAGTCTCCGACTCCGGGACTTCCTCCTGTATATTGCATTTTGTAACAAATTCTAATATGGAAATAAAATGTAATTTTAATTCTAAAAAAACGAACCGGGCATACTTCCTACAGCAATGAAGAATGCAATAGTTCTGTTATTTTTCATCGTGGTGACAGAAATAACCTGGGTAAATATTGTCCTATATCTGTTCTTCCTGCATTTTCTAAGGTTCTGGAAAAGGTGATGTTAACAAGAGTCCGCCTTTTTTTTCATTTTTATGTGCTGCCTTCTGCCGCACGCCAGTGCAAACATTTTGGAAGGGTGCCGGGGCTTTCGCTGGTTGATTTGTGCATGGAGTTCCCTTTAGTTACAACAGAGGGAGCTCTGGCGATGCGATCTTTCCGCAACGAATGATGGCTTGCGCATAGATTTTTCTGATTATCGTGCTTGGGGCTTCAGACGTTCTTGCGGCTTCGTTTTTTTGTTTTTTTGCCTCTTCCTTCCACTTTTCCCGACGCGGCGTTGCACGCCGCGTCGGGGTGTGGTTGACAGATAGGTGAGATAGGAGACGAGATAGGTGACGTCAACAACGCTTCGGCAGGGCGGACCCACAGTGTCCTCTGACATGACAATGACAATGATGTTTATTTGCATCAGTACATGACCCGAGGGGCATGCAGATAAAGCTGCCACATGGACAGCTTGACGAAGCCGCAGGCCCCCGCATCGGCGTTTGGGTTGACATGCCCTGGAGGACTCCACAATGCCTTCTGAAGTTTCCTGGGGGATGCAACAATGCCCTCCGGACGCCATAATTAGGCATGAGCCCCCGCATTGCAGGAGCTGCCTCGCAATTGCCTCCGAGCTCACGCGCAACAGCACCGACAGCCCATGGCGGAGGTAGGGAGAATGTTAGGGAGAAAGTAGAGAGAGAGAGGATGCGGGAAATGGGTACTACCGCATCCCCTACAGACGAAGTCGGGAAACGGGTGATTAACTTACCCCTCTGAGCTCGTGGCAGTTCACCTAACGTGACACGGGAAAAAGCGTCGTCAGAAAGCATTGCTCATTTGGGCTGTTCAGTAAAGCAATGAGTGAGTGGAGGATACTTCTCTCTGTGTTCTGTGCCCGAGAACTCAAATTGAGCATTGCGAAACCCTACATGATTACAGCCAACATAGATGTCTCTGTTGGCTCAGTCAACTGCAATGTCGGCTTTCTAAGAAAATAATGAGAACGACGATCCACAACGTATGTGGCTCGAGTTTCCTAATCCGCCAGTAGGTATTCATCACAAAGACCCCAGCAAAACATGCCAGGTTGCACCAGCTCATAGCCAAGCGCAATGTGACCGTAACGTTGTACAAGCGCGATAACGTTGCTTACAAGAGGGTGAACTTTTTTTTCTCGCGTGAGCCAATGCAATGACCATACACAAATCACAAGGTGTCACGTATGCACAGGTTGTGTCCGACTACAGTAGGACACCCTTTGCGGATTGTGTAAGTCGCACTATCGCGTACGACCGCTTTTGAAGGCTTGTACCTAACAAGCAGAAACGATGATTTCACATTTTAGCATCGCAATGGCACCAGCGATCGAACTCTGCTTGATGAGATGGTTCGGCTAAATAAGCGGAAATTAAGCACTTGTCTTGATCGCACGATCGACAAACAGCAACAAGTCTCAAGAAACGGAGACGTCTCAGTCAGACACTTCAGTGTGACTACAATAATAATAATAATATTTGGGGTTTTACGTGCCAAAACCACTTTCTGATTATGAGGCACGCCGTAGTGGAGGACTCCGGAAATTTTGACCACCTGGGGTTCTTTAACGTGCACCTAAATCTAAGCACACGGGTGTTTCCGCATTTCGCCCCCATCGAAATGCGGCCGCCGTGGCCGGGATTCGATCCCGCGACCTCGTGCTCAGCAGCCCAACACCATAGCTACTGAGCAACCACGGCGGGTCAAGACTACAAGCTCACGCCCGGAACGTTGCAGCGAATTGCTTAATATCGAAAGCAGACGTCATCGCCTTGTCGGAAACGAGGAGTGCCGACCCGCAACCGATCACCGACTTCCAACAAGTGTGCTACTGGAAGCGACAGTATGCCAGGTGCATTGCAGTGGTCATTTAATAGAACCAAACGGCCGCCCATGACAGCCGCCCATTGAACCGACCATGTTATCATTACCAGCAGACTGCGAAAATAGGGGCGCAATGGTTGACCCCATCCTTGACGCATGCGTTGTGCAACTCAAGTACGGGGACGTTGCCGTTGCACTGGCTGCTGCCTACGTTAGTCCCTCGACGACGCAAAAAGAAATCAAACACTTCCTTGCACTCAGGTGCGCTCAATATGCACCCGATCGAGGGCATTGTTTCCTGGTTGCGACAGCCCCAGTGTAAATACGATGCCGTTGAAATACCCGATACCGGGGGCTTCAACGCCGATTTGAGGAAACCCGAGAACTGCAGGCTGCCAACGTTTGTGCAAGAGGTGTTCGGTGTGCGCCTCGTGAGCCACGACCCCTACACACCGTTATCAACTTCCAGAACTGGTGGTGCGATCGATCATGTTTTTGCGAGGGGAATTCAGACGGCCAAAGTTCAGCGCTACGTTTCGTGCTTCTCCGTCCACGCGCCCTTGCTTACCATTCTACCGGCGTCGCAGCGTCAGGATGACACTACGCAAGCGCTCGTTTAGCATATCGACACTTCTTTCGCGACGTGATGCGCCGTGGGAGCCGATGATAGTGCTAACCTTCTCGATGGCTACGAACAACTGCGCACAATAGTGCCTCCGGCAAACACGTGTATATGTGCGTTCTGTGCACTACGGTGGACAAAAGCAAGCCGTGCAGGCAAGCTAACATTTCACATCGTGGCTGTGGAATGCCGTCGACCGTCCAAATAACGTCAACGAACGCAAGCAGCACAGAAAGCGTCGCTTATACAGATTCCCACAGAACGTCGGATCTGCATTTTTTTTTCTGGAAACTTTTCGTCGAGATCGGGCTGCGTGTGCGACCCTTCCAAAATGTTTCGCGACTAATCCGCTATATAGCGAAGGGCGCATGCGCCGTCGCGCCGTGAAAAAAAGGCGAATTCAGAGGTTTTTTTCGAAAGCACCTCTTATTAACAAAGAATTAGTTTGGGTAACTACTCAAGGGTGGTCCGCTGAATCAGCTATACGACTGCAAGAAAGAACTCATTTTAGGTAATTGACAGTGAATTAGAAACTAACACTGGGAGTATTCGTGGATGATGAAAAAAAGATACTGGCTGTAAGTACAATACGACTGCCGCTACTATGTGATCGATACGATTTTTCTAGCACTTTTTTGTATATCTTGGTCCAAGTTAACTGGGACACCCCGTATACATCTCCCTCGGCAGCTCCCCGAAATCGCCACCTGTGCCTTCGTGCTTGAGCGTATGCCTACAACAACTCCCGGTCTGCGTTGTCATAGGCTCCCTTATTATCTAGAAATGCTGTCCATAAAAGTCTGTTCTGAGCTACTGATATCTCTATGCGCTGAGAACAAAAATGCCTTCTAAGTGTCTGCCTGGTCGCCGCAGCGCCACTGCCGCCAGGTCGAGAACAAGGTTGAGAAGGACTTGAGATTGGCCTTACTTCCCGTGTCCTCGTTTTGTGTTCTGTTCCTCTTTCTTCGTCTTTGCTATTGTTAAATATAAATACGATACGCAGGTCGAGAATACTCTCTGCGCTCTCATCCCAGCGCGCGTTGCCCGAAGTTGGGTGCAGCGGTTGTCGCCGTGTGTCGGCGTCGCGAAACGAGCCCGGCTACGGAAGCATAAACACAGTTGACGAGTACTTCAAACGCACAAGTCTGGTTCGCGTGCTGACTTATATACGCTGCTAATTATGTGCGTGAGGTAATTATGTAATTATGCGTGGGGAAAGAAACCAGTGGCGTCGTCGTCGGTTCGTCCGAAATCTTCGGAAAGTGCGTGGTACAAAGAGCGTGGAATACGACGTGGGCGTAGACGCACGGTTTTGTTGCTACGCATTCCTGTTATTAACGTCACACCAGTTTTATAGTGCTCGCATTTCATAAATCTACGTCTGATCGCCAGCTTGGCGCGAACGCTTGGCCGACGCGTTTCAAGCATCAGCTAGCACGCGGTGACGTAGCCAATGGTTAGCGTCAAGCCCAACCCTGGCTCGACGCTGCCAGAAAGCTTGCGAACCCGGCCTGACGAAAGCGGCCGCCAGGGTATGACTTTAATTAGCAATCTTTTCGTGTTTAAGTGCTCGTTGCCACCGACCGGGTACCGTCGATAATATTACATGTCAGAAAACGTCGTTATTAAAAAAAAAAGAAACATTAGGAAGAACTCGATCGGAAGCAATACTTTTTAAAACTTGTTTGGGTCTGTAAACAGCAGGGTTTGTAAACTAGCATATGTGTTGCGCTCTCCTGTGCAGAGGATTGGGGGCCAGAGACCGCATGCGCATAAGTTTTGACTGGTTGCCCGGATGGTCTCGTTTTGTTCTCGCTACTCGCCCGGATGTTCTCGTTTGGGTGCCCGGATAACGGCTGTGGCTTTTGGCTGAACGGCACTTGAAGGTCGACGACAAAGGGAGCAAGTAGCCAATTTCATGCTTAATACAAATAAAACTTCAGCATACCAGGAGTTACAGCTTGAGTTATATTGTGAAGAAACATTAGGAAGGACTCTGAAGCAATATTTTGTGTACCTTGTTTCGGAGTAACTAGTACATGTAATGCGGTCCTGTACAATCGGTTGAGGGGATATCATTTTGTTCTCGCAAATTGCCCGAATCTTCTTGATTGAGTGCCCGGATAATGGCTCTGGATTTGGCTCAAAGTCAAGTAAAAATCAACTAAATCGCCCAGAAAGAAACGTTCTCAATTATCGAGTCAGGCAGAATAAAAGAAGCCGCACGCGGCTGATGGTTGCAGTTTGCTCCAGGTTCATCACGAAAGACCACGTCGCAAGCGCCTGTCTGCGCAGTACCTGAGGTGATAGCGCTCATGACGCACTTCGTATGTGTCCGTGTTATCCGGTGCTGTCGTTCCGACGTATGAAATGTTCATGGCCTACATATGAGACGTCACTCGTTAACTGATTCTTCTATATGCGCAGCCATCCCTGAAATGTCGCGTGCCAAGAGCAGCGACGTAACACACAGCCTTGCGAGTTGTCGACGCAGTTTATACAGCAGCAAACGCTAAGATTTTGTATCAGCCGATTCGCCGCTCAAGTTAAAGCACATGCGTCCAGCTTCTGGCCTGTCTGGGCAGCGCTTGCGCACCTCGCAGCACGCATGGCTATCGACATAACTTGGAAGTGCGCATCGGGCTCAGCAGACGTTGACGCCGGCGCGCGTCTGTCTGCAATATGTCGGCTCAATCTTCCCGGTGTCCCTCACGGGCGGAGTCGGTATTTTCAAGGTACGCACTCAAGCATCCGCGTCGACTGCTGGTCGAGTGCTGGCTCCCTATATAGGTATGTCGGTATGCTGTTGGCATGCATGATTATAAATGTTGTCGCGCTCGCCATGGGAGTGGGCGCTCGGCATGCGGCAAGGGTCGCAACGCATACAATGGGCCTCTTCGACGTCCAGCACTCGTTTTTACCGAACAGCTTCGGAAGTTCAGCCCACCAGTCCGAAAACTGCCGGAGTGCCGTTCGTTTTTCACGGACCGGTAGTCGCGGACTTTCGGAGCTGGCAGCATATTTTTGCTCGCACAAGCGCAAGTAGCTATAGCAGAGTACGGCTGGCTTAAAAGGAGGTGCGCGGCGTTCGACGCTGTGTTGTGAAAGACGCCTTGTGCTTCTGCCTACCTTGCGTGTTCCACACGGCAAATACTGCGCAGTCTGCTTTCGCTTCTGTTACATCGGTGCTTCGTGTGCCATCGTGCCAGTTTTTTCCCAAGCGGTCTAATTGCTGTAGCTTTAGTCTTCGTGTTTTTTGAGTGGGAAGCACAGCGAGGAGGAGCACATCTTGATGTGTCTCGGCAAATTTCTTATATATGTTGATCCATATACTTATAATATGTTGATCACTTCTGTTGAAAAGTTGGAGCGTTTGCTTCTTGACATGAACATTTAGTAGATTGTGTACATGCGCTCTTTCCTAGATACGCATCAGGTCTTTATTAGCTGGTCTCACGAGCTTTGAGGATATCGGCGAGTGATTTTTGCGTGAAAACCGACATGGCACGACCGCGATTTTGCTTATGTCCGTGTGGTCATTCCACTTAAATTTCGCAGGCAATGAGCTAGCTTAAATACAGCTGTTAAGGGGCACGAAGAGCGAGAGTGCGCCGTAAACTGCTATTTGCGAACACGGTCTACGCGCTCGGGCTGGGATTTCAATATGCAAGGTTTTATGGTTGTGTCGGCTACGTGGTCTCTGAGACTGCCCCATTTAGGAGGCCACACTAATGAATGCGCTGGGTAAGGAGCCATTTACGAGCAGTTAAGAGCAGACGACGGCAGCCAGGGGAGCGACTTAATTTTGGTCACGGTGCTTTCGAACGAAATACCGGACAGCCCCCGAAAGCTGGATCACGTCACTGTGGCGCGCTCTTCTATCAAGGTTATTCAGACCGTAAGCCGCAGGCGGTTTGCGGACAGTCTGGGACTGCACAATCGAAGACGCCTGTAATACCTTTCCTGTAAACCTTGACCTTAATTCACATGTCCCACAGTCGTTGCATCCACGTCTTTCTTGTCTGGTGGGCCCAGCTGATGGCACTGTTTTCGTAATCTCTGCCAATTATCTGTTTTCTTGCATTTCTAAAACCGAAAAGGCGGAGTCGAAAAAAATGACGATTCCTTCAAAGTGACTATTTTAGCCTTCCGATGGATCGTTCTCTGCCGGCCGAGTTATCGTCCGAGTCTTCCACTGTTTCCTGATCAAGGAAACTTAATAACGCGTGTCGCCGGTACTCGAATATGCCTCTAAAATGGCTCTACCGGTTCGGAAAATCACGTAATTGTAACCGTGACATGGCATCACACGCGCCTCTAGCGAAAATCCGCTGCGTATGAGCTGCAGGTTCGGCGAACTATCCAAAGAGCGAGCTGCATATACCGAAAGCAGTGCACCCGGTACAATACGCGGTGTTTCAGCGAAGCCATAGTACAATTCTGGTCCATGAGCTGGTCTGTTCAGAGGCGGACATTACGCATTTCAATTTTTCTGCAAGTAATCAACTAATTAACAAAAATGCACTAATAAAGATTTTAACTAATTACATTATGGCACATATTGCAATTTAAGAATTCTAGCGGGTGAAGGCATATTCACTAGAAAAAAATTTGTGTGGATATCACCATTTACGAGATATGCGCTGTTAAACTTGCGGTTTAAAATGCTGTCATTCCACTTACGTTAACCAACGTTTTATGCATTTAAGCCCAAAAGTAACTGGTACGCCAATGCATTTTTCCGCACAGTTCGGGAATTAATGCTTCGCAACTGGTGTCATCGTGAGAATTCGTTACATGGGGTATTATCCACCTTGCGGACTCCCCGGCAAGGATTGTGAATTGCAATATGTGCCAAAGGTTATTCATGTACAAACTTAATTAGTCATAGTTTGTTACTTAGTCCATTGTGGATTTCTATTTTTGTGTACGTAATGTCCGCCTCTTCGAGTAGACAAGCACAGGAACTAGAATTGTGCCATCTGCCACAGACAGTTCTTTTTTAAGTTCTAAAGGGTTCGCTGAAACACCCGGTATGTAGTGCGGGAACTCTGGAAATCGGTCCACGACCGGAGCATTACGTTCGCTGACGCTCTGGTGTGCCTTTCAGCAATGACCAGAGCGTGGCTATAGCTTGGCAGCGCGTGGTGGGGCGCATGGCACTGGGCTGCTATGGACGAGTTTCCGTCAAAACTGTGCAGATGAGCCTCGGGTGGTCTTCGTTTGAAGCCAGGGAAGCGACAAGTAGAATTGCTTTCGAGAACCGAATTCGGCACATGAAGACTCGTTGGTTTCCCGAGTCTGCCGGTAACTGTACCTTAAAGGGCCCCTCACCAGGCGAGATAGAAAATTTTAGTTATACGCTGAAAGTTGTTGCGTGTCCTCTAGGCAGCGTTGTACCACAAGAATTTTTCAATTTGGCTCATTAATATCCGAGATGGAAATATTTCAGTGCCGCGAACGCATGATGTTAGGAGAGAAGTGGTTCTTTATGAAGCAGGGAAGGGTTGGCATTGTCTTCTGCCTCCCAACATGTCAGGAGGCAAGCGTCACTGCCACTTGCCCCCGTCTGGCCTCCGCAAGCCAAATTCCTTCCCCTGCGTTCAAGCATACCGGAGCCGGAGGATCCCATAACGCTAAGTATGGACAGCTGGGCTAGTTGGTTATGATTAGCATTATGAAACATAGGGAGAAAGGGCCCAATTCACTAGAAAGTATATCGCTAAGTATGGACAGCTGGGCTAGTTGGTTATGATTAGCATTATGAAACATAATGAAACACTGGCGTTCGTGTTGTCTTTCTCTCCTCGTCCGTGTCCAAATATGCGCTGGAACTATGTTTCATAATGCTGATCGCATAACGCATTCGTCATGGCCCCGCCTTCTCGTTTTCTTATTTTTAAACTCGACGCACTTCTTGGCGAACATTTTCCCCTTTCACAGTATCTATCTACTTAGCCGTCTATGACTTCGTGCTCTCATGGTCGTCTCGTTAACTTGGCACGTACCAAAATTGGCATATAATATATGCCAAAGAGTGTATGGCGAACATAAATGATAGGTCATGACATGGCTGTCATGATACGTGTCATGTAGGTCATGAAACAGCCGCCTACGTCTTGGTGCTCTCATTGTAATTTCATTTACTTGGTAGACTCCCCGCACACTGCTTCGCATAACATCTATTTTTCATAGGGTTCGAGATCTGCCGGCTTTATTCTCTCGCTTTTTGGTGCGCGGCGCATTTCCGCTGACGCTCTAGCGCGCGAACTGTTGCGTCTGTCTCGTTACGCGCGATGCCCGAGAACAACGGAAAAGCGACATAGGTCAGTGCTACACGAACACTGAGGCAAGCGGATCGCAGAGAATGGTCGCGCGGTAGAACACGGTTGAAAATTGAAACGTTTTGCTGCGCGCGCAACTGCACGACATGGGAACAAGCAGACGAAACGGAAGTACAACTCTCCTGCTACAATACGAAGTAAAATGAAAACACGCAGACATTCGGTTCCTAGGTTTTATTTCTCTAAACTTTAACTCACCTGTTGAAGCAACAAGATGAAAGAACAAACTGTTCTTGCCTTGTGTAATTCTGTCACGTGCCACGCTGAATGACGTCACCGCACTGCGAAATACACAGGCGCACTCAGTTTCCTACAGAGATAGAGAGAGAAGGGAAGAAGGAAAGGCATGGAGGTTAACCAGACTGAGTCCATTTTTCTACCCTACACGTGGGGAGGGGTATGGGGACTGAGAGAGAGAAAAAACACGAGACTATAGCACACTTGCACATGAACTAAGCTAGGTGCAGCATGTCATACAATATACTATAGAGGCACGGAGGAAGGAAAAAAATAGGAGGGAGCATTTTGTCATGCAGCCAACCTTGGCAAGCGAACGCTCCGTGAAGCCCATGCATTTGCTCAGTGGCAGCCCGACACGTGACCTCTCGCGTCGAGATCGCGGAGCAATCGAAATTTGCTGGGAAGTTTTGTTCACAGTAGCTATGCCAGTAGTTTTTATTGGGTGAGCGCTGTTCAGCTGCCTTACCCCGTAGCTCTGCCTGCAGAACGGGAACACTAAAACCAACCGCGCACTTTCAGGTGCGATCACGTGTTGGGCCGACAGGTTTGGCTTCAACGCATGTTGCGGTATGCTCCCTCCTATTTACTTCCTCAATGACTAAAGGGAGCTCTGGCGCTGTAACCGTTGAGCCACCCTGGGAATTATGGGAAGTACATGGATTTGTCTGATCGTGCTTGTGGATTCCGACGTTCTTATTACGTTTCTTATTACGTTCTTATTCGTTTATTACGCTTGCTTTGCCTTCACTGTCGTAACTTTCAGAGCAATCTATGCCTTCAGTGCAGAAGACGCTGCGAACACGCACAATCGCTACTAATAGTGACGGTTCAGCATGTCGAGTTGGCCAAATCGAAACGCGCCAAGCGTCTCCAGGCATTGGCTTGCCCGCGATAAATTCATAAGGGCGGTACATGCCATTTGTCGGGGCATGTGCGTCCAAGGCGTAATGGTTTCAGTAACGGGCATCTCTGCTAGAGGTCCTGTGCTCGAATCCTGCCGTCGGACAAGTTTAATAACGCTTGTTTAATCTTTTATCAGCCAGTGCATTGTTGACAATCACGATTTTAGTCACGAAGCCGTTTGAAGGCAGAACGAAGTTTAGGCAAATCCATGTACTTCCCATAATTCACACGCTGGTAAAACCGTTCACATTGCAGCTCCCGTAGAGACAGTAGCGCCGGAGTTTCCTCTATTAATTATTGTATGGAACTCTATGGGCGCACTTGCATGATATACATCGACCCTTCCGAAGGCTGGGAGCGCCGCGCCGGTCACCAGACGGGCCAAACGGCGTTCGGTTTTAAATTTAAGCTCCTTCCGCTGCGCGTGGGGACGTAATGCCTGGCAGACACGACGGTTAGCGCGCATTGTATGCACGGAGCTTGTCAGCTCTATATGGCCAGACTTGGTGAAGGGCCCCTCAACGAGGCCAGGACGACGTGGCTCGCGAGGGTCCACCTCTGAAGTCGCAACTCTTCGGCAGTCCGACAGACGGTACCCCACGGGTCAATAGCAGAGACGGCTAGTGCAAGGCCACGCACACGGGGAGATCAGATTGCTCGATGCAAGTCGGCGATGTAAGGGAAGGCAACGCCACTAAATCCACAGTGGCAACGAGGAATAGATCGGAAGGGAGCCGCTTTGCGACAACGCTAGCAGCAGTGCGCTCTTCCTGTTCGAGAATCGCGCGTGTGCATCGCACACCCTGGAATATCGCCAGCGCCTCGGTCCTGCTCTCGAGGTTCGGATGGCTCTGTGCCGAGCCTGCGCAAGCACACTTGTTGCTTCTGACCGCATAAACGAGGCACCACATTAGATCGGGCGCCTGGTTTCACTGCGAATCAGTGTCTTGATACGCTAACCATATCATTGGCCCCCCGCACGAAGCCGCGCCTAGAGCAATGGCGAGCGGTGGTACACAGCCGACGACCGTCGCCAACCCCGCAGGGCAGTGGCTCTCAGTGACGAGTTGGTCCTGAGCTCAACAAAATCGGCACGAACTCTGGAGGCCCAGCAGGCTGCACAGAGCGTGCCTCAAGTCACTAGTTACTTTGTGGATAAAGACAGTAGCAAGCTCGGAATGTGCGCAGCAGCAGCGGCGCAGCCAGAAATTTATTTCGAATGGAGGAGGGGCGAGCTCTCCATCGACGACCACCACCCCTCCCCCTCCTCTCTCGCTCTCCCTCTCTCTACACACGTACACGCACACACGTATTGTGCATGTGTTTGGAGAGGCTGTACACCACGCAAAGACAAACTCCCAGCACTCCCCGGACAAGAATGCCCTATCAACAAGGATGCACGTTTATGCGCTGCCGAAACGACACTTATAGCTTAACTTCATACCAAAGTGTTTCATTGCTAATGCGTGCCGCTACCTCACATCAAATTACGCTATCATCCTTGTGCTATCTTTAAAAATTATATGTAACAAGAAACTAAAATTTTATTTACTAACTGATGCCTTTATATAAGCTAAGTCGATTACTTAGCTGGTAAATAGAAAAACGAACAGCGTTAAAAACGGGGCCACACAAAACCAAGAGAGCGCATTATCGCGTCTTCTTCTTGGCAGGCCAGACGTATTGCGCCTCGGGTAAAAGTGGAGATAACCGTTGTTTTCCAGCCGGAAGAGGGCGGGCACTATTTTGCAAGAAGTCTATTAATCACGCTTTAAGATAAAGGAACGAAGCTTTGTGCTAGAACTTCGATAGTTTATGATGCAAGTTTCACTTACTTTCGGTGACCTGCTGCCTGACTTTGAAGAGATGTTTGGAAGTAACTTGCGATGATGGTATTTTACTCACCACGCGACGCAGATTGTTATTTGATCACACTCGGGAATTGATGAGTCAGTCAGAACCAAGACAGCGAGTTACTGCTCAGAAGCCTCTCTGAGACTTAGGCTATCCGTAGTTCGCAGTAAAATTAGCGCCATTTGCTCCGATAGCCTTGAAAGTGTCTTGTCTCTTGACACCAGTCTGTTCTCTGCAGCAAGCAGCACGTGTTACGACGGGGGAGGTTTAGCCTCGGCTATAGGCGACTAGCCAAGGCTATCTGGTGCTGAGCGATTGGGCAGTGACGAGGCACTCTCCCTATGTCAAACTTCCTTCTTGACGCCTTTTATGCGCTGCCCTCCTTCCCCTATCTTCTTATCCATCACCCCGCTCCCCTTCTTAAAATTTTCCGTTTCTGGAAAGAAATGATCTTTATCCGAACATGATGACCGGTTTTCGGCGGGGTCGTTCTTCCGCCGACTCGTCGCCGCTGTTTTCTTAGATATCAAAGGGGCCTACGACAACATCCTTCATGAAGCCATTCTCGATGCCCTAGATGACTTGGGTATTGGCGGCCGGCTCTACCTGTGGGCTGTGAGCTACCTCAGCGGCCGTTTCGTTTACATGTCCATGTCTGACAGAGAGACAAACCGTCATCAGGTACGCCGTGGAGTTCCTCAGGGAGGAGTTCTCAGCCCAACATTATTTAATGTGGCACTAATTGGCCTGGTGAGCGAACTTCCACCCCACATCCACATCAGTGCATATGCAGATGACATCTGCATCTGGGCTTCTGGTACAACACGCCCACAACTACGTGCGAAATTACAACGGGTTGTGTCATCTACTTCAAGATACATACGGCGTCAGGGCTTGCGCTTAGGTGCCGAAAAATGTGCTGTGGTTGCATTCACGCGCAAATCCGTCTGCCGCTATACCCGATCTCCATTAACGGTGTCATAATACCTTATGTCTCTCACCACAGATTCTTGGGCGTTATCATCGACCGCGGTTTGGCATGGACGAGGCATGTTAATATGTTGAAGCAAAAACTTAATCTGTTTTGCCATGTTCTTCGCTTCGCAACAGGCATGAAATGGGGCCCCACGAAAGGCTCATTACTAAGGCTTCATCAATCTCTTTTCGTAGGCTACATTCGATACAGCCTTCAGATACTCTCAAACTTGAGCATTTCCTGCTTACGGGACATTAGAAAGCGTCCAAGCGCAGGTACTCATAATATGCCTCGGGTTGCCACGGCGTGCCTCCAACAAAGGCACAATTGAGGAAGCCCACGTATGCCCATTATCGATATACCTGTCCCACGAACCACTTCGTGTGTATTTACGCTTACTGACGCGACACCATTGCCATCCATTGACGTCGGTTCTACATGAGCGGCCGGACAGCAGTTTCACAAGTGCACTCCGCTGTCATCTACCCCACATAACATCAGGCTATGCCCTTCCATATCACCCCGTCAAACCACCATGGGTGATGGTTCAACCTTCCGTATGCGTACATGTCCCCGGCATACTAAAGAAATCATTGGTTCCCGTCAGTGGGCTACAACAACTTGCTCTCGCGTACATCTGGTCAGAATACCAGACATATGTTCATGTTTACACAGACGGCCCCGCGTCACCTAAGGCATCGACAGCAGCTGTGGTGATACCAGCCCAACAGATGACTCGAGGTTTCATACTAGACCATAATTCTACATCAACCGCTGCAGAGCTTGTGGCTATTCGGGAAGCGATTCGCCACATCTGCGGGGAAAGACCTCAAGAGTGGTGCATTTTCACGGACTCAAAACCCGCGCTGCAAATTTTGGGATGCTTCCTGCGCCACACCGCATATCAGGTTCTGGCACTGCAGATCACCGAGCTACTTTCATGCGCCCAAGAAAAACACCACCGCATAGTGTTCCAATGGATCCCGGGACACTGTGGGCTCAACGGTAATGAGATGGCCGATGCTGCAGCAAGGCGCGCCCTCAGCAATGGCCTGCGAACTGTAGTGCCATTCTCCACACCGGACATCACATGCCTCCTGTCGGAATTAATGAGGAGTGCGACGAGAAGATACTGGGCCCAGCCAGACGCTCGTCACGTCCGCCTTAAAAGGACGGATCCCGATATGAAATTTCCTATTCTGCGTGGAATTACACGCCCTCATACATGCCTGATACAGACTGCGATTAGGCGTCGCCTTCACGCCCAAATATTTGCACATTATTGGACGGACAGACTCCCAGGACTGTTCAGTGTGTGGCGCTGTAGAGACTATAGAACATGTGCTCAAGGTGTGCCCTGAGTATGCGCGCGAAAGACTGACAATGGCAGATACATTGAGACATTTACACAATGAACCACTGTCGGAGGACCTCTTGCTAGGCGCATGGCCAGAGTTGGCTGACGAGAGACAATGCGTGCACTTTCACGTTTCCTAGGTGACACGGGCCTGGACTCACGCCTGTGATACCAGTTGTGCAATGTGTCCTTCACCTCGTTCCTCCCATTATCATCCCCCATTGTGACCCTTTTTGTTCCCCTCTTCCCCTTCCCTTACGTAGAGTAGCAGGCCAGATGCTCCATTATCCGGCCGTCCTCTCTACATTTTCCAATCATTAAAATACTTCTTCCGTTCACGACTGTCCCACTCTTTCACATTCACCGAGTTGTTGAACTGCGCGGCGGCCCCTAACATTCCTAAATTTCTGCTTCTGCGTGGATTTCGAGGCCATTTACCTACCGGTCCTCCAACCTGTTTTTTTTCTGGCGGTTTCTTATACCCCTGTCCCACGGACGCGGCTAAAGTCCTTTTAACTCCCTTCAACCAAGGACGTCTTTATCTCGAGGGAGATGCGCGCCGTGTCACACGGCAGTCCTTTAGCAAAGGAAGTTTAAGGATGTTCCTAGCGAAAGGAGGTGGAAGATCTCCCTTGATCTCCCTTGCAGACTGAAGTGAGTACTCTTGCTCCCAGCGTGCTTGAATTTTAAGTCAGGAAATCACCCTCATTTTTATTAATTTCACTTTTACTAGCAATTATAACTGTTTTTATTGCATATAATGTAGTATTTCAGCACTGACAAAGGTATTTGAGTTGAGCAGCTACATTCGACTCTCGAACCGGGCGTTCTCGGAATGGCTGCTGCGTTTGCCCCGACTTCGCCAATTTTTGTTTTGGTCAACGCGACCGCACGTCTCGCGCATGCGGAATGAGTGATTCACGTCTTTCCCAAGACGTTATAGCAATATATAACGTGTTTCTTTCATGACTGCGTACGAGGTGAGCAACGCCTAATGGGCCCCCAGCGGCAGCTTTCAAAAGCTCGCTTATAGGCCGTGTGACACGGAGCTGACTCCCTTGAGGTGAAACTCCCTTGCGGTCCTTTAAGGGAAGGAAGTTTGAAGGGGATCCGAGTTGCCCGTGTGACACGGGTATTAGCTTTCCTGGCTCTGCAACTCCTTTCTTAATACACATTTGCCGTGCGAAAATGATTGTTTCTTTCTTGTCCTGTTTTCATTCTTACCAGTGTGTACAAAATGGTCTAACAGCAAGCTCTTCTCAAGTTTATTAACACCGTGAATGTCAGAGACAAGGGAAAAAGAAACTATGCGGATCCCACGCACTGCGCGTATCGATGTAAGCGTAGCTTCCTGTGCTAAGTGCACGAGCGTTTTTTTTTATTTTGCCGCCGTCCAAATGCGGCTGCCGCGGTCGCCATCAAACCCGCGACCTCGAGCAATGATAGAGCAGCAAAGCTGCGGAGGGGGGCACAGAAGTGTTGATTTGACGTGCGACCGCTTCCGTAGTGTCGCCTAGACCCAGCGGCGCCCTTTAATTAAGGCAGTTCTGCTTCTGCACAGCCTGCATAGGTTGCCCGCCTGACACATTTGCCTGCCATTTCTGTTTTATTCAGAAGTCGCAAATACGTACCGCACCGCCCCTTTAACTTAAATTTCATCCCCATTTTTCAGCAATCGCTGTCGTTTCTTTTCCCTACAACCCCTCCACCCCACCCTTTGTATGAGAAATGCTGGCGAATTAAGGATGGCAAGGTTGATGATATTCACTCGTTTCGCGACTGCGTGGCCTCTACCCATTCTCCGCCTCCTCTCCCCTCATTCCTACCATTCTACCTAGCTTCCTTCTCAACTTACACGTTAGTAGAAAGATAAGCGCTGTAATTTCTGCAATGATTTTGCGGGGGTAGGGCAGATAGCGGGGTGTCACGGGTAAATACAGCTCTTGAAGCGCCCTCACCAGGTTGCCGCCCCTCACATGCACGTTTCATTTTACTTCATTCAAAACTTTCTCGGCACTGCGTTACGTTGGAAAGAACAAATGACGACAGTCGTCGATATAAAGTTTTCATACGAAGTGCTGCCGGCAGTTTGAGTAGGTTAAGAGACTTTTATTGCCACGGAGACATAAATTCATGGGCGAGCCACAGCTAGGTCGCGAAAAGCAGCCAGCGCTAAATCGGCGACCCTTGTCCGCAAGCATGATTTCCTCACATCTTAACCCGCCGTGGTTGCTCAGTGGCTATAGTGTTAGGCTGCTGAGCACGAGGTCGCGGGATCGAATCCCGGCCACGGCGGCCGCATTTCGATGGGGGCGGAATGCGAAAACACCCGTGTACTTAGATTTAGGTGCACGTTAAAGAACCCCAGGTGGTCGAAATTTCCGGAGTACTCCACTACGGCGTGCCTCATAATCAGAAAGTGGTTTTGGCACGTAAAACCCCATAATTTAATTTTTCCTCACATCTTAGGACAAACCAACGTACGCTCTGAGCGCAAGCTGCGTAGCAGGGAGTTTTAGATCTTGCGCAACCAAACTTTGGCGACGCAAACCACGTTGTTTACGAAAGAATGTAAAAAAAAAGGTGCACAAAAGGAAACAAAATGGGTACACGAGAACGCGAGCAAGTCGTGGTGCTTTGGGTGCGCCAAATCTAAAGGTCCCTGTGCCACGGCGCCAATCGTTTTCGCCGCTTAATCGGCGTAGGCACATACTCATGGCAACGTTCACTAAAATGCCGATGGGCACCCATTCCTTGTGGCATCCACGCCTAGATTGGTCTCCGCTTCTTTAGCGCAGCCTGAAAGACGCGAACGCGGACTGCACCATCCACGGGATCGGCATTCTTTACTCGGGGCTAAACCGACCGAGCGCACGCGACAAATCGCGAGGTGGAAGGAAGCTTCGCATAAGTAACTAAATCATGCTCTTGAAGTCGTATAATTGTCGCCATTGAGAACATTTCGATAAGATTTTACTTTCACTGCGTAGTTCGGTAGAGAACACGAGCCGGTCTTTGGAAAAACTGTAATAGTTCGGGATGCTTCATGAAGAACGCTTCGCATTAAAATTTTGCACGGGTGCCAATCTTCATGCGTTGTACCTTTGGAAGACGGTGCACCCCTTTCACGTACCAGGAGCGGTTGGCGTGGAGTAGTGGCACGTATAATCGCACATGCGACGTTCTCAAGTAATCCCCCCAACCGCCTCCTCGTTTGTTCACCGCCACGCCGATCTGATTCTGATGTTTTCGGGGCCCAGACTCCGCCGGCACCGATGCGCAGGCAGATCGAGGAAACATCGCAGACGAGGAGCCGACGCCCGGAGCCGTTGGTCCGGACGACGGCATCTGTCCGCAGCATGGGTTGTCCGTTTCGTCACACCGCCCACAGCCGGTGCGACCTTGTCGCTGCTCGGATTGCTACATGGAGCGAATGATCCCGGTGCACTATGAAATTTACCAACGCGCTTCGTTCCTGGAACGAGAACGCAACATCTACTGGCGTCAAAACACGAAAATGCGGCGTTCAGGCTACGGAACCGCGCGGTTTCCATGGGAGCGTCGACGGGGGGCTCGCCACAACGTCTTGGAACGGCAACCGCCGCAGTCCGAGTTCTAGCATGGTACGTGATTGCATTCTGTTTCAAGTTCCTCAGGCCCAGTGTGCACCTCCGATACGACTTTTCGTTATTTTAAAGCGAAGGTTTGTTTGCTTCTTCCTTCGACTTTCACACTGCCGCCGCTGCTGCTGTCTGGCACACTGCGTCGGGCGGTCGTTCAGAGCGTGTGTACACATGACAGGAGCGTGGCAGAGATGAAAGGAGACGCGATAAACTGGTTTGGAGCTTTGGACGGCGTCGAATGGGCTCAACGCTTCGATAGGTTCCGCTTTTTAATATTTGCCTGGAATTAAACACCGCGCATTCGCAACAAAGAGCCAGTGGTGTCACTTGCAAACGGAGGCAAACAGCTGGGCTGTTGCAACCTCACTCACTCGTAAGTATAAGCGCCAACTATCCGTTGCACATGGCGCCAGGTTGTTCGCCAAGCAGAACCGTTCACCTTCTGGTAAACTGCGAGCATTATCTTATCGGGAGATCAAAACAGTGAAAGCATTACTGCTAGGGCTGCTTCCGTAGAATGACTTTGTCATTAAACGAAGAACAGAAACCGAGCTGCTCGGTGCGCTTCAGATCGCTCGGCAAAGCGATGCCACTTCTGAATGCAATTCAGATAGGGTAATTGTGAAACAAACCTCACGACTAAATATCTTTGGTTCGCCTTTTAGCGTAGGATTAAGGAGGAGGAGGAGGAGAAAGAAGGGAAGGAAGGAAGGTAGGGAGATCAATCAGACGCACATCAGATTTGTAACCCCACACAGGGGAAGGGGTTTAAGGGAAGAAAAGAAAGAGGGAGGGAAGAAGGTACGATCACTGTGACAACATGCGGTTGTCCATAATTTCAGACCTATAATACCATGGGATTAAGGCGACTCTGAAGTATTCGGACCTGGAGAGTTGAAAGTGTATTGTAATTAGGCAACTGTCCTGGCAAGCAGTCATTTAGAAGAGCGAGTAATACAGGAATTTATTGACGCTGCTCGTGGTTTCGACGCAGAAACTAGACTAGGTATTTTGGTTCTTAATGCGCAAATATAGACAGGTTAAAATAATCTAATCACCGGTCCTGATATTCTTATCATGGTCGAAAAATCGGAAAAAGAAAACATTCTAATTTAATCAGAAAAAGAAATAAGACGTGTTCGTGCTAAAACCGCATAGACACACGATCATTTATTTATTATGTAAAATTAGCGACATACAGTCAGCCCAAATAGACGTCCAGTGGCGAATCGTCGACCATTCACAAAGCAAGAAGTTTGTTAGAAGCATGGCACTGATATAAGAAGCTAAAGAAAGAACCTTAAAACATGGAGACATGAATTGTGGGGGGGGGGGCGGGAGGGGGCAGGAAACACCAACAAACGAATGGCAGTAAACACAGAAGAAAGCGCAAAGCATGAGAATTTCATAACTCATCACATGGCAAAGAGAAAAAAAACTCTTAAACGAACACAAGTAGCCACAGCACTAATATACCAAATTATTTTTTTCACTGAGACAATTCTTTAAGAATGGCCTGTTAGGGATATCGCCATTCTATTTATTCAGCTGTTACTTTAACATGCGCAGATTACTTGTTCAACAGATCATAATGCAAATATAGCTAACCACAGTGTGCTAATAATCTTCTCGAACTGTATGTCCTTTTAAGTCAATAAGAACGGTAGCCCATAAATAGCCAACACAAAAGGACAATGGAAAGTAACGCAATGCATATTATTCTAACACTGGTATGTACCGGAATTCTAACGCTATCCCTTCTGTAGATCGTCGCGGTGAAAGCGCTATTGCTGTGATGTGAACTATACTAGGCTGATATGGACAGAAATTGAGCTTGGAACAAAGCCCTCATAAAAGCGTGAAAAAAATGTGTGTTTCATCATCAATGCCCTGCTCAGGCCTTGCAACGCCCTTGTTCTTCTACGTGAGCATTCCTATATTTTGCAAGTGGTCGCTCTTACGCAATAAACGTGCTTCCCACTACGCCCCTTCAACTGGTGCCCTTTAAACTGGTTGGTTCCCTACCACCCGCTGCTGGACATGAAGCTCGCCTCTTCGCTCGCATCTGCTTGTTTTTCTCCATCGCTAAAAATGCAAGCGGGTCTTAGGAAAAAACTGAACTACTTCGGCAGTGGTGCTTTCATTCTGTTCAGGAGGCATTGCTCGATATATATTGGTGCTCACATGACAGGCAGTAGGCTTTTCTTTGTTGAACGGATCTTTCAGCTTGAGGTGCACTTGTGGACCATCTCCAGCTACCGAGGATCGCTTGGGCGGCTGGACAATACTCTTAAAAGAAAACATCTTATACGTAAAGAAGAATTGCTGGACTGTTGGATGTCCTCCGGCAACATGTCTGACAATGCCAAAAAATCTCTTAAACAAAACAATGGTTCGCTAGTTACCTCACAAGCAGGAAAATGCACTTGTTCACTTCTAATGGGTCCTGTCCAACTTTCCCACCAGTAAAAGGCAAAACCTGCTGCAAGAAGGTTCTCCGCAAGGGATATTGCACTGAGCAGGGTTACTCTTAGAGCCTCAGATGTGGGCTTGCTCAAAAAGCGGAACTGCCTCTGCTTTGGCAGAATTTCTATGCATTTGCAGCAGCTGTCAAGCCATGCAGCGCTCTTTCAGTGTATGTAACGTAATAAAAGATCAGAGATATGCGTGAGGCCAAAAGCCTAATTCTTACATCAGCATGCTCAGCTTCGTTGTACTGCACATGATGGTCCTCCGAAAGTTGAAGCAGTCAAATCTTTTCATTCTTGTGGTGAATTCACATGTTGCTGCAGACTCATGGAGCTTTTTGCAAGCTTCCTGCTCACTGTAGAAATCTGTGGCTGTAGCTAACAATTAGAAATAAATTTGTCTCGTCGCATTTCTTTGTGAGTCACCTGCAAAAGCGATTTTCGTGCCCTAATGCACCTGGACATAAGGTATCCTTACCCGAACAGCAAGTTTGACGCTCATTTTCTGGAAAGCAGTTAAGTATATATGTGCCTTCGTCAGCTTCGGCACAGCACACAGTCCAGATTGCTTCTCTTAACATTCTAGAAGTTTTAAGTAATGATGATGATATTGTCACGTAATTATTATGTAAATCGTTTTGCTGGGCCAACCTGTGCCCTCAAAACAGGCTACACTCAAAGAACGGCGATGGTGGCGAACACAGTCGGCGACTTTTCTACATGGGTCTTTGAAGGTTCCAGAGTAATCGCTGGTGCCCGCGTGTCCTCGATAAAGTTCTGCACCGTTCGCTTCGCACATGCAAGCAGTCAGATTACACAAGCTTCGGTGACAACAGACGGCAGACAGAACCATCGATTAAATTCGAGAAACTTCAGACACATGCGGTCGCGTCCTGTGCTGAGCGACAACATTGGGTAGACGGTGAAAAGCGGTCATTCGAAACAGATAAACAAGTACATGTGTCACTATACTTTCTGACCCCGTGGTAGCTGTAGGAAGTAAAACATACTTCTGATAAAACCATACGGGAGTGCACATCTAAAAAGAACGGGAATTTACTCACTTACCCGCAACTCCCCAACTTGCGGAGATATACCTAATACACTTAAATATGTGCGGTTGATCAATGACAGTATAGAGCATCCTAGAGGGGTCACATGGGTGCTGAAATGACACCTGCTGGTTCCTGATGTTGTCACAAATGCCTGCAAAAAATCTTCCTGGCTGGCGTGCAGCACAAGTCGAATGTTGAATACTTACGTAGGGACCTCAATGCTGACCGATCGGTTGTCGAGTTATCACATGTTACGGCATCAATACCTGCTCCTGAATTCGCCAAGTGTACTGGAGCAGCTTTGCAAGTATTGATCTTGGCTTGGCGCTCAACGCGCAAAAAGTACCCACAGTTTGTGATCATCAAAGAAAAAGGGTCGAAACAGGCAGAACAATACGTTATCAGCATCTTCTCCATGATTTACTCGTCTTGTGTGCTACAAAAATTAAATTATGGGGTTTTACGTGCCAAAACCACTTTGTGATGAGGCACGCCATGCTGGAAGACTCCGGAAATTTCGCCCACCTGGGGTTCTTTAACGTGCACCTAAATCTAAGCAGCCTTTCCTTGACTTCTCACGTCACCTTGTCCCATCCTCCCCCTGCCCCTCCCCCCCCCCCGCCCCCCCTGTGCGAAGGGTGGCAAGGCTGTGAATCACTCGTTTCATTTCGCGACTGCGTCGATTGTAGCCATTCTTTGCCTCCCCTCTTCCATTCTACCTAACTTTCCTCTCGACCTGCAGGTTAGTAA
The DNA here is from genome assembly GCF_050947875.1 of Dermacentor variabilis. Taxonomy (NCBI): domain Eukaryota; kingdom Metazoa; phylum Arthropoda; class Arachnida; order Ixodida; family Ixodidae; genus Dermacentor; species Dermacentor variabilis. The sequence continues at coordinate 84,161,048 of NC_134573.1, forward strand.
AAAGATAAGCGCTGCATTTTCTCCGATGCTTTTGCGGGGGTAGGGTGGGTAGCTGGGGTGAATAATTACAGCTGTCAAGAGGCTAATTTGGCGATGCCGAGGGAACTCCACAGGGCTTTGTGCACATTCACCGCAGTGCAAAGGTCCAAAGTAGTTCCTCACGTTCCCTTTCTCTTTCGCGCTCTTTTACGCGCGCAGTCTTAACCACTTCCCGACATGGTGTACCAGGCAGTAACAGCAGCAAAAGCTGCAGCTGCAGTGGGAAAGTCGAAGGAAGAGGCAAAGAAAGCTTCGCTTTAATAGCTCCGGTCGTGTGAATACCTGGAAAGCGGCGACAGGCGCTTTCTCCAGATCTTGGCTTGTAGCGCGAAGTGAACACGGACACAGAAGGGAGCAGGCAGGACTAGCGCTAACTCTCAACTAAATTTTTGTTAAAACGAAGAACATATATATAAGTGATTGCAAAAACCGCAGCATAAGAACATGACAACGTAAAAAAAACATAAGTTAAACATATCAGGAGGTATGGAAGTTAAAGAAGGAAACAAAAAAAATTACTTCAGATTTGTACACGTATTGCGAAGTTACTGAAATTCGCAATCTAACAGAGACAACGATGCATGGCTAACGCAAGTGTCTCCTAATCTTTTGATGCGGAATGCCTCGATAATTTCCCGTGTGGTTTGGCATTTATGTCTGGAAAGAATTTTTGTCTTCAAAGAAAGGTTTACAACCACAATCGAAACATTGTGACGCTAAATGTGATGCATTAGGGTTGTTTAGTGAATGTTTGTGTTCTTTTAGTCTAATGTTAATGCACCTGCCGCTTTGTCCAATGTAAGCTTTCCCGCACTCGAGTGGAATCTGATAAACTATACCGGTGTTGCAAGGCACTAAAGGGGGACACATGTTTAACGCCGCAGTCATCTTTTCTTTTTTTTCCACCCTGTTAAGGTTTCCTATTTATCATAGGGCACATGCTAGAGAACTTGCGAGGGGCCGAGAAAACTGTATTGACGTCATACCTATTGGCCACGTTCCTTAAACCATGGGATAATCTATGTATATAGGGTACCACTGCAAACTTTGTTTCTTTTTTCTGTTTTTCTTGTTTCTTACCGGAGCTTTTTACCCGTTTTAAATGTTTTTCGCAGGTTAGTGATAATAAGTGCACGGGATAGCTAGCCTCTCCAAGCCTTTCTATCTGTTGTGAAAGACTTCGTTGCATATCATGCGGACATGACTTAGTAATGGCAGACGTAAGAGTTGAATAAGCTATCCCCTGTTTAACAAGTTTAGAATGACAAGAAGAAAATTCAAGCAGTGGCTTCTTAGCCCTAGGCGAATAATGCCAACAGACATGCTCATCCTGGAACGTTAAGCACAGATCTAAAAACTGTAGTTTGTTGCCCTAGATAAGCTCAAGCGTGAAACCTAGGCCCCCACAGCATTCCCTAAAAACTTTTCAAATATCCTTAGCTTTCTTGGTGTAGTTATCGCGAGAACAAAACACCAGGTAGTCATCTACGTATCTAAACGCATGCACCGCCAATTCCTTAAGATGGTAATAATAATAATAATAATATTTGGGGTTTTACGTGCCAAAACCACTTTCTGATTATGAGGCACGCCGTAGTGGAGGACTCCGGAAATTTTGACCACCTGGGGTTCTTTAACGTGCACCTAAATCTAAGCACACGGGTGTTTTCGCATTTCGCCCCCATCGAAATGCGGCCGCCGTGGCCGGGATTCGATCCCGCGACCTCGTGCTCAGCAGCCCAACACCATAGCCACTGAGCAACCACGGCGGGTTCCTTAAGATGGTAGTTTTCTATTGACGCGACTTAGTTAAATATGACTCAAAACTGGCGCAACTTTTGAACCAATGCAAACTCCCGATTTTTGTACATACATAGAACTACCCCATTTTACAACGATATTCCCTATGTAAAACAACAAAAGTTCTAAAAAAGATTCCACGGGCATTCCGCAGTTCTGAGTAAACCGGAACTCATCATTGTTGAGCGTCACTGCTTCTTTAACACTACACAGTAGTTCCGATTGCGGAAGCGAATAAAAAAGATCTTTTACATCAACACTGATCGGCGAGCATTTACCTGGATTATTTTCTGTTAGGAAGGCTACAATTTCTTCCGAATGTCTTATCAGGAAGGGGTCATTAAGACGAACTGAAGACAGTACATTATGCAAAAATCTGCTTCCTGTGTTTGTGTTCACTTCGCGCTACAAGCCAAGATCATGTTACCGTACCAACTCGCCTAACTGACTATCCTTTCGCTTTCTCCAGATACTGGTACAGTCTGCTGTCTCTGCCTTCTCCCTACACAGGACACGCCCACTAAGGTGAACGAATGCTTCAAGTAACGAAGGCGGGACTACGGACAACCAATAGAGAAGCAGAGAGACAACTATAACATGACGTGATCGGCGGCCGCCGAGCACTTTTAGTGTCGCTGCAGTCGTCACTAGGGCCCCTTCACCATATATATAGCGAGACCCTAGCAGAACCAAAGCAGTCACCACCGAGACCGCGTTGAAATGGAAAGCGAGAACAACGACGGGGGCACCAAAGAGGATTACCTCAGCACCGACTTGCAATAGCTCCGTTTGAGTAAGCTTCCTTTTTCAAATTTCTATTTTTCCGAGTGCGCAAGGATATATATATATATATATATATATATATATATATATATATATATATGTATATAATGTATATGTATATAATGTATATGTATATAATGTATATGTATATAATGTATATGTATATAATGTATATGTATATAATGTATGTATATGTATATAATGTATGTATATGTATATAATGTATGTATATGTATGTATATAATGTGTATGTATATGTATGTATATAATGTGTATGTATATGTATGTATATAATGTGTATGTATATGTATGTATATATGTATTTTTATATGTATATAGGTGTGTGTATATATGTATATGTGTGTGTGTATACACATACAGAACTTACAAGGACTAAGGTTTTCCATAGTACATACGACAAGCGCACTGCATACAATGCGCGCTAACGATCTTGTCTGCAAATTATTGCACCGCCACATGCCGCGCACTAATCTCGCGGACGCTGCGCTCCCAGCGGGGCAGTTGCAGTGCGGTGACGTCACTCATGGTGACACGTGATTTCGAGAATTATTCGAGGCAACATCACGTATTCGTTTGATCTGTTGCTTCAGTAAGTCGAGCGCGCAATAGTCGAGCGAAAACGAAACCTTTCAATCACCCATGCTACTCAAGGGTAAGGTCAAAATCAAAGTAGAGAAGTAGCATTTTCTTCCATCTTATGATCAAATGAAATCTTTTTAATATGAGTAGTTGAGTACTAGTGACATAAATTATGATGAGAACTGCCTTCGTCATCGGGCTAGTACCGGAATGTCGCTGGGAGGTCTCAAATCGTGTCATGCATTTACCTCAATTTCTCGGTTACTAAAGCTCTGTTAGGGATTATATTGACACCTAAGACGTTCCACAGCATTGCTTTATCACTTTACCTTGAATTCATAGAAACCTTTCGTGTCCCTTTAACGTGTGCCAAACTCTAAGGGCGCGTGCGTTTTCTTTTTCGCCCCTGTCGAAATGCAGCAGCCGCGATTGGGATCAAATCCGCGACCTCTAGCAATACCGCAGCCGTAAAGCTAGCGCGACGGGCACAGAAGTGTTGATTTGACGGTCGACCGCTTCCGTAGGGTCGCCTGGACCCTGTATTGCGCTCTGATTCTGCATGCCCTGCGTAGTTTGTCCGCTTGACATATTTGCATGGTGTTTGTTTTTCAGAAATAGCAACTTACTGTACCGTACCTTGAACTTAAGCTTATCCTGGGCCCCCGCTACCGCTGTCGCATAAATACTTTGTTTAGCGCAATACAACGGACACAAGAAAGGCGACACGACAAGACGCTGTGGCCTAGTAGTGGGATTTCGGTGCATCTTGGTGTCAACCCCCCCCCATCCCTCACTTATATATGGGAACTGCCCCTTATTCTGCCTCTCCTCTTCTCTCTACAGTTCTATGTACGTCCCCTCTGGACTTGCACCTTAGTAGAAAGGGAAGCGCCGTAGTTTCTGCGATGCTTCTGAGGGGATTCGCGTATAATTACAAGCTGTCAAGAGGCTAATGCGGAGACGGCCAGGAGGCTCCAGAGGGCGTTGCGCACATTCGACGCGGTGGGGTGAAAACGAGCTTCTAGCGTCGTCTTTCCTCTCTGAGTCACTCCTGTCATGTATGCACACGACGTGACCCCACTTCCCCAACGCGATGCACCTGGCAGATGCAGCTACAGCAGCAGCAGTGGGAAAGTCTAACGAAGAGGCAAAGAACACTTCGCTTTAAAAGAAATAGCATTCTTTTTCTCTCTCCTCCATTATTTTCTGGGTGTAACATAGTCACTGTTATGTTCGCCGGACACTCATGCCTTTTCGAATCAGCTGCAGTTATATCTTAACTAAAAGGCCCCTCAACCAGACGCCTTTGAAAATTTTAGTTATACAGTGGCTATGCGGTAGCGCCAACTAGGGAGCGTTTTACCGCAAAGACTTTTCGACATTGCCTCGTTGTTGTAGTGAAAGTAGGAGCAATTGAATCACCGTGTTATTAGTATCGCTGCCATACTGACATGCGTGCTCTCCCCCTTCTGCCTCGACTAGTACCTGCCTTAATTCTTACACAAGGCTTGGAACTCGTCATGTTTACATTGACGATCCTCGTCTTCTCATTTTTTTACTTTTCTTTTTGCTACGTGTAGTGTACTGTAGTGCGTGCCGACTTATGGCATTGTGCGTTCTGCACTGGACGATTTGACGAAGTCACGTGCCGTGATCGGTGACGCTGCAGGCAGTGCGCATCAACGTTAAGATAAGTTGTTTGTTGCGCCTTAAGTGGGGGAATTTAGACGTCTTAACTTGAAGCCGACCGAGACGGGGCTCCCTCGAGAGGAACAACGCGCGGGTATAAGTCTAAAATTTCAGCTGTCTTTGTGCCGTGTAGCCGCTTAGTAATTTGCAGACTCGATTGACACCGCACTCGTGTGTTGTCTGTTGACTCTCGACCACACTCTTGCAGCTGATCGCGCCACTCCGGAGAGGCTTGGAGCGAGGGACGGCGCCGATGCCGATGCAACGAGGAGGCGTCGCGCAGCGAAGCCCGCGACAACGGTGACGTCGCCTGGCCGAGCGGCTAGGCGACGTCACTGGGGGGCCGCTGTGCCCCCCTGGCCACCGCCGTCTCCGCAGCAGCTCTGCCGCGCGCACAGAGTGCGACTGCTGCGTCGGAGAATACGGTTCCAACCGTTCGAGGCACTAAAGCGGAAGAGAAGGCGGTAGTGTGTTAGTGGTGGCACGGTGCCGTGCATTGCCGTGGGACTGAAAGCGTGAAAGGTCCGGCACCCAGATGCCCGCCCATAGACGTCCGCACGCCGTTTTATCCTAGACGCCAGCGCCCGTTTATCTCCTGGCGGAAAGATTTCACCTCCCAAGGGTGTACGTTTCCGCCGCTTCCTTTCGAGGGAGCGCCCGCGTTGTCTTGTTTGCGACTGCGCCTCTTCGGATGGCTGGAAATGTTAACTGTCACGACAGCAATGTAAACACGAAAGCGTTGATTCCACCAGTGAAATTCTGCCGATTCAGAAGAAACTGCAACGAAAAAAGCAGACGACAGACGGAGAACTGCGGTGCTCTGAACGAAACAGGCAAACGAAGTGACCTCGTTTATTGATCACTCGGGAGTGTATGATTGTTTTTACATGTAATCCACATGAATTTCATTATTAGTGTTTATAGAATCTTTATATTCAAATAAAAACTTTCAGTTGTTCGACCAGCGCCTCTCCTGTTTTTTCTCGTGTTTCGTTTGTGCGTGCGTTGCCCAAGTATGGAAATCACTTCCATTGCATGCGCTAGCAGTGGCCGGAGTTCACGCGTGCCGAGAAATTGAATATGTGCACGATGCAGTGAACGTGACCGGAGTTCATTCCTGCATCACCACAGTACCGTTAGATCGAGTTACTGGACGATATATTCCCGCGTCTTAGTCGCGCCGGCATTGCTGAAGCAGAAATGATTACTCATATACTTTCAACTTCCGTCACTTGAGCACTGTTAAAAAATGGCCAAGCTATTTAGATTGCTGCCTCTATTATATATTGTAGGGGACGTACTAGTTAAAGTTGTGTGCGCATGTCGTATTTGTGCAATGTGGCGATATATTTTATTTCCGCACAATGTCAATGGAAGTCTGTTGTCGCCAACAGAGACCACACGGATCTGTAGCAGACATTTTGTGGGAAAGTGCAAAAAGGACTTCAGCTAGTACCCGCTGTAGTTGCCCAGTGGCTATTGTGTTCGGCTGCTGAGCACGAGGTCGCGAGATCGAATCCCGGTCATGGCGGCCGCATTTCGATGGAGGCGAAATGGGAAAACACCCGTGTACTTAGATTTAGGTGTACGCTAAAGATCCCCAGGTGGTCGAAATTTCCGGAGTCCTCCACTACGGCGTGCCTCATAATCAGAAAGTGGTCTCGGCACGTAAAACCCCATAATTTAATTTTTTTGACTTTAGCTAACGCGCATCTTAAGTTCCGACAATTATTCCGGCGGCACATACGATGTCGTTTCCAATTACCTGCACAGTGTCACTTACATGGCTAAGCAGACGCTGCCCTTTCACCGCATTGCAGCCATGAAAAAATAATCGTCAAGCGTACCGATCTTCTTAAAAGCAAATAGAAGTGAGTACATCGTACTTCGAATAAAACGTCCGCGCTCACACACGTAGGCACACACCGCGCGCGGTACGAAACGTTCCCAAACACGCGCCAAGGTAAATATACCTGGTAGCGAAGCTTCTATAGGAGCCTATACGTTCAAAACATGGCGGTCCATCGGCGGTCCATGGGGCTTAGCGCCATCTGTATGTGGTGGGAACACTTCCGGCGGAAGAAAAAATAATGTAACGCCATGTCCGGTAAAAGTAGAAGTGACGTCATTTTGTTTTCGAAGGCGCGAAATTTGTTTTGTTCTTCCTTTGGAGCTATATATTCAAATGCCCCGCCATTCGCCTTGGGCGTTTCGAGCTTTCAGCGTGGAAAGCGATGCAGGAAAAGGCCAGCCGTACGGTTGTCGAAATCGCATCCCTGCATAGAACATACTTTCATTGGAGGCCGACGAAAGCTTTAGGCGTAGAGTGCTGGGGCGCGATTTTGTAGGAATTCTATTACTTTTTCTATGCCTTTTGCCGCCATCACTGCGCAGCCATTGGTCGAAAATGACCGGGCCGCGCCCATTTTGTCTGTCAATCACGCGACGTCAGGAACCCGCAAAAAGTGTAATCGTCATCGTGACGTTGACGCACTGATTATGCGGAGCAAAAGGCACGGATTTTTGGCACGGCCAGAGGCAGGGTCGTTTCCGAAGGCATAAAAAAAATGGCCGCCCCTCTGATCGCTATGGCCGTGGCTCTTCGCCGTCGCCGACGTGAACAGGGAGAGCCAGACGACGCGTTTGACATGCCGGATGACCATTTTCGACGGCGTTTTCGCCTCTCGAAGGGAACGGTGCGGTTGTTGTGCGAGGAACTGGCGGGGGAACTAGAAGCTGAGCGAGCGACGGGACTGTCGGTGGAGCGGAAAGTGTTGTGTGCGCTGCGCTTCTTTGCTACCGGGAGCTCCCAAGCGTCCGTCGGGAGCGAGGAGACGATCCGTGTGTCGCAGTCGACGGTGAGCGAGTGCGTGCGACGTGTGGCTGTCGTGAACGCAGGGGCCCGCAACAAGTGGGTCCGTTTTCCAAAGACAGCCGAGGAAAAGGCAGCCGTGAAGGAGGGTTTCCTTCGCCGCGGCGTTATCCCCGGCGTCATCGGATGCGTAGACGGCAGCCACATAGCCATAATCGCACCCAAGGGTGAGCGCAAGGCTGTGTTCATGTGCCGCAAGGGATACTACGCCCTCAACTGCATGTTCGTAAGTAAAACTCACGTTTTCTGCGATCCTTTTTGAAAGTTACGTTGCTCTCGCCAACGGGCACTTTCTCTGGTTTACGTTTTACCTCAGATCTGCGACGCGGACATGAAAATCTTGGCCTTGGACCCTCTGCGACCAGGGTCGGACCACGACGCTTTCGTCTGGCGGACGACATGGTTGCGCCGGCGGTTCCAAGTGGGGCGCATCGTGAATGCCGGGGAATACCTCCTCGGTGAGAAAAAAAACATATATTTTTTTTTTTGGCGCAGTCACGCTTCAGCAGCGCAGAACGCCGTGTCCGCTCCAACCCAAACTTTTAACCAAACCACAAGAACACGAGTAAGTCGGGAGTAAAAAAAGAAAATTGAGACATTGACTGCCACCATTGGCAATGTTCGAAGTGTTAAGTTACAAGCACATTATGTGTCTGCGAGGAGCTGACGAAAGCAACACGTATTAGTGCTTACTGCACCTAGTGACTACAAGAAGCAGAAGAAATGAACACACATTACTGCTACTACTGTCATTGATAGCACCAACAAGTGTTGATTTCTTGTTTGTGGCAGGCACCGAGTAGTGCACTTGTAAATTGGTTAAGAGTTTGTGTCGGTTATGGACATGCTCAACTCATGCTTTTACTTGGGACTTGCAACCCTGAAGTCTACATTTGTTGAATGATGCTGTAGCTTTCCTCAGTTGACAACTTGCCTCTCGTCAGCGGAGTACTCAATGTACTATTTCCATCTTTGTGCAGGTGACAGTGGCTACCCCTTGGAGCCGTGGCTCCTGACCCCGGTTCCTGGCCATCCTCCAGTGCACACAGCCGAGGGGCAGTACAACACAGCACATGCTGCCATGCGTTCCGTAGTGGAGAGGTGCATTGGGCTCTTAAAGAGCAGTTTCCGCTGTCTTCAGCGATATCGCACCCTCCTCTACGAGCCGGAACGTGCAGCCAACATTGTCGCGGCATGTGCTGTGTTGCACAACCTTCGCCTTTCTGAAGGCGACGAATCAGGCGATGACAGCGATGACGACAGCAGCAGCGGCAGTAGTAGCGAGCTTGACAATAACGGCGACCCCATGCCACACAGTCTGCCCAGAAACACAGGCTCTAGAATGCACTACTTGAGAGGGCGGGCTGTTCGCGACAATGTCATTGGCATGTTTGGCACAACCCGTGCGCAGCACATGCGTTATCTGAGGAGTGTGCGGCGGCAGCTGCGACGTCAACAGCAGCGTCGGCATCGCTAGGTACATGCACACAGTTTTAAGTAATTGCATTGTGCATTTCATTCTGTGAAATTGCAGATACATTTCCCGTGCTAAGTTGTAGTTGATGTCTGCGTAATGCAAAGCATTCATGATTTGTTGAGAAATATAAAACTTGTTAAAAAAATTAAATTATGGGGTTTTACATGCCAAAACCACTTTGATTATAAGGCACGCCGTAGTGGAGGGCTCCGGAAATTTCGACCACCTGGGATTCTTTGACGTGCACCTAAATCTAAGTACACGGGTGTTTTCGCATTTCGCCCCCATCGAAATGCGGCCGCCGTGGCCGGGATTCGATCCCTCGTGCTCAGCAGCCTAACACCATAGCCACTGAGCAACCACGGTGGGTACATAAAAGTTGTGTAATGAAGGGTTATGTAAAGCCTGCATTTATAGTAAGTAAAACAGTATCATTAGTGGTGACATATGAGATTGAAAGCAAGCTAAAAATAAGCGCATATCCAAAGTGTCTGCCACAATTCGCTTGTTGCTGCTGTCGTCATCTAGATGCATGTAGCCTGATTCTTACTCGTATCCCCTTACGCATTGATGGACATAAGCGCCTGTCTCCTCGCTTTCTACTAGCACAGGGAAGCTCACAGAAGCCAAGATGTACAGTGCACGTCACACCTTCCGCTCCATGAAACGTGCTGTTGCACGCACAGCTTCTAGGTCCTCCACCATTTTGTCTCGCAACAACAGCAAAGTTCCTTTCGAGTGACGAAAATGCCGTCCAACTGGTCATCCGACATGTCAAACGCTGTGGCTCCCGCGAAGTGTGTGCACGCACGAGCAGTTGATAGATTTCAACAAAGTGACCTCATTTGTATATAGCAGAACTCAGCAATGTTATACAGTAATATTTGTACAGTGCAAGCTAGCACTAGAAATGTGGTTGCGATGTGTAAATAAAAGCACTAGAGGAAAACTGCACCTTTCTGTATTTCAGCCTTCAACATACACTTGTTTATGTACACATCACATGCGACAGTCTCTACATTGAAGAAGTGTGAGTACTCAGTAGTAGAGACATTATGCAACATATCACAGACACGTTGGAATAAATATTGGATCACATTGTTCTTGCATCATAATATATCACAGGTAACGACATGCATCGTTTAAGAAAACTGTTGTACACTGCACAAGTACACAGTAACAACAACTGGCTTAAACTGCACCAGAAACAGAAATGAGCAGGTGCTTAAATCACACGCCAACCGAATATTTATCACAGCGAAATGTATAGGTACATCACTACATGTGAAAGGAACATGCTGTTGTGGCGCTCTGAAACTGAAAGAGCCATAGCACCATACTTTGATATTCAGTAAGACAAACTGCATAAATATTACATACAAATTGCACCACAAGGGCTAAAATACAATGTATCACAACCTGAAAGATTACTGAATGACAACAAAATGTTTGATAGTGAGACAGATGTGCAAGAAAGGAGACCTTCCAGCCCAGTAGGTAGTGACACAAACAAATATGCAACAAACAAAAAATAAACATTACAAATGAAAAGAAGGAGCATAGGCAAGAAATTTTCGTAACTTTTTTTTTTCTTTTTTGCTGTGTATATTGGCAGGTTGCTTTCGACATTGTAGTAAGGCCTGAAACTTTCACCATTCGATGACAAGGATTAAATTGTAGAACACTTGCAGTGTGGCGTCGTGCTTAAATTGACACGACAATAACTATGCACCTCAAAATTGCAGTGCCACAGTCGGAATGCCTGCACACACAAGGCCTACAGGCACTTTTGCAGGTGAGCCTGATGGTGTGCACGCTCTTATGGCTGAAGTAAACCTTGAAGAAAAAATTCATGCTGCAATGGCTATGCTACTTATGGTTGCATTAAAGGGTGACTTCAGCAATTATTTATTTGCAAGCTAGCAATATTTTCCCTTCATATCATTAATACATCAGCAAATTTTAAGATAAGTTACAAATTCCTTGCCTATGCTACCTTTGCATCCTTTAATTATGTGGGTCCTGAGAGGGGGGAGGGGCTTGGCTGCCACCATGCCCCAGTGCAGCCAGCAGCAGCTGAAGCAGGCGCTCGTTGGTCTCGTGCGACCGACGTGCCACTTCGAGGCGCTGCCGCTGCACTTCCCGCATTCCCGCCACCTCCTCCCCGAGGTGCCGCAGGCTCTCCATGTGCGCCTCGTGGTGCTGCCGCAGGCTCTGCATGTGGGCCTCGTGGTGCTGTTAGCAAAGACGTGTAATTAGTTTAATTACAGAAGCTCAGTAACAAGGCCTTCGTGTGTTGCATTCATCCGCATTTGCAGGCTATTGTCTTGTCATTGTATGTTCAAACACTGGAAATATCTTTCTGGCCCATCAAACTTGTGCCATCACATTCTATTAAGATGTGTTCCATTGCTATACCTGCTTCCTTGAACTCAACGCCACTTTTTTTGCCACATAATTGCGTAGATATTTACACATGTTATATCACGCAAATGTGTACAAGATATCACCACAGGACTACACGTATACGTTAAGCTTGTTCACTGATTAATATAATCTTTAGAGAGGTCATATGCTCATCAATTTCATACGCAGAAAAATATACATCTGTGGCCTTACACACACCTGCTGGTTTTGCTCCAGCAGTTGTTGGCGGAAGCGGGTGTCCTCTTGAACTCTCGCTTCCTCCAACTGGCTCTGGCGAACGTATGCGGCAGTAGCCGTCACCACAGCACCATCGAGTTCCTGCTGCCTGGGCTGTCTACGGGGTGCCCGTGGCTCTCGAGGGGTAGGCTGCGGCACCTGGGGTGTAGGCCGAGGCACCTGGGGGGTAGGCTGCGGCACCTGCGGGGTAGGCTGCGGCACCTGCGGGGTTGGCCGAGGCACCTGGGGGGTAGGCTGCGGCACCTGCGGGGTAGGCTGCGGCACCTGCGGCGTAGGCTGCGGCACCTGGGGGGTAGGCTGCGGCACCTGCGGCGTAGGCTGCGGCACCTGCGGGGTTGGCCGAGGCACCTGGGGGGTAGGCCGAGGCACCTGGGGGGTTGGCCGAGGCACCTGGGGGGTAGGCTGCGGCACCTGCGGGGTAGGCTGCGGCACCTGCGGCGTAGGCTGCGGCACCTGGGGGGTAGGCCGAGGCACCTGGGGGGTAGGCCGAGGCACCTGGGGGGTAGGCCGAGGCACCTGGGGGGTAGGCTGCGGCACCTGCGGCGTAGGCTGCGGCACCTGGGGGGTAGGCCGAGGCACCTGGGGGGTAGGCTGCGGCACCTGCGGGGTAGGCTGCGGCACCTGCGGGGTAGGCTGCGGCACCTGGGGGGTAGGCTGCGGCACCTGCGGCGTAGGCTGCGGCACCTGCGGGGTTGGCCGAGGCACCTGGGGGGTAGGCCGAGGCACCTGGGGGGTTGGCCGAGGCACCTGGGGGGTAGGCTGCGGCACCTGCGGGGTAGGCTGCGGCACCTGCGGCGTAGGCTGCGGCACCTGGGGGGTAGGCCGAGGCACCTGGGGGGTAGGCCGAGGCACCTGGGGGGTAGGCCGAGGCACCTGGGGGGTAGGCTGCGGCACCTGCGGCGTAGGCTGCGGCACCTGGGGGGTAGGCCGAGGCACCTGGGGGGTAGGCTGCGGCACCTGCGGGGTAGGCTGCGGCACCTGCGGCGTAGGCTGCGGCACCTGCGGCGTAGGCTGCGGCACCTGCGGCGTAGGCTGCGGCACCTGGGGGGTAGGCCGAGGCACCTGGGGGGTAGGCCGAGGCACCTGGGGGGTAGGCTGCGGCACCTGCGGCGTAGGCTGCGGCACCTGGGGGGTAGGCCGAGGCACCTGGGGGGTAGGCTGCGGCACCTGCGGGGTAGGCTGCGGCACCTGCGGCGTAGGCTGCGGCACCTGCGGCGTAGGCTGCGGCACCTGCGGCGTAGGCTGCGGCACCTGGGGGGTAGGCCGAGGCACCTGGGGGGTAGGCCGAGGCACCTGGGGGGTAGGCTGCGGCACCTGCGGCGTAGGCTGCGGCACCTGGGGGGTAGGCCGAGGCACCTGGGGGGTAGGCTGAGGCACCTGGGGGGTAGGCTGCGGCACCTGGGGGGTAGGCTGCGGCACCTGCGGGGTAGGCTGCGGCACCTGCGGCGTAGGCTGCGGCACCTGCGGGGTCGGCTGCGGCACCTAGGGGGTAGGCCGAGGCACCTGGGGGGTAGGCCGAGGCACCTGGGGGGTAGGCTGCGGCACCTGCGGGGTAGGCTGCGGCACCTGCGGGGTAGGCTGCGGCACCTGCGGGGTCGGCTGCGGCACCTGGGGGGTCGGCTGCGGCACCTGGGGGGTAGGCCGAGGCACCTGGGGGGTAGGCCGAGGCACCTGGGGGGTAGGCTGCGGCACCTGCAGGGTAGGCTGCGGCACCTGCGGGGTAGGCTGCGGCACCTGCGGGGTCGGCTGCGGCACCTGGGGGGTAGGCCGAGGCACCTGGGGGGTAGGCCGCGGCACCTGGGGGGTAGGCCGAGGCACCTGGGGGGTAGGCTGCGGCACCTGCGGGGTAGGCTGCGGCACCTGCGGGGTCGGCTGCGGCACCTGGGGGGTAGGCCGAGGCACCTGGGGGGTAGGCCGAGGCACCTGGGGGGTAGGCTGCGGCACCTGCGGGGTAGGCTGCGGCACCTGCGGGGTAGGCTGCGGCACCTGCGGGGTCGGCTGCGGCACCTGGGGGGTAGGCTGCGGCACCTGCGGCGTAGGCTGCGGCACCTGCGGGGTTGGCCGAGGCACCTGGGGGGTAGGCTGCGGCACCTGCGGGGTAGGCTGCGGCACCTGCGGCGTAGGCTGCGGCACCTGCGGCGTAGGCTGCGGCACCTGGGGGGTAGGCCGAGACACCTGGGGGGTAGGCCGAGGCACCTGGGGGGTAGGCTGCGGCACCTGGGGGGTAGGCTGCGGCACCTGCGGGGTAGGCTGCGGCACCTGCGGCGTAGGCTGCGGCACCTGCGGGGTCGGCTGCGGCACCTGGGGGGTAGGCCGAGGCACCTGGGGGGTTGGCCGAGGCACCTGGGGGGTAGGCTGCGGCACCTGCGGGGTAGGCTGCGGCACCTGCGGCGTAGGCTGCGGCACCTGCGGCGTAGGCTGCGGCACCTGGGGGGTAGGCCGAGGCACCTGGGGGGTAGGCCGAGGCACCTGGGGGGTAGGCTGCGGCACCTGCGGGGTAGGCTGCGGCACCTGCGGGGTAGGCTGCGGCACCTGCGGGGTCGGCTGCGGCACCTGGGGAGTAGGCCGAGGCACCTGGGGGGTAGGCCGAGGCACCTGGGGGTAGGCTGCGGCACCTGCGGGGTAGGCTGCGGCACCTGCGGGGTCGGCTGCGGCACCTGGGGGGTAGGCCGAGGCACCTGGGGGGTAGGCCGCGGCACCTGGGGGGTAGGCCGAGGCACCTGGGGGGTAGGCTGCGGCACCTGCGGGGTAGGCTGCGGCACCTGCGGGGTCGGCTGCGGCACCTGGGGGGTAGGCCGAGGCACCTGGGGGGTAGGCCGAGGCACCTGGGGGGTAGGCTGCGGCACCTGCGGGGTAGGCTGCGGCACCTGCGGGGTCGGCTGCGGCACCTGGGGGGTAGGCCGAGGCCCCTGGGGGGTAGGCCGCGGCACCTGGGGGGTAGGCCGAGGCACCTGGGGGGTAGGCTGCGGCACCTGTGGGGTAGGCTGCGGCACCTGCGGGGTAGGCTGCGGCACCTGCGGGGTCGGCTGCGGCACCTGGGGGGTAGGTCGCGGCACCTGGGGGGTAGGCCGAGGCACCTGGGGGGTAGGCCGCGGCACCTGGGGGGTAGGCCGAGGCACCTGGGGGGTAGGCTGCGGCACCTGCGGGGTAGGCTGCGGCACCTGCGGGGTCGGCTGCGGCACCTGGGGGGTAGGCCGAGGCACCTGGGGGGTAGGCCGAGGCACCTGGGGGTAGGCTGCGGCACCTGCGGGGTAGGCTGCGGCACCTGCGGGGTCGGCTGCGGCACCTGGGGGGTAGGCCGAGGCCCCTGGGGGGTAGGCCGCGGCACCTGGGGGGTAGGCCGAGGCACCTGGGGGGTAGGCTGCGGCACCTGCGGGGTAGGCTGCGGCACCTGCGGGGTAGGCTGCGGCACCTGCGGGGTCGGCTGCGGCACCTGGGGGGTAGGCCGCGGCACCTGGGGGGTAGGCCGAGGCACCTGGGGGGTAGGCTGCGGCACCTGGGGGGTAGGCTGCGGCACCTGCGGGATCGGCTGCGGCACCTGGGGGGTAGGCCGAGGCACCTGGGGGGTAGGCCGCGGCACCTGGGGGGTAGGCCGAGGCACCTGGGGGGTAGGCTGCGGCACCTGCGGGGTAGGCTGCGGCACCTGCGGGGTCGGCTGCGGCACCTGGGGGGTAGGCCGAGGCACCTGGGGGGTAGGCTGCGGCACCTGCGGGGTAGGCTGCGGCACCTGCGGCGTAGGCTGCGGCACCTGCGGCGTAGGCTGCGGCACCTGCGGCGTAGGCTGCGGCACCTGGGGGGTAGGCCGAGGCACCTGGGGGGTAGGCCGAGGCACCTGGGGGGTAGGCTGCGGCACCTGCGGCGTAGGCTGCGGCACCTGGGGGGTAGGCCGAGGCACCTGGGGGGTTGGCCGAGGCACCTGGGGGGTAGGCCGCGGCACCTGCGGGGGAGGCTGCGGCACCTGCGGCGTAGGCTGCGGCACCTGCGGCGTAGGCTGCGGCACCTGGGGGGTAGGCCGAGGCACCTGGGGGGTAGGCCGAGGCACCTGGGGGGTAGGCTGCGGCACCTGCGGGGTAGGCTGCGGCACCTGCGGGGTAGGCTGCGGCACCTGCGGGGTAGGCTGCGGCACCTGCGGGGTCGGCTGCGGCACCTGGGGGGTAGGCCGAGGCACCTGGGGGGTAGGCCGAGGCACCTGGGGGTAGGCTGCGGCACCTGCGGGGTAGGCTGCGGCACCTGCGGGGTCGGCTGCGGCACCTGGGGGGTAGGCCGAGGCACCTGGAGGGTAGGCCGCGGCACCTGGGGGGTAGGCCGAGGCACCTGGGGGGTAGGCTGCGGCACCTGCGGGGTAGGCTGCGGCACCTGCGGGGTCGGCTGCGGCACCTGGGGGGTAGGCCGAGGCACCTGGGGGGTAGGCCGAGGCACCTGGGGGGTAGGCTGCGGCACCTGCGGGGTAGGCTGCGGCACCTGCGGGGTCGGCTGCGGCACCTGGGGGGTAGGCCGAGGCCCCTGGGGGGTAGGCCGCGGCACCTGGGGGGTAGGCCGAGGCACCTGGGGGGTAGGCTGCGGCACCTGCGGGGTAGGCTGCGGCACCTGCGGGGTAGGCTGCGGCACCTGCGGGGTCGGCTGCGGCACCTGGGGGGTAGGCCGAGGCACCTGGGGGGTAGGCCGAGGCACCTGGGGGGTAGGCTGCGGCACCTGCGGGGTAGGCTGCGGCACCTGCGGGGTAGGCTGCGGCACCTGCGGGGTCGGCTGCGGCACCTGGGGGGTAGGCCGCGGCACCTGGGGGGTAGGCCGAGGCACCTGGGGGGTAGGCTGCGGCACCTGCGAGGTAGGCTGCGGCACCTGCGGGGTAGGCCGAGGCACCTGGGGGGTAGGCCGAGGCACCTGGGGGGTAGGCTGCGGCACCTGCGGGGTAGGCTGCGGCACCTGCGGGGTAGGCTGCGGCACCTGCGGGGTCGGCTGCGGCACCTGGGGGGTAGGCTGCGGCACCTGTGGCGTAGGCTGCGGCACCTGGGGGGTAGGCCGAGGCACCTGGGGGGTAGGCCGAGGCACCTGGGGGGTAGGCCGAGGCACCTGGGGGTAGGCTGCGGCACCTGGGGGGTAGGCTGCGGCACCTGCGGGGTAGGCTGCGGCACCTGCGGGGTAGGCTGCGGCACCTGCGGGGTCGGCTGCGGCACCTGCGGCGTAGGCTGCGGCACCTGCGGCGTAGGCTGCGGCACCTGCGGGGTCGGCTGCGGCACCTGCGGGGTCGGCTGCGGCACCTGCGGGGTAGGCTGCGGCACCTGCGGCGTAGGCTGCGGCACCTGCGGGGTAGGCTGCGGCACCTGCGGGGTCGGCTGCGGCACCTGCGGGGTAGGCTGCGGCACCTGGGTGGTAGGCCGCAGCACCTGGGTGGTAGGCCGCAGCACCTGGGGGGTAGCCGGTGGCTCTTCATGCAAGGCAAAAGCAAAGACTGCTCATTCACTGTTATCCGACCTACACAGATTGATTGTCCTAACCAGTCACTTTGAAATGTCATTATAGCTGCATAGCTACAATAATGATACACAAAACAGGTAGTTAGAGCAGAAGATGCCACAGAAAGTTGCTGGTAGCAGTAACCTATAACATGCACAAGGAATCTCTATTAGAACATCATGTCATTTGTAGTCTTGCATTTCTCCTCCATGAATAAGAGCTGGATGCTGGACACAGAGGTAATAACAGCACAGTGACGTACTTTAATTCATAGCAAGATCATGCAGCAACTGCAAACAACAATGCTACTACAAAAGCTAGGTCACTGCCTTACGTGTAAGGCCACTTGGCCCAGCAACAGCTGCAGGGCCCGACACCACGAAGGCAGTTGTCGCTGGTGGATGTCTGCGGGAACCGCTGGGCCTGCAGCTTCCTCTGAACTTATGTCGTCCTGCAATCAGAGTAGTGTTCAGACATTGCGAGCAGTGTGTGCAATGCGCATCATGTACACAAGTTGCTGCTCAGAGTACATAACCTATATTGTCACTTGCACAAAGAAAGGGCTTAAAAATTTTGTAATATTGTGTTACAATGTAATGCTGAAAATTTGTGAGGTCACAGCAGGTCACACAAATAACACTTTTTTAAATCCAATGTACGCACCTCGCTATCGGCGAAGTACTCAGGGGGGGAAATAAGGACCCCTGCTGTCCTCATAAGGACGTCGAGGACGCGGCCGTCGACGCCACCCACTTTGCCACCTCCAGTAGCCCTGCAAACACGGCAACAACGACAACGTGAAACGACGTTACTGTCAGCATCATTAGAAGCTCACCTCTTCTCGCTCGCGGCCCTGGCCGCTTCTTTTTTCGCTTTATGGGCCATCTTGGCCCAATGGTTGCGCCAGCGGCTGGTGGTCTTTACGGCTGGCCCCTGTGCGTTAAGCACCGCCGCCACCTCCTCCCACAGTTCGTTTTTTCGAGCAGCAGTCATACGTGGCGAGAACTCTGTAGAAGCTCTCGCCAGGTATGGGTGCTGCTCGATGAACTGCACGAAAATAGCCGCCTGCTCTTTCGACACCCGCGGCCCTTTTGCTGCCATTTTCTCTTTGTCAACTTGGGAATTTCAGCCGGCCCGCAGCACAGTAAGAAATTTAGAGGCAAACATTCTGTCTAAGCTAAGCGCCTGCATAAAGTGCTCACTACGACTCATTTCTGCCTTTTTATACCACTAATGTAAAAAAAGGTGAAGTCACTACTCACATTTAATGTTGTAGCAGCTTCTTTCTCGGAGCGTATCAGTGCAGGAAGTATTACCGATGCAGCGATAACTTTGACTATCGTTATGTCATGGCGGTACCCTATGGAAAATGCCTTGACAGTTCTCGATCCACTATGTTGCAATGTTTGACCTCGGGGGCTACGGATAATTCTTCTTGGCCCTTCCTAAAGAAGAAATTATCACACGTCAGACATGCAGCGAAAACCACACGACAATGCAAGCACTACACGAGCAATAGTTACTCACCTTAATCAGTATCTGACGGGGGCGGGGCCGCAATTACGGGCACGCAAGGGGCTGTCAGCTGTTCACAGGTAAACAAAGGCTGCCATTTTGCGTGCGCTCAACGGCATGGATTGGATGCACATCCGACTACTATGTGGCTACGGCTTCAAAAATAAAGCCCTTGCGTTTGCATTTCTTTGGACTGCGGCAGCTTTTGCGTTGTAATGTAACAAAATGAATTTGCTTTACGCAGCATGGAAGTCCGCTTTTATTAAGTGCCGTTTTACAAAACTAATTTGCTATACAGTCCCGGAAAAAGAGAAGAGAATACGAAAGAAACATCCGGCCAATGAAGGGAGCTTCTGATTGGACGATCCAAGAAACGTCGTGCCTACGTATACACAATTTCCAAAATCGATGACGTCACGCGAAAAGTCATTGGCATGAAAAAAGGCATTCCTACAAAATCGCACCCCTGGATCCTATTGTTGGATGCCAAGCCCGTCAGCCAGCGCAGTCGCACGAAAACTACACAATTATCTGGCGGTCGTAACTCACTACTTTTGACTGAACAGATTCAGAAGCAATGAAGCTACCCGCGTCACCAAATTCAGACAAACTTCGACAAGCAAGAAAGCACAAACTGTGAGGGGGGCGTATTTCAACAGGTGATACGAGTGAGCCTTTCTGCCCATTTCAAGACGTGCATTGCATTGCGAGTGATAGTGGCGTCAACGCTCCCTGTAGCGATGGGCGCTGAAAAGAAATGCATTTATTAATAATAATAAAATTAAACTTGTATTTTCTTAACTCGTCACGAATATATAAAATTGACTAGGAATTTTATTTTTGTTGAATGAATCTAACTGTGGGTCTCGTTTGAATTAAAAGACGCGTTTTTCTTTTCCAATGTTTGTTCCCTCCAAACATAGTCGCGCTTCAAACGCTGCTCCCATAACCCCCCATGGTGATGTCGGTGACAATCTGTACTGAACCGCTTTTCGCCCGAAGCTTCGCGACCTATTTGAATCGAACTTGCACGCGCAGTGCAAGAGGCAATCAAGGTGGTGCGAACGAGATGGGAGAGGCGTACCAGCCGCTAGTTGAATTTTGTCCCGCATGCGGCGCTCTCATTCCGGCGCGAAAAACTATACTAAACTGCTTAGGTTGGACATCAGACAGTATAACAGCAAGAGCTTGGTGGCGCAACCAACCGCCCCGTCCCAAAGGGGACTCTCATAACATCCATCCATCCGACTAAAGTGACACTAGTGACACTCTCCTCCTGCACCTTCACTACTCCTGATTTCTCCTCTGTTTCACGCTCCCTCCTCGACCGTGGCGCCGCCTACACTGCTCGAGCGTAGCAACGGCGCTAACATGGGCTCCTTGCCACTCCGTAGACTCTTCTCGGGCAAATATGGCGCTGATACACGGCGCGAGGCCCCACGTGCTGCTACTAGGCCAATAGCGACGTCGGCTTCGGCCAGAGCGCGCGAGGAGGAGGCATTCTTCAAAGCATGGCACTACTTTACGAAGTTTAAGGGGCTTTAGGTGCGACAGCAGACTGTGCTGGACTAGTTTTGAAGTGAGGGAAGCTCGGAGTAAAATTGATTATGAAGAATAAGTGACAAATATGGAAGAAAGTAAATGGGCTGGGAGAGTGTTCAGGTATCTACACAGGAAAAACATTGATTCACTGTGGAGGAAAAGAACTAGGAAGCTTACCGGCAAGTATGCGGCGTGTAGGGTGGGCAACACAGCAGCAAAGAACGTCAAGCGGAAAGTCAGAGGCTGAAATAATCTTATGGGTGGCGGCAATGGAAAAGAAACCCGCCATGAGCAACTACCTAAGAGGAAAAAACGAAATCAAGAAAGAAACAATTTATAATAACTCAAAGGGAAGCTCAACACTTGTCGAAGCGAGATCGGGGTGCCTTATAACACGCACTATAAAGCGAGATATAAGAACGAAGAAGCATGAGTTTGCTGCGGTAAAGCTAGCGACAGGATGGAGCATGTTTTATTAGAATGTGACGACGTCTACCCCGCGGTCGATTTAGGCACTACTTGTCTCCATGAAGCCCTTGGCTTCAGCGAGAGCAGGGGAAAAGTAAACAAGTCCGCAATAGAGATTAGTAAGAGATAGGAGGATTGGTGGAAGAAAAGTAGGGAAACGACAAAAAACGGAGACGTACCAAAGAAAAGTTCGCAATAAGGGGTCCGAAAACTTGGTTGTAGGAGTTCTGTGTTTTTTTTCTTATGTAGCACATTAGACAGTATAAGAGCAAGAGCTTGGTGGCGCAACCCACCGCCCCGTTCCAAAAGAGGACGCTCATACCATCTATCCATCGCTTCACGGTGCCGTTCTTGTCTATGCGATAGCAGCACCGCCACCAACATCCGTAGCATGTGTATGGTGGCTAGAATGTTTCTTTCATTGCGTAGTTCGGTAGAGAACATGCGCCGGTCTTTGGCAAAACTGAACTAGTTCCCGATGGTTGATAAAGAACGTTTCGCATTAAAATTCTGCACGGGTGCCAATCTTTATACGTTGTTCCTCTGGAAGACGCTGCATCCTTTTCACGTACCAGGAGCGGCTGGCGTGGAGTAGTGGCACGTATAATCGCACATGCGCCGTTCTCAAGTGATCCCCCCAACCGCCTCCTCGTTAGATCACCGCCACGCCGATCTGATTCTGACGCTTTCGGGGCCCAGATGCCGCCGGCACCAATGCGCAGGCAGATCGAGGAAACATGACAGACGAGGAGCCGACGTCCGAAGCCGTTGGTCCGTACGACGGCCTATGTCCGCAGGCTGGGTTGTCCGTTTTCTCACGCTGCACACACCAGCCACCGCCCTGTCGCTGCTCGGATTGCTACATGGAGCGAATGATCCCGGTGCACTATGAAATTTACCAATGCGCTTCGTTCCCGGAACGGGAACGCAACAACTTCTGGTGTCAGAACACTGAAATGCGACGTGCAGGCGACGGAACCGCGCGGTTTCCATGGGAGCGTCGACGGGGGGCTCGCTGCAACGTCTTGGAACGGCAACCGCCGCAGTCCGAGTGCTAGCATGGTACGTGATTTCATCGTTTCAAGTTCCTCAGGCCCTGTGTGCACCTCCGATACGACTTTTCGTTATTTTAAAGCGAACCTTTGTTTGCCTCTTCCTTCGACTTTCCCGCTGCTGCTGCTGCTGTCTGCCACACTGCGTCGGGCGGTCGTTCAGAGCGTCTGTACACATGACAGGAGCGTGGAAGAGATGAGAATAGACGCGATCAACTGGATTCGAGCTTTGGACGGTGTCGAATGGGCACAATGCCCTCTGGAGGCCCATCGGCGTCATCGCATTAGCTGCTTGATAGCTGTAATTATCTGTGACCCCGCAAAGCATTGCAGAAATTGCAGCGCATATCTTTCTACCAGCTTGCAGGTTCTTCGGGACGCTAGATTGAATGGCAGAGAGGAAGGAAAAGAGGAGGCAGAGAATAGTAGAACTGAATCGGTCGCGAAACGAGTGAATAACAGCCTTGCCACTCTTCGCTTGCAGTTCCCATACAAATGGAGGGGGAGGGAGGGAAGGCAAAATGTCACGCGAGAATGCAAGGAAAGGCTACTACTATTTATTGACAGGAAAGACTGAGAGGTCTACCTTAGCTAGTGCGCTGTAGTCTGGTACTCTGCACTGGGGAAGAGGGAAGGGGAGTGAAAGTACTGGGATTGGTGATGATAGAGAGAGAGAAAATGATAAAAGAAAGGTAGGGAGGTTAACCAGGACTGAGCCCGGTTGGCTACCCTACACTGGGGAAAGGGAAAGGGGGACGGAAAGATTAAAAGAAGAGAAAGTCCACTGGAGATATAAGTCGGTCACTCAGTCCGGATCACAGACGCTGACTCAATCCGGTCGCTTTCAAATATCGCAGCAGCGCTTTTGTGGCCTTTTGTAGCTGCGATATGCGAGGCCATGGTCCCAAAATCTTGTTCAAGGTGAACGGCCTTCCATCTAGTTGATTGAGAGCTATGCAGAGGTCTTGCCTTTCATTTTCAAAAGATGGACATACAGGAATTCTATAGCATTAACGAGAGGGTGGCAGGTCTTGTTAAGCTTAATAAGAGGTACAAAATGAAGATTGTACAGGTCTACGCCCCTACATCCAGTCATGATGACCAGGAAGTCGAAAGCTTCTATGAAGACCTGGAATCGGCGATGGGTACAGTGAAAACTAAATACACTATACTAATGGGCGACTTTAATGCCAAGGTAGGCAAGAAGCAGGCTGGAGACAAGGCAGTGGGGGAATATGGCATAGGCACTAGGAATAGCAGGGGGGAGTTATTAGTAGAGTTTGCGCAACAGAATAATATGAGGATAATGAATACCTTCTTCCGCAAGCGGGACAGGCGAAAGTGGACCTGGAGGAGCCCGAACGGCGTGACTAGAAATGAAATAGACTTCATACTCTGCGCTAACCCTGGCATCATACAAGATGTGGACGTGCTCGGCAAGGTGCGCTGCAGTGACCACAGGATGGTAAGAACTCGAATTAGCCTAGACCTGAGGAGGGAACGGAAGAAACTGGTACATAAGAAGCCGATTAATGAGTTAGCGGTAAGAGGGAAAATAGAGGAATTCCAGATCAAGCTACAGAACAGGTATTCGGCTTTAACTCCGGAAGAGGACCTTAGTGTTCAAGCAATGAACGACAATCTTGTGGGCATCATTAAGGAGTGTGCAATGGAAGTCGGTGGTAACTCCGTTAGGCAGGATACCAGCAAACTATCGCAGGAGACGAAAGATCTGATCAAGAAACGCCAATGTATGAAAGCATCTAACCCTACAGCTAGAATAGAACTGGCAGAACTTTCGAAGTTAATCAACAAGCGTAAGACAGCTGACATATGGATAGAATTGAACATGCTCTCAGGAACGGAGGAAGCCTAAAAACAGTGAAGAAGAAACTAGGAATTGGCAAGAATCAGATGTATGCGTTAAGAGACAAAGCCGGCAATATCATTACTAATATGGATGAGATAGTTCAAGTGGCTGAGGATTTCTGTAGAAATTTATACAGTACCAGTGGCACCCTCGACGATAATGGAAGAGAAATTAGTCCAGAGGAATTCGAAATCCCAAAGGTAACGCCGGAAGAAGTAAAAAAAGCCTTGGGAGATATGCAAAGGGGGAAGACAGCTAGGGAGGATCAGGTAACAACAGATTTGTTGAAGGATGGTGGACAGATTGTTCTAGAGAAACTGGCCACCCTGTATACGCAATGCCTCATGACCTCGAGCGTACCGGAATCTTGGAAGAACGCTAACATAATCCTAATCCATAAGAAAGGGGACGCCAAAGACTTGAAAAATTATAGACCGATCAGCTTACTGTCCGCTGCAAACAAATTTTTCACTAAGGAAATCGCAAATAGAATCAGGCATGGCCACAATTAGTACATGACCGGGGTTGTTGAAGTATGGGAGAGGCCTTTGCCCTGCAGTGAGCGTAACCAGGCTGATGATGATGATGATGAAATAGAATCAGGAACACCTTAGACTTCTATCAAGCAAAGGAACAGGCAGGATTCCGTAAAGGCTACTCAACAATAGATCATATTCACACTATCAATCAGGTGATAGAGAAATGTGCGGAATATAACCAACCCTTATATATAGCTTTCATTGATTACGAGAAAGCGTTTGATTCTGTCGAAACCTCAGCAGTCATAGAGGCATTACGGAAGCAGGGTGTAGACGAGCCGTATGTAAAAATACTGAAAGATATCTATAGCGGCTCCACAGCCACTGTAGTCCTCCATAAAGCAAGCAGCAAAATCCCAATAAAGAAAGGCGTAAGGCAGGGAGATACGATATCTCCAATGCTATTCACAGCGTGTTTACAGGAGGTATTCGGAGACCTGGATTGGGAAGAATTGGGGATAAAAGTTAATGGAGAATACCTTAGTAACTTGCGATTCGCTGATGATATTGCCTTGCTTAGTAACTCAGGGGACCAATTGCAATGCATGCTCACTGACCTGGAGAGGCAAAGCAGAAGAGTGGGTCTGAAAATTAATCTGCAGAAAACTAAAGTATTGTTTAACAGTCTCGGAAGAGAACAGAAATTTACAATAGGCAGCGAGGCACTGGAAGTCGCAAGGGAATACATCTACTTAGGGCAGGTAGTGACGGCGGATCCGGATCATGAGACGGAAATAATCAGAAGAATAAGAATGGGCTGGGGTGCGTTTGGCAGGCATTCTCAGATCATGAACAGCAGGTTGCCATTATCCCTCAACAGAAAAGTGTGTAATAGCTGTGTCTTACCTGTACTCACCTACGGGGCAGAAACCTGGAGGCTTGCGAAAAGGGTTCTACTCAAATTGAGGGCGACGCAACGAGCTATGGAAAGGAGAATGATAGGTGTAACGTTATGGGATAAGAAAAGAGCAGATCGGGTGAGGGAACAAACGCGAGTTAATGACATCTTAGTTGAAATCAAGAAAAAGAAATGGGCATGGGCAGGACATGTAATGAGGAGGGAAGATAACCGATGGTCATTAAGGGTTACGGACTGGATCCCAAGGGAAGGGAAGCGTAGCAGGGGTCGGCAGAAAGTTAGGTGGGCGGATGAGATTAAGAAGTTTGCAGGCATGGCATGGCCACAATTAGTACATGACCGGGGTTGTTGGAGAAGTATGGGAGAGGCCTTTGCCCTGCAGTGGGCGTAACCAGGATGATGATGATGATGATGATGATGATGATGATGATGATGATGATGATGATGATGATGATGAGCACAGTATGTGTTCGATGGTTTCCTCGACCCCGCAGGCATTCCACTCGGCGCTATCAGCCATTCCAATCAGAAATGCAAAAGCATTGGTGAATGCGACCCCCAAACGTAAGCGGCACAGCACTGTTTCTTCATTTCGCGGAAGACCTGGTAACAGCCGCAGTTGCATAGAGGGATCGAGGGAATGCAAGCGATGCTGAGTGAATTCAGGTGTGTGCCACTTCTCCAATGTCAGAGTGCGCTAGCTTGCCTAAGTGTTACATTACATCATGTGGGCACACAAAACGCCTTCGATCACGACGGTGCCGTCTGAGGACTATTATTGTCTAAAATTGCCGAGATTTATTCCCGGCCTAGATTATATGGCGTGTGCAAATGACTACACAATTCCGGTTATTTTCTATCTGGGACTTCACGGAGCCATATTTGTTGTAACCGACCCTGCTGTGACACAAACATCCTTAAGCAGTCTGCAGCATTGGTGCAACAAATTATCTGCACTCTTATTTGGCATTGCTAAGCAAAAAACCCTCAAGCGTACGTTCATTGAACTCAAGACCATGCCAGCCACCAGAATTTATAATGATAATTCAAAAGCATTACGAGCGCATACTAAAATTCAAGAACAAGCGAAGATAGTCGCAAAGCTGCTTAATGAGACGTCATCGGCTAACGAAGCTTCACACGAAGCAAGCTCGATGATTAGAAGTGTAAGGGGAAATTCTCATTTGGAGATTTTTATTTGTGAAACTACACTTAATGATAAGAAAGTATGCTATGAAGAGTATAGGCCATTATTTGCGGGAAAGGGTGATGCTTACGACCCTCAAAAGCGATATATTGGCTTTGCGAACTTGCGTTTCGATCCAGTTCTCCACAATGGGGCTTCAACTATCAGGCTCACGTTTGGTAGTTGTGTGATGAAACCATATACAACTATCTTTCATGAGAGTAATTTGATTGGCTGAACGTTCGAACTACCTGAAGAATTAGATATGGATCTCCCAGACAACTATAATTTTACGTCCTATAACAATGGCGACCGCAATGATGATGATCATGATGATGACAAAGGATCGGTTGTTTTGGAAACATTAAGTGAAGTTGCGGACGAAAAGATTTAGACAACGGAATTATTCTGTCGCATATTTTCATCGATTTTCACAATACCTACGGAAATGCAGTCAGTGTTAATGAAAATGATGAAGACATGCTGGAAATTGACATGTCCTCGGCATTTAAAGATCGAATGGAGATATTGGCACAAAAACGTCATACCGAAGACAATGATACCAAGACGGAAGTTAAAAAGCTCAAGGCGACCTGTACTGCAAGACTTAATTGAAAGCACGTGCTGTCCTCATCACCTAAACATTATACACAAACATGAGTATGCACTTGTTCATTTCTAATCTGGTATGATATTGCAGCTATCATTGTATTGTTAGCCACTATGTCTATAGCCGAATTTATGCGTGTTAGTATTAGCATGTGTATACATATTGCAGCTATCATATTGGTAGCCACTATGTGTATAGCCGAATTGTTTATTCGTGTTAGTATTAGCATGTGTATATATATTGCAGCTATTATTGTATTGGTAGCCACTATGTGTATAGCCGAATTGTTTATGTGTGTTAGTATTAGCTTGTATATATATATTGCAGCTATCATTGTATAGTTAGCGACTATGTCTATAGCCGAATTTATGCGTGTTAGTATTAGCATGTGTATATATTGCAGCTATCATTGTATTGGTAGCCGCTATGTGTATAGCCGAATTGTTTATGCGTGTTAGTATTAGCATGTATACATATATATTGGAGCTATGATTGTATTGGTAGCCACTATGTGTATAGCCGAATTGTTAGCACGCATGATAGGTATTGCATTGTAGCTAATATTGTATTATTACGCATTACATGCATAATGTCACCATCTACTAAATAGATGTATTCAAATTGATGAGTGCTCATATGAAATGGGAATAAAACATGTATTTATTGAACATGAAAGAAATGTTTCTTCATTGGACATTTGAGTCGAATCGAGGAGTCTGATCAAATGGTACATGAATGACAGAATCTGTTGATGCGTCGGATTCTGATTATGATGTAATAGATTCACGCTCTACATCACTCCAATCAATCTCGCTTGGCCCATATATGCGTCTGTCAGCTTCTACTGGGTTCCAACTGAAATTGGTTAAATCAGATACGGTTTTATTAATTACATTCATTATTGCAGTAGACTCAATCTCTATATCCCTAGAATCGGTTTTTGTCTTTTTAAACTGTTTTGACTGTTCCTCATATTGGAATAATGCTGTTCTTTAAATTTGATTCGTATTCGGCTTTGTGATTTGTAATCGCAATTGCATGTTCAACCTTGGGTTTAAAATTCTTTACTATGTCTATGTCCAGATGTTCGGATGGTACAGTAGTTGCCTCAATATATTTAATAACTGTAGTGACTGGGTCGTATACTTGGGGATTTTCCTGAAAACAGACATCAAATTTATAAACCTGTTTGGATATATCGGAACCGACTGCCTCTATTCTGGTGACACGTTCGAGAAGTTTATATTCGGTCAGCGACTTCGTATCTCTTAAACTGAATAAACACATCCAGTGCACAAATACGTCAACTTCAGGCATCAACTCATACAACTTAACACAATTGCACATCCCATTATATACGTTAGACTTGTTGATATTTCCTCCAAACAAAAACGTTTCCAAGGAATCAACACTCAATACTTCGGTTCCATAAGTTGATGCAGACTGCCTGTCCTCGCTACACATTTCTGCGAGCACTATATGGCCGCTCCAATCATTAAATCTACAATAGGCAATTTCATAACTGTTTTTAATCTTTTGTATGTGCCATTTTCTTCGATAGTATGTGTAAGGTTGATGGGATCATGTGCCACTCATTTATTTATTAAATCATTAACATCTGTGTTTCGGACTTGAACTTTGCTCATGTTTTTTTTATCGTGTCACGAAGCTTCATTTCGAGAATATATGCGTCTGCGTGGATATTACGCGCGAATAAGTATATTAGTATCCATATGAAATAAGAATGACTTTCCAATAGGTATTGTATTAAAGAGCGGGGTTTTGCATTTCTCTTAATTCGATCGTAATCATTCATCCAAATTCCAGGTGCGTACATATGGCAAAATGCAGATAAGTACGATGCGGAGGCAATGTAATCTGGTGTCATCGTGGCATTATGAGACAGGGCAGGTGTGTTTGTGAAAAGTCTTAATGTCAAATATAATGGGGATGTGAGATACCACTTGTGATTTGCATTTCTAAACATTTTTCCGTTTGGTTTACTAGGATCGGAAGATCCCACCAGCATAGGTAATATTATATTCATACAACCAAGTTCCCCCTCGTTGGCTTGGTGTTAATGTTAGGAAAGGTTTATTTCATGCAACCAAAAAATTTAGCATCGAAATATACGTTGGGTCATATAGTTAATAATTTGCAAAATATATTTTAGCCTGGGATTCCATCTCCAATTCGAAAAGTGGTGTCATGGGTGCAAAAATGGCTGCATATGCCAACGCAGTGTTCCCCAATGCCATTTGGTTGTACGATCTCATTAGGACGCTTTGAATAAAATTATCATACATATATTTCATGATACCGATGGTTCCTTCTATCTGATTGTCATATAATATCATTTCACCTGGGTGTATGGGTATTCTGTGCATATTGTTTATATTTGCCATGCATCTTCTTCGTTTGCTGGGAGCATTTCGTGCGTGAAACAACGGGATTGGGTAAATATTACTGTCGATTAATGTCATGTCCGTCGGGCCTACCACATGCATTGGGCAATCTACTTCCCACGGTTTAATGTACGAAGAATAAATGGCGCCCGAACGCGTTATGTAGGTACCACAAGGTTCGAAACCACCGAATGCAGCCACGAATTCGAAAGGTGGCAGATATGGTTCGACCTTGCTTATAATTTCAGTAATTTTCGTAGACTTTGAAATTTTATACGCATAAAGGTTTATCAATGCATTGAAGCGCCTGGCACAATTTGAATCTACGTGATTATTAATTATCACAACTCCTATGCTGGACAAATGAGCATTCCAATATCTAACGATCACCGTTCCTTTAGTTAAATGTCAGGGAGATGCATGAATGGGTGTACAAACTGCCGACGTCTTATTATGTGTTTAGCCGCTAGTGAACACATGGTGTAATGACCTCGCATGTCTTTGTGCATTAAAGGCACGTTATATAAATAGCTGTCTACAACGTCTATATCATCTTCGGACATGTACTCTCGGTCGGGCTGCATGGAATCAAAATAATATAGCCATTTGCAAAGTATTGCTGACAACTCTTCTCTGGTGGGAATAATTACAGTACTCGCAGCAATTCTAACAACTTCCTGACACATACAATATATTACAGCCCACGCATTAATGTCATCAGGGTCGAATCTTACGTCAAATTGTATGTCTAGAGGTACACACTTTATAGTCAATATAAATGGTTGCGTCACATTGTCTTCTGTGAGCGGAAATACTCCTTCGTTAAAAAAATTGAAATATTGAAGAATGTTCTAAAATATCAATTTTTTTCAATTTTAGCGTCGTATGGATCTTGTCCACTCATTAGATGTTCCATCACTTTGCACCAAGTATCCAAAACACCTTCCACATTAATATCAATATCCACATTACGACGTCCTAAGGGTATGTTATTTTCAACCACTCGCATCAGTACTCCCTTTGCGTTATTTGGATTTATATTCGCTTGTGGATTATTAATAAACGTGTCTGGCAATGATGCCAACGTGACATAATATATATGCGGTTTAATCGTAAAGTACACGTCAAATGAAGGCTTGATGATATCGTCTATTGCAACGGTCTTAAAATGGTGATGCGATAGTGTAAGATCTCGCACCCAGTTCTGTTGCCTCACCGTGTTAATTTTTAACGAACCGAAGCATTTTCTAAAATCAAATAATGACATTGAGGGAATAACGGATGCAATTGATTTGAATTCGTGTTTAGTCTTGGAACGTTGCACAGTCTTGGCCATTTCAGGAAGTGATATTATATTGCGCATCGATTCTGTTTCTTTCTTTAATGGATCCTCTTTAAGCGCTTTATATCGGGCTTTCACGTTGATTTTCACAGGTCTGCTCAATTTACCTGAACGTGGCGCATATCCTGTTTTTGTGTAGTCATAATTCCCAGCATGTTGTGCTACGCTGGAATGAATTTCTTTTGTTGTTGGCGTGTCTTGTTTAGATAATAAGTATTGTGGTTCACTGAAAATATCATCTTTATGAGGCCGCTCGCCTCGCAAATGTTTATAATGTACTACACTCATCGCCGGCACGTCTTGTATAGATTTAGATAGAGTTAAACGCCGCGTCTTACGCGTCGTAGTATGACTGATTTCAGGTACCTCGTCCGTTTGTGTCATTATTTTAGTGGCTTTTGCTCGCGTCGCCAAATCTGTGTTGATTTTTGCGTGCCGTATTTGAGTTAACAGTACCTTATGCGTCTTCAAATCATACTTAAACTCTCTATGACGATGCCTTCTGCTTCCTGCTGAAGTCGAAGCAGCTGAATGAACCGATTCTGTTTCGAATCTATCATCGTCTCCTTCTTAATGTACTTCGTCTGCAAGCGGCGTTCCGTCGTCATTTTCTTCATCGTCGCTTACCACGGGATCCCATGAAATGCTTTCTCTTAAAAATTGTGTGTCCTCATCGCCACTACCGGCACTGTAGCTTTCCTCTATATGCATAGAGGGATTTCTTCTGTGAGCCATATTGGATTTCACATGTTCTGTTAATGTTTCAACATGTGAAATTTATTGCGAGGTTATTAAATCATCACGCATTCTACGTTTCCTAGCATGTGCCTCACCAATTTCAATGTCTTTGTTATTCATGTCCATTAATAATGTTGCATCGTCATCTTCCGTTGTTTCACGAATACTTTGCAAGGCATCTGGAGAAAATCTATTAATATATTTTCTCTCAAGTCATATCGTCTGCGCTTCATGTCCAATATCGCTTTATTTCGTTCGTCGTCTGACAATGCTTTGGCATATCGTCTTTTTTTCATTTGATTTAGAACGGGTCCAGTGATTAGTTGGGGAATTTTTTCTGAATTGTCGATACGTCGTTCTATTGGCCCAATATTATAGGTAGCTATTTTTAATGGTTCGGTGACGTCCACATCCTGGCTCGTTACGTGCGGTCGTGCTGTGTTGGTTGTATATTTTGACATCACATTCCCACTTTCTATTCCAATGTAGTCGCTTATAATGGCGTCGCTTTCACTCAACCCAATCCCTTGTATCGGAACGGATGGTGGCGGCCTGTTGGTATGTGTAATGGGTCTACGAATTCCAATGGGGCGCTTGGGCTCGTGTGGGAATATTACGCCCGCGGACTTACAATACGAGCGCGCGATAGACATGTTGTCCACATCTGTCGATATTATAACCGGTACAATGTAATGTCCACTCGTATTCAATTCCATACCGGTCGCAATCACATCCTTTATGATTCCTATGTTTTCGTATCCCAATGTACTTGTAAAATAAAATGACGTTATGTCATCCACATGGACGTGAACACCCATCAAATGACACCATACGCTTAGTTATAGATGGTACCACTGATTGAACATATTGTGATATATCTAATATTTTAAACGGCTCGTGTTTGGGTAATTCGACAAATGTATGTAAACCAACGACTGACGTAATATTGTTAATTCATGAAAATTCATTACAATTATAAATAATCAAAACAAACACACTTTATTAAACCAT
The DNA here is from genome assembly GCF_050947875.1 of Dermacentor variabilis. Taxonomy (NCBI): domain Eukaryota; kingdom Metazoa; phylum Arthropoda; class Arachnida; order Ixodida; family Ixodidae; genus Dermacentor; species Dermacentor variabilis. Next base: position 84,193,563 of record NC_134573.1, read on the forward strand.
AATATCAAGTTATAAATTCTTCATCATCATCATCATCAGCCTGGTTACGCCCACTGCAGGGCAAAGGCCTCTCCCATACTTCTCCAACAACCCCGCTCATAGTTATAAATTAAGACATCACGTTGGAATTTTTTTCAGGATTAATATACAAAGCCAGGGTTGTAAGGCATCGCGTTACAATATGTCACCAAATTAGATATAATCGATTTTCTATTGACTTTAGACATTTGTCGGAGTCTGGTAGCAGTGCGTTTGATATTAATCATGTCTTCATATTCTGCTAATTGTTCGTGTCTAACTCTAGACGCCCTTCATGATAGTGAAAATCTTGCTTCCTCTTCTTTTTGTTAGATGTCTCATGCTCTTTAACAGGTATAAAAAATGGTTTACCTATCAAGCTGTTTAAAATGGCATCTTGATTAGTCAATATCTGTTTTGTGGGTACGGGAGTTCCTTCAGTGCACTTGTCTACCTCAATCAAAGCCCTACTTATACTAACGGGCGTCGAGTTAATCAGATCAAGTTTAGTTTTGCCATATCCGCGCCTAAAGAAATCCCCAGGCAGCATTTGTTCCCCCGTACTGTTGTCAATAATGATAATTTCAAACATTTCCCTTAAAAGTTCACCTAACACGTATGGTACAGGCAAAGCGGGAACGTCAACAATTAGAGGAATATTGTTGTCACGCCTATGAAATTTTAATGTATTGCTACCACAAGTCAATACATTTTGAGAACATCTGCCAACTCCTTTATAAATTTCTTGCGCAGTTGGATGTGTCAGAAATGATACACAAAGTAGATCGGGACGAAGCATCTTGTCAAACTCCGTTCGGTAAGTCACATGCAACCTAACTAAAAACTGTACATGTTTTTCCGCAGTGAGAAACGGGTTGATCGGAAGTTTAAAATTTCGGTTAAATGCTTTGATCAGAGCTTCTGCACGAAGTAAAAATTCAATTTCAATTCGATGACACACGTACTCTCGTCCACATCGCACACATAACCAGTATCCACAAACATCACAAGTAGCTTACACCCATCTTCTACTATTTTCCCTACAACCTTATTCATAGTCTCATTGTTTTGGATGTTTGTTTGGCAAGTTTCGCTTCGTGTTATTTTCTGGCAGATGATCCTTTTGATGTACACATCGCATCCGGGTTGGGATGTTTGAGCGGAGGTGTATCTTCCAGTCGCACTCTATCCACTTCCGTAGTGACGAACCCATGGTCCAGGTAAAATAGCAGGTCGTCCATCAAGGTGTCTGCGGAAACTGCATAATCAAACAATATGTTATGATCCTTATAGAAAAAACCAATTAGAAATGATATACCGAGAACCGCTTTTCGATGGTACTGAAAAAAAAACAATGCCATTGCATTTCCCTTAGACGGATATTCAAATAATAACAATGTATTTAATGAAAGAAGGCGTTTCCCCATGTAAAAAAAATGTATCACCGACGTGGGAATATGGATAGTGGTGATAAAAAGGAACTACCAAAAACAACATATCTATACACGACGAGGCCGACGAAAAAATGCGAATTAATATCATTGTTTCGCAAACAAAGTGTTACATTCGTCTAAATGATTCAATGGGAACAAAGAAAAACTGCTCAAAAAAGAACAAGACAGAGAAAGAACCACACGACACAGGCACAGACTAACAACTGGTTTAATGCTCCAACGCCACTTTCCTACCAACAACAGAACGCATGCGCACCAACCGCAAAGACCAATGCCGCTATCATGTAATCAAGCCTAGAAACGCCAACTCCTTGCGGTACAAATGTATGGAATGTATGGCATTTGTCTTTGCGGTTGGTGCGCATGCGTTCTGTTGTTGGTAGGAAACTGGCGTTGGAGCATTAAACCAGTTGTTAGTCTGCGCCTGTGTCGTGTGGTTCTTTCTCTGTCTTGTTATTTTTTGCGCAGTTTTTCTTTGTTCTCATATTGTCATACCAACTAGCCCCTCACCGTACGCTTCTTGATTCAATGGACTGTGAACACATTGAAACTGCATAAAGTGATAAAATGAATGGATATCTTTATATACATATTAAAAAAAGGGTATATGTCAAAAGTAGGTATGAGGCATAAGGCAATCCCTATATATATTGAATTCTTGTATGATGACATTAAACACAAGGTAAATATCCTAGAAGCACAACTGAAACAATGTATCAATAGGCCACTTTAAATACATGTAAAGACGCTCCTAAAGAATTCACCAGCGGCAACAAACCATTCACAATCGTACTGCGGGTTTCGAAAAAAAAAAAACTCGACGACTTTTACTAACAGCCGTGACGTCAACGGTGTGACGTAAATACCGAAACGTTTACTCGCATTAGCACTCACCTCCTTGACACTCCGCCTCACCTCAACTGTGACGTACCACAGAGAAAAAATAGCACGATAACGCAGGTGTATAGTACATAATGGAATCATAAACATTTAAATAACAAAAAACTAAGACAATAGTTCAATTGATGAATAAAAAAGACAAAAATATGTCAGTCAATATTTTATTAGATCTATGTATGCATTTCTTCTTTCTTTATTTTTCTTTCTACTATATAGACGCAAACACTCCTAAGGCAATGTTATAACTGGCGAATAAAATACACAAACATTCGTTGTTATTAGTCACGTGTTTATGCGTTGTTTATTTTCAACTACGTAGATGCGAACACCTATTCGTACGTTACTATAGTCCTGTGTTTATGCGTTGTTTCTTTCTTTATTTTCAACTACGTAGATGCGAACTCCTATTCCTACCCCAGATAATAGATGCTTGCATAGAGAAGCAACATATTTTATTGATATGGGAGCAACCGACGCTGTAACCACAATCGCATACTGTTGAAAATGTGTCAAATACCAGACCGCACTCCACGCGTCGTTTTGCGCAGTGTGTCATGTCTGGATGTGAGCCCAATGTATTTAACGAATGCACAGCTCCCGTAGCCATCAAGGCAGACATCTCCATTTCTCCCAATCTGGAACTTCCTTCGTTAGCTCTGCCTTCCGTTGGTTGCCTTGTGAATACGTTAAGAACGTGTAGTTTATGACGCATGTGAAACTTATCTTCCGGTATGTTTTTTTTTGATGAAGTAACCACACGCGATGTGGCACTAATGCATTTCTGGTAACCACGCCCTCTTCCATATGTGGTAATTGGTAATGCTTTTGAATAAAATGCGGACCGTCGCCTTCTCTGAGTTGTCCTAGTGTTAATCGAGATAATAACGTATTTGGATGAACCAACACGTCTGTAATTGTGTTACTTTTGACGCCTCTCGGCATCAAGCGGTCTGGTAAAATTTTACAAACCACTCCTTTTTGCCCATGCGTCGTGGCGAATTTGTATCCGAATGTAGTTTTCAATTGTCGGGATATAATGCATGCAATTTTTGTTTTTTGCGAATACGGTAGCCACGAGCATTTCTGAAACATAAATCCATAATGGTTACGCTTGCCTTGATACACGAATGCAAATCGCGTCCCATCGTCTGACTCTGTTGATGTGTTGTGATATCATGACGTTAGGGGAGAATAATGAGTGTCATTTTCGTTATCGTCCGCAATGTAACTGTAATTTCGTTCGCCGTAATAATTCTCACTTGCGCCATCACAATCAATGTCTTCGTAATTGTCTTTGTTGTTACACTCACCCAATATAGAATTGTTTCCGCCGCATTCATGATCACCATCGCAATCGATAAATGTATCTAAACCGCCGTCAGAATCGTTGTCACATTCTGTATCTTCATCATAATTAGTGCCATCATTAGGTCGGCTATCTACATTATTACAATCATGTTTAGGTGTGCGCTCGATATCCAGGTCATCAATGACTAAAGCATGTTTTCCAACCGAAGCCAAATGCATAGTATTCAATGTGACCGCGGCCAGCGGGCTGTCACATATGATTGGAGTGCCCGGCGCTACCCCCCCCCCCCCCAAATCGTCGTCGTACTGAATAAAAAACGATGGTAATCGTTTAACCACTCTTTGTTTTCTGACATTATTCGCTATGACGATACATTAGTTCTGATTAGAAGAAGCTCTGTCGACGAACGATTGTGATATAACAACGCCGTCTTCAATGCACCACCCAACTGCCAGCGGTAAAACTAACGCCGGAATAAACTCAATATTGTCGCTGTTCAACGACCCATCTAATTATGAACTATACATGGATGTCCACGTAGTGTACTAGTTGATGTTGCCTGCTTTAACATTCCAAACCCCAATGTGTTTCAGGCGGGATCGTTATGTTTGTTAAATTTATTTATACAAGACGCTAAACACGGTTTTGCATATGCTCAATTTGGACCGTATAATATTCTGCTGACCTTTTCTCGAAACGCGACATTGGATTGAACCGCCATCTGCCCATCTACAGTCATGCGACACAGACGTCCGCTGTGTCCATATTCGAAAATTAAGACACTTTGTCGTTCATATTGAATGTGCAGCATTGGAAATTGTTCTGCCAACTTTATTAGTTCGGGTGGTTTATCGTGTTCGCAAGCCCCCGACACGTGTCTGGATTTAGGTGTCTAAACACCTATAGAGATGGAATTAAACGTGCAAAAACATCTATTGTCATTGAGATTTGTTGCCATTGTCATTAGACGTTTTTTGTCGGACAATATGTCAACATCCAATACGTGTTCGTCCACGAGAAATGCAATGACAGCATCCCTCATTGCTGGAATTTCATATGCGGGTAAATTATGGGTATAACGAGTGCCGGGTGTTAAATGTTTAGACATTCCGACTTCGGCACCGTCGGGGGTTGCCGTCGAAGAAATAAAACCAAATTGGGATGCTTGTACCTGTCTCATACAACTCTGTTTATCGGTTTCACTAAAGTTCACTACAGTTCTATGTTCGTTTGTTATGCTGGCAAAAGGTGTCTCACATGTAGCACTTAACACGAGTCTGTTCAAATGTGGTGTTATTACGGTAATACTCGTATGATCAATATGTAAAGTGTAAGACAATATTCGGGGTGTATTGTAAATCGAATCGGGCAACATACACACGTGTTTGGTATTTCCCGTATTTTGCGATGAACGTGATCCGCTATTATTTGTGAAGGTTGTTTAATTGTTTTATTCGAATAATCTTTAGTATTAGTTATACCTTTATATCAGGCTTGACATGCAGCAAATTGACGCTTTGTAATCACACACACTACAAACGCGTTTACATTTTTATATAACAAGTCGTCAAAGTCCGAATTGTGGACTAACAAACAATCAACTCTGGGAGAATATGTCTAGATACGAGTCACGTGGACGTGTTTCTGATTGTTCACAAACGAGTATGCTCGTTTGGGTTTGAAAACACTCGCCGTAGATGTTGGTATTGATAATATCGAATGGACCACGTTTATGGGCATGTAATTTGTACTATTGTACGCTTTGAAGGTACAACTCGTACGTTTAGCGACGCTAGATACTAAAGGAGTAATTCCATCGTATTTCATGCCCCATAATTTATGGTTTGTATGCAATGCATTGTGTATAAATGATTTGTCAGGTACATTATCATCCTTTGTTACATCAGGAGTATAGTAAGTTTTTTTTGGAGCAGGTTCATCACAATTGTCATTATCAGTACTAATGTCATTTGTATTGTTTGTAATTTGTACATCATAGTTGGATCGTGGAGGCGTTTTAAGTATACACGATACCAATTTAGTGTATTTGCCAACTGCTAATCGGTTGTCGCGGCCTAAACATGGTATGTCTGGTGCAATACTTTCGTATGTCGTAAAATATGTTTCTTTTCCTCTAACCACTACACAACCCAAAATGCCACGAGTACCGTCCGTTGCAAAGTATCCAATGGGTAAATAATATGCGCCGTGATATATATCGGAAAACGGTCCTGAACGCGTTTTAAAGCGTAAATGTACAAACCCAATGAAACTTCTATACGTGCGTATGCATTGGTATACGGAATGTGGAACGTAGATCCATAATTAGCATCCATCCGGCATTTCCTTTTGCGGGTCGAAAGAAAGTAGTTTGGATAGAACAATATCCACTAATAAAGTGCACAAACCACATTTCTTATCAAGGGGGAATGCGGTTGGATATCGCGTTACTCGAAGACTTTCAGATATTCACAAAAAAGAGCGCAAGTCATGTAAAATTGGAGTTTCTGTATCCATAATTACATATCAGTTTTCGCCTTTCCTTGATGCGACACTAATAGATATTGCAATAAGTACGTTGCATATATACTTAAAAACACTAGAAGTATTTCACGCCACTGTATTCATATATTTGTATGTGTTATGCGTACATGCATATACATAATTAAGCGTAATACTTATTGCATATTGATATCTGTTTGTTGATTTTTCTTATTCGGAATACATAAAATGACATTGTCGTCAGACCAAATATTATTGATGTGTTTGCAAACATTTAATTATGCGCAAAAATATCCGGTCGAAAATTACACGCAGAAATTCACTACAAGTACAGACACGTCATTTTCTCCAAGTAGCACGGAAACCGGCGGATATAAACACCACCCATATTTTGATAACCATCTACCACGTTCCGCGACGGGTCATGCGTCAGATATCCAGCTGAGATATTAGATTCCTATTTCGAGCATACATAGATCAATCGACAGACGCGTTTTGTAAGCAACTTATACACGTGTTTCTAATTCCGGTTCATAATGTCGGCTTTGCATTCATGACATTACATAAAATACGGTCCAGACTGTACGATCGAGCGGTGCGCCTGGAATACTATACCGTTCATAATGCAATACAACACGCCCCATCGCCGATGGCGTTTACGGAATGGATGCGTTTGACTGACCTTTCCAATATTTTTGTGGGGCTTGAGATATATGATAACAAAGAAGACGCCGTAATTAACGAGAATCGATTATATACGTCGTTAACTTCCTCGAAGAAGAGCGAAATGGCGGATATCGACGCTAAAGATGTTATCGCACCTTTAATTAAAGTGTGTAAGATATCCGGTGGGAATAGCTGTAGACAAAAATACATATATTCCACCATGTAAATGTGTCGAGTTATATACTGGACTGTCTATTACATGTCCACATAGAGACAAAGCGTTAAAAACTATCATGACAGATTCATTTCATGTATTCGCATGGAAGTCAATTTGGGATGAGACCGAATATCAATTTTACAAACACGCGCAAGACCATATCCATATCGGGATGCGCATAGGGGATACAAACAAATGTGAAAATATTCTGCCATCATCATCATCACCACCAATAGAAGATGTAAAAGAGGACGTGTTTCACGGTAGATGAGATGCTCCGTCTACATCATTAACATCGCAATTGACACACAACAATGCAAGTGATGCAAATCATGCAAAGGTTTGCATTAATGACACTAAGCGTAATTTTATACAACAAACATCCCTTACTATACCCAAAGTAAAAACTTTAATCTATAAAGGAAATAACGAAGAAAGAAAAAAACTGAAACCAAAAAGACCTCCGAGTGAAATTGACAACGACGATATCGTGGTTTATTGTTAAAGAGTTATCAAATTACTTATAAACTCATGTACATCAAGTAGTGACCATCATTATTTATATTATTGTTATCTTTTATGACAGGGTATCAATAAACGAACATTCAATATCTCTGAATGCGTGTGTATTGGACGTGAAATGTCAGTTGGTCTAGACAGCGTAGATTATTTTCCCCCTTGTATGTTTTGTTCAGAGGCACGTGATGTATCAATCAAAATACATAACTGGAACATACCGAAAGTTACATGCTCAATACCAGATCCCGTTGTTTATTCCAGGCGGTAGAGATACTGTCATGATCTGTATACACACACTGCCATGTACACGGATTGCGAGATACCAGAATGTTTATTCCAAGAAAAACTGACGTCGAGCAGTGTTCAACTGGTGACGCGGGACTCGTCAGGCCGTCAGGTATGTCAGAACTTGAGTCCTTGGCCACAGTGATCTCTCTGGGGTCATTATGAAGCGGCGCACAGGTGTTGGTAGATGGCGGTCGCTTGGAGCATATTGTGTCTTGGATCATGACAGACGTCGACAAACCAGTGACCGTGGGCAGAGCGTCTCCCTTATCCAACACGGGTGCGTCATGGATGTAGATGATTCTCTTGAAAGCCCTCCAGTGGCGGAATAGGTGTACAAACATCTTGCATTGAATGTATATGAAACCGAGGACCATGACGGAACCTAGGGTGGTCACGATGAGATTGGACCGGTAGCTCCAGTCTGGAGTGCCTTCGCGTATATCTTCAGATATCTCGTAGAGCACGTATACCAACGCAGACATGGCTGAGAGGACTATAACGGTGACCATGACGTTGCACAATATATTGCTCTTTTCAACCGATGACAGCTCCAGCTTTTTCCACTGCGAATATGTCACACGCGCGGTCAACTCGCTATATATATATATATATATATATATATATATATATATATATATATATATATAATATCAGGTAGCGGGATAGCACTAGCACAGCAATGCGTCTCAATCATCAAGAGATACTGACCTTACGGAAAGGCTTAACCTTTGTGTCCATGATCAAGTCGAATTTGCACAGCTCGCAGCGTCGGGTGGCCGACGTCATGATCCACTGCTGGAGACAATCTTGATGAACGTAGCGCAGGCTAACCGCGCAGTGGCAGGGCGAGATGAGGGGGTTGAACGGATCCATCTCGTTGTGACAAATGCGACACATGTCGCCATTGCAGTCCATCTGTCCGTTTGATGACAGTGAAGACGACCGCTGCTGTTGCTTGCACGGTTCATTCGCGTCCGGAGGCAGCATGAGAGGCTGTTTCGTGCTGGTTTGCAAAAACAATTACAACAATTATCAACACGTCGCCACCACACAGAGGGTATGCGGTTAACCTATATCAATGCTTCTAGTGCGCGCATGGAGAGAGCGTTCATGGACGCAGGATTAAGTAAGTCATGCATACAGATTCACACGAGGTAGTCATTAGTCCAGTGAAAATGCATCACGGATATACTGATGGCCTACTCGGTGAGTAATCTACTGACCCGCAACAACACGCATAGGACGGCAAAAGACTAGGTAATGCGATGAAAAAATGACGAATTTGCGAATGGTAATTACGACATGGTTTTGTCTAGCTGCAAATTCGCCTGCGAAAAAAACTAACTTTTTTTGGTGGCACTGCAACCCCCATCCCCACATACAAAAAAGTACGTAAATATCGTCATATTATGTAATGAGTTTCACCAGAATGAGTGTGTGTATCACCTTTAGTAGATTACTGATGCGTTGCTAGTTTCGTTGTAGGAAGTTCCTGTAGTTCGGATGCAATCCCAGAGAGACGGAGCTTGCTGTTGACCCTACTTTCTGCTACGATGGAAATGACGATTACTGGCTAGCACTTCCTTATCTGACGGCTTGACGAGAAATCGCGGATCCCGCCTTCGGAATCACAACAAATACCGCTAAACAATCTCGAAGGTCATGGAGTGCGACACAATTTTTGAAGCTGCTGTCGCAACTAGCTCTTTCGCAGTCCGGTCCTGGTGGAGAGGAGGTAAGAGAGGGTGGGCCGGAAGCAGATTCTCCACATTACATACCCAAAACAATAATTCATTGAAAACTAAACGAAAAAGAGGAAAACGGCGGTACGTGCGGTACGTACAATTATGATGTGCAAAAAAATAAACAAATAATTCCACCCACTTGTGTTTACGTTAGTATCTTTGCTATGGGTAAACTCTGTGCTCTGCTCTGGATCCGGGTTAGTAATGAACTGCCCGTTTTTTTCGTACCCTGGCGACGTTCAAGTTTGCATGACTGCGACGTGTATTCGTGAGAAAGGAAAAAAAGCGCCGCATTTTTTTAAACTCCCAGATACGATGTGGCTTTACTATCCCAATCGCATGCCATAATGATGAGACTGCCGTCATGAAAGGGCACGTCAGGCCGTCAGGCGTCTCGCGCGAACTATAAAGAAATAAATGGAACATTGAACAGAATAATGTCTTGTCGAAAAAGTTGCACCTTTTAGATATATATCAGAAAATCTCGTGGTACACGTTGCAGCACGTGACGACATGTGTTGCTTCGCGTTAATCCTTTTCTCGAGGTGTTACGTGCTCGGCTCAAAAAGGACAATAAAAAGAAAAAAATGAATCGCGTTGATTTCGATGATTGTTAAAGAGTCATCAGTTTATTCATAAACTCATATACAACCACATCATAGCCTTCACCGTTTATACTATTGTTAGTTTTTGACATTACATCAATAAACGAACATTCAATGTCTCGGAGTACACGTGTATTAGACGTGAACTGTAATTTGTTTAAACAGTCATTATATACTTTAGACAACGTAGATTTCTTTGTCTCTCGCATGTCTTGCTCAGACATACTTGATGTATCGGTCGAAGAGTTCGTCCATTGCAAAGGCGTTACGACATCTATTGTAATTTTCGGTGACGCGGTAAAGTGTGTTAACTGGTTTATGTGAAGGCGCGTATTGACAACGCACGGAAGCTCGCTCGTTGCGTCTGTGCCGCCTATAATCGCACACAATGCGTCTGACACGACGTATGCGCAGTCCACGCGGTCCGTGTCTTCCGTGGCTGTTAGTTGCACAACCGCCGTTGCATTGTTCATTTTATTCACCAAATTGTATTCTCTGGTGTATTGGCGGCGAGGAGTTACGGAGTCGCCATCTATCGGAAGCGCCTCGCTGGCGTAGTATGAGGGATCACGCGGCGCGCTCCTCATAGGTTTTGCTATCAGCGCTCACTGAAAACACCACGCGCGAGCTCTCCCGGACATTTTCATAAGTACTTTCGAAACGAGAGAAGTTGTTTACTGTCTAAATAATAATCTTGGGCAAACTGAAAGCACACAATCGTTTACAGACGCTATCTCTTTACCGAATACGTACAGGGAACGCCACTGCGCGCGGTCGCCGCGATGGAGTCTCCCGAACCGGCTTCTTGCGTGAAAGGTAGGTAAACGCTGAGAGCCAACTATGTGAAATATGTTCTTATAGTGTTTGTATAACTAAATGGAGCCTAATAGAAAGAAACCTCAATGCAGCGATCGCGCAGATTCGCAGCGACCGACTGCGCGTCTGCATGCTTGTCCGCGTACTGTTTCGCTTTCTCCGCGCGCGCGTTCTCGCACCGTGCCATGAGCTTTAGGCCGCAGAATATGAGCATTTGACAGTATACAAGCAACCATTGTTGCGTGGCAGCTATCAGAGCTGTTCAAAAACTTCATTGTAGAGACTTCGACGCCTACAGGGACTATGATGTGCCGTCACGACGATTCAATCTTTTTTTTCTTCTAAATTCTTTGACTTTTCAATATTATTTGTCGAGTTGCGTCGCACTGTATGTTTATCGGTGTTCTCGGCGTGCAATTTCCCGCTGCTCCTTTTTTGTAATCCAGTGCATTAATTCATAACACAAACATGACCATATGCCATGCTTTTTTTTTTAATGTGCTTCTTACCGCTGTCTTTCCACTCCTCTGAACTTGCTAGCATCTATAGCATCGACAAGTTGATAAACCAAACCGTCATAACATTAGCCGTGCAGCAGACTCGGGCGAGCGTCTCAGTGCGCGTTTTCAGAACATCGCAGACAGGGCGCCGTAGCAGAAATCTTCCTCGCGTCTGTGCTTGCTGCATATCCGAGTTGTAGCCGATGACTGTTTGCCGGTTTTATGTTTCGCGAGCCAAGCTTCACGCAGCTTCTTGTCCTGCGGCTACGTGTGAATAAGGCTGACACCTGCCTCCGTTACGTGCGTCCGGCCCTGCGGCGCCGAGCAGTAGCCTACCATGTTGCGCGCCTTCAATGGCAGCCACTACCTATTGTAGTGCTTTCAAGCTTTGTAAAGGGGACACTCGAAGCGGGAAAATTTCGCCACTAAATGAGGACCGCAGCGTACGAGGGAATTCAAACTCGTTTTCAGCTCGCTTCGGCGCTCCCGAAGCAGCCGACGCGGCCGCTATGTCCACGTGATCCCTCCTAGTACGTCACGCCGACGGTGGCGCCAGCTTTTCCAGTGGTGGAGCTCGAGGCCAATAGGTACAACAGGTGCGGGGGTGTTAGGCTCAGCACATCCAGGTTGTTCGCCCGTCTCGATGCGTTGAACGGCGCTGCACAATCTATACACACTGACGTTATACTCTTGTTCATTGTGTGTTCCAACGTTTGGCTGTGAGAGTCTGAGACGCTTTGTTTCGACAGACAGTGGTGTGATTCCGACGTAGCCACAGGTCCACTTCCTGTCTTTTGCTGTTGAGGTACTTGGTTCGATATTCTTGGAGTTTTGTTCGATGTTTCCAGATGATGTTCGCGTTTTTGCGATGTTGTACGACATGGCTTTTGCCGTGCATTGTCTGTAAGTTGAAGCAAATTGTCTATGGATAACTCCATCATTGATGCTAACAACAGATGGTTCGTGGATTGCTTTAAGGGCATCTTGTTTGTCCTTTGACGGTACGTTCTTCTTGACAGTCCATCTTGAGACCTTTCTTTTTTTGCCGCTTTGTCCAACAACACATTCGCACGATCTTTAGGATGCGGCGGTGACGTAGTCTTCGGTGCGTTTCACGGCAACTGCGAGATTGTTGTATATTTTACTCTTTAATATAGCATCACAATAAGAGTAGTTTGCGTTTACGTGGTGAATTGTTGACAATCTTGCTGTATTAGATCGATTTCGTTCTGTGGTATATGCCAACAGCATTCCATTCTTCAACGTGGTGAACGAGGCACTACCTGTAGTTTTCTTAAATATTTCACATTTAAGAAGTACGTTACCACCGCACTCTATATTAATATTAGTACCACTTACAGAAGCATAATAAAAGTTTGTGGCCACGTAATTATCAAGTGGATGTTTTACATTAGGTACACATGTTGCAGTAAATAATAACGTAGTGTCTAATACACAATACACGCAAAGGTCTTCCAAGTTCTTGACCGGGTGATGAGCAACGAGAGATGTGAGGGGATGTTTAAATGTATCTTCGATAGACGTAACACATTCATTTACATGGACTACACACCACTCTGCGAATGCTGAAATGCATAATGCATTTGTTACTGAAAATGACAACTTGAGGTCCGATAATGTTTTCAATGAAAAATTGAAATTCCACGTTTTACGTCGATGGCATACCGATGAACAAATCGCTTCAAAAATTAAGCGTCCTTGATGCAAGTAATAATGTCTGGCGTCAACTGCTACGGACAAGTCAATCACAGTGCCTACACACCTAACATACAGCTTACACAAGTCGTCTTGAGTCTAGTCATGGGATTCGATCACAGCATCCACAAACTAGACAATTACTTCACCTGGAATGAACTTGAATCCGGGATGATACACGGCGCACTGTGTAACGCAGAAGACGAAATACCAGTTCAGTTGGTTAGATGATGGTTCCTTATATCCTTCTGGACAAAAGTCTGAGTTTCTATAATCAAATTGTAATAACGCATAATAGAATATCACACACCACGCCACGACACACCACGGCACAGGCCACGTACGTACTGAAGTGATACCCGTAAACTGTAGCCTGTCTCCTCCTCTCTACTCTCATTTTTTACATACGCTAACACGATTTGTTTATGGACGAGAGAGTTGTTGAATGAGAGAGTAGATAAGAAGCGATGTATACGCTTTACGTAGATGTGTCTAAATAATATTTGCTTGATCAGTACATATATATAATATTGCGGTGTAATTTTTTTCTACACAATAGTGTTGTCGAATGTCACTAAGCATTGTGTTTATATATAAATATTTATAAGTAGATGAGCATTGACTCGAGATAATCAGTAGGAAAGCGATGTCATCAACCATGAAAACCATTTATGCGTACATAGAATTCCCTGTACAATTTCCCCATCACAAACTTCTCAAGTATAGATTGTCCGAGGCTCACGTAGCATTGGTGTGTATCAGGGTCGTGAGAAATAGCTACGCGATGGCGACAATACCTTTCTGTGTATACAGGCAAAGGGTGGCCATATAGTATATTAGAATTAGAATCGCCGCCATATACGTCTTCGTAGATGGCATCATAGTTCATATCACCAAAATTTATCACATTCATCTTGTGAAGTCTGGCGACATTATGAAAGTATATATTTTGAGCATTTTTGTTTCGAGAAGCCCATACGTGCATCAGGTTATCCGGAATATTTATATATTCTTTTAAATTGTCAGCACCGAGTTCTTCATTTGTATGATATCTTTGTATTCGATGTGTATGTTCTTTTTCGATACTAATGACATCTAGATAGCAGTATTTATTGAATAACGTGCTGTTTGCCCTCGTAATAGGTGCGAATTCCTCCGCAGTGTCATTTGGATCGTATCCGTTCTTTTTGAAAGGGCGACATGGCCCACATGATGTTAATTCGCAGCCGGTTTTGGTGAACACATATTTTCCATTAGTACACTGTAGCGGATGTGGACAGTTGTAGTCCACGGTCTTGGGTATCCACGTTACATCATCTTCGTCCCAGAAGGAGAAGTCATCAATATTTTTTAATCTCCTGTATTCTAATACTTTCTTCGTAGCATATTTATTTGCATAAACAGAATCTATAAATGTAGGCTCTGCTTCTTGTATTCTGCTCATCATTTGCGAAAAAAACAGTAATCAACAAATGCAGTGAGGTGGAATAACGTACGTAGCAAACTTTTTTTGTAAATAATTATCCGTGATACCCGTGTACTTGTACGTAAAACTCGCGATATAAATTACCAATTAACATTTCGGCAACGGCTTGGCCAGTTTTACTATAACACTGATGTGTTTGTGGATTGTATGAGAGCGCTAAACGATGATTGCAATAACGTTCTGTATAGCGAATTAGTGGATGTCCACACAATATATTATAGTTACCATCGCCGTTATACACGTTATCATATGCTTCGTCATAATCCATATCCGTGTGCAAAGCCAGGTCCATTTTGTGTATGCGTGCCAGTTCATGTATGTACATGTTCGTTGCATAAAAGCCAAAATACGCATTTTTGCGACTCACGGACCCCCAAACGTATGGCAATGTGTCCAGCACATTTCAGTTTGGCTCGTAAAAGTACCCTTATAAAAATTTCTAGCAACATTCTTTAGACACTCTTTAGACTTTTGTTACTAGAACCTACCACCAGTCAATTGAAATCCTACCAGCTGTCTTTATACATCCTAACAACGCTCTAGTAACATCCTAGAAACTATTGGCCACCAACTTCCAATAGAAACATGTTCATAGGATGTCTTTAAACTTCCTACCAATTTCCTATGAACATTTGTCTTTATACACCCTAGTAACATACTTTCAAAAGAGAAATGTTCATATATATTCTGTTAACTTCCTACCAATCCCCTATTAACAAGCTTTCTTTATACACCATATTAACATTATTTCAAAAGAAAAATTTTCATATATTTTCTGTTGACTTCCTACCAATCCCTATTAACAAGCTTTCTTTATACACCGTATTAACATTCTTCCAATTGAACAATGTTGTAAACGTTCTGTCAACTTCCTACCAATCACCTATTAACATTTGTCTTTAAACACCCCAGTAACATCCTATCAAGAATTGGATGCCATCAAGAATTGGCTACCGTACTTCAATTGAAGCATGTTCATAGATGGTCTGTAAACATTCTACTAACCACCAACCAACACAAGTCCTTAGGCTCTTTAGTAACACTCTGGCAATATTTTACTTCCATGTACTTGTGTACTTGCTACTGAGGTCTTATTATCCCCCTAGTAACATTTGTCCGACGTACGACCTAGTAGCATAGTGTAAAAACTTGTCAGTATGCGTGAACATGTTGGTAAAAGGCAGTATGAAACCTAGAAGGTGCATGTACATGGAAAACAAATGCAAGTTTGCACTGAAAGAATTTTATTCACACAAAAATATTTACACAGAATTCTGAGAGAAGTAGTAGAGAAATTAATAAAAATAATAAATGAATAATGACTTAGTTGATTGCGGCATGGCAGCTGTCGCATAGTCTCTAGCAAGCATCGATTATAATGTATTTTTTAGATTCAGAACTGATGTCTGAGAATGTTTGCAGAATGAACCAACCCTGCACAGAAACAAGATGGTCAGTGTTAACATCATGTTCAGGTTAGCATATCACATACACAGAACAGCTTTTTAACAGGGTTCACATGAATCCTAAAATTGTAACAGTCATCCCTGCTTACTTGCAGAGGAGATGGCAAGGATGAGGAACATTTTGCAATGCGTATCTTTTGCTGCGTTGTATTTACTACGTGTTATTAAAATTAGGAAAGTGTCCAAAATGTTTTCTCTACCAATTATCTGCATAAATGAGTTACTCACTCAAAAAGTTAATTGCATGGTTTATTCGTGGTGAAATTTGTAGCGCGCACATCAGACACGGACGCAGAGACGGTGGACACGCGAGCGCTTACTCACAGCTGGTTATTTTTGGAAGGACTGAACGTAACAGCGCTAGCTAGCTGCACCGAGCATGTGCAAAACGTGTCATCCATATTTATATAAGCAGATTACAGAGCCTGAAGCAGTATTCAAGAATACAAATGCTTTGTCAGTGATAGCAACCAATGGCTGACTGACGCATATTTAAGCACGCCTTACTATATGGAACGCTTCTGTAATTTGACGTGATCGTTTATTTTTACTCGAAAACAAAATATCAGTGTCAAAAAATACCGGTTCACAATGACATTGGTTGCAATGGTTAAACAAGTGCGAATGATTTTCTTTCACATTCGCACTTGTCTAACCAGTGCAACCTATGGCATTGTGAACCGGTTCGCTGAAACATGTAATTGTGAACCGTGAAACTATACGCTCAATATTTTACTATCTCTCACTAAGTGCAGCCAGAGTAGGAAAGAGCAAAGAATGATTTTAATATCAGACAATATTTAATACATTAAGTCATTGCGAACGCTGTGAAAACGAAGTATTCGCACGCTTCTTGTTTATTCGCAACTTTCACGGCCTATAGGGGGCGCCACCTTAAATCCAACATGGCTGTCCGAGAGATTAAGAACTAGAGCAGTCGGTGCAGTGCTGCCGTTGTTTTGCTCGGTGACATGTTTCCCGTCGTCATGCTGAAATGTCTCTTAAGCCCGCTGTCGTTAGCCTGCGTAATTGGTCATATTATGCGAGCAGAACGCAGGATTCGAAGCCTGCTTGAAGGCGAGGAAGTCCTAAACGCTGGTCATCTTGTGTGCTGCAGCATAAAAGCGTGCACGTCGACGTCCGTGACTGTTGAAGGCCTTTTCATACAAACTTCGCGGCTTCGAAACAAATCACACGAGCTGTGGTTTCAGTTTTACCGCGACGGTGTTATTAATGAAGTGAGCGTGCTTTCTATTTGCTATTCTATTAATTTGACCTCTTTGAACGGGTACCATGAACTTTTATACGGTGTGGTGCCCTCTGCAAGTTGTTACTTAGACCGCTTGAATAAGCCGCCGTGCCGAGAAAAAAACCTTCCTGGTGTCGCGCGACCGAAGCCCTTTACATCGACGGCGTGAAAGGCAGCCCTAAAGCAGACTTTTGCGTGCGAAAATTTCTTGTCTAGTTATCCCTGCCTGTGTTCACAAAGCTAGATGTTGAACACGAGAAGTTAACAAAAAACATATCTGAACGCTTTTGCGAGCGAATACGATAACCGTTCACCCTTGTAATTTAGTTATTGCGCGTTATGTGTGCTGTGCAAGCTACAGTCTTGCGGTAGTTTTACAGCCTGCGTGAGTCCTACCACGTCTTGCTATAGACAGATCAAGCGATACATAGCCGATATTTACCGGTCCGCGGCAATGTGCTCGCTTCCTTCTTCCAGTTATCTTTAGAAAATAATATTGGCCTCGAGCTCCACCACTGGAAAAGCTGGCGCCACCGTCGGCGTGACGTGCTAGGAGGGATCACGTGGACATAGCGGCCGCGTCGGCTGCTTCGGGCGCGCCGAAGCGAGCTGAAAACGAGTTTAAATTCCCTCGTACGCTGCGGTCCTCATTTAGTGGCGAAATTTTCCCGCTTCGAGTGTCTCCTTTACAACGCTTCAAAGCACTACAATAGGTAGTGGCTGCCTTTGAAGGCGCGCAACATGGTAGGCTACTGCTCGGTGCCGCAGGGCCGGGCGCACGTAACGGAGGCCGGTGTCAGCCTTATTCACACGTAGCCGCAGGACAAGAAGCTGCGTGAAGCTTGACTCGCGAAACATAAAACCGGCAAACAGTCATCGGCTGCAACTCGGGTATGCAGCAAGCACAGACGCGAGGACGCCCAAGCACAGACGCCCGGTCTGCGATGTTCTGAAAACGCGCACTGAGACGCTCGCCCGAGTCCGCTGCCCGACTAATGTCATGACGGTTTGGTCTATGAACTTGTCGATGCTATAGATACTGGCAAGTTCAGTGGAGTGGAAAGGCAGCGGTAAGAAGCACATTTAAAAAAAGCATGGCATATGGTTATGTTTGTGTTATGAATTAATGCACTGGATTACAAAAAAGGAGCAGCGGGAAATTGCACGCTGAGAACACCGATAAAAATACAGTGCGACGCAACTCGGGAAATAATATTGAAAGGTCAAAGAATTTAGAATAAAAGAAAGATTGAATCGTCGCGACGGCACATCACAGTCCCTGTAGGCGTCGAAGTCTCTACAATGAAATTATTTTTGAACAACTCTGATAGCGTCCACACAACAATGGTTGCTTGTATACTGTCAAATGCTCACATTCTGCGGTCTAAAGCTCATGGCACGGTGAGACAACGCGCGCGCGGAGAAAGCGAAACAGTGCGCGGACAAGCATGCAGACGCGCAGTCGGTCGCTGCGAATCTGCGCGATCGCTGCATTGAGGCTTCGTTCTATTACGCTCCATTTAGTTATACAAACACTATAAGAATATATTTCACATATTTTGCTCTCGGCGTTTACCTACGTTTCACGCGAGGAGGAGGTTCGGGACTATAGCGGCGACCGCGCGCAGTGGCGTTCACTGTACGTATTCGAAAGAGAGCGTCTGTAAACGATTCTGTGCTTTCAGTTTGCCCAAGATTATTATTTAGACACTGAGAAACTTCTCTCGTTTCAAAGTACTTACAGAAATGTCCGGGAGAGCTCGCGCGTGGTGTTTTCAGCGAGCGCTGACAGCAAAGCCTATGAGGAGCGCGCCACGTGATCCCTCATACTACCCCAGCGAGGCGCTTCCGATAGATGGCGACTCCGTAACTCCTCGCCGCCAATACACGCGCATCAGCTGAGGATTCGCGACGCGAACACTGCACAGTAGTTTAACGTTTGTTGGACTAGGATTTGTTAGCTTACGAGTGCAGTCATGCGCGCCTATGCACACGTTGCAGCCGCGCATCGAAGTGGCAGACGAGGTACGAATTCCAGGTCCCTCCACGCCTGCGTCACTTTGCTTCGATGCACAAATGAGAAACTCATCTCTCTGTTCGAAAAATGGTGGAATGTCAAGCCGGCGTTGCAGAGCACGAATGCATGAACGAGAAGAAGAAATTTTGAAGTAGGTACAAGGCTTCACGGAGAATGTTTGCGCTCCAACGTAGCCGCAAAGGCATGAGTGGCAAGAATGCAAGCATCAATCATCCTACAACACATTTGAGTTAAGATTGCGTATTATTTCTTTCCCTGCACGTAATATAGAGCTATGCCTGCGTCTTTATGGAGGTGCGTCTGTCGCGATTTCAAGTGCTCGGAATCGTCACTTATCTGTCGTATTCCAAAAAAAGTACTCCGGCATGAAGTGCGCACTGCAAGCCTTCATCGCTCCTGTGACAGCTTTGCCAATCCGCAGTTTAATAATCAATTTCTTCCTCATGGATGCAGCCGGCGGGATTGAGTGAAGGCTCACATCACCTACCGCATAACTACCGCTCGGCACCCATTGCTGCCTGCACGCAACAAATACGGTTACTTCTATGTTTGCTCATTCTGAGCATGTTAAGTGTCCTTCAGGATCCCACGGGAGCTTTGAACGCGTTAAAACATCAACCAAAAGTGAAGTAAAAGCGCACACAACACCAATGCGCTACCCGAACGGGCGGCAGCCAGCGGCGAGTATAATCTTTCGATTGTTTCCGGCCGCCGCCGCACGACGGAGCCACCATACGTGAAAGTTGCGAATAGCAACTTCAAGTGAACCGCATGACGCGGGGCAGCTGGAAAATGTAAGACAATCGTTCTTAAAACATTTCACGATGTTACAGTTCGCGCTATAATAACCTGCCAAAATGCGGCGTAAGAAACAGAAATAAAATAACATCAAAATAATATGTTTATGAAAAATGATTGAAAAGAACATACCTTTTATTAGAGTTTGGAGATAGAGAAAACTTCGGCGCATAGCAGTCTTGAGGAACAGATGTTCACTATTTGCGCAGTTTAAAACACGGACAGTGCCAATATTAAATCACTTCACACGACACTGCATCGCAGCTGGCAGAGAAGTTCCAGAAACGCTCACATCACGGAACGAAGAAAGCACCGTGGGCTTCGAAAACACCTTGCTGGTTGGCTTGCATCGATCAATTAGCCACAACACAGCATAAGAATAAATAGAAGCAAAAATAGCTAGATTTGCGCCACGAAACCTACATCGCTCCGACCGTGCCATGCAGGTGTCGCAAAGCAACTGATGGCGATTGCGATGGTCTCCCTCTTTGCCTCGACTCGGCCAACTGTCAAATTTGTGCGCATGCGCGGGAGCGGCATGGGACATTCTTTCCATCCACCTGCTTCGCCTTGACCACCGCGGAACTAAAGCCCCTCTTTAAGCCGAAACATGCCCCCCCCCCTCCCCCACTACCTTGCGATGGTTGACTCACACCTAGACATACTTCGCCTCTCGGTGAAAGCTGTGGCCGGCCTTTTTGTCCGCACCCCTTTCTGGGAACTACATCTAGAGGGAGGAATGTCCCTCGTGGCCAAGGTTGAAAAAAAAAAAAAACTGACCGGACAGCCGGCTCGATTTTGTTGGGCATTTAGGGTCTGCATAGTTTTATCTTTCGAGACAATTATTGTTCTGAAAACCAACTATTTCTCGAAATGTAATAAACATAGTAAAATAAAATCATATTGGGTATATTATGTGTTTATTCTATTTTGCGCAAGAGCATCCTTTAGCACTTGCTGCTTTCGAAGACAAAACTTTGCTCTCTGGCGCCCAACGGTGAAGCACATTGTAGTACTATTTTTATAGTCAAATACATGTCCAAAGCGTGGCGGCTATGACGTTAGCATTTTTCAGACGCGCGAAGCACGGCAAAAGCATGGCCTTTGATATCCTGGCTCTTGGTATACGGAATGCCATTATTAAAGATGTCATGATGACCCCTTGTCGGAGCTCAAAATTTTGTCGCCGTGTTGTGAAGCAAGATCACTGAATATTAAGAGTGCATAATTTTCTTTTCAATCTGTTTTCACACACAGCAAGCTACCATCACCATAAAGCACATCAACTGACATAGTTACTTTGCCTTCACTTTGATGCAATGCCCTATTTCTTTTAATGTGCAGAGGCCGTCGGTAGGAGGCAGGGACGAAAGCGTGCGAATGGGAACGCGTAGAAAGCTACATTTTTTATACAGTAAGGGTAATTTAATTATTTTTTCACAGAAAGGTGTTACTTGCACAAAGTTCAGCTTTTCTTTCTATTCGACCTGTGCGCTTCTCAGGTCAATACTCGCTCTCACTCAGCAGCAGCTGTATTTTGAAGCCTTTTGGACATTTGTGCGGCAACGTTCCAGCGCCGTGTTACCCTGAGTTTCGGCTCTTTTTCTTCTTTTTAACAAATATCGTGACACTACTATGCTGACACGTTCCAGCTTAGGGCGTACTATTTATATCGCAGAATGCACTGACCTGATTATTTCGTTGCAAAGCTAATTGGTGGCATTGCAATAGCAGTGCGTGGTAAGGGCAAATTTACGCTCGAGCCCCACGCCACACCACCCGCCTGCCCGCATGCATGTGGTCGGGTGAAAATTTGCACATTTCGTAGACTGGTACACACAATTCGGTTTACACTGCATGTGCGAGCCCAGTGAATGCCAAAATTTGTGAACCAGTGGGCGAAATGTACAGTTTTTGGCACGACCGCACGCGTCACGGCTCAAGCATAAATCGGCTTTTAATTAACCAGCCCCAAGGTCGGGATAAAGCTCTGCAACTGGTGCGCGGCCTGCACAGTAGTCCGCTATCACACGGGTCAGGTGGTGTAGCGCAAGCATTTTTTCTCGGAGTGTGCTGACGTCACCGCACGCTCACGTAGTCCAGTAGAACCTTTAAAAATATTAGTTCTAACAGTTTACGAACATATTTCTTTAAACATTTTTGTAGCACTCCGTCAACAATTGGCTACCGACTTGGATTGGGACTATTATTTAAAACGAAGAGCTTGACTCCTGAGTATGTCATATATCGGCATTAATGTGTCTTAGAAAAATTTATCAAAAACTTTCAAGTTACTTCCCATTCTAAATATTTTTCGGCAAACAGTACGAGCTGTGGACGTACTGGATACACGTCCTTCAAAAAATATATATATATATAATTCGGTGATGTATAGTAAAACATTCTTTACAGAAAAGTAACGAGCCTTTTTTCGCAGTACTAAAGTGTTTATAGAGACAAAAGCTAGAAAAATACATGTTGATGGGGACCTTAAAATATTCTGCCACTAAAGTAACAATGAAGTCTTTTACGGTGTATTAAAAATATTCTTTATACAAAAGTAAGAAGGAAGTCTATTAACGGTGTATTTAAAACATTCTTTATACAAAAGTAAGAAGGAAGTCTGTTAACTGTGTATTGAAAATATTCTTTATACGAAAGTAAGAAGGAAGTCTTTTAACGGTGTATTTAAAACATTATTTATACAAAAGTATGAAGAAAGTCTGTTAACAGTGTATTGCATATATTCTTTATACAAAAGTAAGAAGGAAGTCTTTTAACGGTGTATTTAAAACATTCTTTATACAAAAGTCAGAAGAAAGTCTTTTAACGGTGTATTGAAAATATTCTTTATACTAAAGTAAGAAGGAAGTCTTTTGACTGTGTATGAACAAAGGTTACTAGAATGTAAATAGACTGTCAATAAAGTAAATAGAAAGTTGGTAGGAGTTCTAAAGAATGTTAACATTCATTTTTATAAGGGTAGGCCGAAATCCCAATGGGTCTGTTGTTCATGGCCTCTTTGGAATATTGTTCGACTCTCTAAGATGCTTCGGTTCCGATAGAGTGCGCGTCTAAGAAACAGAATTTATTAAACATGTGCCTATTAGGCCTTGATATGTGCGTTCTATTGTTGTCATCGGGTACGTTATGAATGTTACGAAGGGAGCCGTCATCATTTAAATATAAACCCCTTTCGTGAAATGGAGTATATGGAATACATGACGTCAGCTTACAACCAAATTCGGTAAATTCGTACCTTCCATTTGGACATTGCAAATTTGGTGGGCAATTGTAATCTGGGTTCAATGGTTTCCATATAATAGTACCTTCGGCGCAAAAGTCAAATTCGCTTACATTATTGTTGCGACGGTATTCTAAAGTCTTTTGTAGTGCGTATTTGTTCGCGTATATTATGTCTATTATGGTAGGTTCAGCCGACATGATTTCTCGATATGTTTTTTATTTGGCAGTAAATCCATATATACCAAATATATATGCATTTCGAACATGCCATCAGATGCAACAAAATACAACAAACATATACACATACACATTAAATGCGTACGCGGTTCTGGTAATAGGTATCGAATGTATATATGATTGTAGAGTGTAGTTGCAGAATGTTACGTAGCATACAATACTCCGATAAGTTGTGTATTCACGCGATCATTTTGATAATATATTTATATAACTCTTAATATTTCTTACGAATCTTTATATATATATATATATATTATATATATATATATATATATATATATATATATATATATATATATATTGAAATTAGTCTTGATATACATTGTAAATATGTGAATATGGTGTATGTAGTATTTCATACTAATATGTAACGAGAGTGTGTATCACGACATAAAAAAGTACGACAACATATATATTTATTATTGACATAGTTCGATTTTTTTATTGTCATTTCCGCATTATCACCATTCGTTGCAACTGCTCACGTAACTCACTCACTGAAAGCGCCGTCGTCCTCAATGTCTTGGTCGGTAGTGTCGATAGGGGCGCGCGAGAGTGCGTGAGCGTGTTCGTTTATGCGGCCCGACTTGTACACGATGGTCACGTCGTACTCCTGCAAATGTAGACTTCACCGCGCCAGTCGTCCAGAAGGGTCCCGCAGATTTGCAAGCCAGCATAACGAGTGATGGTCAGTTACAACTTTGAATGGGCGGCCGTTTATAGAGGTATAAGGTCGAAATTTGGCCAGCGCCCATACGACGGCAAGACTCTTTCTCCGTGGTGGTGTAGTTCCTCTCTGCACGCGATATAGTGTGCGGCTTGCGTAGGCGATCACTCTTTCAACACCCTCCTGCCGTTGTACAAGCACCGCACCAAGACCAACGTTGCTGTCGTCTGTATGAACTTTCGTGTCCGCCTCCTCGTCAAAGTGGGCCCAAACTGGTGCTGACGCCAGACGCTGTCGAAGCTCGGTGAAAGCCACTTTTTGCTCTGAGGCCCAGACGAACGATACATCGCTCCTCGTGAGGCGAGTCAGCGGCTCCGCCGTGTTCGAAAAAATTTTTGATGAAACGCTGGTAGTACGCGCAAAGGCCCAAGAAGCGTCGGACACCTTGTCGGTCGGCGTTGGAAACGTGGCTACAGCAGCAGTTTTCGCGCGATCGGGGCTAATGCCTTCCGCGCTGACCACGTGTCCTAGAGACAACAGCTCCTTGTAGCCGAAATGACACTTCTGCGGCTTAAGGGTGAGGTTAGCCGATCGGATGGCTTCGAGAACTTGCCTCAGTCGTTTCAGGTGGTCTTCAAATGTCGCCGATAAAACAACTACGTCGTCGAGGTAAACGAGGCAACTTTGCCACTTCAGACCAGCGAGAACGGTGTCCATCATTCACTAGAAAGTTGCTGGTGCCGAACAGAGACCGAAAGTAAGTACTCTGAATTCGTAAAGGCCATCTGGGGTGACAAAAGCAATTTTTTTCGCCGTCTCGTTCATCGACCTCAATTTGCCAGTAACCGCTCTTTAGATCGAGAGACGAAATATACTTAGCTCGCCGCAACCTGTCTAAAGAGTCAGCGATACGTGGTAGCGGGTACACGTCCTTCTTGGTAACAGCGTTGAGGCGTCGATAATCAACACAGAAACGAAGCGTTCCGTCTTTTTTCTTGACTAGAACGACCGGGGAGGACCACGGACTGTGCGAAGGCTGAATGACACCATCATCTAGCATCTTCTTGACTTGGACTTGAATTGCCTTTCGTTCTTTCGGCGAGACACGATAGGGCTGTTGTTATTCGGTGCTTCGTGATTGGCCTTTGGCGCACCTTAGTAGACCGAGCGAAGCACGCGCGGAATTCGTTCAAGAGTTCCTGCAGTGCGTTCCTTTAATTGGTCGTCCATAAGCTCGGAGTTTACATCGATGTCTCTGAGCGAACCCTCGTCTGTACGTGTCCACTTCAGAAGCAAAGCACTGGACGATTTCCGTTGATGGTTCGGCGTAGGCGACGGCGGTGCCACGAAAAATGTGCCGATGCTCAAAGGTAAAGTTGGTAACGAGGACCGCGCGCTGTCTGGCTATCCCGAAGTTCCACAAGGCTTCGTGCTACACAAGTACCTTGGTCAGCAACATAGAAATGTTGCCTTCTGCAATGGCTTCACAGTTTTGTAGCTCGTCGGACTTGAACGGAACCATAACACTCGCACGCGGTGGTATCGTGATGCTGTCGTCCGAAATGCGAAGTGTGGATCTGTGTCCAGTGGCGTCGGTCTGTGTTGCTGCCCTTTGTGCCGAGAAAGTGATGTAGCGCTCGCGGAGGTCAATAATGCGCCATGTTCCTGGAGAATGTCCAACCAAAGAATTAAATGGCGGGAAGACTCGCATAGAACCAGACAAGTGGCGAGAAAAGCAGCACCGCGAATTTCTACTGTGGGCGTGCATAAGCCAAGCGGTGTGACGACGTGGCCACCTGCCGTACGAACTGGTGCCCCATTACCGGACAACGTAACTTTTTTCAGAAAGCTCGCCAGTTTGCCACTAAGAATAGAGTAATCGGCGCCGGTATCTACAAGTTCATTCATTTTTCGGCCGTCGATCAACACAAGTACGTCCAGTGAAATGTTGTTCGTGGGAACTGGTTCTGGCGTCATCGTGTTTTCGTTGTTCTGCGGTCGACACGATACTTAAGTCTTCAGCGCGTCGAGTATCAGTGGCCCCGCCTCGGAAGGTCGCTGACGTCAGTGTTCCCGGTGTGGACTTGGTGATCTCCCTTGCGTCGCCCTCGAGGTGGTATCACTAGCAGGGATATGTCGCCGCGGTGAGAGTGAGCGTGACTGCCGCTGCGATGTGTACGGCCTGCGCTGCTGTTCGATGAATTCTGCGATGTCGGGAGGCCTTTGGTCAAACCTAGGTGGAGGCGAATCGATGGAAAAACCCCGCAGGCCGAGTCGTCAATAGGGGCACTCCCGATACACATGACCAGCTTCGCCACAGTGGTAGCACAGTGGTCGTCGGTCGGGTATCGCCAAACCTCTGATTTCCTCGCGGGTGTTCGGCGGTCGTCGAAGTACGGTAGCGGGGTTGTCGGAGCGGCTTGGACCAATTGCAACGCGACTGGCGACGCAACATAAGTAGGTGCGAAAGCTTGGGCAGGGCACAGTAATGTTTCTGCAGAAGTCTTGCGCCGGGACTCACTTGGCAGAGGTGGTGCTTTAGTGCTGGAAAGAGATGCCTGCAGTGCCTGCTGTACTTCGTTGCGTACGACGCTGGCGAGGGAGCTGACTGGAGGTGGCGACGTACTGTGGTGATTCTGCAGCTCGTCGCGAACCACTGAGTGAATCAGTTCGCAAAGCAAGAAGACGTCGCACCTGAAGCCTTGTCGCACCCGAATGTACTTGTCGGTTGGACATGTTTGACCGTTGCTGAAGCGTCTTCTCCCTCGATGTGGCTTCGGTGAGGAACTCTGCAACAGTCTTGGGCGTACTCCGAACAAGACCGCCAAGGAGCTGTTCCTTTACGCCTCTCATCAGATGACGCACCTTCTCTTCCGGCATGCTCCCATCGGCACGCTGAAAGAGACGCGTCATATGCTACACGTACATCGTGACGCTCTCGTTGGGCTTTTGAACGCGTGACTGAAGGGCTCGCTCTGCTTTTTCCCGGCGATCGGGGCTGGAGTAAGTCTCCAGTAGCTTGCGCTGGAACTCAGGCCAAGATGACAGGGCACTTTCGCGGTTCATAAACCACGTGCGAGCATCGTCCTGGAGGCTGAAGTAGACGTTCCTGAGCTTGGCGTTGTTGTCCCACTCATTAAACGCAGCCACACGTTCGAACTCCGCCAGCCAGTCTTCCATGTCTTCAAATTTGTCGCCATGAAAAGTCGTCGGCACTTGGGGTTCAGCAGCATTAGGTAAGTTCGTGTCACCCGTCCCGTAGAAGTCGCAGTGGTCGCTGTCATCACTTTTTCCTGGAGTTTTCCAAATTCTGGGGCGAGGCCTCGGATTCGCCGGCTTGTGCAGTGAACTGGAGTCAACTCCAGTGGTGGGGCGAGGTTCTTGCTGCCCAGTGGGGTATCCTGCATAAGTTGAGTGTACCCAGCAAGCTCCACCAAATTGTCGCGTATACCCTGCTGTAGTACACACGCTGAATGAGGATCCAGGCGTTTGCACTTTGCCAAAGGTAAGCGTCGACGCGCCATGCCGAGACGAACCTCGTTCTCCTCTTCTTCAATTAAAGCTTAGACAAATAATAAGACACAAACCGAATGTATGCATGTTCTACAGCGAAGCTGTATCCTGTACCGTCCAAGGAAATTTTCGTGTCGTAAGCAAAAAAAATTACCGACGATTACGTTACTTCCTAATGCGAAATTTGAGCGCAGCAAATAAGCTGTTTCACCTTTTCGATAGATTGAGGCAAAGAAATCGAGCAACACATGTATGCGCTATCACAGAATTTTTTTTTTATTTTTCACACGTATTCCTTTAACAAAGACTCCACTAGGTAAGCTTCTGCTTCGGCGGCACGCACCTCTGGATTCTGACGGCGACGGCGCTGGGCCTCTGCTCTGGCAGCTCGTTTAGCAGCAGCAGCAGCAGCAGCAGACGGAGGACTTCCATCGGTCGTCTCGCTCATGGCTCAGAAAGAACTGGCAGATAATTTCGCAGTGGCGAACGGCAGCGGCAATTTCGGCTCGGGCGGTGCACATATACAGATCCGCCGCCACCGATCTGGCTCTCTGATTGCCACCGCACAGGGCGAACGGCAGCGGCAATTTCGGCTCGGGCGGTGCACATATACAGATCCGCCGCCACCGATCTGGCTCTCTGATTGCCACCGCACAGGGGTTGCATTGGAGGAGGAGCGAAGAAAGGAATTAAGTTCGAGCAGGCGCTTTGACAACCGGAGACTCGCAGGAAGAGGGGGGAGGGGGGCGGCGTGTACACCCAGCGGCAAACGATGGGGGCAGAAGCGCGCGCAGCAAGCGGACAACACGATAAAGGGAGGAGGGAAGAGATAGCAGCGACTGACTGATGCCGCTGACGCCGATAGTGAGTCAACCCCAGCTGCGGAGTTGGTTTCAGGGACAACGCCGCCGATGCCGACACAAACAATATGATACCCTCGCTTCCGCAGCGCTAAGAACCAGTTCTAGCCGTGGGAAGGTGGTCACGTATTCGTCGACGTGCCGGGGCCTACGTGAAATAACCGGCGCGTCGGCAACTGAAGAGCACCCTATCCGCCACACAAGAACAGGGGGGGGGGACCCTTTCCTCCTCTTTCTGCATGGCGGCGACGGTGTTCTATGCAGTCACGTTATCTTGACTCTCTAGCGGCGTCAGCGGCATCCAGCGGTATCAGTCGGTCGCTGCTAGCGCTGGGGGGATGAAAGGGGGGCGGAGCTGGTTACGAGGCCGACGACAACGCCGACGACGACGCGAAACCCAGGAACGGACGCCAAAGAGCTGCGCTCTAAAAAAAAACTTCCCATACGTCGGCCGATCCCGGAGGCAGTGTGATGCCGACCCGCGGCGGAGATGAATCAGGTGCTAAGCACTACCCGCACGTGGGCACATCCCAAGTAAGTGCAATACCGGCCCGACCCGCGACGGAGGTGAAGCAGGCGTTAAGCGCTCCCCATGCGTGGGCCCATCCCGAAGATAGTGCAACAGCGGCCCGACTCACGGTGGACGCTCAGCTCGCCATTAAGGGGCCCACATACACAGCTTCGCTGGTCATCCTTCTTTACAGAGCGGAAGGGCACTTAGATTTTTGTTTACCTCTCACCGCAGCTAGAGAGATGTACTTCCGTTTCGTCCGCTTGTTGCCACGTCTTGAAGTCGAGCGCGCAGACACCGAAACTATGTCATTTTGTACCGTGTTCCAGTGTGGCATCATGCTCTGTGATCCGCTCGTGTGTGACTCAGTCTTCGTGTAGCGCTGACTTAAACTGCTAGTCAGGTGTACTCGTGCACAGCGCGAAAAATTGTGCCCTGCGCGAAACGAGACGATCACAACAGATCGTGCGCGAGGCCGTCAATGGAAAAACGCCGCGCCGCAAGAAAGCGAGGTGGGGCCCGTGACGTAAGATCCTCGAGATCCGGAATGGGAGAAGCAGGGAAGGAATTTCGCTTGGAGAAGCTAGACGGGGCAAGTGGAGAGAGTGTCTCGCTTGTCAGCGCTCGCCTCCAGAAATCAAGGGTTCGCGCAATTGAAGTATTTCTACCTTGGCTATTAATGAGTCGATGTGAAATTTTTTTGCAGCAGAACGCTCCCTAGAAGGCACGTAACAACTTTCAGCGTATAACCAAAATTTGCTATGGGGCCTGGTGAAGAGGCTAATGTGGCGATCAACGCCCAGGGAGCTCCAGAGGCCATCGTGCAACTTCGACGAGGTGCAAAGGTCCAAACGAGTTTCTCGCGTTCTTACTCTCTCCACCACGCTCCTTCCATGTAGAACCAACCCGGACACGGAGCAACTTTCGAGAAAAAAGAAAAGCTTCGCTTTAAACGAACGCTCACTTGCGCAAGGCAATATATATCACGGATGTGGGTGAGGGACTAGGGAAGCAAAGAAACCGCCACAACAAACAGTTGGGAGGGCAAGTAGTAGAATGGCTTCGAAACAGGCAGAAACGGAAAATAGGAATGTTGGCGGCCGCCGCGCCGTTCGACAAACCGGTGTATGTTCGAGAGTGTGACAGCGACCAATGGAAAATAATGTTAAGAAGGGGAGTGGAGAGATGGATACGAGGAGGGAGCGACGCACATTAAAGGCGTCGAGAACGAAGATGGCGGATAATTATGGATATAGGGAGCGCGTCTCGTCACTCCCCGATCGCTCAACACCACACAGCCGTTGCCAGTCGCCTAGCTGAGGTTCACCTACCACGTGGTAACACGTGCTGCTTGCTGTGGAGAGCCCATCCTAACTAAACGTCTCAGCCATTTTCAGAATAGACGAAATTGTCAGGAGACACGATACCTTCAGATCTCTAGGAGCTACTGGCCCTCATTTTACTGCGAACAACGGATGCCGCGATATTAACATAGGCAATTAAACAGGAAGCAGACGTACTGCGGACTGTCTGCCTCATCGGTTCCCGAGTGTGATCAAATAACAATGTGTTGCGTGATGACTACAATACCACGATTGCAAGTTACTTCCAAACATCTATTCAAACAAGTCCGACAGCAGGTCAGCAAAAGTGAGTGAAACTTTCGTGATAAACCATCGAAGTTCGAGCACAAAGCTTCGTTCGTTTATTTTTTAAATCTAGAATAATATAGCGTTCCCAAACGCCGAAAACGCGATTGGGTGATATGAAACTTGCAAAATAGTGCCTGCCCTCTCCCGTACGTAATCGTGGCCGCACCGCTCACTAGAATGCCTGGCTGGAAAACAACGGTGATACCTGTTACCTGAGCTGCAACAAATCTGGCCTGCAAACGAGAAAAGACACGATCGTGCGCTGTCTTGTTTTTGTATGGCCCCGTTTTTAACGCTGTTCGTTTTTCCATGTCATGTACCAGCTAGGCCATCGACATATATAAATCCGTAAATTTGTAAACAAATTATAATTTTAATATTAGCGTAAGTATGATAGCACAATGTAATGCGAAGTGGCTGGAAAACGTGTATCCTCATTGTTAAAGCATTCTTGTGTGGGGAGTTTGCATGTGGTGTACAGCCTCCGCACACGCGCACGCACACACACACGCATGTACGCAGACATACACCCACACGCACGCACGCACGCATGCACACACACACACACACACACACACACACACACACACACACACACACACACACACACACACACACACACACACACACACACACATATATATATATATATATATATATATATATATATATATATATATATATATATATGAAGGAGTGGTAGCTGTCGGTGGAACCCCCCCCCCTCCCCCATCCCCCGCAATAAATTTCAGGCTACGCCACTGCTTAGGGTACACTGCATACCCTGGCGTCGTCGAACTGTCAATAAGAGCACGTCAAAGCTAATTTTACTACAGCTTGGGTAGAACATTGGCATCGGGGCGCGTTTGCAATTTCTTTACATTTGAGTGAATGTATTGATTCAAACTACAACGCAAATTTGTCGCTACCTTTCTTTTTTTTCATTTCGCGACGGTCGTGTCCAGGTGGACACTCTGCGACTCGCCTTCCAGGCGTCGGCCTGTCGCTTCGCCTGAAAATCGCATCCATGTACGTGGTTGCCACTTCACCCGCTGCCGGCAACAAGTACCCTTCAAGTCCCACCGCACCTGCACGCGCACTCCGAAGAGTGCCGTGTGTGAACAAAGGCCCTCCACCGCCGACAGGCCCGTCGCTGGCTGGGCTTTCTGTGCGATGAAGAAGGGTCCCCCCCTTCATATCCCCAGAAAGGGTGAGGTGCGGGGCAGGCTAACCTCTCTCACTGGGGTTGTTTGACAAAGAGACGACAAAGGAGAGGGAACGGGATTGTGTTGAGCCGGCGGCGTACACAAGCGTCACGGACATGATGCTTGCCTCCTACCCCTCTGTCACCTCTTCACCTTATATCCTCTCTCACTCCCTCTCTAGTCACTGGGCCGAGCCACCACATGGGACGAAGAAACCAGTGGCTATTCTGACATTCGCCGGACCAGGCAAACGCGTAAACCAAGCAGAATTTCGCCAGCCTCGAGAACGGACATATTCCCGAACGGCGAACATCCGACATCCATGGAGCGTGAGCTCAGTAGGGACTTGCAACGGCTTCGTTTAGGTGAGCTTTCTTTTTTTTTTTTCTTGGCCTTGCACGTCGCTTGTCGTGTTTCTAAAGTCGCTACAACTGCTGCGGCCAACGATTTGACTTTGCCTGTAGTGTCCGAAGACGAAGATAGATCTGTTATCCGTCAGAACAACTGGTTTTAACTCTCAATTTTGGTTGGATATGAACCCGCACGTTTTATTTTACTTTATTCGAAACTTTCTCGGAACTGCGTTACATTGGAAAGAACAAAAGACGAAAGTTGTCTATATGAAGCTTCCATTCGAAGTGCGGCCGGCAGTCGGAGTATGATAAGCGACTTTTATTGCCACGGAGACATAAATTCGTGGGTTAGTTACGTCTAGGTCGCGAATAGCAGCCTGCGCTAAATCTTCGACACTTGACCGCAAGCATGATTTCCTCACACCTTAGGACAAACCAACGTACGCTCTGAGCGAAAGCTGCGTAGCAGGGAGTTTTAGATATTGCGCAACCAAACTTTGGCGACGCAAACCAAGTGGTTTACAAAAGAATGCAATGAAAGGTGTACAAAAGGAATCAAAATGAGTACACGAGAACGCAAACAAGTCGTACTTCTTTGGGTGCGCCAAACCTAAAAGTCCCTGCGCCACGGTGCCAATCGTTTTCGCCGCTTTATCGGTGCAGGCATACACTCCTGGCAACGTTCAGTAAAATGCCGATGGGCACCCATTCCTTGTGGCATCCACGCCTAGATTGGTCTCCGCTTCTTTAGCGCAGCCTGAAAGACGCGAACGCGGATTACACCATCCACGGGATCGGCCTTCTTTACTCGGGGCCAAACCGACCGAGCGCACGCGACAAATCACGAGGTGGAAGGAAGCTTCGCATAAATAACTAAATCATGCTCTTGAAGTCGTATAATTGTCGCCGTTGAGCACATTTCGATAAGATTTCTCTTTCAATGCGTAGTTCGGTAGAGAACACGAGCCGGTCTTTGGAAAAAGTGTAATAGTTCGGGATGCTTCATAAAGAACGCTTCGCATTAAAATTTTGCACGGGTGCCAATCTTCATGCGTTGTTCCTTTGGAAGACGGTGCACCCCTTTCACTTACCAGGAGCGGCTGGCGTGGAGTAGTGGCACGTATAATCGCACATGCGCCGTTCTCAAGTAATCCCCCCAAACGCCTCCTCGTTTGTTCACCACCACGCCGATCTGATTCTGATGTTTTCGGGGCCCAGACGCCGCCGCCACCGATGCGCAGGCAGATCGAGGAAACATCGCAGACGAGGAGCCGACCGCCGAAGTCGTCGGTCCGGACGACGGCATTTGTCCAGAGGCTGGATTGTCCGTTTCCCCATACTGCCCACACCCGCCACCGCCTTGTCGCAGCTCTATTTGCTACATGGAGCGACTGCTCCCGATGCAGTTTGAAATTTACCAACACGCTTCGCTCTCGGAACGATACCGCAACCTGTTCTGGTATCAGAACACGAGAATGCGGCGTGCACGCTACGGAATCACGCAGTCTTCATGGGAGCGTCGCCGGGAAGCTCGCCGCAATGCCTTGAAACGGCAGCCGCCGCCGTCCGAGTCCTAGCATGGTACGTGATTGCATTCTGTTTCCAAGTTTCTCGGGCACAGTCTGCACCTCCGGTACGACTGCTGCCGCTGCCGCCGCTGCTGCTGCTGCTGCTTGGCACACTGCGTCGGGCAGTCGTTCAGAGCGTGTGTGTACATGACAGGAGCGTGACAGAGAGGAAAGGAGACACGATAAAACGGTTTGGAGCTTTGAACGGCGTCGAAAGGGCACAATGCCCTCTGGATGTCTCTGGGTGTCGTCACGTTAGCTGCTTGATAGCTGTAATTATGTGTGACCCCCGCAAAGCATTGCAGCGCATGTCTTTCTACTAACTTGCAAGTCCAGGGGGAAGCTATAGATTGAATGGCAGAGAGGAAGGGAAAGAGGAGGCAGAGAATGGTGGAACTGAGGCAGTCGCGAAACGAGCGGATAACAGCCTTGCCACGCTTCACTTGCAGTTCCCATACAAAGGGGTGGGGGGAGGCGAAATGTGACGCAAGAAGGCAAGGAAACGCTACTGCTATTTATTGACAGGAACGACGGAGAGGTCGACCTGCGCTAGTGCGCTGTAGTCTGCTACTCTGCACTGGGGAGGAGGGAGGGGGAGCGAAAGTACTGTGATTGGTGATGATGATAAAAGAAGTGGCGAGTGCTTATGTATATGGAGACAGTTACCCTGTTAGAGAGCCAGTCGTCTAGCTTGGTATCCTGCAGAATCTTCAACGTCGCTTTAGTTGCACGCATTGAAGTTGCAGTGTCAGGCCATAGGCCGTGGATAGCGTCCTCCGACAGTGGTTGCCTGCCAACGCTGGCTAAGGAACTTTCCAACGTCCTTCGCTCCAGCACATATGCTGGTCAATCGCACAGTATGTGTTCTATAGCGTTTCAGGCGTCTGGCAGTGTTCACAATCAGGGCTGTTCGACTGGCCGATCAGGTGTGCGTTGCAACGGGTGAAAGCAACGGTCAGCCGAATTCTGTGCAGCAATAGAGACTACAGCGGTTGCGGGCAAACACGATAAATTTAAGTTAAAGCTACGGTACGTTTTTGCTATTGCTGAAAAATAAGCACCGTGCAGATTTGTCAAGCTGCCAATTTATGCAGGGTGTGCAGAAACAGAGTACCTTTGTTTAAAGCGCATCGCTGCGTCTAGGCGACACTAAGGAAGTGGTCACACGTCAAATCAACGCTTATTTGCCCGCCGCCGTAGCATTGCTGCTATAGCATTGCTCGAGTTCGTGGATCTGATCCCTACCGCGGCAGCCGCAGTTCGAAGGCACGAAATAACAAACGCTCGTGCAGTTAGATTTAGGAACACGTAAAAGAACCCCAAAGGGTCAAAATTAATCCGAAGTCTGCCACTACAGCGTGCCTCATAAGCCGGCTGTGGTTTAGCCACGTACATGCTCGTAATTCAATTAAAGTTTAATACTTCCGCAATCACGCAATGTGCCATGTGAGAGAATGCATATGCTCTATACCTTCTCAGACGTTACGCAGTGTGGCGCACAACAACGCCTCAAGCAAACACCTCCCCCTGCGTGTTCTTTGTGCTATGCAGACGAACAGCAGTGGTGCATGCGAGGTAACGTTTAACATCAACTCACCAACCTCATGTTGGAACAAACATTTATTAAAGATCACCCCTAATTGTCGTCAGCCAAAGCAAACAATACAGGAAGCTTCGCTTAGATCGATTCCCACAGTGCGTGGGATCCGCATAATTTTTCTTTTTTAGAAGAATAAGTCAGAAATGACGAGCTTATGTAGAATATTTTTGTCGAGTAGATTGCTCTTGAGCAAGGGTCTCCAAACTTTTTCGCCAAATCGAGGTTCCGATTCGCGATCAGTGACAGCCGAGCGCTGGAGGATTGCATATATATTAGCGCAAAAATCATTCCTAAACATAAACAACGGTATTGGACGTCGATTAATAATGTTATTCGAAGTGTTCTGCGTCCATTCTTTCACTAACAATACACTTTAAATACTTGCGTTGGCCTACTGGAGTAACGCACGTGCATGCAAAAAATGGAGCGAAACTACTGTTTTAGGATTACAATTTCGCTTTTCCCCTCCATATCCCCACGTGTAGATCGATTCGAAATATTAAACATTGGTATAGTGGAAAACGTGCATGTTACCATTTCGCGGTAGCGCACAGCTTTCTATTCTTTTTTTTTTCTTGCTTGTTATGTGTTGCGCTATGTCCAACAAGCACATGTCTACTGGACGTTGATGTACTCTTGTACTCTAGGTACCGTCACCTGTCTTTACAAAGTGCCTTTTGTTTTGCCGGTTGATCATTATCGCAACTCCGCTGCGTAATTCAGCACAATGTGTTGGCGGGCTAGTTGGTGCGGATCCATAAATACTTCGTTTAGCGCAAAACAACGGACATAAGAAAAGGCGACAGGACAAGGCGCTACTCTCAACTGACATCATTTTATTGCGTCACTCCTTTATAGACAGCAGAAACCAGAGGAACATGCGCAGTGAGCACCGTGTGCAGGAACCACCAACATCCGATCACAAGAGCGCACTCATGCGACAGCATCTAAAAAAATCATATTCAGCAATGTACAAGTTTAAAGAAGGCACACTAATGCACTGTAACCCCAATGACTGTATGAAGAATGCTTCCGATAACTCTCGGGCGGTCGTATCGCGGCTCTTTTTCAAAATCGTTGTATCACGAAACATGGGTTTGCATTTGCATATCTTACAATGTTGAGCCAAATGGGAACCTGTGCCTATTGGTATGGATCGCTCATGCTCTCTAAGGCGCTCGTTAACACAGCGGCCTGACTGCCCTACATACACTTTGCCACATGACAACGGAATCTTATAAACCACACCAACACTGCAATCTACAAACTTCGCGTGGTTCTTTTCACAATCTGGTTTTTTATTTGTTTTAGAAATACGGCTGCACAACAATTACAGTTTCTGAGGAGCAGAAAACACTATCAGAATTCGGTATCTAGTGGCGACATTCTTTAGATTGTGAGCCACAATCACTCTGCGAACCAGTTTCATTGCACACTTAATAGGCTACAGGCTGCTGGATATCCAAGTGTGGTGGTGACGTCAGTCTCAGAGGTATTGCTTCAAAAACTGAAAGGGAAGCGGCACAAAAATAATTGTAGTACACAAAAGAGGCCTGAAGTTGTGCCGTATTGCCATAGAGTGGCTCACAATCTAAAGAATGTCGCCACTAGATACCAAATTCCGATAGTGTTTTTCTGCTGCTCAGAAACTGTCATTGTTGTGCAGCCGTAATTCTAAAACAAATAAAAAACCAGGTTGTGAAAAGAACCGTGCGAAGTTTGTAGATTGCAGTGTTGGTGTGGTTTATAAGATTCCGTTGTCATGTGGCAAAGTGTATGTAGGGCAGTCAGGCCGCTGTGTTAACGAGCGCCTTAGAGAGCATGAGCGATCCATACCAATAGGCACAGGTTCCCATTTGGCTCAACATTGTAAGATATGCAAATGCAAACCCATGTTTCGTGATACAACGATTTTGAAAAAGAGCCGCGATACGACCGCCCGAGAGTTATCGGAAGCATTCTTCATACAGTCATTGGGGTTACAGTGCATTAGTGTGCCTTCTTTAAACTTGTACAGTGCTGAATATGATTTTTTAGATGCTGTCGTATGAGTGCGCTCTTGTGATCGGATGTTGGTGGTTCCTGCACACGGTGCTCACTGCGCATGTTCCTCTGGTTTCTGCTGTCTATAAAGGAGCGACGCAATAAAATGATGTCAGTTGAGAGTAGCGCCTTGTCCTGTCACCTTTTCTTGTGTCCGTTGTTTTGCGCTAAACGAAGTATTTAAGGATCCGCTGCGTAATGTTTGCGTTTCAACAGTGTTGAAGCGCAGGCCAATTTATGTAGCATGGTCGTTAAATAAATGGCGCACGCACCGAACAGAGATCGCTCGTGACCTGTGTATTGTGCTATTTTTATACTTGACAACATTTAGGTAATAACACTCCTTCCATTTATTTGTTCTGGTCACAAAACTTCCGTCTCTGTTTCGTATAGAGCCAGCGCCCGCCGCTAGAGGCGCAAGTGTGCATGATCGGTCATGCGAACGCCGCTACCGCTGCGGGTGCGTGTGTGGGGCAGCCTCGGTACTACAGCTTCCTAAACTTTTGGAACCGTTGCTTTACTTTCACGAATACTACTTATAACATTCCACATCCATCAACAACTGCCTGAGCGCATCTTCTACGATGAAGTGAGCGCCCGCAGAAAAAGAAAGGAGGTATAGCCGCTTAACATGTTCTATGGTTGCGGAACGTTGTTCTAAGTAAAAAAAAAACGAATTTTTTTTAGCCGCCACCTGAGGCCACCACAGCCAGAACTGGTGGACCATTCTTTTTGATTAAAGTATATTTTCTTCTGGGATTTTACGAGCCAAAGCACGATATGATTATGAGACACGCCGCAGTGGAGAACTGCGGATCAATTTTGACCACCTGGGTCCCTTTAACATCCACCTGAACCTAAATAAACTCGTATTTGTTTGCACTTCGCCACCATAAAAATGCAGCCGCCTTGACCGGGCGGTCTGTCCAAATTTCTTTCTCGGCGCCGTTCGGCTCAACGCTTCGATAGATTCCGCTTTTTTAAAATTTGCCCGAAATTAAACACCGCGCATTCGCAACAAAGCGTCAGTGATGTCACTTGCAAACGAAGGCAAACATCTGGGCTGTTGCAACCTCACTCACCCGTAAGTAAGCGCCAACTCTCCGTTGCGCATAGCGCCACGTTGTTCGCCAAGCGGAACCGTTCACCTTCTGGTAAACTGCGAGCATTATCTTATCAGGAGGTCAAAACAGTGAAAGCATTACTGCTAGGGCTGCTTCCGTAGAATGACTTTGTCATTAAACGAAGAACAGAAACCGAGCTGCTCGGTGCGCTTCAGATCGCCCGGCAAAGCGATGCCATTTCTGAATGCGATTCAGATATAGGATAATTGTGAAACAAACCTCACGACTAAATGTCTTTGGTGCGCCTTTTAGCATAGGATTAAGGAGGAGGAGAAAAAGAAGGAAATGAAAGAAGGTAGCGAGATCAATCGAACGCACGTCTGGTTCATTACCCTACACATGGGAAGGGGTTTAACGGAAGAAAAGAGCTAGGGAAGGAAGAAGGTACCATCAGTGTGAATACGTGCGGCTGTGCTTAACTTCAGACCTACAACATTATGAGATTAATGCGACCGTGAAGTGCTAGGACTTGGAGAGTTGAAACTGTATTACAATTAGGCAACTGTCTTGCAAGCAGTCGTTTAGAACGGTCAGTAACCCCAGCCCTTATTCACGCTGCTCGTGGTTTCGACGCAGAAACGAGACTAGGTATTTTGGTTCTTAATGCGCAACTATAAACAAGAGGTTAAAATAATCTAATCACCCGTCCTGATATTCTCATCATGGTCGAAAAATGTGAAAAAGTAAACAGTTTTGTAATTTAATCAGAAAAAAGACGTAAGTCGGATTGGTACAAATACCACACACGAGCACGATCGTAACTTTATTATGTAAAATAAGCGACATACAGACACCTCAGATAAGTGTCCAGTCACGAATGGTCCACCAGTCACAATGCAAGTAGTTTGTTAGAAGCATGGCGCTGATAGAAGCTAAATAAAGAATATCATAACTTGAAGATATGAATTGGGGAGTAGGAAACCTCAGCAAAC
The DNA here is from genome assembly GCF_050947875.1 of Dermacentor variabilis. NCBI lineage: Eukaryota > Metazoa > Arthropoda > Arachnida > Ixodida > Ixodidae > Dermacentor > Dermacentor variabilis. The sequence continues at coordinate 84,233,366 of NC_134573.1, forward strand.
GAATGACAGTAAATGCAGAATGTATAATCGATTGTTTCCGTGCACAAGAAAGCGTAAAGCATAAGCATTTTATAACAAGTCGCATGGCAAAAAACTCTTAAATGAACACAAGTAGCCACAAACACTAATATCCAGTTTTTTTTAGATAATTCCTTGAGAATGGCCTGTTAGGGATCTCATCATTCTAGTTCTTGAGCTGCTACCTTATCATGCGCAGATTACTTGCTCAACAAATCATAATGCAAATATAGCTAACAGCACTGTGCTAACAATCTTCTTATTTACTTAAACGCACATACAGTTCAAGAATTTTGGCCTGTCAATAGCCAACGCAAAAGGACAACAGAAAGTAAACCAATGCATATTATTCTAAGACTGCTTTTAAAGGCATTCTAATGGTATTCCTTCTGTAGATCGTCGCGGTCGACTGAAAGGGGTGAAAGTGCTATTGCTGTGACATGAACTGTGCTACGCTGATGTAACAGAAATTGAGCTTGCAACAAAGCCCTCACAAAAGCATGAAACGAGTGTGTGTTTTATCATCAATGCTCTGCTCAGGCCTTGCAACATCCTTCTTCTTCTTCGTCAGCATTGAAATTTTTCGGAAGTGGTCGCCCTTACGCGATAAATGTGCTTGCTACAACGCCCTTTTCACTGGTCTGTTTCCTACCACCCGCTGCTGGACACGAAGCTCGCCTCCTTTCTCGCATCTGCTTGTTCTTCTCTCGTGAAAAAATGCAAGCGGGTCTCAGCACAAAACTGAACTGCTTCTGCAGTGGTGCTTACAAAGTGTGCTTACAAAGTGAGCTGTAGCATTACGACTGTCTATCAAAACATTATCCACAATGTTCATGTACAGGCAGTTTTGCCAGCTGTGTACAGTTCTAAATCATCTTCCACAATGTGGAGGAGGGCGATTAGCTGGCTGGAGGGCACTTGTAGACCTCATTTGGATTTGGCAAGAATCGCGCCATTTGCCGCTCGTTCCGAACTTCTCAGAATTCCCACATACAGAGCTTGAGCAGCTCAACGATCAAAACCATTTTTAGAGACATAGCCAGCAAGGCATTCCATTATTCCCTCTTTTGGAGACTGCTGTTTGTGCAGAACTGAAGCCTCCTTCGCTGTTTCTGCAGGTTCCAAGAGGACTTCACCAAGAAGAATAGCCAAGGAGTCAGCCTGAAATGGAAATACCACAACGTTGGTGGGCTCAACAAGCTGCACATATTGCAAAAGATGTACTGGATGCATTGTATTGTTTTGCAGTTTTACCAAGACCTCCAGAACTGCAACTAGGCTTTATCGAAAATTGCCATGGCTTTTCTTAATGAACAGTTGCAAAATCTTCATTTCTTGATATTGCAAAATACATACATACATACATACATACATACATACATACATACATACATACATACATACATACATACATACATACATACATACATACATACATACATACATACATACATACAGCTTAATGTGAATGTGGTCCAAAAATAAGGGACTTGCACTTCAATCTATGAAAATAAAAAAAACTATGACCTGCAAACTGAAGAAATTTTTAAAAACGTTTGCTCCATTTCATTCTGTTCAGGAAGCATTGCTCCATATATATTGTTGGGCACATGACAGGCAGTAGGCTTTTCTTTGTTGAACGGATCTTTCAGCTTGAGGAGCAGTTGTGGACCATCTCCCGCTACCGAGGATCGCTTGGGCGGCTGGACAATACTCTTAAAAGAAAACATCTTATACGTAAAGAAGAATTGCTGGACTGTTGGATGTCCTCCGGCAACATGTCTGACAATGCCAAAAAAATCTCTGAAACAAAAAAAAAGCTTATCCATTTACCTCACAAGCAGGAAAATGCACTTGTTTACCTCTAATGGGTCCTTTCCAAACTTTCTCACCAGTAGAAGGCGAAAACCTGCTGCAAGAAGGTTCTCGACAAGGGATATTGTACTGAGCAGGGTTACTCTTAGAGCCTCAGATGTGGGCTTGCTCAAAAAGCGAATCTACCTCTGCTTTGGCAGAATTTATATGCAGTTACAGCAGCTGTCAAGCCATGCAGCGCTCTTTCAGTGTATGTAAAGTAATAAAAAAATCAGAGGTATGCGTGAGGCCAAAAGCTTAATTCTTACATCAGCATGCTTAGCTTCGCTGTACTTCACATGATGGTCCTCCGAGAGTTGAAGCAGACAAATAATCTTTTCATTCTTGTGGTGAATTCAGATGTTGCTGCAGGCTCATAGAGCTTTTTGCATGCTTATTGTTCACTAAAAATCCGTGGCTGTAGCTGTGAACTGGAAATACATTTTTCTCGTCTCATTTCTTCGTGAGTCACCTGCAAAAGCAATTTTCGTGCCCTAATAGCAGCTGAACATAAGGTACGTTACATGGACCGCAAGTTTACCGCTCATTTTCTTGAAAGCATTTGGGTATATATGTGCTTCGTAAGCTTCGGCACAGAACGCAGTCCAGATTGCCGCTATTCATATTCTAGGAGTACTTCATAATGACGATATTGTCACGTAATAATGACGGGGAAGAAAGCACCAAAACTGGGAATGACCAAATCAGCATTTTTCTGGGCGAACCTGTGCCCTCAAAACAGGCTACACTCAAAGAACGGCGATGGCGGCGAACACAGTCGGCGATCGTCGAAAATCTGAACTGCTGGTCAAGGGCGTCTGCTTTTGTACACAAGCCCTCAAAGGTTCCGGAGTAATCGCTGGTGCCCGCGTGTCCTACAGAAAGTTCTACACAATTCGTGTCGCACATGCAAGCAATCAGATTACAGAAGCTTCGGTGACATTTGGTAGACGGTGAAAAGCGGTCATCCGAAAAAGTTAAACAAGTACATGTGTCAATATACTTCCTGACCTTGTGGCAGCTGTAAGAAGTAAAATATACTCAAAAACTGTACGAGTGAACATCTAAAAAGAACAAAAATGCTTTCAATTACCAGAAACTTCCCAACTTTCGGCAGGTTGTACCTAATACACTTAAATATGTGCGGTTGATCAATGACAGTATAAATCATCCTAGAGGGGTCAGATTGGTGCTGAAATGACACCTATTGGTTCCTGATGTCCTCACATGTGGCATGGTATGGTAAAACTTTAATGAAGTCTTGCAGATCGTGAGTCTACACGAAGCGGGCCGCGCCCACGTGGAAACCGGAAGGCCGAGCCCCTCAGCCGCATCGTGGGCCTGCTGGACAGCCCAGACACGGCCGCTCGATAAAAACGCACAGGTGCGGCCTGCCGTATGTGGCGGAGACGGCGTAACCACGGCTGGACTCAACTCTCTCCTCCTCGCAAGGGAGCGCGGAGGAGCGAGTGAGTCGAGTGCGGCGTTGGCGCCTAGTGTTCCGGGCCACCGCAGAAGGCGCCAGAGGTAGGGGACAGCAGCAGGAGATATTTGCGGCGGATCCACGGATCGCGGCGTAACACGCAGCTCGCGTGCTCTCGCCGCTATTTAAGGGCCGGTAATAAAGTTTTTATAGCGTTAATCATATTAGTAAGCGTGACTATCGAATGTACCAGGTCGGCGATGTTTCCACCAAAATATAGCAACTGTTCGTTTATAGCTAAAGTGGTTGCTTGGGCTAGTTCAGATTGTCCTCGTGTCTTTGTTTCCTCCTTTCTTACCGTTGCGCCGTACACTCCCGAAGGGGCTCGTTTATGCAAGTGATTTCTGCAACAGCACAGCCGCTCGTTGACAATTGCGCTTGTATTTACTGAAGCATTGTATTTTTCACTCTAGAAAAAAGAATACGAGCAACGGAGAAGTTATAACTGCTTTATTGTACGTGTAGGAAAAAGAATACTCTGTGTTGTCCTAATCACAGGCGCAGTACTTTCCTGGCGAGAGGCTTTTGCGCCAGGCGTACAGGTCGCTCAACTGACAGGTTAATATCTCCTGCCCAGTTTGCAAGGACCGGTCGCAAGAGCTTTCTTACGAAAACTTTGCACACTTCCATGGCGTGGCCCACCGCTCCGAAAGTCAGCTCCCGGCATTGCAACAAGTGCGGAAGAACAAATTCGATACACAGCCGCTTCTTTATAATCGAATTGACGCCAATTTCACCAGTTGAATGGCCAGCGTTGCGCGGCAAGGAAGCTTAAAAATATTTCTGGATCTTACATGCTGATATCCTTTGCTTGAGAAAGCCTTCCAAATTACACACTCCCTCAGAATGATGTCACTGAAGTTTGGCGTCTTCATAGAGAAACTGCGGACTTGGTTCTTAATGAACTCGGCAGTCTTGTCTTGTGCAGCACCATCGAGTACCTTCATAAAATAGGCAATGTCCTGGTTCTTTTCAGAAAATTGTGCGCGCTCCTCAGCTCTATCGACCTTATCTTAAAGTGTCTGCAGCGCCCCTTTTAAGACGCGCGACCTACGCTTGATGGCGGCGCGTTGTTTTCTTAGATTCTTCTGTCATTTTTTTCAAACTCGAGAGAAGTTTGGCATGATGCATCTGCAAATGACGCAATTTCAGTACAAGTTTCAACCACTGGTTCGGTATTATTAGGCATTACGGTTTCATTGCTGTCAGGCGGTGAAGCGTTTTGACTGACAACAGGCTCGTCATGTGAAGCAACAGCGCCCGCGCATTTAGCCCGTGACTGCGGATCATCCTCTCTCCTTTCCAAGCACGGCCGCTTCTTCCTTGGATCTGACGTGGTCCTCGTGCTCATGTAGCTGGGATAACCGGGGAACAATGTCGGCACCGCAGTTGTCAAAAGCACACTCAACTTGGCGGTCGCCTTGTAGTGGCGCTCTGTAAAATGCAGAGCACACGCCAATGACCTGTCATTTGGCTGCCATATTGATCCTTTGCCCCCAGGTCCAAGGTACCTGGTAGCGAAGCTTCCATAGGAGCCCATACGTTCAAAACATGGCGGTCCGTCGGCGGTTCATGGGGCTTAGCGCCATCTGTATGTGGTGTGAACAATTCCGGGGGAAGAAAAAATAATGTGACGCCATGTCCGTTAAAAGCAGAAGTGACGTCATTTTGTTTTCGAAGGCGCGAAATTTGTTTCGTTGGCCTGCTTTTGGAGCTATATATTCAAATGCCCCGCCATTCGGCTTGATGGGCGTTTCGAGCTTTCAGCGCGGAAAGCGATGCAGGAAAAGCCAGCCGTACGGTTGTCGAAATCGCACCCCTGCACAGAACATACTTTCTTTGGAGCGCCGACGAAAGCTTTAGGTGTAGTGTGCGGATCCTATCTTGGGACGCCAGGCTCGTCGGCCGGTGCAGTCGCACGAAAACAACTATACGATTCTCTGGCGGTCGTAACTCACTACTTTCGATTGAACAGGTTAAGAAGCGATGAAGGTACCCGCGTCACCGAGTTCTGACAAACTTCGACAAGCAAGAAAGCACAAACTGTGACTGGGGCGGATTTCAACAGGTGAATTTTACGACTGCGCCTTTGAGCTCATTTCAAGATTACATTGCGAGTGATAGTGGCGTCAACGCCCCCTCTAACAATTGGCGCTGAAAATAAATGCATTTATTAATAATAATAAAATGGAATAAACTTGTATTTTCTTAACTCGTCACGAATATATAAAATTGACCAGGAATTTTATTTTCGTTGCATGAATCTAACTGGGCCTCGCTTGAATAAAAGAAAACGCTTTTTTTCTTTCCCAATGTTTGTTCCCTCCAAACATAGTCGCGCTTCAATCGCTGCTCCCATAATCCCCCCTCCCCCCCCCCCCCCTGCTTATGTTGGTGACAATCTGTGCTGAACCGCTTTTCTCCCGAAGCTTCGCGACCTATTTGGGTCGACCTCGCCAGGTCCCTCCCGGGAAATGTTTCGCAGCCATGCTGCCCTGCGTTCTGCGTCGCTAGGGGACTCGTGGTAGCGGATTTGTTTTTCTTCGAAGCATTCGTCGTACACAGCGGCACGCAACAGTCACGCGGCATTGTGCCGCAAGCATAAAAGATCAGGCAGGCGTAAACTGTCTTAAGGGACACTAAACAGTAACGATGCACGCGAATAAATATTTTTAAAAGAACACTGAGCTGCACGCACATTTTCAAGCTCGCTCCTTCCCGCAAGTACCTCGCGCGGGCTCTCCCTAAAGTCCCTTGATAATTTGAAAGCAGCGACACCCTTTGAACTCTGCCGCCGCCGCGCGACCTCCTCGTCTCCTCCTCGCCCCTTGCGCGTTCCCCCGCGGCAACCAGTTTTGGCCCCGTTTTTCTGCACGACGATTGGTCTCCCTGCCGTTGCCCTTGGAAACGCGCGGATCTTCAGTTTTGCTTGTGTTTTCCTTTTTCGTTCGCGCCATTTTCCTCCTGAGCACGGCTGGCTCGGCGCTTTAGGTCGGCGTAGCGAACGTTGCACGCTGTGTTTCCTGCTCTAAGTGCTAGCACTATGCGCCGGGCTGTTGCGCATATAACTGCAGCAAGAAGCCTGAAGATGGTTATGCCGTTTTTATGATACCACATAATTGATATATGATACCATAATTTATGATACCACAATTGCATAAACAGGCCTGGAGTGTGGCCTGATCCCGGTGACGAGAACCGGTAACGCACACCCTCACTAGAGCAGGATTGGCCACCGTGGTGCAGTACTTGGCCACAACCTCCTATATGAACACAACAATCAAACCCCGGCCCTCAGTCCCCAGCAGCTGCGAAGCAACTGTCCACGGCGGTGGTCAGACCTGCGACGCAGCAGAGGGTGCTAAGAATCCCTGGCTCCTGACAGGCCGCCGTTGGAATATGAACCTGGCAACATTTAACGCTAGAACGTTATCTAGTGAGGCGAGTCTAGCAGTGCTATTGGAGGAATTAGAGGGCAGTAAATGGGATATAATAGGGCTCAGTGAAGTTAGGAGGCCAAGAGAAGCATATACAGTGCTAAAAAGCGGGCACGTCCTGTGCTACCGGGGCTTAGCGGAGAGACGAGAATTAGGAGTCGGATTCCTGATTAATAAGAATATAGCTGGTAACATACAGGAATTTTATAGCAATAATTAGAGGGTTGCAGGTCTTGTTGTGAAACTTAATGAGAGGTACAAAATGAAGGTTGTACAGATCTACGCCCCTACATCCAGTCATGATGACCAGGAGGTCGAAAGCTTCTATGAAGACGTGGAATCGGCGATGGGTAGAGTGAAAACAAAATACACCATACTAATAATGCGTGGGCGACTTTAATGCCAAGGTAGGCAAGAAGCAGTCTGGAGACAAGGCAGTGGGGCAATATGGCATAGGCACTAGGAATAGCAGGGGAGAGTTATTAGTAGAGTTTGCGGAACAGAATAATATGAGGATAATGAATACCTTCTTCCGCAAGCGGGATAGCCGAAAGTGGATGTGGAGGAGCCCGAACAGCGAGACTGGAAATGAAATGGACTTCATACTCTGCTCTAACCCTGGCATCATACAAGATGTGGACGCTCGGCAAGGTGCGCTGCAGTGACCACAGGATGGTAAGAACTCGAATTAGCCTAGACCTGAGGAGGGAATGGCAGAAACTGGTACATTAGAAACCGATCAATGATTTAGCGGTAAGAGGGAAAATAGAGGAATTCCAGATCAAGCTACAGAACAGATATTCGGCTTTAACTCAGGAAGAGGACCTTAGTGTTGAAGCAATGAACGACAATCTTGTGGACATCATTAAGGAGTGTGCAATGGAAGTCGGTGGTAACTCCGTTAGGCAGGATACCAGTAAACTATCGCAGTAGACGAAAGATCTGATCAAGAAACGCCAATGTATGAAAGCCTCTAACCCTACAGCTAGAATAGAACTGGCAGAACTTTCGGAGTTAATCAACAAGCGTAAGACAGCTGACATAAGGAAGTATAATATGGATAGAATTGAACATGCTCTCAGGAACGGAGGAAGCCTAAAAGCAATGAAGAAGAAACTAGGATTTGGCAAGAATCAGATGTATGCGTTAAGAGACAAAGCCGGCAATATCATTACTAATATGGATGAGATAGTTCAAGTGGCTGAGGAGTTCTATAGAGATTTATACAGTACCAGTGGCACTCACGACGATAATGGAAGAGAACATAGTCTAGAGGGATTCGAAATCCCACATGTACCGCCAGAATAAGTAAAGAAAGCCTTGGGAGATATGCAAAGGGGGAAGGCAGCTGAGGAGGATCAGGTAACAGCAGATTTGTTGAAGGATGGTGGACAGATTGTTCTAGAGAAACTGGCCACCCTGTATACGCAATGCCTCATGACCTCGAGCGTACCGGAATCTTGGAAGAACGCTAACATAATGCTAATCCATAAGAAAGGGGACGCCAAAGACTTGAAAAATTATAGACCGATCAGCTTACTGTCAGTTGCCTACAAACTATTTGCTAAGGTAATCGCAAATAGAATCAGGAACACCTTAGACTTCTGTCAAGCAAAGGATTAGGCAGGATTCCGTAAAGGCTACTCAACAATAGACCATATTCACACTATCAATCAGGTGATAGAGAAATGTGCGGAATATAACCAACCCTTATATATAGCTTTCATTGATTACGAGAAAGCGTTTGATTCAGTCGAAACCTCAGCAGTCATGGAGGCATTATGGATCCAGGGTGTAGACGAGCCGTATGTAAAAATACTGAAAGATATCTATAGCGGCTCGACAGCCACCGTAGTCCTCCATAAAGAAAGCAACAAAATCCCAATAAAGACCCAGGCAGCACACCACCATTGGTCCAACCATGGCCCAATGCTGGCAGAAATTGGTACCAATGTTGGACCAATGTTGGCATATTGGCACAGTGCAACCCAATCCAATGCTGGCCCACCGTTAAAGCCAAGATTGGACCAATGTTATGCCAATGCAGCAGCCATTGTGCTGCCAGCGTAGGACCAGCGTTAAAGCCAAGATTGGACCAATGTTATGCCAATGCAGCAGCCATCGTAGGACCAGCGTTAAAGCCAAGATTGGACCAATGTTATGCCAATGCAGCAGCCATCGTGCTGCCAGCGTAGGCCCACTGTTGATCCATATCGTTGCCATTATTAATGCCAGCTTTGAGCCAATGCCCTTTGCATGACGAATATTCTAGATACGCTGGCTTTAGAGCACGCAGACATTCTTACCGCAAACCTTTTGCTAGCGGCATTTTTTGTAGCAATTGTCCCCTTACCGTCTTCCTCAATAGTAGCTAGGAAAGCTCGACAAAAAGATGTCAAGAAGCAGAAGTCATATATGCTTGCAAATAATAATAAAAGAATACTGAAATTGACGTTTATGACAGTTTATTTGCGAATAAATTTTCACAAACAGGCATTTTCCGGGAAGCTAGATGGGTGACGCTCGGTTATCTTCAAACAGTTTATTTACAGGCACTGCCCTCAGGATAGGAATTGGGCAAGGTGCCGAGGACGGTGGGCTGGCCAGGGGTTTCAGGGCAGGGAGCTGACGTTGGTAGGCAGGTTGGTCAGTGCTTGGATGACGGCGGGCTGATCAGGCCCCCGAGGACCACGATAACGCGGTGGTTTCGTTGATATTGCTACCATATCCCATAGCGACTTCACCATTACTTGGAGGAAATGCTTGCACTGTAAAATAAAAAGAAACATTATCAGAGATGTTGGTATGACAAATGTATGTGGCAGCGTTTTCATTTGAAAAATCGCCATACTGCAACAATATTATAAATCTGAGCAGACAGTTCGAAGGGGTGAATCAAGAAACTTTCTTGCAAGAGATGTGTCAGGTAACACTTCTTAATATTTCGACATATATGGCATATCTTGTACAAGGTGTAACGTAATATTTAGAACAGACATAAAATGCGCAGGATCTGTCCGCCTTCTTTACAGCCCACACCTAGTCAACGTAGCACTTTATAATTAAAAAATTGCAGCAAAACCGGCTACAGCACAAAAAGCCTAGTTTCAGACTGTGTAGACAATGCGGCCTTCGTGCGAAATTTTTAATGTGGAAACCGAGAAGTTCCATCAGGAAATACTAGTAAAAGAGGCATTTATTCTACGAAAAGAAAGAAATACTGTCGGCTGGAAATGATGCTTGACCTATAACAGTGAGAAGAAGCGTGGCTCCTTGGTATCACTAGAAGGATCAGGCCGCGCGCGTGGCTTGATAAAATCATAGTCCTAGAATTTGGGTGAAATTCACAGAGATTTACACGTGATTCTACTCCGGGCACTATTCAAATGCTGCAAATAAAAAGAGCTATGTAATTACAGGCACTCTACATTAACCAGGCCTGTTTAAGTAATATATATACCGCGTGATATTGCTTGGGTGACAGTGCTCCTTATAAAACTTATAACATGCGCAAAACAAATGCACTCACCATTGTAAGATCCATGCTTCTGTGCATCCGAGTTAATCCCACATCGAATACGGTGGCCGCGAGCGCCGACTTTTTTTCTAATTGTTGTTTCGCCTATATTAATTCTAACACTCACAAAAATTCGTGGCCACATTGCTGCGTATTCCAAGATGTAGGCTTCTCAGTAGGAATGACGACCGCAAGCGAGCGTTTTTCACGAGAGGAGTGCGCTGGCAAGAACTGACAAGACGGCAAGCACTCAGGTGGTGTTGCACCAACACCCTCTAGAGAACTTAAGGCCCTCTGGCTGACCCTCTCCGCTTGAGCAACGTCACGCAGAAGAGGCCAATAGAAGTTCCGTGCAGCGCGCTGCGAAGCTACTAGCGGTGTACCTGTGTTGAAAATGAAGCGCGGAAAATATACAATAGTTAACCCCGGCTATTCTGAGAAGACCGAGGCGATGACGGCGGCGACAACAATTCGAGTAGTTCCACGAGCCTTGCCGCTCCTCGAATAGCTTCGCGATTAAGCAAGTGCCGGCATGCTCGGCCATGCTGCCGCATGCTTCCGAAAGCACATTTTTTCCTAGACGTGACCAGTGCATGCAGTCTTAAAGGGATAGTGAATAAAAAATTTGTTGCCGAGATTTCTGTCTCCAGTGATAGCTGTCGCACCGAGAGCGACCAAAACAACACTCTTTCCGAGGAGAAGTGAGCGAAAAGTAATTATTTTAGTGAATATTTCTCAAATCACAGCACCTACCGGCCTCCTCCGAAAGCTCTGGCAAAACCGGATATCACGTCACGCTTACCCACCTCGAGGCCCATTGCGAGCGATCGTCCACACTGAGCGCGCGAAGGGAAGAGTTGACGTTTGCAGCAACGCGCTTTTTTCGTTCGACCGTCCTATTCGTACCGCTTCCTCGTGTGAGCTGTTCGAAAACCTCGTCTTTCATCTCGTGGATTTGTGGTTTGATGTGAGGAGCAGCCGTGTCAACGCCGCAAAATGCCGAGGGTCTGCTGTGCGCATGTGAAAACGGCAGGCAGCGGTAGTCTTTTTCTCGCGTACTTGGTCACGCTGCAGTTTTGCGCACAGGTGCCGTTTGACCGTAATTTGTCGTTTGTACGACGTTCTGAGCCAGATTTTTGGCCAATTCTGCCAAAATGAATTGAAATCCGCATCGTCTGAAGCGACGGCTGACCAAAAAAAAAAAAATTCGCCGACATGAAACTGGTGGCGCCATCTCGTGTGCACCAAGCGAAGGAGTGCTCGGCTACGATGAAACAACGGGACGCTGAAACCGCTGCGCATGTACTCGTTCACTCTGTGAATAACAAGACGCTCCCTGCTTACAGAGGCTCATTTCAGTCACTGCACATGCCTGGCTTCAATCTTCACCCGTTGCTTAATCGCATCTATTCTCAAAACAGCTACTTGCGCGCATCAAGCACCTGCCGCGCGAAAGTCGTCAGCCGACTGTTATGCTCACGCCGCCGGCCACACCTGCTCCGATAGCGTAGGTACAGGGAGGTCTACACGCGTCAATATCTTCAACGATTTCTACGTTTTTTTTTTTTGTACAGTGTGTACTCACGGCACCTGTATTGTGCATTGGTGTAATGCATAATGTATATGGTCAACCACCAGTGACCACTCAAGAGAGACTCCTACTCCTGTGGCCATGGATGCAGAGCCTATTGCCGGCCCGTCTGGCAAGATCACTACATTAACAAGTTCCTCAAGGAAACGAGGCACCTGGTCCAGCACCAGCGAAGACACAGAGGTCTACTCAATCACAGGTGACGACTCATCTGATGACAGCTTCGTGTCGGTGAGGAGCCGAAGGGCTAAAAGGAGGCTTATCAAGGCGTATTCACCAGCGAGTACGTCAACCATGCAGGCAGGTAGTGAACGCTGGCCGCACACCATCCTCTTCATGCCAGTGGATTCTTCTGTCAACCTTCGAGTATTGAACAGGCAAGCTCTCTCTGTTTTTCTTGAGGGAAAGGCGCCTAACGAAATCAAGGAAGTCCGGCTGAACACACGAAAGAATGTTCTAGCTGTCGATACAACCCGTGGAACCACGCTGGAGACGCTACGACAGATAACAGATTTGGGCAACATAAAAGTACGATCGGTCATACCTATGGATGGGGCCTGCACTGCAGGTGTGATCTACGATATTGACTTGGCTATTTCGAACTCGGACCTGCCAATTCTGATCAAACCGGCATACGAAGGAATGGTCATCACGCACGTATGCCGACTTGGCAACAGCCGTTGTGTGAAGATTGTGTTCAAGGGGGATTCCATCCCTTCGCACGTAAAGGTCGGTCACTTCCGACATGTCGTACGACGGTTTATCCCAAAGCCGCTTCAATGCCACAAGTGCTTTAAGATCGGACATGTTAAGGGCGCCTGCACAAACTCCCCAATATGCCCCCGGTGCGCGGAGTCACACACGGTAGATGTCTGCCGTGCCACAAACTTAAGGTGTGGCACCTGTGACGGCACCCATGAAGCGACGTCTAAAGAATGCCCAAGAATCAAAAAAGAGTTCGAAGTTCTGAAGCAAATGGTGAGGGATAACTCAACCCATAGAGAAGCCTCAGAAAAGATCCGGCGTCGACGTCGTCATCGACGGAAACGCTCAAGACAGGGTGGAGCTCGTGCGCCGCTTGCGCCAACGCCATCATCTTCATATGGAACGCCCGAGAGCACAAGGAAGCCTCAGAGGGGAACTGCTGCCCCCGTGGGAGAGTGGCCGGCGCTTGCAAGCTCTCAGTCTTCTAAGGAGCCTCCACGCTTGATGCTCCCATCGAAGCCCGCTTCTGTCGGTGAGGCTTCAACAGTCGACTGCCAAATGATCCCGGTGCTGCGATCCATTGTGAATGTCATCAGGGCCATGCTGACAAGCATTGACACTCCATCTGCTCGTAGTGGACTACAAGTGCTCGACGCGCTGAGCCCCGTCCTAGCAAGCCTTGAGTGAAGCCATGACTGACAATCACAAGTCATTTCGTAAGGAGGTCAGAGAAGCGTCGATCCTTCAGTGGAACGCGAGAGGTCTAAGATGTCGCATCGGCGATTTTCGTCAATTTGTTCTCACTAACCGCTTTCCAATCATTGTCATATGTGAACCAAGATTATCCCATCCAATGAGACTATCCGGCTACGAGACAATATTCTCATCAAGAGACATCAAAAGTAGCAAGGTGGTCGTGTTTATTCGCCGTGAACTCACTTACGTCGTCCAACCAGTGCAACATCATGACGACAATCAGTATGTGTGCATGACTGTTAAAAATAGGAAAGTCACCTTTGCACTCTTGGGGGTGTATCTGTCTCCATCGAGTCGATTTGACACCAAAAGACTAGAAGACATCTTGAAAACACAACCTGGTCCATGGATTATCACTGGGGATTTCAACGCTCACCATACCATTTGGGGAAGCTCAAAGGTTAACGCGACGGGAAGACGACTAGCTTCATTAGCTTCCAACAATGGTCTCTGCCTGCTGAATGACGCGAGTCCAACATTTCTGCGGGGAATAACGTACAGCAGCTGCCTCGATTTGACTTTCGTCTCCCACCGCCTCGCCACACATGTTAAGTGGTTTTTGGACATTGAAACGCACGGAAGTGACCACATCCCCACTTACCTCAAGATCAAGGGAATGTCTAACACGTATACGTTCACCACGATACGAAGAATAGATTGGTCTGTCTTTACATCCCAGATTGAGGACGCTTGTCACAAAGGCCTCTCTTGTGGCCTTCAACAAGCTATTAAGAACACGGCACAGACGGCCACGCGCACACTTACGTGTTCTCCAAGGTATTCTCAATTCGACCTGGAATTGGAGCGGCTTCGTGCGATTCGCCGTCGTGCCGAAAGGAGATATCGACGCACTAAGTCAATTCAGGATCTCAGAACAGCCAGGCGAATGCAAAAGAAGATACAACGGCGCATGGATAAACTAGAGGCTCAGCGTTGGTCGAAATTTTGTGCGTCGCTAGATCCCCGCAAACCGCTATCTCAAATATGGAGAACTGTGCGAGGTCTACGTTCTGTTCCGGAACAGCGTTTCCCGTTTAAGGCCCTAGCACTATTCCAGCGCCGACAAGACATTGATGTGGCGGAAGACTTCTGTGCTATGATTGCGGGCCAGCCAACTCGCACAGGTTCGCTTACATTGAACCGTATTCCAGATTCACGCGATTCACGCATGGATCTGCCTTTCACGACGCAAGAGCTTGACGCGGCGCTCGCCCTCTGTAATCGGTCGTCGTCGCCTGGTCCGGATGACATATCTTACCGCATGCTATGTCACCTTGGTGAACGGGCACGAAGTGCACTCCTTCATATCTATAACGAGTCCTGGCAAGAGGGCAAAGTTCCTCAAGATTGGAAGCTCAGCCGCCTGGTACCGCTTCTTAAGCCTGGCAAGTCTCCCTTAGAGATTACTTCATACCGACCGATTGCGCTGGCAAGTTGCGTTGGGAAGGTGATGGAGCGAATGATCCTCGCCAGACTTGAGTGGTATCTTGAACATTACGAAATCTACCCGGACGCCATGGCTGGTTTTCGACGTCACCGATGTTCTATCGACAACGTTATCGATCTGGTAACCTATGTTCAACACCAAAAGGCGTGTAAGAGGTTATCTGTCGCAATGTTCTTAGATATAAAGGGAGCCTACGACAACGTTCTTCATGACGCCATACTTGAAGCATTGGAATCGGTGGGCCTAGGCGGTCCATTATATCGTTGGACTCGCAGTTATTTTCATAGGCGGTCTCTATTTCTTAACACTGAAGCTGGCCCAACCTCGGAATATTATACGCACCATGGAGTTCCACAAGGTGGTGTCTTGAGTCCAACGCTTTTCAACCTTGTACTCATTGGTCTCGTGGAACGACTTCCGACCACAGTTAAAATTTCAATGTATGCCGATGACATCTGCGTGTGGGCATCTGGTGTGACACGGCCGCAAGTACGCGCCAGGCTTCAAAAAGCTGCCACGTCAACATCGGCCTACTTAAATGAACAAGGCCTCAAGATCTCGCCAGAAAAATGCGCATTGGTCGCGTTTAGCCGGAAGCCAATGAGATTATACGATGTCTCTATCGACGGTCAAAACATTCCTTATGTCAGGACGCACCGATTCTTAGGAGTAATCATTGATCGCGACCTCTGCTGGAGTCCTCATGTGGCCTACCTAAAGAAGCGCCTGACGGATATCTCTAATGTGTTTAAGTTTCTTGGAGGAAATGTCTGGGGTACTTCAGTATATGCAATGATGCAACTGTACAGGACGCTCTTTCTTGGGTATTTGCGATACAGCTTGCCTTTGCTGACCAACACCTGCAGAAGTAATACCCGTACACTCGAAAGCGTCCAGGCCCAGGCGCTAAGAGTGTGTCTTGGATTGCCGCGGTGTTCATCAACGGCTGAAACCATTGCGATTGCACACGATTTCCCAGCCAAGACCCATATAGTCATGGAAGCACTCAGAGCACACGTAAGACATCTTGCTCGAGCCCCTGCCCATCATCTAGCCTCACTGCCAGAGGATCGACCACGCGCTTCCTTTTGTGAAACTGTCCTGCCCTATCGTGCATACCTTCCATCAGGTTATACAGCTCCAGCGAAAGTTCCGTTTCCACCATGGTGCTTGGCTCAAGCAAAGGTTCGACTTATCGTACCAGGCATACGAACAAAAGCCCAACTCTCGTCTCCAGCACTCAAGCAGCTTTCACTGCTCTTGCTGTACGAGACGTACAACGATCATCATCATCTGTATACTGACGCTTCAACCACGGTGAATGGGTCTGCAGGATCGGTGATCTTTCCTGCAAAACCTTCCACCATAAAGATTCGACTCTCTCACCAGACTACATCGACTGCCGCGGAGCTTGCTGCTATTCGTTGTGCACTTCGGGTAATTTCTGAAGAACTACCCAAGAAATGGAGCGTGTTCACTGACTCCAAGGCTGCACTTCATTGTTTGGTTTCTGCCTTACGCCGAGGACCCCACGAACAACTAGTTCTAGAAATCAGACTGCTACTTCACCACCTCGTCGAGCAAGGACACGACATCACGTTGCAGTGGATTCCAAGCCACTGTGGCATAATGGGCAATGAACTTGCCGACGCAGCAGCACGATCTGCACATGAGGAGGGCTTGCAAGACTCCATTCCATTCTCAAGAACAGACGCTGCAACGAAAATTCGTGTGCTTGCAAATGAATCCATCAAAACTTTATGGAACACACCAAGCTTACAGCATACACGTCTACACCGACTGGACCCATCCCTTCGACTTCGACCCCCATCTGGACTCTCTCGACTAGAAACAGCAGTACTTTGCCGACTGTGGCTTGGTGTCGCCTACACAAGATCCTTCGCCTTCCGAGTCGGTATGGACGACAGCGCGGCTTGCAGACACTGTGGCGGCGAGGAGACCATCGAACACGTGCTCTGCCACTGTCCTCAATACAGCGCGCACCGGCTGTCACTAGCGACCACGTTGGCACGCCTTGACGACAGGCCACTTTCAGAACAGTCAGTTTTGGAATGCCGACGTGAACTGTCGTCGCAGCAAAAGTCGGTCAAGGCTTTGTTGACTTTTCTACGTGACAGTGGCCTATTAGAAAGACTATAAGGACCCCATTTCATCCCTTCTCATATTTTTTTTCTCACGCTTTTATTTTGGTCACGCTCTTCTGTCCGTCTTTACTTCCCCTTTCCCTTCCCCTAGTGCAGGGTAGCAAACCGGCGGTTTTAAGTCTGGTTAACCTCCCTGCCTTTCTCTCATTTGCATCTCTCTCTCTCTAAACACCACTTTGCTGGTCCAGACTCTCTCGGCACCGCGGAGGGGGACTGCTGCAGCGGGTCGTCGTCAATTTCGCTTGACGACGCGGACGGATCGTAGGCATACGCCTTTATCGTTCGTGGTCGTTCAGTAGGCCGCCAATCCAAGTCGGAGTCATAAGTTCCGCTCATGCTATTGCTCTCACTAGAACTTTGCATTTTGCACTGCGCAGCGTGAGGAAAACAAAACTGCGCAGCCGGCCAGCTCGCTCCGCGGCTGCTGAGGGTAGGTGTGACGTCAGATCCGCCGGCTTGTTGTCGGGAGCGCTTTGCGAGGGACGCGGTGGCCGCTCATAGAGAGTCAAAAATAAAGCCATCCGCTCAAAAGTAACCCGAATAATGACTATATCCTATAGCAATCGTGTCTTAGGAATGCAATTGTGTGGCTTTCTCTATATTCTTCGATTTTTATTCTCTATCCCTTTAACACTTGTGCTGTGCTTGCGATTGCGTGTACCGCGAGTCTTCATTGCCCCAGAATGTGGAGTGCCATGCCAATATATGCCTAATAAGTGCTGCGTGCCCAATTGCCGGAGCAATTACAAATCGGGGGAGAAAAATCACGTCTTCAAGTTTCCGCAAGATGAAGAAGCCCAGAGTGCCTGGATTAGGGCGATACCACGTGCAGATTTCATTGTATCACCGCACTCCAGGGTAAGATGTTCGGCACTTCTTTAAATAGTTACTTTTGAAAAATACGGGAAGGTTAATTGCTCAATTACTGAAAGTTCCTTTAAATAAGTAATGTTAGAATAAAATTTAGAACTTTTAACTCCCTTCAAAGTTTCTGAACTTCACTTCATTGAGGCCGACATCGTGCGGGAGTTCTCTCACCTCGACGACCAGGGCACACCGTCACTTCACCACTCTCATGCCTGCGTCTTCGCCCAGGCGCAGTCCCATCAAAGTTTCCTCAATGTCCACCTTATCTTTCGAAGCCAAGCACCTCGAGGGAGGATTCTGATTCCAAGCGCATGGTTTTGAAGCTGCTTCTTTGAAGAAAGCGTGTGAAGCGTCTGCTGAAGCATTCCGCAAGGAGAAGGAAGCGGATAAGATTCTAAACCTAGAAGACCTGATGCAATTTATAACAAGCAAAAAGTCTACGTTCAGAAGAGGAATTTACTAATCTGCCAAACGAACGTCGTTTAGTCACTGACCTCACGCTTGAACTGCTCGTCAGTGATGATTCCTCAGATTTCGACGCTTGCGAGGATGGACACAAATATCAATTTGTGTTAAGGCACCTTTTGCGGTGTAGCACGAATATTTTATTGAAGAACTACTGCTGCAAGATGAATGACAGAATATTGGATGCCATTGCTAAGGCAAGGAAGAGAAAAGCTAAAACTCTGCGCAATTCGCAACTTTCACCGCCTATAGGTGGCGCTACTCGAAATTCAATATTAGTGGAAGCAGAGTTGCGCATACCTTTTCCGGCGCCGCTCGCACCGCTATTGGCCGAGCGCGAAAAATGACGTCAAATGATCCGCGCCGTTGCGAAGCCAACTTTACGGGCGCATCGCCAACTCATGCGAATTTGTCGTTTCCGTCAGTGCCATCGCCATTGCAATCAGCGGACCGTCGATCGTGCGTTGAGAGGAGCAGCTGCGGGTTTCAGGTACGGTATTCGACGACGTGAAGTCAAGGACCTTGGTGAAGTGATACGAAACACATCGTACTGGCACTTGTATTCCAGTATGACGGGGTGAGGCGCACCACACTGCACAAACCGCACGGAAGTCAGCCATAGGAGTAAATGCTTCAGCCAAGCAAACTAGCTGCAGACACACTGATACTATAGTGAGAGTGTTGTTGCTAACAAGTCTGGGCTTCTTGAGTTTGAATGCACCCTTCAGAGTTTAAAATTGAAATGAATAATATGTACCTCTCTCGTCAACCGCAATTTCTGAAGAGCTAGGACATCGTTGCAGAAAGCACACAAGGGAACAAGGATAAAACAGGTGCTAAGTTGGCATATGCATATTTAGCTCTCGAGCTGTGATAATTGTAATATATTCATTCTCCGTGTGAAGTTTTGAGAACAGTAAAATTGATTCTAGTCAATGTATTGTCTTGAAGTGCACAGGCTTATTTATTTTGTTAACTAATTGCTGCCATAGAAGCTAAGCCGCAACTGTATGTGTGCTAGCTTGTGAGCATCATGTATCGGCCAGTGGAACAAAAACTTGTCGTTCATTTAAACACGCTAGAAATCTACGTTGTGCTTTGGTGAATGCTGTTTCCTGTGGGCGGGAGTGGAGTGAATGCACTGTTCAATGACGTAGAATTTCCTTGCCTCTGATGCAATAGGTCACAAAGCTTTGTAACCTGGCTTTTTGGCCAAAAGCTGCTTCAGTGATTTCATTGGTTTGATACAGTGTCTTCAACTACGGGCTTTTTTCCGAGTGGTAAGAGATCAAGAAAAATGTGTTGTCAGATTACAGTCTGCACTGTGTGAATAATTACTCTGCAAGTTTGCCATCTTGATGTGATTAGTGCAATAAAAATAACCTACTCTTAATAGCTTGTTGCCTTTCCAGTTTCTTTGAATTCTGCCCCCAAGGTTCCAAGAACCAGCACACCTGGCCTGCTGCCAGCAGCCGTTCATGCATTCCCTTGTATGAAATAAATTTGATCTAGAAGCTCTTGCATCTTGAATCTTTTTCTACTTGCAGATTTGCTGCTACTATATAGCTGATTAGTCTGCATGAATGAATCGTAAAAGCAAGCTTTGCTTAAAATGTGCGCATGTGAACATTTGAAATGCGCTTAAATCTGTGTCTGCACCGCATTTATCGAAAACGTGCAGCTGTTGTGAACGATGGTTAGTGATAAATGACGCTCTGTTAACGGTCACTGACATAACTGCAGGCACGATAGCTCTCTTGGCGACGGTCATTAATCGGCTGGTTTCAACAGCCAAAATGCGCTTAGTGTCCACCTTACGTGTGTGGAGTTTTAAACACTCTTTAAAATATTTCTTGCTTTCTGACAGTGATAAGACAACTTCATATGCATGCTGAAAATCATTGCACCGCGTTTTGTGGCAACGTACTGCGCGTTTGTGAGCGAACTTTGGAGCTGTTCGAGCCACGGGAGTATTTTATTTTGGGGAATGGAAGGCGGTCCTACCCCCTATTTGTACGTTCGTGTGTGTGTTTGTATATGCGTGTTTACATAGGTACATACAAAGTTTCGGTTGGTTGGAAGCCCACCCCCTACGACTGCACGAATGACTCGTTTGAGCGTAGCCTGTATTAAGAAGTGCCCTTTGCTAAGCGCCTGCGAACAATTGGCGCTTGTAGCTCGCGACCACTAGAGAAAAAGGCGGAACACCGCGCGGCATTTGGCTCCTGCGCGCACGAGGAGTGGCTTCGCTGCAGAGCTGGATCACGACGGCGGACCTATGCGCAACTCTGCTCCCTGCGGGAGCATATACAGGAACACTATTCAATATGGCTGTCGTTAAGGGGATCGTGCAGACGCCACCGGCTATTGTACACGCTGCATCGGATCGCATAGTGTTTCCGGCCGCAGCGTGGTATTGTCATGTCTTCATTTCAAAGACCACTGACTCTGGGATGTATTATGACCCACATTGGGGGTTCAGAAACGCGTGTTCGGTGACTGGTTGAAGGTGAAGAAGTGTTGAACGCAGGACACATCGTTTGCTGCGGCTTGAAAGAATGCACAGTCTCGTAGTACACCGTCCAAGGAATGTGCCTGCAAACATCACAAGTGCGGCAGAAACCGCACGAGCTGTGGCTCGAATTTAGGAGCGACGAAACCATAAAAATGGGTACATGTGCTATTTACTGGCTTTGTATTTTTTTTTTCTTTCGAGTCCCTCGCCGAATAGGCTTCAGTGGCCGCACTTCAGGAAATTAAAACAGCTCACTGCGTTTACTGCAGAGGCGTGAGCGGGCCCCAACGCTCCGTGAAAATGAATTGCTTGCTGCTGGTACGTGTGGCATGGTATACGTGTACTACATATTCGGTCGTCCACTCTTAGTTTGAACACGCGAGCACATGGCTGCGCCCTTCAGCCTGCAAGTGCGTCTGACACATGTGCGTTTCCAGGCAGACAGGTTTATGCGTAAAGGGACCACGAGTTGCTGCTTCACGTCGTCTGCATTTTTGCTACGATGCGCGGCTGTGAGCACCGCTACACGTTATGAGGGGCCCCGTGTACTGCCACGGCTTCGGTGTCCGAACCCTTGCCTCGCGTTGCCTGGCAAACTATGCTGCCTTTATGCACTAGTAAACAAAGGGTATTCGCTCGCATTCATTTGCTAAAGCATCGTCTATGCAGTCGTACAGCGCATGGCAAACGTTTAATGATGCCGAAAAGCTGATTTCATCGCCGTAGGATCATTACATCGATTTGGTCATTCTCCGATGAACCGTAGAACTCGATTCGCCTGCCCACACCCCAAAAGTGGTTCTTCCAGTACTTACATGAATATTTTTTTGGAGCCCAGATGCAAAAAGCCGCAAAGAAAATACTGCACGAAGGCAGCACGAAAGGAAAAAAGATACGCAATGAAACGGGAGAAAGCGCAATACGTCACGTTTATTCACATAACATGAAGAGTGCCTGTCCTGCATTGGCGCAAAATTTTTTTTTCTTACAGGGCCACTGCTCTTGCAAAGCAGGCAAGCAAGCAGGCAACACAGGCTGTGAGCCGTACCTGATTGTGCATATCCTCACCAACCAGCATGCACAAAAGTTTGAGGAACTTCTCTTCTATGAAGTCGCATTCAGAGACTGGGACAAGTTAAGAATTTACAGAGCTGATATGAACCATTTGAGTGCTCAGCTAGCAAAATTTTATAAGGACATGTTTGCTGTGAGCTCAGCACAAGCAGTTAGAATTTGTGCCGAGACTGCTGGGCAAAATAATACACAGTGGCAAAGAGAGCGAATGCTCAGAATAACAGGAAGCAAGTGCCACACGTTGTAGATTTGCGCCATCACCAACAAACAGCTGGCAAAACAAAATTGAAAAACTGCTGACGCAAAACTTCCAAGGAAACGACGCCACGAGATATGGCAAGGCGTGCGAGAAGCCAGCTCTCGAAGAGTATGCACTTAACACATTGTTTTTGTGACAGGCTTCCCAATGCGCAATTTCACTGCGCACTCCTTTTTCATTGGTTCCTCGCAAGGAAACGAGTGAAGGCTTACCTCGCCTTTGACTGCACGGCATGTGCACTGAGGCACACAGCACATTTTGTTGCTTTTGTACGTCTTGCCCATTTCATCAAACACGTAACCCGTCAAAACAGTATCACTGCGAAAGGCAACCTGTGCCTCAGCTGCGTAGATGACTGCAGAGCTCTGAAATACCGCTGTAAAAAGGGACCCCAGTCAAATACAAAACAAAGGCTCCAGCGCACCACACTAACTGAACACGGGCGACGCGGCTACGAAACGCGGGCATCCCCTCGTTGAGGCTTACGACGGCTGCCGCATGGCGTCGCTACCATCTGTGAAAGATGCGAATAAGGCAGCTGTTTCCTTGTGAATAGCTGCACGAATGTTTTATTTTCCGTTTCTATACTTATTTGAGTTGTTGTAAATTAGCGCACTGTGGCAATTAGTGCGTCGACAGCGAAATCATTCATTTAAGCATAATCTAGATTGCAATAAGTACATGTGTCCTCAATAAAATTGTTCATACGCAATTGTGAAGCTAATAGAGTGCCTTACATTCATCATTGCCGCGCCATAACAACCATAGGTACAAAAATACGGAAGGAAAAGTTTTTATGGATTCAATTTATTTGAAGTAATAAGTATGAAGTGTGGGGTATAATAAAGGATAATAATTATTATAATGCACAGGAAACGTACGTTACAAAGACGACAAGTACGGAAGGAAAAGTTTTTATGGATTCAATTTATTTGAAGTAATAAGTATGAAGTGTGGGGTATAATAAAGGATAATAATTATTATAATGCACAGGAAACGTACGTTACAAAGACGACAAGGCGCGACGCTATAAGACGCTGCTGGAATCAATGCCTGCACATGTTTTACAAAGCTGTTGTGTATCTGTGCCTCTAAATAAATGCTTTGAAAGGTGCCTGCTGCTCATTCCGCAGTTTGGACTGAAGAAAAAGTCTGGAGTGGTCATTAAAAGTATACGGCTGCCAGGTGAACCAAGCCGCGATCCCTTCATTCAACCCGTATCCCCGAGCGTGCCGATGCCCTCTTCTCCGTGACGTCACTCGCCGAGCACTCAGGCCTTCTTGTCTAGGAGGTGTTGGTTGCACCCAGTCGGCGTGCTAGCGACGCATAGAAGGAAAGAGTGAAAGGAAAGGGTGAACGAACAATATGGCGTAAACACCACTTTCCCCCGCTGGACCTAGCCCGACCGCGTTTTGGGGTGACAGCGAGGGAGGGCGACAAGGAGGACAATAGTGACCCCGCTGCTTTCCCCCATGCTTCCGAGAGCACCCAATTCGACACAGCAGCTTATGGCTGTCTGAACGCTTGACTGATAGCATTGACCAGGCTCACGTGGGTGCGTGGGGGAGAGGCAAGCGGGGGCTGAAGGAGGGAAAGCTAGGCCGAAAAAAAATCCGGAATGCGCCGTGCCTACTAAAGGCAAAGACAAGAGGTTGTTGACACGCAAATGCCAAAACGTGCAATTAATTTTTTTTTCTGTCAGGGGCAATCATGCAAGGAGCTTACTACACATGCACGAACAAACAAATATATTAGAATAGGAGCATGATGATTATGTCGCCGCAACATGCCATGCATGCTAAACAAACAAACAAAACTTTCACTAATACATATGCGCTCCATCTCGATGCAATATAAAACGGTTCCATCAGCTCTGAGGCACTGTAATTCTCGATTCTCCTCAGAATCCTGACCCACGAAAGCCGCGGAGCGTACATGCAAAATATACAATGCGCAGGCAAATTCGCAATACCGTTGCATCTTATGGAAAGCTCATGTTCTTATTCACGACCAATAAAGCAGCGGCTAAATTTATGCGACTTCCCCTGCTAGCTACGTGGTACACCGGCTTTTCTCTTTAGGGGACGCATTTCGGTAAAGGAGAAGTGCAAAAATGGCGGTGTACCATTCATGGAGTTGACATGGGAGAACATAGGGGTTTCGCCAGGTTTGGGGATGAGTACTGCGATAGGAGTCTTCCAAGGTAATGGGACGGTTCCATTCCTCCAAATTTTAATGTCCTCTGTGAGGTATGCGATTGATTTGTCATCCAGATTTCGCAACGACTTGTTGGAGACGCCATCCGGCCCCTGTGCGGATCTACCATAGAGTCCATGTAGAACCCTACGAATCTCCCCAACGCCAAACTACGCATCCAGGTAGGAATTGGCCTGGCCCTGGTAATCGAGATGTACAGGAGACCACCCTCAGCCGACTGGGAGTTATTTGTCAGCAAGCGTGCAGATTAATTCCTCCTCAGAGATCACTCGTGCGGCCTCATGTATGATTCTACCAATGACATGCCTCTGGTTAGAATTAGTATGGGTCTCGTTAAGCAGATGCTTAAGCAAGCTCCAAGTTTTACCATTGCGCATTTAGTCGTCTATCGAATTCCAAACCTCGTCCCACTGCTGTTTAGAGAGGGTTTCACAATGCTCCTCAATGTGTTTGTTAATCTCAGATATCTTTTTGCGTAGCCTACGATTAAGTCGTTGACACTTCCATCTGTTGAGAATGGGCTGTTTGGCCTCTAACAGATGGGCTTACCGGCTGTCCATTTTCTCAACAGGAACGTCGGTGCAGACCTTAGAGCTAGGTTGCACGCCGAACGTCCTCTTGGACCTCAACCATCCATTGCTCCATGGTAGGTCCAGAATCTCAGGGAGGCCTCTCCTCCCGAAGCTTGCGGAATTTATCCCAGTCCTTGTACGAGAATTACAGAATTTTCGCGTTTACGGTAGCGGTAGTCCCGATGGCCGAGGGTAGCAACGGGTCATGACCACGAAGAAGAGGAGAGAGAGAGAGATACAAATGAGAGAAAGGCAGGGAGGTTAACCAGACTTCAAACTTCCGGTTTGCTACCCTGCACTAGGGGAAGGGAAAGTAAAGACGGAAAGAAGAGCGTGACAAAAATAAAAGCATGACAAAAAATATAAAAAGGAATGAAAAGGGGACATTATAGTCTTTCTAATAGGCCACTGTCACGTAGAAAAGTCAACAAAGCCTTGACCGACTTTTGCTGCGACGACAGTTCACGTCGGCATTCCAAAACTGACTGTTCTGAAAGTGGCCTGTCGTCAAGGCGTGCCAACGCGGTCGCTAGTGACAGCCGGTGCGCGCTGTATTGAGGACAGTGGCAGGACAGTGGCGTGTTCGATGGTCTCCTCGCCGCCGCAGTGTCTGCAAGCCGCGCTGTCGTCCATACCGACTCGGAATGCGAAGGATCTTGTGTAGGCGACACCAAGCCACAGTCGGCAAAGTACTGCTGTTTCGAGTCGAGAGAGTCCAGATGGGGGTCGAAGTCGAAGGGATGGATCTAGTCGGTGTAGACGTATATGCTTTAAGCTTGGTGTGTTCCATAAAATTTTGATGGCTTCACTTGCAAGCACGCAAATTTTCGTTGCGGCGTCTGTTCTTGAGAATGGAATGGAGTCTTGCAAGCCCTCCTCATGTGCAGATCGTACTGCTGCGTCGGCATGTTCATTGCCCATTATGCCACAGTGGCTTGGAATCCACTGCAACATGATGTCGTGTCCTTGCTCGACGAGGTGGTGAAGCAGCAGTCTGATTTCTAGAACTAGTTGCTCGTGGGGTCCTCGTCGTAAGGCAGAAACCAAACAATGAAGAGCAGCGTTGGTGTCAGTGAACACGCTCCATTTCTTGGATAGTTCTTCAGAAATTACACGAAGTGCACTACGAAGAAGAGGGCAATAGCTTGTGATCAGGAGAACGTGTCACGTAAAGCTCAATCAGAGGTACGCGAAATGTTAACCACTCTCAGTGAAAGTATGAAACAGTTAGCACTGAGTATGAAACAGTTTGCACTTAGATGCAAAGCAAGATGACGACCTTAGAAGCAAACACCAAGCAGCGGTTGGGCAAAATGGAATCCTCTCTCGAGTTTGTTGTGGGCCTGGTAGCGCCTTTGAACCCACCGATACGTCTTTCTGACCCAGCTGCTAGCAATGTAGCCCCGATTCTAGCCCCATCTAGGGTCGGTGTTAAGCTCGTAAGAGATGCCTCCGCCCTTTGAGACATTCCGAACTTGACAGTGGAATTTTAGGGGCTTCTCTAGGAAGAAGGCTCCCCTACAGCAATATCTACGCAGTTGTGAAAAGATACGCCAGGTTATCTTATTACAGGAAAACTTCTCGCCCGGCATCTCGATGACTGGGTTTTGCTCAGTCGCCGTGCAGTCGGGGGGAGGGGGCATGTACTCTCGTTAGTAAGAAACTCACTCATATGACACATGATCTCAAATTGGCTCGTAGTAATATTGAGCATGTCATGGCAGAGATTATACCTGGTCGGGTCAACCGAGGCAGCATATATGATCTTAATATTTACAGTAGTCCTACCGAAAGAAGTCAAAGATTTAACACTCTGCTCCGCAAGGCCGTAGACATGACAGGCTCAAGCCCTCTTATTGTCGTGACAAATGCCTCTAAAAAATCTTCCTGGCTGGTCTACAGCACAAGTCGCATGTTAAACACTTACCTAGGGACAAACAATGTCTGATAGTTCCTCAAAAAGTCCTGTTAAGCTAGCCTCACTCGACAGAGTTCGGCTGTTAAAAGTTGACAGGGTCAGTTTCCATTGGCGTTATGTCAGGAGCCAGAGATTCTTAGCACCCTTTGCTGCGTTACAGGTATGACCGCCGCCTTGGTCAGATGTTCCGTAGCTGCTGAGGACTGAGGGCCATAGTGAATTGTAGGAATCGTCAGGGAGGTAGTGGCCGAATACTACACCAGGGAGACCTATTCCTGTTCTGGTGAGGGAGTGTCCTTGTTAAAGCTAACTGAGGCTTCCTAATTTGGTTCTATCTGGATGGTTACAGCCACACTCGCTCTCGGCATCTTTTGCCGGTGTCAGGCGTTGCTCCGAGCCTCCAGATGTCTAGTGCACTGTAGGAGGTCGAAGTCAGGCACACCATCGTTAGATGCTAAAAAGAAAGATCTGAACTTTCGACAATCGACACCGAGCATTCGACATAGCTGAGTCAGATAATCCCGCAGGCGGCGAGGCTACCTTATCGCCGGAAAGTACAGCCCAGAGAGCCCTACATTCCTAAGTCATCCGTTGATTTATCCGCCCTCTGCGGTTTTTTATCGTGATTATGCGGGTTTTTATCGTGAGATATCTGGCTTATGCATCATAGGTTGCACTCGAATCTCACGCACGCATGCGGCCTTGAAAGCGCCTAGGTACACGATACATTTTCGATGATTAAAGCTTGTGTGTAAAAGTAAGAAAGGAAAAAGTTATCAGCGCTCACGGGGAAGCCCCGAGCCACGTGTCGTCCGCTCGTTGTCTTTAAAGCCTCTGCATCCACGCACCACCGCGGCTTTCTTGGTCGGCGGAAACTGGTCGGCGGAAACGTGTATGGAGCGGCTTTAGTTGTCTTGTCTGCCTGGCTCCTGCCGTCGGAAACTTGCTCACCCGAGTAAAAGTTAAGACCGGCTAAACGAGCCGCGCACAACAGAAGACCTTGACAGTTCCTAGGCTTTCCAACTTTGTGCAGTGCTTTTACTAGAGCTGACACGAAGGGAGAAATGGGGGGATACTAGCCCCTTAGTTTTCCGGGAACGCTGCGGGCGCTCACGCTAGCAAGTCAGGAATGCTACGTCTCATTCAAATTACAATAGTGCCGTCCACGGCCAGTCAGACATGGTTCCTACATTTCGCGCGTGGAAGCAACAGGCGGCCCTGCTACTGCCGCGCTCACAATTTAATACAATTCCAAGAAATACAAGTACGCGAGAAGGAATTACTGCAAATGTAGACGAAAGGAATGGGCGCAAATATGATCCTTCCGACTAGATGAAAATATGTGCGTTAACTTTATAAGTGGTGGTGTCGCTGCATGCGTTTTCCTTATTCTTTGCGTGAATACTGTGAATACCTTCGCGTCATTTTTCTGTTCCTTTCGTGCGGAAACATTGTATCATCAAAGAAAGCCAGTTTTGGCAGCGTGCCTCGTAAGTTTCCGCGGATAAATTTTTAAACAGTGTAATGCTATGGACTGTGCAGTGCTAACATCTATACACGTATTAGGTTCCTCGAATACGTTTACACGATCTGCTTCTATTTATGTAGGCTTATAAAGAGAGAATCGCGGCATGTGCAGATGTTAGGAATTTGTCCGCGTTATACTTTCGAGTGTTGTCACTAGAAAGTATACGGAAGATATGTCAGTAGTGTATTACAAAGCCCTTTCCATAAAGCTTTCATGCCTAAGAAATCCGTTGATTTATTCGCCCTCTGCGGGTTTTGCTGACCTTCATAGGTTGCGCGATATAGTGTCAATTCACAGTGGTCCCAACATCGTGTTTCCCGAATCTCACGCACGCACACGGCCTTGAACGCGCCTTGGTACACGATACATTTTCGGTGAATTTGAACAGCGCTTAAAACTTGTGGGTAAAAGAAAAGTAAAATGCTATCAGCGCATACCGGGAACCTCCGAGCCGCGTATCGTCCGCCCGTTGACTTGTCTGCCTGCCTCCTGCCCACCGAAACTTGCGCTCCCGGGTGAAAATTAAGAGTGGCTCAGTAATTCACTTCGCCTTATTTAACACCAAAGGTAGCGTGTTTGATTCTCCACCTTCACGATGCTTTCAAAAATGATGTTACGCATGCGCTAACACTGCTGTCACGAGCGCCCTCTACATGGTTAGATACGAGAAGCAGACGAACAACCAACGCGCTTTGAGATGTTGTTTCGTGGTGGTTTTGATCGGGCTATTTCCGTGAAAAGGCGGGCTAGTTGTGTAGCGTGTGGGTGCACAAATTGCTTCACTGGCAAACGGAGCATGAGCTTATCTTTGTTTCGGGCCGAGAAGGGCTATGCGGTGAGGAAAGCAGCATGGCTAAGTGACGGCCGGAGATGCCATCACAACACACAACTTACGCTATACCTCGCTCCTCGCAGAGTCGGTTCTCATCACGCTTCATACGGCTACTGAATTGTGATGTGACAGCACCGCGAGGTTATTTTTGCCTGCATGTTTCCAGACGCTCTTGCAGCCGCATTTTGCCGGAAATGTGGAAAGCTCAAGTTGGACGTGGACCGACATAGCTCGCGAAATCTCAGTGGTGTCACTCAGTTGTCGCTGACACGTAATCGTAACAAATATTATAAAGTGATATCGAAAGTACGCCTCATATCAGAACAGATCGAAACACACCATCCGAAACCAGTTGGTTTCGCAGACGGGCAGCACTCAGCCACCACCGTGTGATGCAGTTCACCTGGTTTCCTCTTTTCTGCCGACGGTGTACACATATACAAAAGTATTTTCATTTATACTGTTAATATGTTCATGTATTCGTTAAAGAATTGACAAAAAAACTACGCGTTCCACTGCTAGCGGAGGCTTCTTCGTAACCGGCGACACCCACGGCCAGCATGCAAGGCCTGGTCTTCATCGGTGGCAGTTAGTGCATGCAGTCAAGAGAACGGCGCACCGTTTGAGACTTTCCCGTATTTACCGTGCGCGGAAAATAACCGTCGTAATAAGGCGAACAGTTCTGTAAAACTTTGCTTTGTTGCAGATGGGCCGTATTAGTACGGTAATCTTTCCTAAGTGGAGCATTACGATCGGCCCGCAGACTTCGTCGGCAGCTGCCGATCATTCGGCCTAGCTCCCAGTTGTGGAAGCAGCAGCCGACGGCGCTTGCGATGAAAACGCTACTAGTCATAAGGCGTTTAGTTTCGTGAGAATTCGAGCGTCTGGACAATTACGTCGCGGTTAAATTAACACAGAGTTGTTTCTCTCTATACGCTGTCGGCAGTAAAGAGCAAATAAGGCGAGTGTCTTGCATGGGGGTCGCTGCGCGCGACCATGTCTGCAAAATCAAGTGCGGTCGCTCGGCGACGCATCGGCAGCGTTTTTCGACGACGTACACTCTTATCTGTTGAAGGAGTAGACGTCGCTCGAGCCAGTCCGGTGCTGCCATCCTGAGTCCCCAAAAATATGACATATTGGATTGTATTTCCTTCCTCGATGGCATATTTAACGTAATCTTCTTCCTCAATCAGTGCCGAGCAACGATGAGCCTGGCTGGCGAAGAGTGGCAGCTTTAGCAAGCAAATACTGCCACACGTGATCAGTTTGAATGACACGCTTCGAGAAGGCGGAAGTCCATGTCATCTACGAAAACTGGAACGAAGTGACGGCGTCTTCAATTATTTTTGCCGCAGTGAAGCACATACGCGGCTGCCGCGGCAGAAGCCGAGGAACAACGTCCTAACCACATACTCCCGAACGCAGAGCGCTGCAGCTTCACCTGTTGTGCGACAAAGACGCTCACTACTTTGCGAACCACCAATTGGAATCCAACTTCAACGTATGGCTGGTTCGTCCATATGTCCAAGTGGGTTCGAACCCCACCAAAGGTCGTGGGTCCGAGTTTCTTCATTAGTTAAAAAAAACCACGCATCTACAGGAACGTATCAATTTTTAACTGTCTATTTTGTATGTTTATGTATTTTTATGTAGATCTTCCGTTGTGTACAGGCTACCTCTGTTATGCGGGAAGGCTTATGTGGGACAGTCAGGCCGCTGCGTGAACATTAGATTAAAGGCGCACTTGTCATCATTAAAGAGTAACTGGGGCTTTGCACTTGCACTTGCATTGTGGAGAATGTGGGTGCCGACCGCTAGCGAAAAAAAACAGTTATTTTGTCCTGGCATAAAGATAAAACCACAAGGGAGATTATGCAAGCTTTTTATATTGATAGGGAAAGGGAACAGTGCGTTAATAAGCAGTCTGTCACTCTTACGGAAAAACAGATGTTTGGAAGAACGTGTTTCATGGTAGAATGCTGTAAAATTTGACAGGGAAGTCTTCTATTGGCTTTATGGTTTTTTGTGTTATGACATCAGTACGTCCTTACGAGGAATAAACCAATGACGCATTGGTTTATTCCTCGTAAGGACGTACTGATGTTTTCCACGTTTGTTTCGACAAGTCACCGGTATGGCTCCTAATGCGCATGTAAAGTGGCTTAGCATGTTGACACGTTGGCCTGTGTATGTAAACGTGACTTTCCTTAAGATGAACTTCCCAGTTTCACTTCAAATACTTCAAAACTTCAAAATAGGCTTGCTTGCCTGCCTGCGAGCCAGAAGAGTCACGCGAGAATACATGATTTGTAGAATGGCCTGTCACCGGCCGGCCAGAAAGGAGGAGGGGGATGGGGGGGAGGGGGGTTGCTTGTCGGCGGCAACGGGGCGCTGCCTACTTCCCGGGAGGCTACATGGCTGCCTGCCAGAAGCTTGCGGCCAGGATGCATTATTTGGAGACGAGGGGTGTCCCTGACTAGTGGGCGAGGGGAGCGGAAGTACAATGCGGCACCGCGGTGACTACGTACAGCCATTCTTGTTCTTTCCCTCAAAAAAATAACTGCGGCGTATGACACTGACACAAGGGTTGCTTGTCGGCGGCAACGGGGCGCTGCCTACTTCCCGGGAGGCTACATGGCTGCCTGCCAGAAGCTTGCGGCGAGGATGCATTATTTGGAGACGAGGGGTGGCCCCTGACTGGTGGGCGAGGGGAGTGTAAGTACAAGGCGGCACCGCGGTGGCTACGTACAGCGATTGTTGTTCTCTCCCTCAGAAAAATAACTGCGGCGTATGACACTGTGGGTTTGTGACCGAAGAATAAAATTAAATTCACTTATATTATATAAATAAAACAAATTAAGAAAAATAAACTTGCAATCACATAGAGTAATTCTTTCACGTTCACAAACGTAAGCAGCCTTAATTGTCACTTCAAAACCTTTTATTTCGCTTCAATTGGTGTTGTAATCGTCCGCCTCCCATAGAAAACATGTGGCAGTGCATTGTACAGTTAAGTTGGCCAAGTCACAACATTTACAAAAAGAAACCTACATTATGAATTTGTTTTTCCACCGACGTGACAGAGAAACGAAAACGCAGCACTAAAAGAGTAATACAACAAACACTCCTGTTTTTTTTTTTTTTTTACGAACCCGCCTGGATCCCTCTGAAGCCGTTTGAACCGGTTCGGACCGGAACGGAATAGTGCTCCGGAACCTAAACCCGGAACTGAAAGGCTTGAACCCGAACCCGAAAAAATTCCGGTTCCACAGCCTGCCGCGAACCCATAATTACTGGAGAGAGAAGTGGTTCGTTATGTGTGTTCTGCAGCCCACGATTTCAGGAGGCGATTGTCACCGCCACTTGGCCCCGTCTAGCCTTCGCAAGCGAAATTCCTACTCTTCTGAAAGCATATTTAGCGCCAGCAAACAAGGACGGAAGGGAGACGACAGCACAATGCGCTAACTTCACCAACTTGATTTTCAGGAAATAAACCTATATAACCCATGCAAAGTGGCGACACCTTATCCAAATCTTACCCATCCAAAAAAGCCGTCTCCTTATCTAACAACGATAAGGTGGCGCCACTGTGCATGGGTTATATAGGTGTATTTTATGAAAATCAAGTTGTTGAAGTTAGCGCATTGTGTTGTCGTCTCCCTTCCGTCCTTGTTTGCTGGCGCTAAATATGCTTTCAGTTTACCAACACGCCCAACAAATGACAATCCTACTCTTCTATCGCGTGGCGCAATTGTCGCGGGTCCGGCGCCTCTAGATTTTTTTTCTCTTGCTTTTCTTTTCTTTTTTTGCTGCAGGGCCCATTGCCGCTGACGGTCTCGCGCTCAAGCTGGGTGTTTGTCTCGTTGCGCGCTCTGCACGAGAACACCTGGCTGTAAGTCAGTGCTACACGAATACTGAGGTAGACGCAAGCGGATCACACGTAGAGAATGATCGCGCGCTGGAACACTGTCGAAGATTACAACGCTTTGCTCTCTGCGCGCTCGACTGCACGACACGGGAACAAGCAAACGAAACGGAAGCACATTTCTCTTGCTACGGTACGAAGTAAAACTAAAACACGGAGACATTGGGTTTGTAGGTTTTACTATTTCTCTAAACTTTAATTCGCCTATTGAAGCAACAGCTGAAACAAATAACTTATCTTTCCTTGAATAATCCTCAAATTAACGTGCAACTGTGAGCAGTGACATAGCCAGAGATACCGCTTTTAGGGGGGGGGGGAGGTCTCCATGGAAAACTTATATATATATATATATATATATATATATATATATATATATATATATATATATATATATATATATAGGAGTGGAAGTTTCTCATTGCATGGATGTTGCACACCATGCAATGAGAAACTCCTAGCACTCCCGGACAAGCTTTATCAACGAGGATGTGCGTTTATGAGTTGCCGAAACAACACTTAGCTTAAATTCTGACCAAAATTTTCATTGCTAATGCGTCCAGCCACTTCGCATCCCATAGTGATATCATTGTTATGCTATTTTTAAATATGCTGATATGTAAAAAAACTAATTTAATTTACACGATGATGCATTTACGTAAGGTATGTCGATTACCCAGCTGGTACGTGACTTGGGAAAACGAACAGTGCCTAAAACGGGGCTAAGCAAAACCAAGACAGCGCATTATCGTGCGTCTTCTTCTTGGCAGGCCAGACCTTTTGTACCCCAGGTAACCATTACAGGTAACCGTGTAGACAACCGTTGTTTTCCAGCCAGATCTTCGAGCACGGCTGCGCAGGGAACAGGGCGGGCGCCATTTTGCAAGTCTTCTATCACTCTATCGCGCTTTCGGCGTTGTGAGTATGCTATATTATTATAGATTTAAAAATACGGGAACAAGGCTCTCCTCTAGAACTTCGACAGTATCCTTCGCTTTCGCTGACCTGCTGTCCGGCTTGTTTGAAGAGATGTTTAGAAGTAACTTGCGATAACGGTATATTGTAGTCACCACGCGACGCATATTGTTGATCACATTCGGGAATTGATCAGTCACAGTCCGAAGCAAGGCAGGTTCCTGTTCCGAAGCCTCTCTGAAACTTAGGCTATTTGTAGTTCGCAGTCAAATGAGCGCCACTTGCTCCGATAGGTTTCAAAGTGCCGTGTCTCCGGACACCCATCTATTCCATGCAGCAAGCAGCACGTGTTTACGACGGGAAGGTGAGCCTCAGGTCAGCGACTGGCCAAGGCCATCTGGTGCTGAGTCATAGGGCAGTGACCAGACGCTATCATTGTGTCCAACTTCGTTCCCGGCGCCTTTTATGCGCTGCCCTCCCCGCCCCCCTATCTTCCTTAAGTTCTTAAAATTTTCTGTTAGTCCCTGTCGCACTCTTCCAAATTCACCGAGTTGTTGAACGGCGTGGCGGCCCCTAACATTCCTGTATTTCTGCTTCTGCATGGATTTTCAGGCAATTTGCCTGCAGTCCTCCGACCTGTCTTTTGTGCGGTTTCTTAGCTTTCCTGGCCCGGCACCCTCGTCCTTAATACATTTTGCCGCGCGAGAATCATTGTTCTGTAGGACTTTCTTTCTTGTCCTGGTTTCGTTTTTAACAGCGCGTACAAACTAGTCCAACAGCAAACCCTCCTCAAGTTTATTAAGACAGTGAATGTCAGAGACAAGGGAAAGAAAAAAGAGAACATTATGCGGATCCCACGCACTGTGGGTATCAATGTAAGCGAGCCTTCCTGTTCTGTTTGCTTAGACTGACGATAATTAGCGGTGATGTTGACGGCGAATGTTTAAGTTCTGGAACGTTTAGT
Organism: Dermacentor variabilis; assembly: GCF_050947875.1. Classification (NCBI taxonomy): domain Eukaryota; kingdom Metazoa; phylum Arthropoda; class Arachnida; order Ixodida; family Ixodidae; genus Dermacentor; species Dermacentor variabilis. The sequence continues at coordinate 84,268,387 of NC_134573.1, forward strand.
CCAACAGGACAGCGATGAGTTGATGTCAAACGTTATCTTTCGTGCACCACTGCTGTTTGTCTGCGTAGTGCACAGAACGCGTAGGGGGATATGTCTCCTTGAGGCATTGTTGTGAGCCATATTTCACAACCTCTGAGAAGGATGAGCACATTCATTTTGTGACAAGGCGCATCGTGGCGGAAGTATGAAAATTTAATTGAATTGCAGGGCTGTATGTGCGAAAACCACAATCCGGTTATGAGGCACGCCTCAGCGGCGGACACCGGAAAACTTTTCACACCGTGGTGTTCTTTAACGCGTTTGTAAATAGAAGTGCACGAGCATTTTTAGTTCGCCTCCGTTAAAATGCGTCCGCAGCGGTGGGGATCAAACCCGCTACCTCGAACAATGCCATAGCCTCAAAGCGATATGGTGCGCGCAGAACTGCTGATTTTATGTGTGGCCGCTTCCGTAGTGTCTCCTATAGACCCTACGGTGCGCTTTAATTAATGCGGCCGTGCTTCTGCAAGCCCTGCATAAGTCATCCGCTTGGCAAATTTGCATGGTGTTTATATTTCAGAAATAGCAATTACGTACCGCACAGTCACTTGAACTTAAATTTTATCCCGTTTGCCGCAACCGCTGTCGTGTATCTTTCCTTGCCTTCTCACGTCACCTTTTTCCTATCCTAACCCTCCCCCTCCCAATCCCTCGTATGGGAATTACAGGCGAAGGGTAGCAAGGCTGTTAATCACTCGTTTCGCGACTGCGTCGGTTCCACCCATTCTACGCCTCCCATCCCCTCTCTTCCATTCTATCCAGCTTCCCTCTCGACTTTCTGCAATGCTTGTGCAAAGCTTTTACGCGTGGGGGTAAGGTGGGTAGCTGGGGTCAATGATAATTACAGCTGTTAAGTGGCTAATATGGCGACGCCGAGGGAGCTCCAGGGGGCATTGTGCAAATTCGACACAGTGAAAAGGTCCAAACGACTTTCCCGCGTCCCCTTTGTTCTCTTTCCCGCTCTCGCCCTGTAGGCCCGCAGTGTGAACCACTCCCCGACACTGTGTGCCAGACAGTAAGAGCAGCAAGAGCTGCAGCTGCAGGGGGAAAGTCGAAGGAATAGGCAAAGAAAGCTTCGCGTTAACACCTTCGGTGGCGTGAATACCTGGAAAGCGGCGACAGGCACTTTCTCCAGATACTGGTACAATCAGCTGTCCCTCCCTTCTCCCTACAAAGGACCGCCTACTAAAGTGAACAAATGCATCAAGTCACGAAGGCGGGACTACGGACAACCAATAGAGAAGCAGAGAGACAACTATAACATGACCTGTTCGGCGGTCGCCGAACACTTTTGTCGCTTCAAGGGCACCTTTGCATATCGCGAGACCCTTGTGGAACCAAAGCAGTCACCACCGAGACCGCGTTGAAATGGATAGGAAGAGCAACGACGCGGGCACCAAGGAGGATTTCCTCAGCTCACACTTGCAACAGCTCCGTTTGAGTAAGTTTCCTTTTTCAAATTTATGTCTTTCCGAGTGCGCAAGGTTGGAGTATTATGCCTCCGTGTATCGACTGGTGCTAGTTTACTGAGAATGAACCTGCTGATGAGGTCGAAAGAATTGATTTTCTTTCCTGACATATTCTGAACTCAATTGATTTGAACGGCGTCGGTTGCGTTAGGAGTCTAATTTGTTTAGTCTTCATTTAATTCGAAACGTTTACGTGTACGACGTTATATTGAAAAGAAGTGGATCATCGCCATAGCACTCATATTCTAAACACGAGCTCAGACACACGGCGATTTCCAATGCGTTAAAATTTGTGCGTATTGTGGAAACTCTGCATATTAGAATTTAAATATTTTGACAATTGATAGTGCTTATACTTGCAATAAGTTCGTTAATAACAATTGACCATCACACACTTCGCTCGCTACTTTTCTCTTGGGACACCGTGTAGTGTGTACGCCTTTGGTAACCTCAAGGCGCCGGCATTACACCGTTAAAGCACCTGTCTACCGTTTAGAACGTCTTTGAATTTTGGTGAAAATGTAGGAAATCGCATGTCCCATTGATGGACATGAGCAGGTTTTGATTCATTACACCAGGAATGATATTTCTGACTTTGTCTCTAAAGTGGGTGCAAAAGTGACGTGGCGTTGCTTGACGGTGTAACAGTGCAAAGCAAACCTGTATGTAGGGTCACGTGACCTAAGGCTTGTTCAGTGAGAGCAACCGAAACCCATGCCGTTACCAATATATTTTTACAGCTTACATGTCCACTCGCATCACACACACACACACGCATATATATATATATATATATATATATATATATATATATATATATATATATATATATATATATACATTAGATCTTACAAGGACTGAAGTTTTCCATATTATATACGACAAGCGCACTGCATACAATGCGCGCTAACGATCTTGTCTGCAACTCATTACACCGCGACACGCTGTGAAAAAGGGCTGAAGTTTCAAACCACCATGCCGCGCACTCGATGGATGGATGGAAGGTAGGAGAGTCCCCTTTGAAACTGGGTGATGGCAGTTGCCACCGTGCTCAGCTTTTTATTAAAAGTTATTAAAATTCGTCATTTCCTTTAAATTCGTCTTTCTACACTTTTAACCTTATGTCACCTCTCTGCTTTTGAGCCACCAATCCTACAATCGCTTTTTGCTAATTTCCACCGCATATTTATTTACACGACTATTGTTATCTCTGAACCCTAGGGCCTCAGGAAGCGTGACTGTGGCCGCGTCGACATCGGGATTGATATCATCACATTTTCGCATGAGGTGTTTTATTGTTTCTACACATTTACAACACACACTACATGTGTCTTCGTCTTCGTTAAATTTATTTTCTTATAGCTCCGCGTTTTAAGACATCCTGACCTAGCTTCAAAGAGTAGAACACTGCCTCTTGATGTATCGTAAAGCTCTTCCTTCCTGATCTGCTGTTTCCAGTATCGATATGCTCATCCCAGCGGGGCAGTGGCAGTGACGTCACTCACAGCTACACGTGATCTCGAGAATTATGCGAGGCAACATCTCTTATTTGTTTGGTCTGTTGCTTCAGTAGACGATTTAATGTTTAGAGATGAGCAGGGCGCAAAATCGTTCGCTGCGAGAAACAAGACAAACGCCACAGCTCGCGCGCCAGGCCAACACCACCGCCAGACCCCCACCTGTAAAAGCGAAAGAGAGACGGGAAAAAAAAAAAAAGGAAAGAAGGCGGGGCTCGTGACGTATCGTCACGCGATCCTGCGGCTCGGGTATGGGAGAACGCGGGGAAGGAATTTCGCTTGCGCAAGCTAGACGGGGGCAAGTGGAGAGAGTTTTTCTTTTGGCGGTGAAGCTCGCCTCCTGAGATCATAGGTTGGCGGCACTTCGAATATTTCTATCTCTGCTATTAATGAACTAATTTGAAAAATGCTTGCGGTAGAACACTCCTTACAGGGCACGCGACAAGTTCCAGCGTATAACCGAAACTTGCTATGTAACCTGGTGATAGGCTCCTTTAAGCGGCCACCACATGCACGCGATATGTGCCGGCGTCCTCGCAATCACCCCCCTCCCCTCCCAGTGCCATGTAGGCATTCTTTACCACAATATGCCTGCTAGGCCGTCGCACAAGAGGTTGGAGGCAGCGCCCACAGGAAGACACGCTGTGCAGGAGAGCACGTTGTTGGGCGAGTCGGTCGTACATACTTAAATAAGGGAATTGCGCTAAAAAAAGACACGGACGAGTAAGGACATGGACGGGCGCAAACTCGCGACTGATTTTATTCAGAAAGCACATACATATATATACCTAAATTTTCATTCAATCATTGCCTAAGCGCACATGCCAAGAACGTTTTCTCTTTCTTATACAAATTGATACTAGCAGGCGCAGTCGTAACCAGGTAGCACGTGAACTCGCAGAGGCTTTCTACATTGATAAGTCAGGTGATAAATGCGTAAGCGATGCTAGTATCAATTTGTATAAGAAAGAGAAAACGTTCTTGGCATGTGCGCTTAGGCAATGATTGAATGAAAATTTAGGTATATATATGTATGTGCTTTCTGAATAAAATCAGTCGCGAGTTTGCGCCCGTCCATGTCCTTACTCGTCCGTGTCTTTTTTTAGCGCAATTCCCTTATTCAAGTAGACACGCTGTGCCTGTAAGCAAGAAAAGAAGTAAGATTTTAGTCGACTATGAGAATAGAAAGCTAATTACTTATGCTACCGATTACGTGCTGAGGGTGGCTGTTAGGTTCATAATTTCAGTGTTTAAGGAACAAAAAACTATTCCTGCAGAATCTCTATAGTCTTCTAGTTTCTCACATTTCACGACATTGCCATCGCATTCGGTAGTCTTGTGGTTGGGACGCAGATGAAGAAAACAATTGTTGAAGAGTTTCTTCTCGCCCTAAATGAAACAAGGCCCTTTCGACACATTGAATAATAGCCTTTCCATTGGCCTACACAATAGGCTGTACTTAAAGAACTGTACAGTCCGTTTAAAGCAAGAAAAGCGCGCAAGAAAGATGGATTGTTTGATGACAAGGCCCAAAAAGGTGAACTTTCTTCAGTGTTAGAGTGCAGTGTGCAAAAATCTTACGCATGAATACTTTTATTGTCAGTGGCCTCCCAGCGTCATTCAACACTTGAAAAATGACGCTCATTTGAGGAAGAATCTTTCCAGTTAGACATTTAGTTTCGCTGAAACACTTTGATAAGGAATGTGTTTAGGGCACTCGTCTATTGAAAACAACCAAAATGTGTTGTCTTTCATATTTCTGGAATTGCTGTTACTTTTCCATCTATCGTTATGCACAATTTCTGTACCCGCTGGACTAACCTGCACATATCAGACGCACATTGATCATTAACTGTTCTCGTTTATCTCCGATAGCTGGCACGAAGTGCTCTAAACGCTGTATGCCAACTAAATGCTAAAGTATGCGACGTTTTCTTCTGTTGAGAGACGTCTAACGACTAATCAAGTTATTCCGAGCGTCCTTTTTCTCTGGCATAGTTTGCGCTTTTCAAAGGCAAGGACAGAATATCTGGCACACAGATAAACAAACGGGAAAGTTTGTTTATCTGTCGAGAGGAGAGAGAAAAAATTGTGCAGATCCCACGCACTGTGGGAATTGATGTAAGTGAAGCTTTCCGCGCTGGATGCTTTGATTGACGATAATTAGCGGTGACGTTTGCGGTTAAGCTTAATTTCTTCAACGTTTAGTCTAACACGAGAATAGTGAGCTGATGTTAACCGTTACCTTACGGGCACCACAGTTTTTTTTTTCTGCGTAGTACACAGAACACACAGGGATAGGTGATTGCTTGAGGCGTTGTTGTGCGCCATGTCTCATAACCTCTGACAAGGTTGAGCATAGTCATTGCCTAACATGGCGCATCTCATTATGGCACACGTATTAAATTTTAATTGTATTATGGGGTGGTACGTGCCAAAACCACAATGGGATTGTGAGGAACGCCGCAGTGGTGGACCCCGAATTAATTCTGACACCGTGATGTTCTTTAAAGTGTTCTTTAGCGTGTGTTTTCTATTTCGCCCCTGTCGAAATGCGGCTGCCGGGATTGATATCAAATCCGCGACCTCTAGCAATACCGCAGCCGTAGAGCTAACTCGACGGGCACAGAAGTGTTGATTTGACGGTCGACCGCTTCCATAGGGTCGCCTGGACCCTGCGTTGCGCTCTGCTTCTGCATGCCCTGCGTAGTTTGCCCGCTTGACATATTTGCATGGTTTAGTTTTCAGAAATAGCATCAACTTACTGTACCGTACCTTGAACTTAAGCTTATCCTCGGCCCCCGCAACCGCTGTGGCATTGTAGTCGGATTTCCTTGCATTCCCGTGTCACCCCCCCCCCCTCTTATATGGGAACTGCTTCTTATTCTCTGTGTCCCCTCAAACCTCGCACGTTAGTAGAACGGGAAGCGCTGAAGTTTCTGGAATGCTTTTGAGGGGAGTCACGGATAATTAAAGCTGTCAAGGGGCTAATGCGGAGTTGTGGAAGCTTCGAAGGGCATTGTGCACATTCGTCTCGGTGGGGTGAAAACTAGCTTCTAGCGTCGTCCTTCCTCTCTGACTCACTCCTCTCATATGTGCACACGCGGTGACCCCCGACGCGGTGCGCCTGAAAGCAGCAACAGCAGCAGCAGTGGGAAAGTCCAAAGAGGCAAAGAAAGCTTCGCTTTAAAACAAATAGCATTCTTTTTTACTCTCCTTCATTAATTTCTGCCTTAATTCTTACAAAAGCCTCGGGACCGCGTCATGTTTACATTGACGATCCTCGTCTTCTCATTTTTTTACTTTTCTTTTTGCTACGTGTAGTGTACTGTAGTGCGTGCCGACTTATGGCATTAGGCGTTCTGCACTGGACGATTTGACGAAGTCACGTGCCATAATCGGTGACGCTGCAGGCATTGCGCACCAACGTTAAGATAAGTTGTTTGTTGCGCCTTAAGTGGGGGAATTTAGACGTCTGAACTTGAAGCCGACCGAGACGGGGCTCCCTCGAGAGGAACAGCGCGCGGGTCTAAGTCTAAAATTTCAGCTGTCTTTGTGCCGTGTAGCCGCTTATTAATTTGCAGACTCGATTGGCACCGCACTCGTGTGTTGTCTGCTGACTCTCGACCACACCCTTGCAGTTGATCGCGCCACGCCGGAGAGACTAGCAGCGAGGGACGGCGCCGATGCAGACGTCACGCTGCGCGACGGCGTCAACGAGCAGGCGTCGGGCAGCGAAGCCCACGACAACGTTGACATCGCCTGGCCGAGCGGCCACTATGACACCGTGCCCCCCTGCCCACCGCCGTCTCCGCAGCAGCTCTGCCGCGCGCACAGACTGCGTCTTATCCGTCGGAGAATACGTTTCCAACCCTTCGAGGAAGTAAAGAGCAAGAGAAGGCGGTAGTGTGTTAGGGGCGGCACGGTGCCGTGCATTGCCGTGAGACCGAAAGTGTGAAGGGTCCGGCACCCAGATGCCAGCCCATAGACGTCCGCACGCCATGTTTTATCCTAGACGCCAGCGCCCGTTTATCTCCTGGCGGAACGATTTCACCTCCCAAGGGTGTACGTTTCCGCTGCTTCCTTTCGAGGGAGCGCCCGCGTTGCCTTGTTTGCGACTGCGCCTCTTCGGATGGCTGGAAATGTTAACTGTCACGACAGCAATGTAAACACGAAAGCGTTGATTCCACCACTGAAATTCTGCCGATTCAGAAGAAACTGCTACGAAAAAAGCAGACGACAGACGGAGAACTGCGGTGCTCTGAACGAAATAAACAACAGGCAAACGAAGTGACCTCGTTTATTGATCACTCGGGAGTGTTTGCCGGTTTTTACTTGTAATCCACATGAATTTCACGATTAGTGCTTATAGAATCTTTATATTCAAATAAAAACTTTCATTTGTACGACCAGCGCCTCTCCTGTTTTCTTTCTCGTGTTTCGTTTGTGCGTGCGTTGCCCAAGAATGGAAATCAGTTCTGTTGCATGCGATAGCAGTGGCTGGAGTTCACGCGTGCAGAGAAATTGAATATGTGCACGATGCATTGAACATGACCGGATTTCATTCCTGCATCACCAGTATACCGTTAGATCGAGTTACTGGACGATATATACCCGCGTCTTAGTCGCGCCGGCATTGCTGAAGCAGAAATGATTACTCATACTTTCAACTTCTGTCGCTTGATCCCAGTTACAAAATGGCCAATATTTACATTGCTCCCTCTATTATAAATTGTAGGGGAAGTACTAGTCAAAGTTGTGTGCGCATGTCGTATTTGTGCTATGCGGCGATATATTTTCTTTATTTCCGCGCAATGTTGATGGAAGTCTGTTGTCGCCAACGGAGACAACATGGATTTGTAGCAAACATTTTGTGGGAGACTGGAAAAATGACTTTAGCAAACGCGCATCGTATGTGCCGACGATTCTTTCGGCGGCACATACGATGTCGTTTCCAATTGTCTACTCAGCGTCACTTACGTGGCTAAGCACACGCTGCCCTTTCACCGCATTGCAGCCATGAAGATAATCGTGAAACGTACCGATCTTTTTAAAGGCAAATAGGAGCGTGTACATCGTCCTTCGAATCAAACGTCCACGCACACACACGTAGGCACACACCGCGCGCGGTACGAAACATTCCCAAACGCGCGCAGTGCAAGAGGCAATCAAGGCGGTGCGAACGAGAGATGGGAGAGGCGTACGTGTGCACCCGCTAGTTTAATTTTGCCCCGCATGCGGCGCTCTCACGCCGCCGCGACAGCAAAGCGAACTCGGCTTCAACCTATCATTTTTCAAACAAGAAAAACTGGTTGAACAGTCATTACCAGGACTGATGTATGCGGATGATATTGTATTAATGACTGACGATACAGATCTGCAGGGATTGATGGACGTAAGTGGTACAGAAGGGGACAGATTTTGCTCGAAGTTTAGCAAAGAAAAATCAGAAGTCATGATTTTCAATGATAACATTTGGGGCGAGCATAAGATACAGGAGGCCACGCTTAAGATAGTCCATAAGTACAGGTATCTTGGTGTGTGGATAAATAATGGAATTGAGTGTCTGACAGAGTACGAAAAATATGTAACGACTAAAGGTAACAGAAGTGCACCGATTATGAAGAGTAAGGCACTGTGCAACTACAATAGATACGAGGGATATGGAAGGGGGTAATGGTTCCGGGCCTGACTTTTGCCAATGCATTTCTATGTATGAGAGCAGAGACCCGGGCATGGTTGGAAACTAGGCAACGTGGTGTGGGTAGGGTCGCTCTGGGAGCACATGGCAAGACACCAAATCTTGGGGTGCAGGAGGATCTGGGATGGCCTTCTTTCGAGGGCCGAGAGGCTAGCAGCAAGATAGCATTTGAGGAGCGATTGAGAAAAATGGGGGAAATGCGGTGGGCTAGGAATGTGTTCAGTCATTTGTACACGATGAATGTTGACACAAGATGGAGGAAGCCCAACTGGAAAATTTTCAAGCAAATACTTCAGCAGCAGTGCGGGGACAGGTAAAGAATAATCCGTCAAGAACAAGGTTAAGGAGACAGAGAGGGGTATGTAGAAAACAGAGGTGGCAAACCAAATCAGCATTAGAGACATACAGGACGTTTAAGCAAGAAAGAGCCAAAGAAAATATTTACAATAACTCTAAGGGAAGCTCGTTGTTGTTTGAGGCCAGGACAGGTGTACTGCGGACTAAAACGTACCGAGCCAGATACCAGGAGATAGACTTGAGCAGGGCGTGTGGAGATGAGGAGGGAACGGCTGAACACCTGATTCTTGTAAACAACTTCACCCTGCAGTTGAATGTAACGGGGAACTATTCAAAACTTTGGGTTTTAAAGATAGTGAAAGTAAAATATACTTTGAACAGGTAGAAATAACTAAACGGAGGCTATCTGATTGGTGGATAGTATCAACGCAAAAGTAAAGGAGTAAATACATAGGTATGCATGCATATAGTACCATTCAAGGCTAACTGGCGCGCGCCGCCCAGCCCGATTCAAAGGGTTGAGCGTCATTCATCCATCCATCGACAGCAGACTGTGCTGGACATGTTTACTTTTCCACTGCTCTCGCTGAACCCAAGGGCTTCAAGGAGGCCAGTGGTGCCTAAACCGACCGCTGGGTAGACGTCTTCACATTCTAATAAAACATGCTCCATCGTTTCCCTAGCTTTGCAGCAGCAAGCACATGCTTCTTCTTCCTTCTTATATCTCGCTTTATAGGTGTGTGTCGTAAGGCATCCTGATCTCGCTTAGAAAAGTAATGAGCTTCCCTTTGAGTTATCATTAATTGTTTCTTTCCTGATTTCATTTTTTCCTCTTAAGTAGTTACTCATGGCAGGTTTCTTTTCCATTGCCGCCACCTATGAGATTATTTCAGCGTCTCTGGCTTTCCGCTTGACGTTCTTTGTTGCTGTGTAGCCCACCCTACAGGCCGCATACTTGCTGGGAAGCTCCCTAGTTTTTTTCCTCCGATGTGAATCAATGTGTTTCCTGTACAGATACCTCAACACTCTCCCAGCCCATTTACTTTCTACCATATTCTTACTTTCTTCCATATTGTTCAGCATGGGCTTCCACAGCCCATGCTGAAGCGACACCACCTGGTGATCACTAAAGGATCGATGGCTGCGTCCGCCTCGTTTAGCTGTATTTGAAGGGCGCTAAGCCTCGCAGGCAATGCATTAAGAGGTCCTTCGTCTCCATCAACGTCTACAAAAGGAGCCTCAGCCACGGGCCCTCCTTGAACACACTACCCCCGTGGAGGTACGCCCCCGCCCCCAGTTGCTCCAGGATCCAGCGGGTCTTCTGGAGGCCCGCCGAATGTCAAGCGGCTTCTCCAGGACATCCTGGGCTCGCAACCGCTGTAGGAAGACCCTTCAGCTCCTAACTGCCACACGTATACCGCGTATCCCAGCTAACGTTAGCCGAGATGTTCAATGAAAAAAAAAAGATTTTAAAAAGCAAGGTGCAAGATACAATTATTAGACTTACGGTGCTCGGTGATCAGCGTTCTGAGAACCTATTTTGCACAGTGTTTTCCAAATGTTCTTTTTTTTTTTCGTTCAGCAGCTTGGCTAACGCTATCTTGGACACCCCATGTATGCTTGCATTGTTGCGCATTCCGCATTATTTTTCTTATTTCTTGTTTCTTCAATAATGTTTTTCTTGCCTTCGTCTGTCTTTTCTCTTCCCCACGTGTATGGCAGCAAGCCGGGTACATCCTTGGTTAACCTCCCTGCTTTTCCCTATTCAGTTCTCTCTCCGAGTTTCAGGGGCATTCGCGTTGCCGAAGACAATACGCGCGTGACACTGAGAAACGTGTAGTCACGTGGCCTTCTCTGCAAGCAGGGTGAAGGCGATCGTCTGGAAGGGGCGCGCGGGCTTTCGTTCGATTTTTTTTTGTTTACGCTTTTGGAAGGGACTTTCCAGGCACTGACAGGCACTTTGCAGACACTGACATTTGCTTGTCAATTTCCGACAGCGCACGTTTACAGTACACATATACGGCAGATTGCGTTCCCACACCAGCCTTCTTCAGGCTGATTTCGTTGTTATCTTCATTTGTCGTGTTTATTCTTTCCAGATTGATTTTAACTTGTTTCATAATCTGCGACTTCAGTGGGTGAGGCAGTTTTGAGGACGAAATTCTGGGCTAGTCTGTCTGATATGTTGACTAGAATACTAAAAAGTCCACTAGTTGAATAGAAAGGACACATGGAACAGATGAGGCATGTATTCATAACGGGATTGTCGTTCAAGGTAGTTGGCTGTCATCGCTTGTCCTTGAAGTTCTCTTTGTCGGTCGGGCGCTGCATGGTCGTAATGTAGAACCGATTCGTGTTAAGCTATGTACATGTACATGCATATGTACAAGCTATGTACCAAATACCTTAGCGCGCTAAATTGGCTACTGTTCTTTAGCATACCTTAATGGAACCCCGATCCTTAAGCTACAACAATTTGACATCTAAACATACAAAAAAAAAGTAGAACGAGTGGCGGAAATACTACAGTGGAGCGCAGTGCTCAAACCTACTTGACCCAATCTGGGCCCTGTGGGACTCAAGGGGTACGAAACTGAACAAAGCAGTTGTGGATTTGCAGACAAAGCAATGCTTCACAAGAGGCATGTGGTCCGAGACTTGCTATCACAATGAGGATTTCTACACCGTTTATGCAATTTAATCTTCACATGGTGTGGGAAGCGTCCTGCCCTGTCATATCTGATGCCTTCAATGGGCAGTGAGATTCATGAATATCGTTATCAATGGTGACTCATTAAAACCTTGTAGTTACGAAAAGAACCCCATTTTGAGCACGCAAGTTTGTAACATTGACCAGCCAATGCCGTCCAGCGTAATTTCTTTCTCCACTTGGGGTGCTCACTTGGTGCTGGCCTCGGATCATTTGTTACGACTTCAATGTCGTCACCACTGCCTTCGTTCTGTATCTCTGCATCATCCAGCGCTCGTCGTCGTCCAAAAAAGTTTTAGATTTCCGTCGGATCCGAAAGAGTGGCATTGCTTTCTTTCAAAAGCGTCTGAATCTCTTCGCCAGCGAAATATTTCACTGTAAGATCATCATCATCATCATCATCATCATCATCATCATCAGCCTAGTTACGCCCACTGCAGGGCAAAGGCCTCTCCCATACTTCTCCAACTACCCCGGTCATGTACTAAATGTGGCCATGTTGTCCCTGCAAACGTCTTAATTTCATCCGCCCACCTAACTTTCTGCCGCCCCCTGCTACGCTTCCCTTCCCTTGGAATCCAGTCCGTAACCCTTAATGACCCTCGGTTATCTTCCCTCCTCATTACATGTCCTGCCCATGCCCATTTCTTTTTCTTGATTTCTATGAAGTAGTAAATATAACACCCACAGGCCCACAGGCATATTCTTATGAGGGGCCTTTCTACATTTCTTGTATCGGCGCTTTTCCTTTTTAGACATAATAGGAGCTATGTGCCCCGTCAACGTTTATTCACTGTTAATTCTGTTCGCGCACAGATGCACGACGTTTGCTCTCTTAACGAGATCCCTATCTTTAATTCTGCTTATTAATGTACGTATTATTGTTCCCTGCTTCTTGATAAATCGGACAGACTAGGAGACAACGGTTCGCTCCATAGTATATATATATATATATATATATATATATATATATATATATATATATATATATATATATATATATATATATATGGTATGGCTTCAGCTGCGTCAATAAATCGCTATACATTTGCGACTTGCTGCGTCACAACCGTATAGGAATGTCTCGAATCGCCCCCGAGATGCTCCAGAACGCCGAGCGCGACCACGAAGCGTACGTGCTCGGGCCAGTTTCAGAGGGAAGCAGCAACTATGTAAATAGCTAAGAATATCGGGAGTCTCAAGGAGTCGCTGTATATCGTCGAGTATCGAATTATTTAAGCCTGCGTTTCGCTGCATTACGCACGGTAATACGTGACCGTATTAACACGCCCGTGAACCCGTGTTCGTGTTTTTTCCGGGACATAGAATGGGACACTTTCTCATCATATGACTGCATATCGTCGCATAACAATTAATGCCCACAAATATATTAAAATATATGACATGGTGACATGTGATGATGCGGTGCGCCGGAAAAACAGCGTGATTTTGCACCTGTTCGCCCTGGCCAAACGGAGTGCTTGCGCACCCCCCCCCCCCCCCCCTCTATGTTTTTTATAATCATGAAGTTCCAATGGGATGCGTGCGTCCCGCGCGGGGAACCCTACATAGCCGCGCACAAATCGTATTTGAGTTTAAGGATAGTAGGTTTAAAGTCACCTAAATTGTCCCTGTTGGAAGAATGTCGCCGCTGTTGTCGAATACTATTTTTTTTTCTCACCTGCATTCTCTAGACACTATAGCACCAAGGTGGTCATGAGGGGTTGAACTCGCGCGAGTCCCTTTGATACAGAGTTGCACTGTAATCCGCGATTACCGCATTTGCAACTGCATAGTACAGGCCTCGCCACAAAGTGTTTAGCCACGCGATGGCCGCGACGTGATCGATTAGTTTATTTGCTTCGTAAGAGTAAAGTGTGACAGGAGGCAGACGGAAAAGTCGTTCAAATGAAGGCTTGGCGTGTCCTTCGCCCCCTTTGTCAAGAAGGACAGCACAAATTCGCCGCAATGTTTTTTTAAGGTACCACATTCATTTTTAACGTACCACTTAAATAACTTACTACTGGCCTAACAACAATATGACACGTTTTTGTCGTTAGCCATAAAGTTATTCAACGTGGAAATGCGAACGCGAAGTATAGCGAAGTGTATTAATGCGTTTGTGCGTATCGAGAGTGATAACGCGCGAAAGAACCCGCACTGGAAACCTAGTTCGGTTGATATCGTACCACGATTGTCTACGATGGCCGCGTTTAGTAATGTGCGCATCTGCGATGCCGTTATGGAAATTCGGTACAGCGGCCAGCCATTCAGCGTGTCAATTCCGCGAAGCGCTCCGCGTCAGCCCCAGTCATTACTAATGGCCAAAACTACTTCGGTTTAAAAAAAAATTTACACGAATCTTGGTTCAAATTATTGCAATATTCATCATAATCATCAGCCTATTTAATGTCCCCTGCAGGACGAAGGCCTCTCCCTGCGGTCTCCACTTACCCCTGTCCTGCGCCAACCTATTCCAGCTAGCGCCTGCGAATGTCTTAATTTCATTACCCCGTGCACCTAGTCCTCCGCACACATTCTGAAACCTTAATGCTCCACCGGTTATCTAACCTGCGCATTGCATGGCCTGCCTAGCGCCATTTTTTCTCTTAATGTCAATTATAATATCGGCTATACCCGTTTGCTTTCTGATCCAAATCGCTCTCTTTCTGTCTCTCAAGGTTATGCCTAGCATTCTTCGTTCCATCGCTCTTTCTGCGGTCCTTAACTTGTTCTCAAGCTCCTTTGTCAGTCTCCAAGTCTCTGTCCCATATGTCAGCACCGGTAAAATGCACTGACTGTATAATTTCATTGTCAATGATAACAGTAAGCTCCCAGTCAGGAGCTCATGATGTCTGTCGCATGCGATCCAACCCATTTTTATTCTTCTGTAAATTTCCTTCTCATGGTGAGGGTTCCCTGTGATTAGTTAACCTAGGTAAACGTACTCCTTCACAGACTCTAGAGGCTGACCAGCGATCCTGAACTGTTGTTCCTTTGCCCGGTTATTGAACATTTTCTTTGTCTTTTGCATATTAATCTTCAACCCCACTCTTACACTCTCTGTTAAGGTCCTCAATCATTTGTTGTAACTCGTCCGCAGTGTTGCTGAATAGAACGATGTCATCGGCAAACAGGAGGCTGCTGAGGTATTCGCCATCGATGCTTACTCCTAAGCCTTCCCAGTCTAATAGCTTGAATATTTCTTCCAGGCACGCAGTGAATAGCATTGAAGAGATTGTGTCTACTTGTCTGATCCCTTTATTAATAGGTATCTTCCTACTTTTCTTGTCGAGAATTAAGGTAGCTGTGGAATCTCTGTAGATATTTCCCAGGATATTTACGTAAGCGGTCTGTACTCCTTGATTATGTAATGTCTCTATGACTGCTGGTATCTCTACTGAATCAAATGCCTTTTCGTAATCACTTCTAGTACAGTTAATTTCTTGTACATCGGACTCTGGCTTCTATCCAAACTACTTACCGAATGACCCACCCGCCTTGACTTCGACGATAGCGCTTTGCATCTTCAGAGCCAGGGTTCGTTCCGGGTACGTGAAAGAACGTTTCTGTCCACCGGACTTACAAAGGATTTGGGGTTTCCTAAAGCCTTCGAAAGGACCCGCCGGAAGAATTAGCCGCATTCTGTGCTCGGAATGGTGGCGGCAAGAGAACAGCGCCAGTGTCGTGTTCTTTTCCTTCGTCCTTGTCTGCTTTGCGCTGTTACTTTCCGAAACATGAATTACCACTAACTCGCCCAAGTTTCTCTTCTAGTAAGATACACTCTCGTTTTTTTTTTTTTTTAATTTTGACTTCTATAATCACGCTTTATACACGTCCACTTGGCAATTCCGCGGCTGCCTGTTTTCATCGAGCATACGTGGAAAGTGTTGCCTCTATGATGACAAGTTCCAGCGTTGAAACGCTGGCTCGAGAGGCATCTCTTCTCCAACCAGTGATCTTTTCATGCGAATTGAATAATGAAGCAGCCACCTGCAACGCGCGCCAGGTGCAGCTTAACGAAGCGATTAGCGGAGGAGACGGGCGTGACCACCCGTGAAAGCTCGCCTTGCTCCGGTAAATGACAAGGGTTGGCGTCGGCGGAGAAACTTCTTCGTGGTTTGGGTGAGGGAAAATACGCTTATTCTGCAGCCCATACGGGAGCACGGCGTAGCGTATTCGGGTGGGGGCGGGGGATAAAAGATGAGGGGATAGAGGGGGAAAGGGAGAGTAGGAGTCAGGCAGCATGCGTCAGCGTCATCCTGGGGCGATGGCTGGCGAGCAAGGCAGAGGCCCATGGGAGGCCGATGACTAGTGGCGATCTAGGAGCCGTTTGTATACACATATTCAAGCAGGCTTGCCAGTGCTGGAAGGTTGTAGCGGGCCGACAGGAGCAGGTGTGTGTCTGAGGTAGCCGGGAGTCCGTACCGTCGGTAGGTGGCAGAGACTTGAGCGCGCTCCTGGGCTAATGCAGGACAGATTGTGTCAGATACACGATTTATTTGAAATCGAATGCGACTAGACACGAGAATTAGTTGTGAAAGCAACGACAAACAAGAACAATCTCAAGTTTTACAGGTTTCATGTTGTGCCTTATATGATTGAGTATTAGCTTGTAGCAGAAAAAGAACACTAGACAGTCACTAAAGTTAGTGGTGCCCATCTGTATTTTGTTTCGACGATCAAATGGTCTCTGGAATTGCAAGATATTTGCCTTCGACAGCTGTCCGAGCACAGTTGTGATTGGGCATCTACCCCGCAAAACCATTGACTCATGGTGGATGCGACAATGGCAAACGAGCCAACACCCTCGTCACAACCAGCTCCTGGCAATTCCTGGCAACCACTTAAACATCGCCAAATGAGTTTGGGCAATTTGCAAAGGGACATTCCTTCAAACGACCTCGTAGTGCCTTTCCCTCCCGTACCTGTATGTCTGTCTTTTCCTTCCCACATTGGGGCAACTAAGAAGATGCGAACCTGCTGCAGATGCCCTTCTGCAACACCAGAGAGCCCAAACTGCCAAGTCAGTGTCGGACACGGAGTCCTTGTGCATCTCCCTCTCCCTGTTTACGCACAGCGACACGCGTTTTCTTCGGACTAACTTCTCCTTGGAGAGAAAGGGCTGCAAGCCTCCAGATTGGCTGAGGATGGTGTCACTCATCTCCCGACACTGGATTGAGGGAGTGTGATGTGACTAGGATGACGAGAATAGAGGAGACGGACGCTCTGTCATTGAGAAACGGCAGCTGCAACTTGAACGTCTTATCTGCATCGTTCCTCATTCTTGTACAAAATTTAAATACAAACATGTTTGTTAAAACGTCCTGGATGTCGGGACCAGCACCACGTTCCCTACTCCAGCATGTAACATGAAGTTTGCACATCATCAGACCCCCGGTAACAACACAACTGCAAACCCAGGATTTTTGTCCCGAGACTGATTGAAGTTTTGTACAAACTCTATCAGCAACAGGCCCATGGAGATGGTGGCAAATCCTTTCTGAACAACAAAATGAGCTACACATTCCAGGTCACGGGTGCATCCGAGCATTCAAGTTTCTTGATGATGTTGGCCAAAAGTGTGAAGTGAAAGCACAAGTGCTTGCCAACAAGTGTAGTGTTGCACAGAGAAGTTTGAGCCCTTCTCACAGTTACGCTCTCATCTGCTGCAAAGCTGTTAATTACCCCCATTAGAACGGCAAGTGTTTGTGGTTATACTAATAGGCTGCCTTCAGCGAAGTTCCCCAGCGAGTGATAACACTGTAGTAGTACTAGTATTAGCAGAAAAACTTTATTATATACAGAAACTGGATGGGCTCTTACTCCAGTTCCCCAGAGGAAGTATGGGGGGGGGGGCGAAAAACAGAGCTTGTGCGACAGGTTGGTGCCCCTATTCCAACGCCCCAGTGGCACGGGCCACCTGCTTAGCTCATTGAATCAGTCGTAGCCGTAGTAACATTGAATCAGTCGTAGGGCCGGGCTAGAAAGCAGTGCTTCCCATTCGTTCCATATGCTGTTTATTTCGTGCTCTCCGTGTTCAGCACACTCCCATGTCATGTGAAAGAGTGTCGGTGTTGCCCTGTACCATGGGCACATGTCTTTATATGCTGTGGGGTGAGGTAAAAGAAGACGAACAAAACATAGAAAAAGGTATATTCAGGCTCTGAAAATGTAATTCAGTAAAATCTGGATGTAATTGGAAATCTCTTTATTCAAACTGACGGATAACTTGAACTGCTCTGTTGATCCCGGCAAAGGCCTACGTATATGACTAGAGAAAAACTGCTGTGAATTCAAACTAAAAAAAATGGGCCAGCAGTTAATATGAAAAAAATTTGTCGCTCCCATGTATCGTTTTTCAGACAAATTCGAGCGGAAGGTGAAGGTTTGATGTGTCACTAGCGACCGTAATGTTGCGCGAGACAAAAATGAGGAGAAAAGACGGGTGGGACGTTGAGAGCGAACCAGAGCAAGCAGAGCGACACGCACCTTCCTTATACGTCCAGCTTAAAAGGAG
Organism: Dermacentor variabilis; assembly: GCF_050947875.1. NCBI lineage: Eukaryota > Metazoa > Arthropoda > Arachnida > Ixodida > Ixodidae > Dermacentor > Dermacentor variabilis. The sequence goes on from NC_134573.1 coordinate 84,286,640, forward strand.
TAGGAAGGAGCCTCCTAGTGCATGCTTGATCACGATACCATGTGCCCCCCTGCCTCCCTTTTCATCATCATCATCAACATCCTATTTTATGCCTAATGCAGGAATAAGGTCTCTCCCAGCTGTCTCCAATTATCCCTGTCTTGCGCTAGCAGATTCCAACTGGCACCTGCAAATTTTATTTTATCGCCCCACCTAATTTTCTGCCATTTTCGACTCCACTTGCATTCTCTTGGCGCCCATTCTGTAACTTTAATGGTCTATCAGTTACCTGCTTTGCACAGCTCCATTTTTTTTTCTTAATTTCGACTAGAATATCGGCTATTCTCATTTGCTTTCTGATCCACATCGCTCTCTTTCTGTCTCCTCCCTCTTAGCGTGCTTCACCTGTGGCCGACTCCCATAGAGTGTGTTACCCTCTTCGAGTGGGTGCTTGATCGCACCTCCAACACTGGGCACGGGGAAGGACGGCACGCATCAAACCACCATCCTTTTTGGCTCACCCTCACACCCACAGTAAACGAGGTGCGATGTTATTGCACTTGGACTTTATATGGAACCTCGACTTCTCCAGCACACGTCGCCGCATGCTGATGGTAGAAAGACAAAGTCTTTTTCAAATTTAGCCCAGTGATGGTTTTGGTTTTGCTCACTCTACCGTGCAATTGATCGGGCGCCATATTTAACGGAGCTCTTTTTAGTTCAAATTCAGCTTTATTTCTATAAATTTCTGCTCCCCTTGGAGTTTGAATTAACAAGATTCTACTATATGGGAACCAAGAGCAAAATAGGCATTTATAGGCACAATGAAAGTGCCAATAAAATGTTTCCACACCCATAATTTGCATTTATTATGTTAAAAGGGCACAATAAAGACATAAAAAAAGTAAGCACTTTGCCTACAGTTTTGGCCTCTAGTCATGATACATCTGTGTCCTGGGTGCTGAAACTGGTTCAAGCATTATATAAAGTTATTTGGGGTGTTCTGATGCTTAACAGTACATTTTTCTTAATGTTTAGAACACTTGTGGCTTCAATTTATGGAAAACAAAAGTAAGTACAAATCAAATATGTCATGTTGGTGCTCCCTTGATAAAGTGCAGTTGTAACTGTGTACCGGCGGATTAATGCTTGTTAGCAAGGCTGCATCTTTCAGAACTCTGTTGTATTACTGGCATTTTCATACATCTCTAGTTTGCCACTCAGGGAAGCAGTGGACCAGTTCCAAAAAGCCTTGTGCAGGGCCGCAAGCCGAGTTGCGTATTGCACTTTACAATTATTGTAGACTATGGTGTAGACAGCCTTAACCGCTGCGAACAATCAGCCAAGCCTTTGGGTCCTTGATGTAACTTACTCGTGCACTCTCGTGCCACGTCGAACGTGACAAGGCGCGATTTCGCTCTCTTCGATCGGTGTATCACGGCTCGGCACAACCTATTTCTTTCTGTCAGCAGATAAGGACAATGATACCTAGCAATACTTTCTAGCCTATTGCTTTCACAAAAATAAACTTTAGTTGCAAAATAAAGTAATTGAAAAGAAGGCTTTTGAGAGACGAAAAACTGCAGGTATTGTCTAGTTGTCCTTGCATCCCCACACAAAACCTTTCGCAAAGACAAATATCGCCAGGAAAGAGCATCATTAGCAAGCCAGCCAGTGAGTTCCACTGCGAAGACCTCTAATAGTGCCTATACAGTTGTCGACTGATTTTACAGTCATTAGGCTTAGAGTGGCTTAAGATAATCTCTGATACAGCACTGCCTTATACTACACTTGGAGGTTATCAGATTTGCTTGCATTTCGGCTAGAGTGACGTTTCCGTATACACTAGACAAGCGCGTCACCGCATTGGCGATCTCTGCCACCGACGGTTGCGGGCGGTCATCATCATCATCTGAGCAGTTTTCTGGCTGCGGGACAGCTTGACACACGATTTCATCATCCGTGAGCTCTGCGCACAGTGCAATGTTGCCATCAACACAAGTGAAGTTCTCAAATGTCATTGTGGTAGGAATGTCCGCGCCACCACTTCGCAGGTTACACATTAGGTCCTCCCCTCCATCCGCTGAATTGGTACCGTCAGTCGTGCTCTCCGTGTCGTGTGCTATGAGCACCGAAACGCAAAAACCTGCATGCTCAAAGCACCGTGTGATCCCCACCCGCTTTACTGCCTTCCACGCATCGGCCAACGCATGTATGACTGCCAGGATGTCCACAGTGTACTTCTTCCCACTGTCAAGACACAGGACAGTAGGGCTGGGCGAATGGGTGCGGCAGCGTGCCTTGAGATTTCGGATCATGCCTCCATCCATCGGCTGCAGCATGCTTGTCGCATCTGGAGGCAAAAATTCCAGCCAAATGGCCTCAAGGTTTGGCGTATCACCATGCGCGTCCCAGCTGTCTACGAAAAAAAATAACTTTCCTCTTCTCACGCACAAACTTTTGGTGGAGTTGGCGTAAGTGTTCTTGAAACAAAGAGTGCATGATATTATGCCTTGGAGTAGCTGTTATATTTCACTGGGAGGGTTCTTACCACTCTGCAGCACTTCATGTTTTTTGCTTTTGCCAATTACGAGAAGTGGCAGTTTTTCTGTGCCGAGTGCGTTGGCACCGACCATCACTGTAATCACTTCTTTGCTGTGTTTACTCCCTTGTGCAAGATTAAGCAGGAAATGTGAAGGTACGATCAGGCAGCATCTTGAAAAATATCCCTGTCTCATCACAATTAAATTTGTCCAAAGGAGCACATTCTTCTAGCAAGGACTTCAATTTGGTTGCACAGTAGTCGGACACAATGGCCTGGTCTACCGCTCCGTTTTCGTCGCACAATATCTTGAACAAATTCCCATGCCTCTCCTTAAAGCCACAAAGGCATCCATTGGTAAACTTTAACTCCTGGATGTTCATCTTGAGGGCAAATGTCTCAGCTTTATGGTTAAGCAAATCTCCTGACACGGGTAAGTTCTTTGCCAAGGCTCCCTTCACCCATAGCTTTAGAGCCTCTTCAAGGGCTGGGTGTACCCCCTTGCTATTGCTCTTCTGGCTCGTGTTTTGAATTTTTGAACATGGTCAAAATCTTCAGGCAGTTCTTGACATAGTCAAGACAGTGCTTGCTTGGACAGATTATATTCTTTCACACAACATCAACGAAGGAACATTCACTCTCTAGGATTAGCATAATAATAGCCACATTTTTCCAACGTCAGCATCACATACTTTTCACTTTTCCTCGCACCACAGTCTCGCAATGACAGGAGGTGGCAACATGGCACCGAGTACACAAAATTCAAAGCCGCTAATATACACACAAAGATCAGCACAAAGCCGCTAATATACACACAAAGATCAGCACAACGTCTCAAACACACACTTCATAGCTGACACACCACGCGGAAATGGTGACTGGAACAGCCGGAGCAACAAGAAACAAAAAGCGCATCTCGCACCAAGTGATGATGGTGATAGTGCTGATTGAAAAAAGAAAGAAAAAGTGCCGTCCCCCAAAGCGTTTTGTCAGCGAAGGAAGAGCGGGCATGGCCTCCGAGACTGGAGGATGGCGCACACTCTATTGATAGCGTGCACCTTCCAATCTTGTGAGGCTATAGTGTGGGCCACTGGAAGCCAAGCCAGCAGAAAATCCAACACTGTGGCCTCCAAAATCGAGTAGCATGGCTCGGAACAAGCGATCTAGTCCAGAAAATTGAACTTTGGGGCCTAAATTCGTCTGAAAAGCCGGTTACGAAAATGCTTTAACTCTATGGGAACCCTGATGGTGCAATTATGAAGTACAGAATATCTATCAAGAATTACTGGACTCCGAAAAATTCGTCGGTGACTCTAGTGTCTTATAAGCTAATAAAAGGGCCTAATAGGGTACATGACTGCTCAGCAGACCCTCGAGAGATGAAAGCAACAATAATAATTGCCCACTGTCAATTTCGGAGACACTGGAACCCATCAAAAATATTTCCCCATGCAGTGGCCCTTCCAGAAGCTGGAATTACGGATTGGCAGCATGCATTAAAGGGGTCACAACACCGTCCTCCAACTATATTCAATTTATCATTGTAACTGAGAGTGGAAGGGCCAATACGGTTACAAGCACACACAAAACTGGGCTCTAGGAGCACATTATAACTGGGAATTTAAATTAAAAATTGCTGCATTGAAGCTAATTTTACTGATGGCGACCGCCATTTTGGTGCGCATTGTGTGGCATCGGGAAGTGTAGGGTCGCCCGAACTACTGGAAACAGTTCGAAATCATATCGGACGTCTTGTTGTGCATGCTCTCACCCCCAACGATGCAGTAAAGAGCGTCACTGCTCAATTGTGTCTGCAATTTTTTTTATTTAGGCGATAAAAGCAGCAAGAACTAGAGAATGCCTGCAGAAACAAAGCAACACGTAGAGACCACGACATATTTAGCGTTCTTGAAATTGTTTCCAGTGCTTCTAGTGCACGAATGCATGGCCTTCAAAACTGGCTTCTACTAACGTGAGCGTGCTGTAGCTCAGGACGCAATTCACTTCTTCACCAGTTAGTGATGACAGACTCGTGTACGATTCAACTGCGATATGAAAAAATTCCACTACAAACGTTCTACAGCACCGAATGGGCTCAAACTTTGCCAGCTAGCTATGGGACACATATGGTCAAGCATGCATTACATAATTAAGGCTAAAAAATTTGGTATTGTGGCCCCTTGCATCCAGCAGAAGTCACTCCAAGTACATGAAATACTTCAGCCTACAATATCTCGCCAGGTTTCTTAAAGCTTTCCCTTGTACATGATAGTCTCACCTTGAGGATTCACTGCACAGAAGATTGTTGTACTGACACATTCAATGCAAGTTGAATGTGGATATAATTCTTTATGAACTCTTCCACTTTGCTTCCTGTATGCACACTTCTACAAATTCATCAAGACAAAACTGCCCAGATAACAGCACTACTAAGCTATTGCTCAGGATGCTTGAACTATATGCATAAACTTCTCAAGCATTGATGGAATGTACACATGTCTTAATTAAACAAGTAGCTGAGAACAACATGTAATTGCCAGAAAATTAAGAAGGAAATTGCAACGTAGGCCTTGAAATACAACCTGCAAAAGCTTTTTATTTGCATAAAAATGATGATTCCCACCAACTGGTGTCCACAAACATCTAAGCACCTATAAATATGGCAACAAAAATCAGCTTACTGGCCCTTATACCATACTTTATTTATTTGTCATACTTTCTCAATTTATACACTTCTCTTCTCTGCCCTGTATTTTCTTGTGCTAATCGTTACTGAGTAACGAAACCACACAGCACGTCCAACAGGCACGGTTGAGAAAACGTTGCCTGTAAGCATCATAAACCTTCATAAACAAAAACAATTTCGAGTTGTCTCTTGAGCTAAGCACACGCCGTAGTTGGTTGGGGGAAGCCACTTCCGCATGTTAATTTTATTTCATCTCAGCACTAGGAAGTCATCAACATCAAAGATGGTCGTGCTGGGCAAGACATATTCCTGTGCACTTAGTTGCTGCTGTCAGAATTTTCTATGTACAGAAAAAAAAAAAGAAGACGAAAGCTCTTAATGCACTACACAGGAAAGGCAACTCCAGCATGGTTCCCAGGTTCCATGTTTCCAGAAGTGCTCTGTCTGGGCGCAGCATAACAGAGGCGGCACTGCTGCCCTCTAGATGATGAAGCTTGTGTTGCTCTCGACGCAAAAGAACGAGAAAAAAAAAAATATGTGTAAAGAAAATAAAAAGAGAAGCGGTGCACCCGATAAATGGGACTGTCTTTGCAGCAGGAACTTCGGGTGGTGTGTGTGCAAACGCTGTAGAGCACAGAGATGCCGATCACAGCTGCCTCAGTTTGGCAAGGCGTTGCGTTAGCTCGTCCTGCGAGACAAGACAAAGTGAATGAGTGCCTCAGGCAATAGTACTATAAGCAAAAAGGTGCTAAGAAATGAATAAAAGAAAGGTTAGTGGACTACTGTGCCTCTTGAACAGGAGTGTCATGAGTGAAAAAAATTAAACTACAGCCGCTGACCAATTTTCTGCACTTCACAGGGACGAAAAAATACTCTTCGCAGGGACGAAAAAATACTCAGAAAAATCGAACAGCCGGAAAATTCATTCGGCCTCCCTCCTCCCCCTCCAAAAAAAAGTATTAGGTTGAAAGCAGCTTAGAAGAATCTCTGATGATGCCTTGCGTCATACTATGCTCGCAGGTGATCAGTTTTGCATGGATTTGCACAAACTGACGTCTCTGTGTACAGTCAACAAGAGTTTCACCGTGTTGGCAACCTCCGCCAATGCAGATCGAAGAAACAAGCCACGTTTCTTTGCACCATTTGGCTCTCGCAAAGGCACAGCAGGTGGCGCCAAACACACAAATGCGGAGCCGCACAAATAAACACAAAGATGCGACAACATTTGCAAGACACACTTGCCCTGTGGACATACCACATACAGAATGGCGAATGAAACTCTCGCAATAATTTAAAAAAAAAAAAAAAAGTGGCGTCCCCTGGAGCGTTTTGTCAGCCAAAGAGCAGGCATGGCCTCTGAGAAGGGAGGATGGTGCGTGCCGCCCAATATTGGAGGCTGCAGAGCGGGCCACAAGAAGTCTAGCCTGGCCAAGCCAGCAGAAAATCCAACCTGGCGTCATTCAAGATCGGGCGGCATGGCTCAGAGTGAGCGATTTAGTCCGGAAAATAAAACTTTAGGGCCTAAACTCGTTCAAAAAATTGGCTGCAAAAATGCATTAGCTCTATGGGAACCATGACTGTGCATTCATGAAGTCTGGAATATCAGGCAACTGCATACACTGAGGATTGTTAGCAAAAACAAGTGCTAGTGTTTTTCCTTTTTTAAAATTTGAGAGGAACTGTCTTAACACATCCCTACGAATTGTGCTCTTTATGAATTAAAGAGACTGCTTTGAGATTCACGCTGAACAGACTTAATGATTTGTCTTTTTGATTTAGGAAAAGTGCATGGACCATGGAATGATCAACAAGTGCAAACTAGATTTCTGAAAGCTTCTGTATGTTTTTTATTGGACAGCAACATTGTTTTTGGCTATTGATACCTACCGCATTGACCCAGGTAAGGCCCACACCTTCTTTCCTGGATCTTATATAGGGTGCGGGCCTTACACAAGGCAGATTTATGGTTACTCAGTGAAGCCTCGAACTATGCTCAGACTGCTATGCGGAATAACACAAGCACTAGTGGCTACCTATGAATACTTGCATTCAGTCGTCCTCGTCATTTCCGCTGCCCTTGTCATTCAATAAGTTTGCCTCATTGGAGATCTCCCAGATATAGCAGTCCTCCATGCTCTCCATTAATGTTTGAGATTCCCGTTACCTCGAAGCTCTCAAACGAAAGTGTATTGTCTACTTGCACCCAACACAGCTAGCGACTGCAGTGGCACCTCAACACAGCCGATACCATTGAAGCACACTAAATCTACACTGCGTGATCATGATCCAGCGGGATACAGTAATTAGTGGCATCTAGTAGCGGCTTGCAGCAATTAACCAACACATGGCATGCGTGACGCTTAGTGAAACTTCTTTGCCAGATTTTCACGTTCTAAACTGGGAGTGGGGGCCTTATGCAAGGGGAGGTCTTACATGAGTAAATAAGGTCTCATTTTTTTCTGTTTTCTATGTTTACATTCAATTGCACATTTAATCGCTTGTCATCATCATCATCATCATCATCAGCCTGTTTTATGTCCACTGCAGGACAAAGGCCTCTCCCTGCGATCTCCAATTACCCCTGTCCTGCGCCCAACCGACTCCAACGAGCAACTGCGAATTTCCTAATTTCATCACTCCACCTAGTCTTCTGTCGTCCTCGATTGCGTTTCCCTTCTCTTGGTACCCATTCTGTAACCCTAATGGTCCGAGGGTTATCTAACCGGCGCATTACGTGACCTGCCCAGCTCTTTTTTTTCTCTTGATGCCAAGTAGAATATTGTCTACAAGCTCGTTTACGCTCTGATCCAAACCGCTCTCTCTCTGTCTCTTAAGGTTATGCCTAGCAATCTTCATTTCATCACTCTTTGCGCAGTCCTTAACTTGTTCTCAAGCTTCTTTGTCAATTTCCAAGTCTCTGCCCCATATGTCAGCACTGGTAAAATGCACTGATTGTACACCTTCCTTTTCAATGATAATGGTAAGCTTCCAGTCAGGAGCTGGCAATGTCTGTCATATGCAATCCAACCCATCTTTATTCTTCTGCGAATTTCCTTGTCATGATCAGGGTTCCCTGTGATTAATTGACCTAGGTAAATGTACTCCTTCACAGACTCTAAGAGGCCGACTGGTGATCCTGAACTCTTGTTCCTTTGCCCGGCTATTTATCATTATCTTTGTCCTTCTGCATATTAATCTTCAACCCCACTCTTACACTTTCTCTGTTAAGGTCTTCAATCACTTGTTGCAACTCGTCTGCATTGTTGCTGAATAGAACAATGTCATTGGCAAACAGAAGGTTGTTGAGATATTCACCATCAATCTTTACTCCTAAGCCTTCCCAGTGATTGCTTGCACATTTATTCATATGTATTTTCTGAGCAATGCATAACTTGTATTTGCTCACGATTTCTGTATTCATTGTGCATGTGTCCCTAAATTTACGATTCATTCTTACTTTGTACATTCCATCATTTTCAACTGCTTGTTTTCTTTGCCTGAACGCACATGAACATATCGTGATCGTACGAAATGTTGGCGCCTGACATGCCGTCCGAGCACGCTCGTGAGCTCTACCATGTTCTGTTTTCCTACCACAATATTTTTTACTTTAACGATCGTCCTTTGGTCCAAACTACAGCTGTTAAACATCACATTAATACCGGCGATGCCCCTCCTATTCATTGCCACCCGTATCGAGTGTCACCGGCTGAGCATCAAGTTATTCACACAGAAGTTCGCAAAATGCTTGCCAAGAACATTATTGAACTGTCATGTAGTCCAAGGGCCCCCCATCACCTGCTGTACTGGTAAAAAAGAAGGATGGCTCATGGCTCTTTTGTGTGGATTATTGGCACCTTAACAGGGTCACCAAAAAGGACGTGTATCCCCTACCTCGGATTGATGATGCCCTTGACTGCCTCCACGGTGCGCGCCATTTCTCCTCTATCGACCTTCGCTCCTGTTACTGGCAGATTGCCGTGGACGATCTCGACCACGAGAAGGCTGCTTTTGTAACACCCGATGGTCTTTATCAATTCAAAGTTATGCTGCTCGGTCTATGTAACGCTCCTGCCACTTTGAACGCATGATGGACTCCCTACTTCACGGTTTCAAATGGTCCACGTGCCTGTGCTACTTGGACGACGTTACAGTATTCTCCCCAACGTTCCCTACGCACCTCGAGTGCCTCTCGGCAGTCCTGGATGTTTTTTGTCGTAGCAAACAGTTTTGTTTTGACTCAGTGCAAAGCTGATGAGGATGAAGAGCATCGGCTACATCGTGATGTATGAATGCTGTGTGGGCAACCAACCACCTCACTGGCGACAAAATAATTGGTACGTGCAAGCAGCAGTGAAAAGGGTGTCTCAGATTAAAGCATGCGCCGCAGTAGTGCTGTTAAGGAAGTTGCAAGGCCTTTGCTGCTGCAGGAGCTAGTCAGTCACAAGGTGACAAAAACTGCAGCTTCTGCACTGCTTTTGTGCAGAATAGAAACAGGATTTCCTCATTCATTAAGTAAGTAAAGGTGTGTTGATGTAGTAAGCATTTGTTTATTGTTTCTTGATACCCTCAATAATTTGACAGTCAGGTTATTGGGAAATTTTTTTCAATCCAATGAAATCCGAATTAACGAGGTTTCACAGTATACTACAGGAAGATGGAAGAGAGCACCTTCTAAGGAATAAAAATAAAATTTTTTTAAAATTATATAACTCCAATTATGCCTGTGCGTGCATAGTTGCGTGCATCATGTGTGCAGGCATCGTGGTAATGCCCATTGCAAAATGCTCTTCGCCTGCGACATCTGTACTACAAGTTTTGGGTCTCACTCAGGCACATATTGCGGTAGAGTATCGGCCATCCTATTTTGACATGTTGTAAGAGGCACGGGATACAATGCACGGGGGCGTGACATGGGCAGGTGGCAGAGAGATGGCATATTTGCATTGTGAGGCCGCATGGATGGGCATCACTGCTGAGAATCGGCGCTTAGACCTATACTCCCAAAAAGGAGCATTTTTAATGTGGTTGGATTCTTTTGAAAAATCGTCCCCATCCCCCTTCACTGCGCTTCAAGTGCACTCTCGCTATCCCCAAACACAAGCCCCTTGCTATGGAAAAGCTGGCTTTTCCGAATAGCTTCGATGTCTAGTGGCTGAGCGTGCTTTACATGCAAAATTTCACCAGCAGCAAAAGATGATCCACAATATTCAGCACAAAATAGGGTACATATTTTTAGATCAGATTGAAAAAACACTACGAAACCCATTTGGTTTTGCAAAGCCAGCAATATATTTGATTTGTTTCAAACATAGAATATTAAAAATATAACATTCGATGGTATTCAAAATTTTTGAATGTTCGCACGCCCATGACGAAAACACTTTAAGATCTGCGATACCACAAGGATGTATAGGCGCTGACAATGCGGCATTCTTTTAAACGTCACTTTGCCTTAGGGCATTACAGGGCCTCTCATCAGGCCACATAGCAAATTTTGGTTATGTGCTGGAAGTTGTTGCACGCTGTCTAATGAGTGTTCTACCGCAACAATTTTTCAAATTTGTTCATTAATAGCAGACACACAAATATTCGAAGTGCCGCGAACCCACAATTTCAGGAGGCCAGCGTCACCGTCATCATAGACACTCTCTCCACTTGGCCCATCTCGCCTCTGCAAACAAAATTCCTTCCTTGTGTTCTCTCATACCGGAGCCAGAGGATCACTTGGCGGATACGTCACAGGCCCTATGTTCGCGCTCTCTCTCTCTCTCTCTCTCTCTCTCTCTCGCACACGCGCATTTTTGCTGAGTGGTGCAGTTCTGGTGATGGTCTCACGTGCGAGCTGTTGCATTTGTCTCGCTTGATGCAGCGGATTATTTCGCCAACGCTGCACGAGAACACCTGATTAGCTGTATAAGTCAGTGCCACAATCACGAGCACTGAGGCAGACACGCGAGGATGAAAGAGCATGATCACAGTGCTGGGACATGGTAGAAAATGACATAATTTTGTTCTCTGTGCATGCGACTGCACGATGTGGGAACAACAAGACGAAATGGAAGTACACAGCTCCTGCTAGAGTATGAAGCAAAACAGAAACACGCAGCCATTGGATTTGTATGTTTTATTATTTCTCTAAACCTCAATTAGTCTAATGAAGTAACAGATTAAACAAATCAGTGATGTTGCTTTGAATATTTCTCGAAGTCACCTGTCACTGTGAGTGACGTCACAACACTACCATATACTTAGAAGCACTTGTGTGATTGTCGTCGACTCTCTGGCTGGGAGCCAGACAGTCGACTTAAAGGGGAACATGGGTCTTAAAAAACAAAAATTGTGAAAAAAAAAAGATTTTTGGGAACTACTTGTTTCGGCATTTGTAATGTATAATCTACACCCTATCCAAACGATTTGCCCAAAGACGCATCCTAAGTGTCTGAAAAAAATATTTTGTCAGCACAGATGGCGAGCAACAACCTCAAGATCAGGCAGAAACACCGGATTTCACGGAGCTATTTCTCGTCTTTCGCGTCGTTGAGAGCCGCAATCTTGGTATCGTTCAAAAGCTCAAAGTTCCACCTTTCAGTTCCTCGCGTCATCACTGACGATAGCATAGAAAAAGTGCCAACATAAAACAATCAGGAGTCGGCCTGGTAAAACCTGTGATGCAAACGGCCCTCCTAGTGCCTCAGTGCGCCAGCGCGCTGACAGACACCTTCTGATTGGCTGTAGCTACAGCAACTAGGCCTAGCAGATGAGCTCCTGACAGTGGGTTACTTCTAAAACTGCTGATATGCTGTTTCTTTGTTCATCGTATTGCGAACATAAGCGATAAATTGACCCTCTATAAAAAAAGAAGAAGTTTGAAACCAAACACGCGTCCATAAAAAGTGAAGCGCAAGCTGTTTCTGCTTCCTACAGCAAGAAGGAGGTGGTTATCCCAAAGTTCAGGCAAGCCGATAAGATCGCCCCGTAGATAAGTCACTGTTGGTGCATTTCAGATTCTGTTACGAGCCTATACGTGTATTAATTATATTGTAATTATTCTTTTCCAGTTTTGAAGCTTGCAATTTATAATTTGACATTTTTTAAAGTCTTTTTTTTGTCTCAAGTATAGCTTTTCTGTCTCAAATTTTGGGATCAGCACCCTATGTCCCTTCTACTCATTCAATTCTCATAACTCCTTTTTTCTTTGAATGCAGGCGAGTCAGAGAGTGCACAAAAACTATGACATACTGTCTTAGGAGACTGAAATATTTTGAAATCCTGTAAAAATCCCCAACAACAATTCACATTGGTAAAGCTACAACTTTAAAATTTCATAACCTTGGCTGAAGTACAGATACAAACATCCAAGTACTAACTTGCAGTATTTGAACATCCAGGAACATACCTGCTTAATTTTAGCTATGTTGTTGCAGCACTTTTTTGCAAATCACATTCCCAATTTTGAACACAAGAAAAATTGTAACATGTTTTATTGACTACAGAAAAAATTTAATTGCACATTTATAAGCAGCACTCAAGATTGGGTGTGTCCTGAAAGTATCATGTGTCTAGAGCATGGTGTAAGAAGTAGCTTAGGTGAGAAGACGCCGTCACAGGGTGCGCCGCGGTAAAGCTCTGCTTCTGGGAAGCGCGGTAGATGGCGTGAGAAACTGACGCCCTTTTGGCTTTGCTTTTCGCACATCCTGTCACTGCGCTCCGCTCATGGTGTTAGAAGCACTTTGCTCAAGGTACTGAAATTTTCCGTTTCAACACAGCGCTTTCAACGACTTTCGAACGGTTTGTACTTACTGTGAGGTCTGGGCATTTGAACAATGTTAATAATGAGTTGCACGGTGCCAACAAAGTCTCACACCCAAATTGCAATCTACATGCAGTATGAAACAAACCAGGCGGAGGAATGGGTACCGGCGTGTTGTCGTTTCGCTGGAGAATGCATATAACTTACTTTTTTTTAATAACGTAAGCCGAGGCCTCAGAAATACGATGGCATCAACGTGATCCCCCAAATGGCAGGTCACATGCAGTATGAAACAAATCAGGCAGAGGAATGATTGCCGGCTTGTGGTTCAGTTTTGGTGGAGGCTGCATATAAATATATATTGCCTGAATGACGTAAGGCCTGAGCAATACGGTGGTATTAACATGATGGTATAGGACTTTCGAGCAGCTGCTGGTGCGATCGCGCGGGCTGTCGCAATCGCGTGATGATACAGACTAACAACATTTCTTAATGACGCATGTAATATTTTAATCAATTTTATTTCGCATCACTTGTTCAAAAACCTCAGTCGTATCTGTTTGCTATTCCCCGCATATTTAGCATAAGATCACATCAACACATGTTTTTTCTTCTCATTTATTGATTGAATTTTAGAATCTTAAGTAAAAAAGCGATAACAGAAGAAGTCACAATATGTTCGATGAAAGCACACGGAATGCATAAAAGCAAGAAAGTTCATGCTCAGTTCATTGAAGAGGTCGTGTCTGCACAAGCTTTGACATTTTGCGCAAGTCGTGGCTCTTTTTTGCATCATGCTTGTTCTTCAATTGCCTGCAGTACTGACGCATGCGTAGGCATATATAGTAATGCAGCAACTTCGCCAGCATTTCTTTTTTGTGCGTACTGCAAGGAAACGTGAAGTGGAAATTGTCCAGCACGGCATCAGTAGTTTTGTCGTATGCATCCCTGTGACCTGCATACTTAGCGAACTTTTCTTCAGTGTACTTGAAGAAGTCAAAGAGGTGCATATTTGGATGCGTGAGCCAGCCCCTGGTTTTGCAGTTCACGAGATCAGCTTCGGACACATTTGCAAGACCTTTTTTTCCCTCAAGAGCATCCTTGCAAATGGAGCAGGTTGTTCCATTGCGAATTTTTTTTGACACGAACCCTGTAACATAGTAGACAATGCAGTCTACTACAGCTGCGTCTGCGTCAGGCTCGTCTAAATCGAAAGCGTCGTCACACTCCCAGCTTCCTTCATCAATGAGCCCGTCAAGCCTTTGCTTCAATTCATGCAAATTTGCTGCACGTTGCGTTGCTGACCCCTTATATATCTCTCTGATATCAGCCAAAGTCACAACGGCGGCTTGGCTTTTATCAGGCATCGTACAATTCCCAAACTTTGGTGGTTTTACCAAAGAATACAAGCTCAGCATGTAGTAGAGCTGTAGGAATGTGGGGAACGTTGGGTGCTCATTCTGACCACCAGCTTGCCGGATTATGCCAAAGAAACGCTCCAGCGGGTCTTGATTCATCTTCGCTGTCAATACATACTTGAAGCCGCAGTCCTTCAGCAGGTAAATTGACAGTTCGCGCACAGACTTCAGTGCCACGCGTAGGCTTTCGGCGGTTGACTGCGCCAAAAGAAAGGTCCTTGTGGATTTCACCGCTCACGACCTGTGGCTCCCACAAGTCCAGCCATTCGGATGCAGATTCTAGAAGACAGAAATCCTTGCATTCCAGTTTTAAGCCTTCTGCGGGGAACCGCCGGTTGAAAGCGTCCAACAGATCATTAAATAAGAGCGTGAACTCGACCGTCAGCTCAACATTAGTTAAACGAGGCGCGCCTCTCTTTGCGTAGAAAAGAATTCCTTTAGCCACGGAGTTGCTAAATATCTGAGTGGCAAGCTTTACCCGCATCCTCAGCATCTTGAAGGGGTTTATGTGATTGTATGTTATTTTTGGGCACACCTTTAGCTCTGCTTTGTTCTTGCCGTCCACAATGAACAGGGCATCGTAACAGGACCACCTTATCAGTTTTCCGTCTTTTTTAAAACTTTTTTATCCAGAAGCCTGTTTCTGACGCACTTGAAGAGATGAGGAGTGTCGGACAATACATACACTTTTCTAGAGCTGTCCAATAGGTGCTCAAAGGAATTACGGACTTCACCCAGTGCGCCAGTGATGCCGAGATGCTTCCACATTGCGCGGTTGGTGGATGCACCATCACACACTACTCCGTCGACGAACACTCCGGCTTTTTCCAGGTGTACGATGCATTGGATCAGGAGTTGAGAAAGCAGCGTCCCCTTAGTTGGTCCTTCAGATGCAAACACGGCTACTGGCTGTAAGTAGGCTTCACCGAACGGAGCAAAAGCGAAGACGAGGCCATGATCTGCCATTTCATTACTTTGATTATTTTGCTCTCCATGATCAACAAGGCCGGTGTATGTCATCGTCTGCGAGTTAACAGCCATTTCTTTCCTTACTTGGATTTCGTCCAAGATCAGGATTCCCCTCCGCTGGAACGTGGTCTTTGCGGCAACCTTAATCTTGAGGGCTTTGAAGAAGTTTTCATCAAATCCACACTTCTGACAAACCATGCTTATATATTTTCTCACTGTGGTGACGCACGGCAAAGGCAATATGTCATTGTTTCACAAAAAAGAGTATGTGGCCGGGCTTCGTATGAGCAGCAAAAGGCATAACAGAATCCAGTCGTCTGTATACCGTCTGCTTGTTTTTGATGCACACCTAGCCGCTGATATACACTCCTGTATCAAAAGCAGCTGTGGTGGCGGTATATCAAGTCCCGTCAGCTTCTCACTGAGTTCTTGCTCCTGCAAAACTGTTAGCTGCTGCATCGCCGCTTGCAACTGCCCCAATAGCAGCTTGTTGCGCTTTGCCAGTCGTGCTCGTGACCGCTGAAGTGCTGACCTTGCATGTCGCAAAGCAGAAAGCTTCTGCTGCTGGGCAGGCGCCACCGACAATCTGAAACGCTTGAAAGGTATTTCCTGCTTGGCTCGCGCAGCTCGGCGATCAGCGTGGATCCTAAGGGTGTCAGCAAGGCCAGAACACAGACGACAGAATGCACCTTGAGGCCTTACCAAGAGGCATTTGTTGTGTCTCCAGGTGTTTTGAGAGTCCACAAAAGCACATTCAGGGGATACATCAGGGAAGTCCTTTAAGCTTGGCCCTCCCCTGCACATATCTGTGCTGTCTATAACTTTCAACATATTCAACTTCAAGGCTTGACGTGGCGAAGGGACTTAACCCCACTGCAGTAGAGTCTATCAACTTGTCTAAGATGTAGACTTGGACTGTCATGTCACTGTTGATATGGAGTGCCTTCCTGTTAAACAGTACTGACGATCCATCGCTTGTCCTATGCGCCACCGCAGCGCCAATAAACACGACGTCCCTCACGCCTGCTATGTCGATGAGATGTGCTGCCCGTGAAGGCTGTGGTAGGCTAATGAAAGATACTGCACTGAAAAGCCGTTCGAACAATGAATGAGATGAGTCATTTTCACTGGAATTTGCGCCCCAAGTGGTATCGTCGGAAGACGTTTCCATGGTGTCTGCTGGAGAAACATCTATGTTGCTCGCTGACGTCGGCACGTTGCTGTTGTCACTGCTCGGGTTACTAACCGAAGCAGCCGCGGGAAGCCCTGGCTGTCTCACTCACTTTCGAGGACTTTTAATCTTCCTGGAGAGGTAGCTTGGTGCACCTTCGAAAATTGACGGCACAGCATCTTTTGAAAGGCCCGCTCTTTTTGTTCCAGACATCAGGATATGACCGTCAATTTCTGCAGACCATGTCTTCAGGATAAAATGAGATGCGAAATGCTTTTCACAAACTTTATCCGTCCTTTGGAGTATGCAGTCTTTGCGAGGTATAGCTCGTCTCCATGCTTCAAGTCTTGCTTTTTCGTTTGGTGGCTTGAGAAACGAGCACTTTTGTTTGCAAGACTTGTAACCACTGTTGCAAAACGGTACGAAACACTTTCCCATTATGCAGACTCATGAAACAGTTCGAAGGATGAGACGTACCTGACAGGCAAGTGAAAAATGTGTTGACAAAACACGGTGCGCAGAAAACAAGTGGCGACGACACAGCGGCAACTGGTCAGTGATCTCGGTGCACGCGAAATGGACGCAGCGGGCGCTAGTTTCCAGCGCCCTCTCTTGACACATGGAGAAAGGAGAACTCCAAGCCTTCACTCCACATAGCGCGCAGCCCACGCCGCTGAGTCACCTAAGCTACTTCTTACACCGTGGTCTAGAGCGAGTATCAAAAATGTATTTTCTGGGTGCCATGTCCCCTAATATTTAATGCTGTTTGTCTTTTGTACTTTTCTCAAAACACAAATTTTGGGCTCCATGTAATATTCAGGCCTCGATATCTTAACATCAAGAACAGATAGAACTAAAATTTTTTCTTTTTTGCAGAATGGAGCCTAATGTGTACTTTATGAATTATAGCAAGCAAATTTTTTTGTTCTCACTTTGGAAAATAATTATTTTGCTACAGTTCCTGCCACATGGTTGCCATATTTTGTGGGCTTGTATTCAATGGGCTGTAAGATATCTATTAAGGGTCAGATAAAAAATGTGCTTGCTATCTTTCATTCCTTACTCTTTATGCTATCTAAACATGCCTTACAAATTATTTTTATTGTGCCATTTATTTTCCATTGTGGCCTTAAACAATGGAAGTGAAATGTTAATTATCGTAGAAACTAACTGATCAACGACAAAACTATTTACATACTTAAAATCAACACAAAAATCTTAGGAGTACTGGAAAGTTTCATTAATATTGATGAAAAAGATGATGAACATTGTTTCAGTAGCAGTGTCCCTCCTTAACAGACACAATCGTTGGGGTGCATTGTATGCACTGTGCTTGTCAGCTAAAAATGGCCAAACTTGGTGAGGGACCCTTTAAAGAATTTTGCTACATGTGATTGTGAAGCCTTGCCTACCCCAGAAAGAAAAGAACTTTAACAAGGGGTGTTTGGCTGTCATTTTCAGAGGGCATAACTTTGTTTCCCACCAAATACGTGAAAACAGAGCTGCAAAAGAATGCTTTGCTCCTCTAAACTGAATCAGCATTGCTCACCGTGTCCCTTCAAAATGAACTGGTGATGAATCCCTGACACAGATGTCACATAGCTTAATGTACTGTCTGGCCAGTTAAGCAGCAGTGCTGACTCACTGCATACTTATCAGAGTAAGGATGTACAGCCGGTTTCGGTTACTCATGCGAGTAACTAAACTTCTGCAAACATAGGCTTCTTAGAACTCATAACAAACAATGTTTACCGAGTGATGCACTTAAAAGCTCTAAATTTCAACAGTCTGTGAAAGAAGCACTTAGTGACTGCAACACCATGCCCACACTTAATGTACAGTATGGTCCACTGCTAATGGGAACATCTAACCAGAAGCGAAGAGTATTTCAGTAGAAAGAACATAAAGTAGTACCTGGAACATTTCTTTGCCCTTATTGGAAAGAAGTGGATGATATCACCAACTAGATGTACATTTACACATGAATAGGTTAATCTGTGGGACGCTATGTCCTATCTCAGTGATAATCAATGGAAAGGTACTAATAGTACACTTCTTTCAACAGCGGACAATAATCTGTGTAGTTGTGAAGTTTAAGAGTCTGATGCACAATGTTCTCACATTAGACTGAAGCAAGCCTCAATTGACACTTGATGACAATCCTAATGAATGCAAACTGCTGCTTTTGGCCCTGACAACATCGTAATTGCGAACTGTTGCAATTAGACAGTGCCACAGAATTTCAGATGATTGTACCACAAATGTCTTCTCCCTACATTGTTCCACTTAATGTACGCATCCAGTCCATGTTGGTCCCCAATTTCCTTGTTCGTGCTCTTTGCGCCCCTGTGGCAACAGCACAGCACGCAACACAACCGAAAACATTTTTTTCAGCATTCTAAGCATGGGACAATTGCTATTTGGCTAGGCCACCTTTCTAACTCTTTGCAGATCAGCCAAAAGTAAGACTCTGGCAAGCACACCTGTTCTGTAGAGGCTGCTGTCGACTGGCCGATGGTGCTGTTGACACCCTGGGGCAGCTCCATGTTCAACTCCAGGCTGCAGACAAGTAAAAACAGGGCACGACATCATTACTGTTACAATTAACTAGAGGACAACGTACAAATAAAACTTAAGCTGCCAACACAGAATAGAGATTAGTTCATCATAAATGGATTCTACAAAAGGCATCACTTTTGTCTGTACTTAAAGACGAAAGCAAAAAAAAAAAAAAAATTGCCGTAAGAATAGAAAAACGAGAGAGACAAAAGTGCTACAGAGGGTCAAAACAATGGAAATCCTTTGTTGACAACACAAATTATGAAGACAAATTATGAAGTTAATGGGATTGTCAATAAAGTGCGTGGTTCAATTTTATCCAACCAAGCACTAAACATAAAAAGACTACACAATAGAAAGAATGCCAAAGCATGCCTCGGGCTGCTTCGGCCCGACCTGCTTGACACGCGTCAGTACTTCGTGTGGCAACGATTCTCGCTGAGCGGGCAAGTCAAAGCTTCTTACCCAAATGCCCCGCCCAAAGAAGCTGCTGACCCAAACCCAATTCGAGGAGGCTGAATGCAAGCTTTCTGAAGCCGCACAAAAAGTGACAAAGCACGTCTCTGCTCGCCCAAGCCCCACCCATTCAGCATGCATTGGCTCAGCACATTTTGCGTTATGTAGATGTCAACTAAAGTCGAGCCTGCCGAATGTTTTAGTGACTTCGGTTTGTTTATTTTCCAGTTAGCATGTCTTTTCTCTAGTTCTTTTTCTAAAAATTATTACTGAGGTTCTAGTGTATTTAGGCCCGAATTTAGAGCTGTGGCCTTACACAACAGTCTATGGTAAGCTGATGCAATGACAAACATCATCCAATCTGACAATCACTGATTGTGCTATAGTTGGTGACAGGTCAAGATTGCAGCGGCAAGTGTCCCAGAAAGTGCACGTGATCATCTACTCCTATCCTACCCCTTGTTTCCATATCCTCACATTCCCTTTGCTCAGACTGTTCCCTATTGCAAAGCTCCTCACCCTGAAGGGGGTGATTTTTGTGTGTCAGGTGCACAAGATGCAACTTTTTATTCAAATTTGTGTTGATGTGGTGTAATCTAACACTCTTGCATTGTTCTTTCTTTTCTTTCTTAATTTTTCCTGTAAACTTTATTTGCATGCTCTTCCTTGTTGTCAGCCGCTGCTTGCAATGCACGAGAACAAAGTTTAATCAGGCGACATAAATTTTTTTTCCGTGGCAGAAGGGATCAATCGACCCATTCAGCGTTTCCTGGTAGTAAATCTTGACAGTGGCGCACATCCCTGCCCAAAAATAGGGAGGGAGCATTGACGAGGAGGGTCTTTGCGGGCAAGGCTGGTTAAATCTTTCTTATAATGTCCCTTATAAATGACTCATTTGTGCAGTCTGTGCCTTGCTAATTTCTGCTCAACAACTAAAGTATGTCTCCTCTTTGCTTCGCCACTGGCATTCGTAAACAACTTATTCCTCAAGGCACATAGGGATAAGTTCCTGCCATGCAACAAGACATAACTCCTGCCCTCTGTTTCAGTTGCCAGACTTTGCAACTCTTAATTTAGAAGGAGCCAGGAAAGTGATCCGAGGCAAAAGAGGTGCGTCTCCAATACATTGACAGACGCTCACCCAGCCTCGTCTGCGACTTGCTGCATGAGGCCCTCGACCTCGTGCTGCGGGGCAGTGACCGTGGTGGTGGAGCTCATGGTGTCTTCCATGCAGGACGCCTGCACGTCCAGGTCCTCAAACTGCTTCTCAAACTTGTCCATCAGGCCAGAGATCTGCGCACCAGGAAGCAACGAAACAAAAGGTTGTGTTCGGGCTAGTTAGTTTTTGATTGTGGATGCAAAGCTGTTGTGCGTGCACAAAGTTTCTTACAAAAATTACTATATGGAGCTGTGAACTGAGCAACTTTCCCCAAAGCAAAAAAGAAAAAAAAAAAGAAAACTGACTGCAGGAAAACCACCTAGTTCTTTTTTGCTGGCTCCCAGCCCCCAACCTAACAAGTGTTTTCATTTACATATACTTTGATAACTGGGGCAGCGAGTCTTCATGATCCTGCAATCTCGAATGCAATTTCACTTGCGCTTCCTTCAAAGCTGCTTTTTTTTTTAAATTAAGGCTTTGTCAATGAAACATGTACAAGTTATTAGGCCAAACACGTGGAGTTATCATTGACATAATAATAGGAAGGTGCTGACTATAACCTGACCGTCCACAATAGCTTACCCGAGATTTTATCTTTTACTTGTTCGACACATGCTGTGAGAACAGTGTTATTCTTTATTGGAGGTGCCAGACACAACACCCACAAGCTCTACAGCGACCCACCGTGGTTACTCAGTGGCTATGGTGTTGGGCTGCTGAGCACGAGGTTGCGGGATCGAATCCCAGCCATGACGGCCGCATTTCGATGGGTGTGAAATGCAAAAACACCCGTGTACTTAGATTTAGGTGCACGTTACCCCAGATGGTCAAAATTTCTGGAGTCCTCCACTACAGAGTGCCTCATAATCAGAAAGTGGTTTTGGCATGTAAAGCCCCATAATTTAATTTTTTTCTTTAAGCTCTACAGCTAGCTCAGGTTGCAGCAAGGCTACCAAAAGCTGTGCTGTGGAATTAAGACAGAGGAGATAGAGACAAGTTTGCTAATGCAATTTAAACCCCACGAGAGTTACACAAATCTAGCTTTCACAGATGCTTTGGTTAACCGTAATAAAGGTGTATAAATAACAGAAATGAATTAAGTTTAACTTTTGCATTCACAGAGCAGATTTAATAGGAAGTTTAAAGACATTCATACCCTTAGGCAAGATGATATGATCATTAGTGCTCCACTGCATAGCAAAGGCATCATAACAGCTCAGTTCAAGCCCACCAGGAACTACAAGTATTTCGATAGCACAGTCTAACAAGAGGCTCAAACTGATAGCAGTGATTAGATTTTCGTACATTTTCTTAATTTTTTAAGTAAGTATCAGTAAAATCAATTCCACACTAGGAAGGTAGTGTGGAATCTTGGCAGAAATTTTCGAAGATATTCATATATGCCTCCTATACTCCTTGATTACTCAAAGCCTTCAAGATTGTTGGTTTCTCTACTGAATCAAAAGGCCTTTCATAATCTATGAAAGCCATATAGAGAGGTTGACTGTACTCAGCAGATTTCTCAGCAGATCAAGTGACCTCCAACACATCACTTGCAGGAAGACAGCGCGCATGAACCTGCTAGCCTTGCTGGCTCACCCTTGCATGCTGGCCCTTTGGCTTGGCATCCAAGGCAGATTACATGACCTCCAAGACAGGATTCACTGTGCCTGGGCCAGCCCAATGGCAACATTGCACCTCGAGTGCTTTTAGAATTGCTATCGCAATAAAATCGAAATACTATAGGACTTAACATCCAAAGGCAATGCAAGCTCTATGGGTGGAAGACTCTGGATTGATTCTGGCTACCTTGGATTCCTCAATGTGTGACATAAGCTCAGTACCTGAGTGCTTTTGCACTCTTCCCCCATCAAAATGTGGCCCCAGAAACCAGAAATCAAATCTGTAACCTCATGGTCTGGAGAACAGCACCATATTCCCTTAGCCACAGCGACAGACAATTTGAAGAATTTCAGTCAGTCCAGGAACCTTATGGACTGCAGACGCTAAGGGTACAGATGAAGTGCCCTGCAAAACTATTCAATCCACGGGTTCCACTACCTACCTTACTGTAGATGTGCACAGTGTGCAGCAGGCACAAGGCGAATGAAAGACCAAAAGAATGCAAAGAACCGACCGAGTGGACCAATCTCCAACGTCGCCAAGTTACTGTTTTTAGCTTTGCAACGTCCTGGTCACTGCGCCCACCTTTTCCAGGTTCATGCTTTTCATTGCCGCATCCATTGACTTGACGACACCCGCCATGGATGAGGTGACCTTCTTCGTGGTGACAGCAGTCTGCACACGGCTCGCCACAGCATCGATCCGCGATGCCATGCGGAGGTAGTTGAGTGCCTGGTTCTTCTGCCGGATTGAGTTTTCCGCATGAATCCGTGCACCTTCGAGATTGTTCTTTTGAATCGCCTGCATGGACCAGGTGGCATAGGGGGTAATGGATGGCAGACTTTTTGAGTACGACCAGACTGCACAGCAAAATCTACGACTTGAGGTACCAAAATGCCAGAATGTTTGCTAATGTTTTAAGTGTGCAAGTGCAGCAACCCTTATTGCGCAACTTGCACTGAAGGAGTACTTGACATCAAATTTCTAATTTCTCTTTCTTTCCTTTTGCGTTATTTGAAAGTGCAAACCTAAGCGATTCACCGGTAAGTGCCAAAGCACACTAGATAATTTACTCGGAAACTTATTCTTATAGACTAGTTTAAGTTAAGTTCACTAAGAAGTGGATGTGTCGCGATGTTTCGATACAGTGGCTGGCTCTGTTCCTGTGGTCACTGTCCTGCCACACGTGAGTGCACCCAGAAGGAATACGTAATATGTGCAGCACTTGCTGTTTTATGAGAAATGCCATCATACCCAGCCTTACATCTACACAACTTCAGCAAATTTTTATCTACCTCATGAAGTCACGATAATGTCAATGATGTCAGATGCGACACTGTGGGATGACATTAGTGCAAAATAAAATACCTTTAACTGTTCCATAAGCTTAATGGTTGCCAAGTTTGGCCAGTTGAAGTGCAAGAAGCACGTCGCAGACTTTGTACAACTCCAAAAAATCTGTATCAGTACTCCTCTAACCTTCCAAGCGCACACACAGCACCCCTGCCAGTAAATGAATGCAGTGAATTACAACAAAGTCGGATGGGCAAACTTAGTGACACTTTGAGTGAGCGCACTTCACCACAGCCAGTGTCACTTGGGCAGTATGCTGGTAGGTGAGAAAAGAAAGTGGCATTTGGAACTGATGGCAGTATTGACTGGTAAATTAGTCAGCAAGTTATATGCTTATTTTAGGTAATAACTCCAAAAAAAATGAAACATTAACACAATCGATTCTGAGGACCATACGACACTGCATCCCACACCCAAGCGACATGCTGCACATGTGGAAGTCTTGAGAGTGGTGATGCGTGGGTGCACGATAAACAACACAGGTTTCATTGGCAGAGAAAGAATGGTTGTTTTCACAAGCAGGGATGCTTAGAACATTATAAATCACAAAAATACTGATTTCAGAATCGGCACCAGTTGTCCACTGAGTATTGTTTTGCGTACATTTTAAGCACTGCCATCGCGGCTGTGTACTTTGACACGGCAAAGCGAGTTTGACAATGGCACTCGTAGACAAGTGTTTCTACAATAAATTTCATTTAACCTCGCGGTGCGACGGCCTACAAATGACAATAATGGCAAAGTACACTCATTCAAAGTTGCATTAAATTTGTGCGTCTGACAGGGGTGTTGATCAAAGCCTTCAAGACAGCCATGGCTTTTGAATATGTGAAATCCTGGTCCTTTATGTTGCTTACACTAGTTTGTGGATTTGTAACCTTTCATCTGCACCCTACGTTATGCTCTGACTTGGCAAGTGAACTCTGCAGGCTTGCCTATACCCCATCAGTCCACACAACAATGTCAAAGATGTCATTAGCTGCCAACACAATATGCTATGGTGAAACACGAACAAGATAAAGGAGAAGCACACACACAAAATATTTTTCTGCACTTTCGGTGCCATTAAGGTGTTTTAGTCTTAATTATTTCTCAAGTGAATGAATAACTTATTGCTTCCTGCATGCATTGCAGCTCGCAATGGCCAGGCAGTGCCCATTGCAGCTGCCAACCGCCCACACTAAGAGATTCACAGCAGTGACTTGCCTTTTTCAGCTTGGTCTTCTCCACCTTCTCTTCCTTTTCACACTTTTTCGCATTCCTCTCAAGCTCCTTGGCTGCAAACTTGAGGTTGAACAGGTGCTCTGTGCTCAATTCGTCAAGGAAATGGTGCTAGAGCCCGAGACAGACGACATAGCAGCTTGCATGCCTCTTTGAAGTATACACAAGAAGTCTGAGTTTACGACTCAACATATTGCAGTCTCTAGCAGACATGTATGTAAAGAACTGCATTTTTGTGATTGATGAGTTACATTTTTAAACAGTACCTTGGTCGTATTAGAATTGTTTCCTTTTGGTAATAAATTACCAGTTACATTTCAAAGGGACACTTAAGGCAGATTTTTGGTCAACGTGGACTGTTAGAATATCATTCCAGAAACATTGAACCACTTGTTTTGTGCCAAGACTTAGTTCCAGACAAAATTGCGACTAAGAGGGCTGTATTCCCCTAGCGAAAATCAAAATGCAAAGCATGAGCAAGGTGGTGTGATGCTGATATATAATCACTGCCTTTTACTCCTGCCAATGAGTAAAACAGTGCCAGAGAACTGATGCTACGGGTTTTCGTGTAAAAAGTGGCCAGAAACCGAGCAAAGATATCATATAGACGTAACTTGTTCTGCTGCTTGCAGTTAGTGCGAGCTTTGCGAGCGAACAAAACTAGTACCGAAATATGCAATACCAAAACCAGCAAAACATGAAAGTGCAAGTGTCGCTGGGTTGAGCGAAAATGAAACCTTTTCATCATCCATATTGTTGTCAAGGGTAACGTCAATGAGTTATTTTTTCTGCAAACAGGATAAAATTGGGAAAGTAGCATTTTCTGCAGTCATACTGCTATGCAGTGATCAGTGGTTGAGTACTAGAGACAGAATTATAATGGGCCATTACAATGTCATAAGGCTAGTACTTGAAAGTTCTGGTAGAGTCTTAAATTGTGTCCTACATTTATCGCAATTCCTCACTTACTAAAGCTCTGCATTCGATAATAATGATGTTTTATTTAGAACTTTTTGAGAATTAGCTTATCACTTTTAACTTTGTATTTACCTTTAGTGTCCCTTAAATGTGAATGAGCTACTACCAGCAACACAATACTGAGCACAGATACTATGTGGCAAACAATTGTGCAAGTATTTCATGATAACAAAACCAGAATAGCAACATGAAGTGTCATGTATGTGTATGTCTACACATACGCATTAGCCTGAACAGCCAGCAATTTTTTCCACTACATTTCACAGTGATAAGGGAGGTTAGGAAAACCATGGGCAAACTTGTAGGAGAATAAAACACACCAAATAACACATAGATGTGTAGGGTTGCCACCATTACCACGAGAAGGGGGGATGTGACAAGGCATTCCTTGCAACAATCACTGTATGGAAACAAAGAAAAAGGCAATACGTTATTGATTTTACATGACTGAAGTTTATTGCGGGGCTTTATACAAAACTTGGCACACACTTAAGTGTAAACAGATAAATAAGACCAAAGACCAGCAGGTGAAGCCAACAGCCTATTGTGCATCATTTCCATAGCCAAGGGTTGTGGGAAGCAGGAGAATGAAAAATTAATGCATGCTCATTTTGCTCATGCAGCCAAAAAGTTTATGCCAGCTGATGTGATAAGCGCCAACAGCTGCTGAGAACATATATTGTAGAGAAGTAGAAGTTCTGCATGGACTCATAGGAGAAAGTCCAGAAGAAAAAATTAGAAAGTGAAAGAAAGAACCGCTCAGTCTGGCAACTTCACTTAACACTAAGTTTCGGGACAGTGAACACTTTAAGGCTGGCTGCTTCAAGTGCGGTCATCAACATGCTTTGAGGCACAATTGTCAAGTGTGTGGAAAGACATGCTGCTGCACTCCAAGAGAGGATATTACACCCAGGTGTGTCACAGTAACCGTTTCTTGCAGTCGCTATCAGCACATTGCCTGTGAGCACATTGCCTGTCTGCACAACAGTTTTTTTCTAAGGCCTTCTTCTATGACTTGTTGCTATGGTGACCTTATGAGTAGCTTCAAGTCACATCGAGAAACCTTTAGAAAACTGCTTTGGTGACCCTCATCTTTCTTCCCAAAAGTGGTATAAAACAATTACAGTATGTGGTATTGAATTTACTCCATAACAAAGTTATGAAAAATACCAGTTGCAGCTTGAGGGGAGGCTGGCCACCTCAATCAGCAGGTAGCTTCATTATGCAAGAAAGAGGTGAGGCGTGCAGACAGGACACAAGAGTAGAGAAGTGGACAACACGAACGGACAACACGAACGGCGTTTGTGTTGTCCACTTCTCTACTCTTGTGTCCCGTCTGCAGGCCTCACCTCTTTTTTGCATAATGAATCCTTACCAACTAGCTCAGCTTTCTGTCATTCTAAGCAGCAGGTAGCTTCATAGAGGCTGAACAAAAGCATAAGCTTTACACAACTTCATACCAAAAGACACAAGAACCACAGGCAGATTATGTAAACAAAATTATTGTGCAAACATTTCACACAGCATTTTTAAACAGATATTGTGGCCTCCTGTCCATACAAGATGGTCAATGGAAGTGTGCATTTGCTTCTCTTAGACTGGTTCTGGTTCCTATTACCCTAGACTGTCAGTAACCTTGTGGGTTTGCTTTTGTGATGATGATACTGTTTAGAATATCAAACATAGAATCAAGCTTGGCAATGATAAGTTAACATAAATAAACCTGTTGTGGAATTCTTTGTCGCTACAATTAGTGAGTTAAAACCATTACGAGTGTTGGAGAACTATTTGGACAACCTCCAAGCAGAAACTCGAAGCAACTGCAGTGCTTATGCAATGCAGCTAGCGCTTTTTGTATGGCCTACAGATGGGCACATGGAGATATCAAGAGCTTAAAGTTACAACAGCTGCTGTAAAATTAATCAGCAGGAATAGAAGAGCACCTGCCTTTATTTCAAACTTGGACAAAGGTATTCAGTTCTAGAAAGGCCTACAAACACTTGCACATGTTGTGGTGAGTCTAAGCAGCTGAATGCAAAAACATTGGATGGATGGATGGATGGATGGAGAGAGAGAGAGAGAGAGAGAGAGAGAGAGAGATCTTATTACTCCAAACAGATGTTGCCTGCTGATCCCCCACACCTTTTCAAAAGGCTCTTCAAGTAAAACATTTCCTATGCATTGTTGCCCACTCGAGGGCAAATGTTCTTACTCACCAATGGTTAGTGCCACTTTAAAAGTTCACAATGGTCTCCAAAAGATTTTGTAATTTATGCACCATTTCAAGAAACTGTCACATGCCCACATTATGAATACTCAGCGATTGTGAGCAGTTGCTGTCAAGAATAAGACGATCAGAAGGGCAAGTTTTCTTCAAACGCTTGCAGCTGTCCAAAGACATAGCTGGTAACCTATTCCAGCCATGAGATGAACAGGACAGCCACAAACCAGATGGAGCAGACAATGAGTATTTCTGAGAGTCATACATAAAAGCATAGCTGTGAACTGCTGTCAAGTCCAAAACCGATGCACTTTAATTCAATTGAAAGAAGTAGTTTTGAATACATTAAAACATGATGAAACGGGATATAACAAAATAATTGATATAACATAGCAAGTTTAAGTACCCCTTGAAATTTTTGTAGAAATCCATGTACTTAAAAGGTAATTTCAACAAATAGAATTGTCCTGTCAATGCATATAACAAACTGTATTTGTCTGAAAGCAAGAAAGGCCCAACTCTCGCATACCGAATATATTGCTTTCTGTGGGGTCTGGCAGATTTGGTGTAGAAATCCAACACTTCCGAGTCCCCGCGCAGTATATGTGTCAAGCAACAACGTTCTTTCTCATCACTACATGTAGCTGCATGTAGCCGCACGTAAACAGAAGCTCATTATTGCCATCGCACTTGTCTCTCACTGCTGTGCCAGGCAGGCTGGTGCAGCTAGGAGTGGCCTCCGAGATTAGGGTGCCTAGACGTCAGCGCCACCTCCCGCCGTTCAGGGTGGCGACAGCCTTTGACCATGCTCGTGCTGCACAGCCACCATATTGTGTTGGAGCTGTTGAACAGGCTGTACATGCGCAGGCATTAGTCAGTGCAGTACTGTTGTGTTGCCTGGTGTTTGTACTTCTCATAGTGCCGCAGATGTGCTTGCCAAGTTGTCTCTTCGGGCTCGCAAACATAAGATGAAAGCTGCATGACAGTTTTATAGCTGAAAACACTCCATCCTTTCTGTTTATGCACAACTTTTTTGCACCGACAAAAAAGAAAACGACGCCTACATTTTAAGATTTTCCTGCGACCCGGAATGCAGGAAAAGGTGGACAAGAACGTCGTTAATGTAAGCCATGATGTCCCAATTCTTGTATTCATGTGAAACAGTGTCTAATAAATTGTTTGAAGCACTAGGCGTTCGCTGTCTAAGTCATTTAATCAGTACAATAAGAAGCCTGCTCAAACCCAATATGTGCTTTACAGCCATCGCATGCACATACTGATGTTTGTCACATTGTGGCTCACCATTTACTTAAACCAACTGTACCAGCCAGATGTAACAAGGAGGATGCACATAGAGTAAAACCGCTGCAGGTGCAAGCTTGGATTGATATGTTCATGCTTGTGAGAAATGCATAGTATTAGCTTCGTTTCATCAATGTTACCCAAAACGATTATGGCCTCCTGCGACTTCTAGCATGTGAATGTGTTGGTTAGCTGCTAGGAACCACGCTTTATTTCCAGGATGTTTTCCTGTGGTTTCGCTCAAGTGACAGCTATATATTTTGGCAGTAAGCATTTTATTTCGTTTGGTGAGATGTGTCACTATCCTACTCTTCCTCACATCACTATGTTCATCTAGTGGTAGTTGTATAACAGAATGTAAGGTAAACATGTTTTCCAACAAAACACTAAAACCCTATACTTAGCTCACACACAGGAAATATTCACAAGCCGAACACATGGGCTAACAGTTAGAAGTCTGCAACAACGCTGTTAATTTACCAGTGTGTAGAGGTTGTACAGTGAGCCTTACTTTTACACTATAGAGTGGGCCTTCAGAATGATTTTAGCTATCTGGGGGTCTTTAGCGTGCACCTAAAGCCAAGTCCATAAGTGCTATTGCATTTTCCATCCACTCCTCGCTCACTGAGGTGCACTGCACAGGCTGGAGCAGCTAGGCATGGCCTTCAAGGTTGCATCAGCGCTGGTGCAATATCGGAGGCCATGAGTCAGCCAAGCTGGAGCAGCAAGGTTCGTTGGCCACCTCATTCACATGGTGGAGCGATGCGAGAGTGGCAGATCAGCTTGGGCCAGCTGTGTAGTAGGCACGCCGTGTTGTGTGCCACATGCTGCTCGACCCCGATGGACTTTGTTGGCATTACAGCATGCAAGGTCTTTTCTTTGATCACATCCCTGTTTTGCAGGTTCCAAAATGCTGTAGACGAGCAAAGTTCAAAGCGAGAACAAAAGACCATCACCTTGGAACAGAAAGCAGCTGCACAGGACTGTGCAGACCATAGGCGGAAAGTTTTCATTCGTCTGGGGGGGGGGGGGAGCGCTGGGGCCTGACCAGCTTTCCCAAACCCCCCTCCCATATGTGTGTGTGTGTGTATACATGTATATTTCTTGCACTCGAAAATTCAAAATTTTGTGTGACCTCGAAGAATTGTTCGCTGAAGTGACGGCCTTATACGAGAATTTACAAGACCTCATAGTAGGAGACAGTCCAATTTCACAGCCTGTGAAAAAAAGTCCTCTTCCAACACCAAGAATCTGGCGTCTCCCGGTGGTACAATCCTCCTTCGTGTAATCGTATGCTATCACTAATACTGTTTCGCCTTTCCAGCTAAACTGCAGCCTCTCTCTGTCTTTTTTTTCCGTGAGTCCAAGTATAAGCGCTCCTGCGCACGACTGCTGCTGATTCTGACATCGAGTGAATCCGGCTTGGCCTCATTTCGGTTACTGAGTGAATTATACAGGGTACACCAACTATCATGCACCAACATTTAAAAAAGAAGAGCAGTTGTGTTACTCGAAAAAAACCTAACGCTTATTTTTTCCAGTACAGTGGAGTAGCTGTCAGTAATTCTTTCATTCCTGAAATTTAATACGACAATTAAAATTAATTATCTAATTTGAGAAGTACTGTCCTAATTATGAAAGTGTCAATGAGGCATCTGTAGGCACCGCCAAATGACATTTGTGTTTTCAGCGACGTACTAATTGCGTGCGAAGTTTTTCCGGCTGGCAAACAAACCTCACGAAATATGAAAAATACCCCATGACTGCGCTCCCACCCGCATCATAAAGCAGCGCCCTCAGATATGCTGACTGAAGGCCACTGCATTGCCTGTCGCAAACCCGAAGAGACAGCGCATCACTTTGATAATGATATGGAAGGAGCACCAACAGCAGGTTTCGTGGCTTTGCAGCTATTCTTTCCACTCTAAGTCACACTTATTATCCGCTTCTCGAGGCCGACTGATCACATTAATAACAAAAGTCCCTCCCCGCTCCGACCATGCATGAAAGGTGAAAGGCCATGTAATAGGCATAGCATGTTTCAAAATCCCAGCTCTGCTCGGACCGCATTGGCAGAGTGTGCGTGCAGCTATATTTCGTGCCAGGAACTTGCTTCGGACCAAAGCCAGATTATAGTGACAGTTTTAGTTTTAACGAGAGTGTATATGTGCTGTAAAAACAGCATCACGGCATAAAATAAAAGCAAAACAAACAGAATGGGAAGCGACTCTCATGTTGAGAAAGGGCAAAACCGATAAGTTCAAGAAAGTACATAACCACTTCTGAATCAGCTGAATTGGCAATCCTGCACAAAAAAACGAAAAAACAAAAATACATCAGATTTCAGTGAGCCCTTATTATCATGAATTCATAAGTGCCCTTCGACACCAGCTGCTGCCAGAGGACGTGTTTGAATAGGTCTCCTTCTGCAGCTACACAGCACTGAGTCCACTTTGTCCCATCTTCCATGGCTTTCTAGATGACCAACTCTGGAATTCGACGGCAGACATCCGTTAACCTTGCCTTGAGCTAATCTGACGTCCGTCTCGATCATGTAAGCACAATCTTTCACATAACCCCAAAGAAAGAAATCAAGTGGAGAGAGGTCAGGTGATCTAGCCGGCCAATTTAGAGGTCCGTGCCTTCCAATCTATTACACATGAAAAGTCGCATCCAGCCAGTTTCATGCTCGGCTGCTGCTGTGTGCTGGTGCTCCATCTTCCCGATACCACAGAAGTGGAAGATGTGACCATGTACCACCACTCCTTCAAGGACTTCGTCCACATAACACTGTCCAGTCAGTGTGTGATCAAGGAAGATAAGATTGATTATAGCACTGGCGTAAATTCCGCACCACACATGGAACAACCACTTATAGTGGTGCTGATGGTGCTTTACCCAGCATGCATTGTAGTAGTCACTCCAATAGTGTGCATTATGCAAACTTAGCTGGGTGTTACTGAGAAAATTAGCTTCATCTGTGCACATAATGTTGCTCAAGAAGTCCAGTGACTCATTGGCTTTTGTGAGGACTCAATACAAGAAATCTAGACGATTCTACAGGTTTACATCTTCCAAGAATTGGTGCTGCTTAAAAAGGTGGTACGGGTGAAAGGCCGTTGTTTAGAATCCTCCAAACTGATGACTTGGAAATTTATACCTGGGTGGCCACGTCTCGCACGCTAGCATGTGGGTTTGAGGCAATAAATTATAGAACACCCGTGCATAGGCTGGGACTAAAGATGGAGTCCTACGCCACTGTTTCTTGAAGCTGCCTGTTTGTCTTCGGTTTTCATCATTTCTGATGATAGTCAACGCGTTTGGTATACCACCAGATTTCAACGACTGATATATATTTGCAGCCTTCTGCTTGTTGTCATTTGCAACTCCCAAGGCAAGGATAATTTTTCCTTCTGCTCATTAGAGAAAGACAAGGTGACTGGGATGAAACAAAATGCACCTTTAAACATTTGCACTGACATTGTCAATTCGCTTTTCTAGTGATAGGTTCTGTGGCAAAAAAGAAGAACCATCTGTGCACTTTATCTATGCATATCGACAGCTATTACAGTTTGCTTCCAACTAATACCAAACACAATGTGTTACTTCGGCCAAGGCGTGTCAGGTAAGGCACAAGCTCAATCACAATGTTTCACAGCGAAGCTGCATTTGGCTACCTGATTCGACCGGCTGTCACCTGTATTCCGAACACTCCTCCGGCGCAATCAAATGTGAATGCACGAAAAAAAGAAAAGAAAGGGAGGCATGCGATTGGCTGAGCGAATATTGATATCGTTGCTCTCTGTCACAGCCGAGCGGGTGCAGCAGTTTCTCTCCGGCTACGAAATGGGTAGGCCGCTCGTCATACAGACTCCTGAAGAGCAGGCATCTTTTGATCAGTAATGCCGCAAGCAGAACCAGGAATGAGCTCGTCAACGCTGTCCCGATGCTGCAGCCCAGGCGCAAGAACAGGCTCGTGCAGCCGAGCGCAAGCAGCAACTGCATACGGAGGATCTGGCAGCCAACCAAGCCGACATTTCATGATCCGTCAGGATTAATCCAGTGATAAGCACCGGGGCCACACGTTTCAGCTTCACTGGTTAACCATCTGTACTGAGTGCTTGGACGGATATTTTTTTTCTTCATTTCCTTCATTTCGTTCTGGTTAACTCATAAGAAGCCTGTTCGAGGGCGCTCCTTTATGATGCTGGTGGGAGCACAGTTCCGTGGTATTTGTCACATTTCGCAGGGTTTATTTATCAGTTGCAAAAAGTTAGTACGCGATTAGTACATCATTGAATATACCGCAGATTGATGTGCCTTGGCTGCGCCTCAATATGCCCCATTGATGAAATGAAAGTTTATTTCCATCTTGTAAGGTACAGATGGGGGGTGGCGGAAAGAAAGCTGTCTATTGGACAGCTTGAACATTGACACAGTGATAATAATGACAGTATGTCTCGAGTTAGAGAATTAATTACAATCACCTAATTAAATCTTTGTAACGAAAATATTACTGGCAGCCACTCCACTGTACTGTATATAATATGCACTAGGCTTTTTTTGAGTAACACATTTCTTTTTTAAATCTTGGTGCATGACAGTTAATTGGGACACCGCGCATATATTTATGACCTCTGCATACAAGTGACAATGTTTCCATCTATAATAAATGTTGTAATTTATTAGAAGTTCTTTAATGAGTTGTTAGCTTTGCTTACTGGAAAGTGAAGCAATACTGAGACACATATCGTTCAAGTGCATTTCATACACTGTTGATAACAGACTCTGCCTAAGGGGTCCCCAATGTCTACAGGTTTTTTTTTTCAGGGTCAAAAAGCATGCAAAGCATTTTGAAGTGAGTGAACATACAGCAAGATATTCATTCTATAGGCATCAGCTGTACATTCATTTAGAAGTACTTGTTAATTGGCTGCGTCCTTCTCTTTAAATATACAATAAACTTTGTCCTGTGTATATACTGAAATATATTGTGCATTTGCATGGTGTTTACAGTTGAAATATAGAACAATGTTGAAGTGAGAAAATACGTATGAGGCAGCCAGGGCTAGTACTTCTAATGTGCCCGTTCTCCTATTGTCAGAATTTGCAGAAATAAAGCAAAGTTTAAATTAAGATCCGTGCATGTCCCCGCCAACAATGATGCAGTAAGCTATTAGCCACAATAAAATTTTAAGAGAAAAGGTTAAGGCAAGGGAAATGAAACCTCAAATTATGTGGGTGACAAAACTCTCGCACTGACCCATTAGGTGTGAGGGGAGGGCGGGGGGTAGGCTTTGCCATCGCCAGAGGGAAGGGGGGTTCAGCTCCTCCCCGGGAAACTCTGGAGTGACCTTGGGCCCCGGAGCCCCACTGTAGTCGGCGCCTATGGTGCAGATCCACTTGAATCTACTTCCCTCAATGCGAGCGCAGTACCGGGAAAGCACACCCATTGCAGAAACATAACTATCTGGAACACTCTGTTTTGCAACATGCAAGCAACCGTGTGGCATTTGGATCAGATGCCCGCAATTTGATATTTACAATGTCCAGCTCGTGACAAGGTACCATATCTACTTGAATATAAATAAAACATGAATGTAGGTCGACCCCTCTATATTCTACTGGCTGAGAAATTCACATCCACAAATTACTAAATGTATAAGAATTCTCAATTTGGCAAAAGTGAAAAGTTTTTAGACCTAGAAAATTTAAAGGAAAACAGCGTTGTATCCTTTTAGGCATCAATCATCTTTTGAAATTCGTTCCTCCTGTACACATTATGGCCCAGAAAGGATTTGACGCAGAATGCCACTTACAATGAGTGAATGCTACGCACGGGATGTAGATATACTAACACTAATGAGAAAGGACATATTTGATCTTCGTATAGTGTAAAGAAAAACCTAATATGTTGAACAGACCTCTTTTGATTTAATTATGCTAAAATGTTTGTATAATGTTTATCGTGATACCCAATACATGTCTCAATGTGGGTTCTGTTTGTATTTTGTGTGTATATTATTTTCAATACTTCATATTATGCTACTCATACATTCCGCAAGATGGTTGGCCTTAATGTGAAGCTGTAGCAAGAAAAACTTAGGCTGCTGTATATATTTATTTGCTTAGAATGCTGTATATGTATATTTGCTGCTGTATGTGTGGCTAGAGCTCAGTCAAGCGCTGAGAAAGCAGCTTTTTCTCTTGCCATCTATTTTCATTGTATCGTGTACACAAAAACCAGAAATAGACGGATTGATTAACTGAAAAAAAAGTAATAACACGAATGTATGTTAACCTATATCTTTTTATAAAAACGAAACACTTTGAACATGACACACCTGTATTTACGTAAGCTTGGCCACTAAATCTCACTAGTCAATTCCAAAACTGCCTCCTCATTGTAATTACCAGTCAAGTTGTCCTCGTCGGATGCTTTACAGGTGTCTTTGGCACTAAACAATCTTGTCCTCAGTGCCGTCTAGCACATTGGATAAGCAGTGTTCCTTAAAGCAAGACTAAATTATCTCCAGACTGACTTTAGAGCAAGTGCAACGGGAGAACTCCGTTAGCTTCATATTTTTCATACTTCTTACGTCATACTTTTGCTAGCTTTGTTCAGAAGTATAAGTTGATAGCTTGTTTTTGCTTAACGTTTCCTAAAAACAAAGAAGATCAACCTATATTAAATTAAATAGGGTAGTTATTGCACATGAGTATTGGTAAGCAAGTATTGTGTGTTTGATATCAAGAATAATTTTCTTTATCTAGGTTCGACTGTAGTCACAACATTGTTACACGTTTTGTTTAAAGCCACATAAATGTGCTGCTCAGCATGAATGTGGGGAATTACAGTAAGCATATGTTAATTACGTGAATTGTCAGAACTCGCTACTTAGCTAATGGCACACTAAATTTTAAATTGCGTGTATCCACCAGTTTGCAGATACTTGAAAGTGTGGACCATCATGGTTTGGTATCACAGGAAAAAAATTAAGCATCAAGCACGAATATACTGTGCAATGACAAGCCTATCACCAAGCAAATAGGCCATGCGGCTGCCTGTGTGCTGATCACTGTGGGATAGAAGTTGAATAAACAGGGATAAAGTCAGACAGGCCGGCCGACGTTTCGATAAGTGGACCTCTCCTTGTCAAAAGCAACATTGTCGTACTTGGCGTGTCAGTTTTCGAGGGTAAGTAGGGTGATGCAACCTGGCAGTCGTCTATAACAGAAGAAATTGTTTCTTGTTTTAATGAAGCGCCTAGTGGCAACGCAACAGTGAAGTCACCGTGAACGAATCTGGTACAACGCCCATGACATCGATAAACTGTTACGCCAATGACGCGAACGGTCTTACAAGCTACGAAGACATTAACAATGCGATTTGGTCGGAACAGCGCCCGAAAAAAGAAGCAATCCGTAATCAATACGGGCTACAGAACGAGCTGGCAGAAACTTACGATTGCAAAGGAATGACGTAAGCGAAAGCATAGAAAGGATACTTTCCATGGCCGTAGCCATTTCTTCGGCGATGAGTACCTCCTAGGCGTTTCTTACGTTTCACAACACAGCGAAACTGGAGCGTTGCACAGCACTTCACAGAAGACGATGTAATCAACGCGATTGTAAACTTTTTCGTACACTTTGTAACAAGCGAGCGGCGAAGCCGTGACAACTTGCTGTTACCGTGCGCTTCGAAAACATACGGCAGAAGCGGCTGAAATAATAACTTGCAATGGCTACGAAAGTGCAGCGATAGTTGGATGGAAGTTAAATTTTCGGCCAAGTGTTGCCAGAAGTAAAGTCTAAAACATGGCGGCCATGACGTACCACACCAAATTGGTCAGTATAGTAACTCTATGCCAAATTGACCACACTTTCGGCGCATACCGCGCGCAAACGCGTAGCCTTCGAGATTCGCATTTGCTACTCAACGGCAACCGTCACTCGGGCGCGGATTTGAAATGGCACCCGTCAAACGGCGCTAATAGTGACGGACGAAGGCGCTTTTTGATAGTGAGGTAATTAATTTCACGCGTTCCTACGCTTGCTTTCAGCAATAAGAGAAACAGCAGATCTGGATTTACGGTACACTTGAACGCCAGTACCCGTACATAGTAGAATTTGACTTACTAGCTCCGTGTAGTGTATGGAGCACGATCGGCTGATATGGAAGTAAGATCAAGCCAACTACTTAGTTCCCTCTTAGTGAATGATTAGCTCTATATGTTTGAAACCAGTAGAAACGTGTAACCCACTACGTGATCCCTGCTTCAGAACTTTGGCCAGCCGGGAGAGCAACCTCCTACTGCGTCATACCGCGCTGCTATAAAGCCATTTTTCAGAGTTACACAAAGGTCATAACCACGATATCGAGCTACTGCACCAACGGTGAAATGTGCCGCGACCACTACAGGTCATTTGATGCCATAGTGTCACACCAGCCGAAGTAGCCACATCTTGCCTTCTGTCAGGATGGCCGCTGTTACTAGTAAAAAGTTGTAGAAAGATCTTGTTGATGTATTCTTGCCTGTACCGTTGTATCGTACAGTATTTGTTTTAGGTTCAGAGCGAGATGTTCTTAAGAGAGTTAAACGAATGCCGGTAAGAGCTTCTGTTAAATCTTTCGCTTTTCAACTACATACAGGCACTCTCCCAGTGAAACCGTGGCTGCAAAGCAAAGGCATTTTTGTACCTTGGTCTGTGAATTGCTTTATATGCAAAAAACCGGAGACGATTGAGCATATATTTTTGGACTGTCATGACGCAGTGTTTTTGTGGGATATTCTAAAACGTAGCCTTAAAAAGGAATTGCCGTTAAGTGCTTTCGGGATACGCTTCCTGCCATGCGCGGAACCAGAGGGAGTGCCTGTCGATCTGTTAATGCTTCTGTGCATGCACAGTGTGTGGCGAACGCGTATGAATATTAGACATGAGCGCATTGTTCAGACATGAATACATGAATACTGAAGCACATGAATACTTCATTGAAAGTGTGTTATATATACGCGAATTTTTCTGTGCACAGAGTGATCCTCCTGATTGGCTATAAGTGCTTTGGACAAAGTGACTAGCCTACATCGTTCTTATCTCACCACACCGATCCGGCATTGACTAGTTGTCTTTTATGGCCGTGCAATACTCACATTGTATTTTCTTTTGCCAAGCCAGTAATAAAAACAGAAAAAGTCAGAATGGCCGAGCGGTCCAAGGCGCTGCGTTCAGGTCGCAGTCTGGTCTGCCAGGCGTGGGTTCGAGTCCCACTTCTGACATTAATTTTTTCCCGTGTATTTTCAGGCGATTTTTATGAAGAGTAGCGCATAAAAGAAGTATAAATGAGGGTGAAAATAGGCTGCTGGACAGCGCTGCCTCCCCCCTCCTTTCATTTACTGCCAGAGCTGTATATGACTCACCTTCCGTAGTTTTTTTCGGCATCCGCCAACGGAAATAAATAATCATGTGGGCATATACTGGTGATAGTGCAGAAAGGGTCCAAGCTGGCACATATACGAAGGCCCTGTGGGGTCTGGGCCCTGTAACGCATCCTTAAACTACTCTTGTCATACGTGGGACCCAAAGAGGCCCCAGGCACAAGGGTAAGAACATAGTTTTTTCGGCGTCCGGCAACAGAAACTGACTTAGCGAACAAACCCATACTGGTGCAGCGCGGCGGCGCATATCTCAAAATGCGGAACAGATTAGAACGCTCGCCGTGAACAATAGCGTCACGTCAAGGTAATCGCAGCATATAAGCAGCAGAGGTTTAGGCCCTAAAAACATGCATTATCCATGGGGCGGACACGTATAGTTCGTACAGTTGAAGAACAACTTGCGTATGAGGAGCGCCGGAGGGAACAGCAAAAACGGCGCCGGCGCGAAACGACTACCGACGAAGAAGGTTCCCGCTATGCTGAACGAAAACGACAATTAATCGCGAGACCGGGCAACTTCGAACGAGCAACGACGCCAGACTCGCAACGCAAAAAATGACAACCATCCCAGTCTGCGAAGATGGAATGGCAGCGAAAGCACTTTGCTTTTCGTTTGAGAGCTTTGACGGTCGTCAGCTTTCGCTGCCATTCCATCTTCACCGAGTGAAATGGTTGTCATTTTTTAACCTGATTTTATTGCGCTATTTACCTTAATTCATGCCTACAGCCCAGCAAAATACCGTGCTCAGCTTTTGTTAATTTTTTTAGGAAGCGTAGTTTCTTTTCGTTAGCACAAGGATATTATTATTTAGTCTCGAAGTCAGAGGTGCTGCTGTCACTGCCCATTTGTGTCCCACAGGCTCTCAATCCCGGACTCTGTGTAATCCGTGGTCACGTACGTGGGTGTCATAGCAGAGGTCGCGTGAGTAAGGCTTTTGCACCTGTGGATCGTAGGACCAGACTTGTACACGTGACAGAAAAAAAGGTAGCCCCGACTAGAATTACAATTACTCCTTTCAAAAACGTACTTGATTACGGTTACCGATGACAGCCACACGAAGGTAATCAAGCAATTACTAAAAATGTACTCGGATTACTTACTTCATGCTACGTTTATCAACATTGAACTTATAAAGCATGTAGAACGACTTGGGCTGGCCCTTTCGATTGTCCTTAAGAATTGCTTTTCAAATTTGCCTTCGGTAATTTTCCACGGTTTTCTTGTGAAGGCATCAGCAGCGACGCTGAAAACTCGTTCGGTGTTCGCGCTGCAGCCAAGGTCTGCGTTTTAGTTAGCGTACGAACACCAGGGGCGGCGCCAAGATTTTTTCGTTGAGGGTGCACCCACGACAAGTGAGTTCCTTCGGGGGGAGGGGGGGGAACTTAGGTGTTGTGTTTTGACTATGTTTAACTGGGCTGAATGAAGGCCTTTTAAACACACCAGCGTGAATAAGCTATTCCAGTATCGCAGTACGACATAAATTAAAATTTAGCGTATTTGCACAGCAGTGATTCTGCTGAGAAAATAAAAAAAATATATAATACATGGTACGGCACATAAAAAAGAACAGTAATAATTAAACCAAAAGAAAACAGGTACCCGGCCGCAACATAACATCACTTAACTAGATCTCAATATAGTCTCAAAATAGTATATTTCACAACAGGAGGGAGAGCTGACACCTCTAAGCAATGTGGATATCAATTCCAATTTCGGTAAAGACACGCTAAATTAAAAAAAAAATGTACACCCTTGTGACACCGGCTGGTCATTCTAAACATTGGAAATGGGAAGAAGAATAACAAAAAGGTATATGGGAAAATAATAAAGAAAAACAAATAGAAGAGAGGAGAGAACTGCAAAAATTCAACACGCAACATGCATTTCAGTCAGTGTTACATTTGGCCATGCAATACAACTTGTTTAACAAACCCAGATAACAGCTTTCCGACTATATATTCACTGTTCACTACACAAGCTATGCCACCGACGTGGCCTTGGACAGCACCCTATATGTAGTCTCTTTCAAAGCGATCACAGGGACAGAGGAAGGTTTCGTCACAACCACAGCTGCCAATGCCTGCGCTGTGACAGTACAAGACAAAACAGAGCAGGGATTTATTCGATGGTGAAGCGGATGTTCTGATACCGGTATAGCTATCGGTCCTACGCCCGTGCCGCACAATTTTCCCGTGAAAGCGCCGCAGAGATACGATGGGATATCATTATACCGGCATACTAGTGCAGACGTATACATCGATTTCTGTGCGCCGCATCAAACATGTCGACAACACACTGAAGATTCATCTTATTGGCAAGAGATCGCTTGACCGCAAGCACAGCTAGGTCGCTCAGACGGTTATGCGTCATCTTGCTGCGAAGATGAGTCTTCGGTCCTCGAAGGCAAGAAAACATGCGCTCGCAAGATGATGACGATGCCGGTATCTTCACGGCGATAGCAGCTAGCTTGTGCAGTTTGTTGAAGGCTAGTTCATATTCTCCCAAGACAATCACCAATTGCAGAAGTGTCTGTATCTCGCGCTTACTTTCGGCTTCGATGCGCTGAAGAAGTTTCGTTACCAGCTTGCACACAACTTCAACGCTTTCGATGTCCCATGCATAGTGCTCGGTGAAAGGCTTGACTAAGGAGATGGCCATGAAATTCTCACTCCGAGGGTGGAAGGCGCTAACACCGCAGTGTACATCCTTATTCTCCGTGATCCGTCTAGTCAGCTCAGTAATCAGGTTCAAACGGGTAGAAAAACTTGAACTCTGAATGTTTCCTTTGAATCTGGAGGCACTTCTTCAAGGGGCCGTCCTTCGCTCAATGCATATACCGTTCTAAATGGAGCGGAAGGCGCGCCATTCTCTGTTTTTCTCTTTGGGTTTGCTCCCAGACAGCACCAAATGCGTTCTGCGAATTTCTCATTTCGGAGAACTCGTCAATATGACTGCGTGCCACGAGGCATGCCTGACTAATATTGAAGTCTCTACTTTGTAATAGGTCCGAAAGAACCTTAAGGCGGCTGAGTACCTTGGTAAATAGGATGAAATGGAAGAGAAACGAGAAGTTCATTTGCTCAAGCAGACCCTGAGCTTCCGTTTCCCGCCTGATGTTTGCAGCGATGACTTCGGCGAGACATACAAGGATAGCAGGAAGCCTTTTCGTTGCCGCTGTGTAAGCCGCTATCTGACAGGCCCATCGTGTATCGCTGAGACGCTGCAGTTCTATATCACTGGCGAAGACGACCTTTTCTGCACATCTACGTACAGAGAGTGAATTGCAGGTCCACTCAGGAAAACATGGAGGCATTCTAAAAGAGAGAAAATTCACTCACCGGTTTTATCACCTTGCAGACATCCACGATGACCATAGACTAAGGCGGTGGTTCATGCAGTAGGCGTACACTGCCTGCGGCGCTTCCTGCCTGAACAGCGCCTGTAGGAGGTACCGCTCATGACCCTGGCACCATCATGTTTGAGCAACGCACAACTGAGTATCTATGCCGCTGCGATTCAACGTTTCTCGTACGTAGCCCAGGAGCGAACTTGCATCCAAGTGCTCAGCGTTTCGGAATCCAAGAAACCACTCAAGGACAGCCCCACTGACGTAGTAGCTTGCTACAACCGATAATTGCTCCGTCCTGCTCAGGTCCTTGGTTTCATCGACAATATGTACAAAGCACTTGCAGGTTTTTTTCCCATCTCTTCCTTTAAATTTGTTAATGCGATGGGGCTGAGAATTTCGAAGATCTGGTCCTGCACCGAATGATGAACGTACTTCGCGTTCGCTGCTCCACCATTCAGTTTCTTTCTGACAATATCGTCATATTTGCTAAACAAGTTCAAGAGCTCAGCGCAGTATCCCTTGTTTTCACTTGTGGGGCTTTCATCGTGGCCCCTCTGAGAGATTCCCTGAACGGCAGTGAATCGTCTGACAGACTAGAAGACATTTAGGGAATCACAAACTGAAGCCCTGAATCTCAACATGACATGATACTTGGCGGGGTATCTACGGGACGCGGCTGAACTAGTCACCAGACAATTTCAAACCACACAGGAAAACCCAGTGGTCGACAAAATTAATATCTCAGCCACCTTTGGGAAGCAAGAAGAAGTCTTACCAAAGATGGAAGAAACAACGGCACAATCGAAAGCTCAGAGAGCGCA
The DNA here is from genome assembly GCF_050947875.1 of Dermacentor variabilis. Lineage (NCBI taxonomy): Eukaryota > Metazoa > Arthropoda > Arachnida > Ixodida > Ixodidae > Dermacentor > Dermacentor variabilis. Next base: position 84,329,638 of record NC_134573.1, read on the forward strand.
GAACAATGCTCTCGGAGGCAGCCAATGCGTACTCGCAAGAGCTGTGAACTACGAACTGGAGGAATTTGTGCGACTCTCTCCGTGGCACTCTAAGTACGAAGAAAACGTGAGCAATCATTGGCGGTATGCTCACCCCTGCAACAAGACGAAGAGAAACTACGCTCTTCCTGAGGCGCATAGCTAGCAACTACGCAGGCTCAGACGCGGAGCTACCGCATGAGCTCCAAAGTACGTACGTAAGGGTGACCGCAACCACCACACCAGGTTACACGGGACCGGCCAAGCCCGCCCTAGACGAACCGATATTTCCCTTCCAGAAGTATACGCTGCAGCACACGCTTTCAAGAGGAACGCGGCGCTAGGACCGGATCGTATCACAAACGCCATGATCATGAACCTGGGCACCGAAGCTCTCGAGAAACTAACGCAACTCTTCAACGATACGGTTTGGAAAATAGGAGGCTGGAATGGAAAGAGGCTGAGGTCATTCTAATACCTAAGCCAGGGAGACCAAAATCGTTCCACAAGCTCCGACCAATCTCGTTAACCTCCTGCCTTACAAAACGTTTCGAAAAAGTCATCCAAACACGGCTTGCAAGATACGTAGAGGACAACAAACTCCTACCAAATTCGATGTACGGTTTCCGACATGGGGTTTCCACGCAGGATCTCTTCCTCCTCCTTCGGGACGAGGTTCTCAAACCACGATCCCAAAATATGAAAACAATCCTGCTTGCCTTGGACCTGCAGAAGGCCTTTGACAACATATCCCATGACGCGATACTCGCCTGCCTACGAGAAGTAGGCTGTGGGGGGAGGATTTGCAGTTAAGTGCTGAGTTTTCTCAAATACAAGACGGCGTCCATAGCGCTGGGACACCTAAAATTGGACAAGATTCACATGGCCGCTGAAAAACACTCCACGGGGATCTACAGTCCCCCCACTACTTTTCCCAATAGGGATGAGGAAATTGGCTCTAGTGTTGGAAGAAGACCCGGCGGTCGGACCTGGGAAGCCAGCAGGCAACCTTGGACCAGGCCGAACGAGCCGCTAGAGCTAGTGGGGCCCTGGAATAGGGGCTCCACCCTCAAGAACCTCAGTCCGCTATTTAAATAAAATGTTTATTCTTCTTCATCCCGCACACTTAGCACCGAACCCCTCTGGCCCAGCCGTGCCAAGCCTCAGCTACTCATCATGCTTCACTACAGATGGCGGTAGTTGTCTGGTCGATCTGATCGGTTTAGTCCGGCGCTTCCAGCGTGCCAGGCAGCGGCCGGTGAAGTCGGATAAGTCTGTCTTTATTCAATCAATATGGTAATCACCATATATTAAACCAATATAGCCATCACTATACACTTGCACAGCTTCGTCGGTCATTGAATTGAATTGGATTCTGGGGTTTTTCGCGCCAGAACCCCGATTTGATTATGAGGCACGCCGTAGTGGGGGACTCCGGAAATTTACACCGCCTGGAGTTCTTAAAGGTGCACCTAATTCTAAGTACACGGGTGTTTTCGCGTTTCGACCCCACCGAAACGCGGCCGCCATGGCCTGGATTCGGTCCCGCAACCTCGTGCTTAGCAGATCAACACCATAGCCATCATAGCAAGTTAGCAACCACGGCGGGTTTCGCTGGCCATCTTCCTTCTCAGAGTGATATGGCATTGAATTTTTTTTTCTTCATTTAACTGCTTCTTTCTTATGCGTTTACTCCTGCTGTCTGATATGCTCCACATCGCGCCTGTGGGTACTAGCTACAGCTAGGACCATCATCATCGTCGTCACGCAGCGTGGGAACGAGCAGCACGAGCTAGAGCACGCTAACAGAAGAAGGAACGCCATCACGAGCTGGCAATCGTGATCGCCGCCGGAGTGACTGCGATAATCTCTCTGCCTCTCTTGCAGCGTCTCTCGATTATCCCCTGGGGCATAGCTGATCGGCAACGCAGGCAGACGCTCCCTGTCAGCCCATAACGTCAGGGCCCACAACGTCGTCTGCCCTCGCGCCGGCTCACCTGGTCACCTGGCGCCATGTCCGCGAGCCAGACGGTGTCGCCGGTGCCCACTCCGCGGTCCATCCTGGTCGACTCATCGCGGCGAAAGTCGGACCGCATGCACACAACACCCGAAGAGGGCTCATCCAGCGTGAGTGTATATTATGCACGCACCCAGCTTGCGGAACAGATTTCGAGCCCTGTGTTGTCGTAGCTCTCCCTATAGGCGTTGTCCTACTTGAGCGCATTCTTGAGGGATCCCCAAAAAACAGGCAAATTAGTTGCATGCCCAAAAATTTTGGACATGGCCCCTTTGGCTTTCTGTTGAACTTCACTGAAGTGCTCCATGCAACGTAACTAAACGGCCAAGATCTTCAAGAAACGATGTTTTAGAAGGTTGCCCGTCAGGTAGCAGCGTCGTGAGAGTACGCGCTTTTATTAACAAGCGCATTTAGAATACCTAATCCTAACGTATTTGCTGCATTGTAGAGAATTTTTCTCAATATTAAAATACTTCGAAATGCAACAGGAAAGTTACGAATAAGTGCGGTAAGTATCGTTTTACTGGAAGGGTGTGCCTTCTCGATGTTGCTAACTGAAAGTTGGTTAAATTGAGGCCGTGTTCTGAAAGTCCATTAAAAAATTCGAGGACGCTTAAGCTTTGCCTTCAAGAGTGGAACGCGATAGCGTTATCGCACCCCGTTCCCACCGCCCACTCATTCGCTCGGCATGCTCTTGAGTCACACAATGACGAAACGTGCGCCTGAGAAAGCGGAACGTACCAAAGAACTCGATGACTCGGATGGAGAAACGATCTACGCGAGCCAAACGTCGTAATCGGCACGGACAGCCGGGCCGCGACGCGCCATGAAGGCGGACGTGATCATGGGGCTGACGCCTCGATGGGATCGTCCTCCATCTCGCTTGGGAGCACCACGCAGACGCATGGCTCCTCGCAAGCAGCACGGTACATATCGCGGGCGACGCTTTCCCACCAGACGCACTACGGCGCAGCGATCACGTTAGAGGCGTCCCGCATCGAACGCTGCATCTAGGAATCGCGCTGTGAGCGGAAAGAGGAGCTTCGTCGCGCGGGAGAGTGGCGCGCCACCTGACAGGGCAGCGCCATACATTGCGAGGAGCGGGACTTTTGTGTCTGCCGCAAGATGGCTCTGCGTGTGCGCAGAGCGCAGAAGAAATGTAGCGGAAACGTACTTCGCTACTCGTGTAACTGCGAGTTCTGTAATTTACATGCTCATAGTTACCGATATACACCGCAGTATAACTTTCTACGACACGTTTCTAAGGCAACACCGCATTCACTAGAGGCGCTTTTGTCCTATTTCGAGCCATCGAACGCGTGGCTGAGTGGTAGCATCTCCGTCTCACACTCCGGATACCCTGGTTCGATTCCCACTCAGCCCATCTTGCAAGTTGTTTTCTACATATGAAGTGCCTTCTGGGATTTATCGCTCACGGCCAACGCCGCTGACGGCTTTTCTGCGACACGAGCTCCTTAACGCTATCGCGTTAAAATATGCGGCCTATGAGCTACTCTGGTACATTGAAGCTAAGTTGGACAGAAGGCCACCCGCCGTGGGGGCGCAGTGGCTTTGGCGCTGCGCTGTCAGGAGCGAATGTGCGGGATTAAATCTCGGCCACAGCTGCCACACTTAGATGAGGCCGAAACGCAGAGACACCCGTGTACGGACACTAAGGTGTACGGTTAAAGGGGTTGGGACACCAAATTTTAAGGCTATAAAAAGCATGTTGTACGCTGCTTCCGTATGTAAGGACACCCAGAACGAGGTATTGGACGCTGCAAACATTTCAAAATAATTTTAATTCAGCTCTAAAAAAGTCACTAAAAACTCCTTCTCATGGTCGAGACCCATCGCTAGCGCGGCAGTTATGACGTCACAGAGGAGGAACGAAAATATTGACGTCATAGCACACTAGCACAAATACGTGACGTATGATGAGTAGCGATGAAATGCCGATTACGGAGCCTGCTAACCCGAGCGACCGAGCATAGCCTCCACTATGACTGAGCTGCAGGCATATAGAAATCCTTTCTTAATGCAAAGAAGGGGTAAGGCGTGCAGACTTGGACACAAGAGGAGAGAAGTGGACAACACAAACGCCGCACGGCGGCCCGCGAACGGCAAACTGCGTGTAACACTAGCCGGCCGACTCCGAAAGGTACCAGGATATGCGGCGTTCGTGCATAGTTCGGCAGCTCGGAGCGGTCTCTCGTTCGCTTGGCCTTTCTCAATGTGAAGGCCCGTCCACGTTACCGGCACGGAGACTCGCCGCACGCCGTTTGCCGTTCGCAGATCCCCGTGCGACGGCGGTTTTGCTCGCGAACGGCGAGATTTCCTTGCCGCAGAGAGAACGGGCCCGGGACTAATTTGTGCGGCAGCCGTACGGCGAAGCGGCCAATCAGCGACCGAGGAGTGGTCCCACTGGCACCGACGGCAGCCTCACCGCCTCTGATCGTTCGGCGCCGCCGATATCGTCGCTAGGCCTTTTCCGGTTCACTTCAAAGCTAAAGCTTAGGGCGCTTCGGAATGAATCACCGACTCTCACAAGCCGCAATACTTTCTTACCGTTGTTGTCGCTCTTCGCAATAATTATAATAATCGCGACATGCACTTCGAATCGCCAGTTATTTACCTCTGCTGGGAGAGCACGCGTACGCGTGAGCAGACGACGCAGCATCGTTTTACGTCACTATTTTTTGTGGCCCACGTGACCAAGCCAAGTTGCTTTTCCTCCTCTGTGACGTCATAACGTCCCCCGGAGCCCAGAAACCGTAACCGAAATCGCTCGGTATAATGATGCTATTATTAAATTATTTATCGGATATATATGAATCCCGCTGTGTGTATCGTGCTCCCTGAAGGATGACGCAACGTTTGAATCAACAAACCCATGAACGAAAATTGTGATGTCTCCACCCCTTTAAAGAATCCCAGCTGGTCAGAATTATTCTGGAGTCCCCACTATGCGGAGTGCCACATAATCATATCGTGGTTCTGGCACGTAAAACATCAGAATTTAGTTCAAATTGACAGGCAGTCGCAATGTCGAAGATTTTTGGGTGCGAGCTGTATATTAGTAAATTATCGTTTCACAGTAGGAAAAAGGAAAAAAAAATGACCGCTCTTCCACTTCTGTGAAAATGGGTGCAAGCGATGCTCGGGATCCGCGGCTATTCGTTGTCGGAACTCCTCGGCTTCGCACTCCCTCATGGCCAGGTCGGCACGTCGACGACGAGCGCTTTCTCAAGCGAACGCCGCCCGTTCTCCGGCCGAACCGATGGCCGAACGCGCGGCCCGCTGCCGCGCTGCCGTTCCTTCAACGCAGCCTGCTCTTCGGCAGAACGAACCAAACGCGGCCTCCCATGTGAATGCCGGGCCTGAACTGGCAGGAAACGCCGGTGCGAGGCAAACGAACACGTGATCACAGCCTTTCCCTCCGGAGCGAGGGGACGCCTGTGATTGGCTCGTTCTTTGTGCTGCGTCTGCTTCATGCACATAAAACCCCGCTTTATAGGGCGCGTATGATGAACCCATAATGGCTGAATCAGTTAGCGTGGTGGTCGCGCAACCCGCAGCCCGGCAAGCAATTCATATTTTCGCGCTGCTTGAATTGTTTCGTACGGTGACGCCGACACGGGAGAGGCAATTCAAGCTTCGCGTGAAAAATATAAGCGAGAAATCTAGGTTACCGTGCGAGCAGGCTTGGTAAAAAGAACGAAAGGCGGGCACCGCCGCCAACTTGAAGCTAATGCGCGATCGCCGTGACGTCATGAATTTTGATTGCGTGCGCTTATACGTAGGCAAATATTTTTTATCAGTACAGATCGTCAAAATTGTATTCTGAAAGAGCAAAAGCTACAACGGCCAAAATATGGACCAAGAAAGCGAAATTGGTGAATTCACGCGGACATGTCGGTGCTGGAGTTTCAGCACGAAAAGAAAAACAAAGAAAATTGACCTGAACTTTTTTCTAATCAGCACATTATAATGAAGTTAGCGAAGATAGAGCTTCGGGAGAATAGTTTATCTGTTAGAACTGATTTAGTGGTCGTCGTCATTGTTAAAGCAACGGAGTGAGAGCACCGGTACGTTAATTTATAGACTGGTAAATCAGATATAAGTGCATTTTCATTCAGTTGAAGAATATATATATATATATATATATATATATATATATATATATATACACACACAGAGTGTTTCAGCGAACACTTTCAAAATTTTTTGAAGGTTGCCTGCGGCATATAGCTCAATTCTTGTTTATGAGCCGGTCTACTCGAAGCGGCGGACACTACTTGCACAGAAAATTGAAATGCAAAATCGACTAATTAACAAGAATTCACTAATTAATTCCTCAGCTAATTATCTGATGGCCCATTTTACAGTTTACAAATTCTAGTTTTGGACTTTGCAATGCGGATTCACTTGAAACGCATTCTCAGGACGACACCAGTTTCGAGATTTAAATTGCCGAACTTTGCGGTGAAATGCATTGGCGTTCCAGTTACTTGCGTGCTTCAGTGAATGAAACGACGGTTTGTTGACATAGTAACTGGAACGCCAATGCATTTCTCGGCAATGTTCGGGAATTTATATCTCGAAACTGGTGTCATCTTGAAAATTCGTTCCATGTCCACGGCTAGAATTTGTAAATTGCAATGTGGGCCATAATGTAATTAGCTAAAACATAATTAATGAGTGTTTAATAATTAGTTGATTTTGCATCTCAATTTTTTTGCAAGTATTGTCCGCTGCTTCGAATAGGCCGTATAGTAGACTGGAATTCGTGCCACAGGTCTTCATTGCTCAGCTTGCCATTTAGGTGTATTTCTGTACATCCACATAAACTTGTACATTTAGCTGTAACTCTAAACCTTATCAGATTTGTTGTGCGAAGTCCTTCTCCTTTTAAAGTCTCAATTTTACGCCTTATTACAATTATGTGGGTTCCTGAAATCCGTTGGGTGCCCTTCTGCTTGGAACTTCGCAATTCGCAGTATTAGATAGATAGATATATATATATATATATATATATATAGATAGATAGATAGATAGATAGATAGATAGACAGACAGACAGACAGACAGACAGACAGACAGACAGATAGATAGATAGATAGATAGATAGATAGATAGATAGATAGATAGATAGATAGATAGATAGATAGATAGATAGATAGATAGTTTTTGGTAACAGACATGCAAAGTTGCACTCCGAAGCATTTTATAAGGGTGTTTGTCGGAGGGTATTCATTGAGCAGGGCTGGAGAAGTGCCACTTAGGAAGCAACTTCCCGAAATTTCTCTGTTAGTTGGCGGCCGATCCGTTGTAAGCCATATACAGTGTGTACCATCCAACTTTAGCCAAACCTTAAAAATATGCCGATGCACCCTAATACGACGCGACCAAATGCATGTTCCTGACTATTGTATGTAGTAAGTCGCGCTAGTTTTATATTCCGCTGAATCGCATAATAGTCAAGATTAACTAACCAACTTCTCAAGCAACAAAGTTAGGCAAAAATATTCGAATTAGAAAGTTGTAGAACGGGTTGCAAAACGTCCGATTAAACAGCTTCTGACTTTCTACCCATTAAGCATCCGTTTTTTTCCACTTAATGCAGATGCTGCTTGTATTCTGCTTGGTTCCAATTTCGGAATTAAGCAGAATAAAAAAAAATTCCGATCATGGAATTAAGCAGAATACAAAAAATAGTGTGGCTTACTAAATACAGTAGTCAGCAACATGCATTTGGCCGCGTCGTCTTGAAGCGCATCGGTATATTTCTAAACTCTGGATAAAATTAGCTGGGACACCCGCGATATACCGGATGTTTCACCGAATAGTTCCAAATTTTTTAAAGGTCGCCTGTGACTGATAGCGCAATTAGAGTTGATGAGGTGGTCTGTCTACTCGAAGTGGCTGACACTACTTGCACAAAAAATTGAAATGCGTAATAGACTAATTAACAGAAATTTACTGATCAAGTTTTTAACTAGTTACCTTATGGACCATATCGCAATTCACACATTCTAGCCGTAGAGTTTGCAAGGCGGATTTTGAAATTAATTCTCAGGATGACATCAGTTTCGAGTTAGTAATTCCCGGTCTTTCTGGGAATTACTTACGAGTGCCAGTTACTTTCGTGCTTCAATGCATAAAACGACGTTGTGGTAAGAAAGTAACAGAAATGCATGCCATATATTGTATATACATGTATATATTTATTTATTTCAAGAAACCCCTAAAGGCCCTCACAACGAGGGTATTAAATAGGGGGGTGACAAAAATTCTATAAACATCTAGAGAAGCGTATTCAAGGAATAGGCAATATGAATAAAATAGCAGAACAGCAACACTCAAGGAGACATAGTGGAGAAACGCAACATAATAAACAGAACACACACACACACACACACACACGCACACACACACACACACACACACACACGCACGCGCACACACACACACACACACACACACACACACACACACACACACACACACACACACACACACACACACACACACACACACACACACACACACACGCACGCACGCACGCGCACACGCACACGCACACGCACACACATGTTAAAAATCAAACACATTGCGGTAACAGAACAAAACTAGAAGAAAGGCTACTCATCACATTCTTTTTTTAGAAGTTCATGAAATTTAGACGAATTAATTTCAGTTGCGATTGAAGCAGGCAGCGGGTTCCACTCAATAATTGTTTTGGGTATGAATGATTTCGCAAAAGAAGAAGAGCGGCAAATGATGCATTTGATCTTGAAAGGATGGTCATGGCGTGGAAAGACCGCCTATGGTGATTGAAAGAAATCGTCATGAAGCAATGGATGATGGTAACTTTTGTGATAAAGCGTTATGCGAGCAAGTTTGCGACGATGGGAAAGGTTATCAAGACCAGCACGAGCCTTTAACACTGAGACGCTAGTGAAACGTGAGTAATCTGAAGAAATGAAACGAGCAGCATGGTTCTGCAGAGATTCGATGTTATCTATGAGGTAGGTTTGATCCGGGTCCCATTTGGCTGAGGCGTACTCGATTTTAGGTCGGATTAGGGTGATATAAGCAAGTTTACGCGCAGGCGCCGGAGCGTGTCGAAGGTTATGTTTTAACAGGTCAAGAGAACTGTTAGCAGCTGCTAGAATCAGATCAATGTGATAGTTCCAGGTTAAGTCGGACTGAAGGTGAACTCCTAAATATTTGTAAGTAGAAGCTGTCTCAATTGTTACGTGATTAATAGTGTATGTGGTTGGGATGCGGGAAGAGTTTCTTGTAAAGGAGACCAGCTTTGTCTTAGAGTGGTTTAGGATCATTAGCCACGATGAACACCAAGTGTTAATTGAATCGAGGTCAATGTGTAAAAATTGGTGGTCAGTTTCACATTTAATTGCTTGGTAGACAACACAGTCATCAGCGAACAGTCGAATTTTGGAAGATACACAATTGGTTAAATCATTAATAAACATTAGAAAGAGCAGGGCACCAAGCACGCTCCCCTGGGGTACACCGGATGTGACTTGAGCCATTGAAGAGTTAGAACCAATAAATTATATATATATATATATATATATATATATATATATGGCCAAAACAATAATACAGTGCAGACTAACAATCATGTCAGGGGTGACACACGCACACACTAACACACACCTGCCGTGGTTGCTCAGTGGCTATGGTGTTGGGCTGCTGAGCACGAGGTCGCGGGATCGAATCCCGGCGACGGCGGCCGCATTTCGATGGGGGCGAAATGCGAAAACACCCGTGTGCTTAGATATAGGTGCACGTTAAATAACCCCAGGTGGTCAAACTTTCCGGAGTCCTCCACTACGGCATGCCTCATAATCAGAAAGTGGTTTTGGCACGTAAAACCCCAAATATTATTATTACACGCACACACACGCACAAACGCACGCATATCGCCCCTGAAATGATTTTTATTCTACAGTGTAATATTAGTTTAGAAGGCCACAATATTTTCGGCGAAACGGCAAGACAAGCCGATATCTAAACCTTGAGTCACCACAATATAAAGCTCACCGGACACGGCTTCCAAGCCACAGCCAGTTTTGTCTCACCGAAATTGTTTAATTGGGGTTCAGCAGATATGGTTGTATCAGGAAAGCAAAGACACAGTTCATAATAAAACGTATGATTAAATAAATACCTAAATAAATAGAAGCACCGCAGCTGTTATTTCTTTTAAATAAATTATGAGTGTATCAGCATGAGTAAAAAAATAAATTCTCAGAAGGCGTATATATAGCGGCCGGGGAGTGATGTCGTTGCACATTTGGTACTACTAAAACGGGCCACGTACTGAAGTAGATTAAGAAACATTGGTCTTATGGGTAGCGCATCGGGCGGCTGTGCTGACGGAACAGGGCCAGAAACCAATCGTCATACCCACTTGGGTCACCGAGTACCTGGCAATGGCTATGTGGCGCTCTTCATTGCACCTCTTTGACGCCGACGGGGGTGGCTGGGTAGGTGCCGCTGTTCAGTGAACTTCTTTGATGTCAACTTGGAGTACTTCGTATGTGGCACTCGGTCTGTCTCGTTCATCAATGAACATATGTCACCAACTTGGGCCACTGTGTAATGCGCCACCATATGGGGTTTGTGCCGTTCTTCAACAAACCTCGCTGACGACAACTTTAGTAACTGCCGTATGTGTCCCTGCGTGTGTGCCAATCTTCAGCGGCAAAAGAAAAAGACCATGCTAAATTCATCCGGTTCTCGGAAGAATCGTACGCGCGCCAGGCGCGGGCTTCGCTGCGACGCCGCTTGAGGGCGCTGTCGCCAATCTGTAGAACCGATCTCACGTTTAACATCGACGTTAATGCGATTAGCAAGCAAGCAGTGTAGCGACGCACCGTAACTGCCGCCGCCGAAACGTTCCATGTATCAAGTGCGCACTGCAACCGGGCTAACCTGTGGCCTCTTTTTCCTTCGCACGCGCTGCGCCATCTGGTGGCGCCGCCGCGAAGCCCGTGCGTGGCTACTGAGACGCTTGGCGTGCCTGTGCGTGCGGACGCCGAGAAAAGCGTCATGCGTGAGAAGTGTATTCCTATGAGAACTCCGTTCCCGCGCTTCAGCGACGATTATGATGATGATGATTTATCGGCATTCCTTTCGAACCGGAGTGGTTACAGTGGCCTAGCCTGCTTGAGTTAGTGGGGCAATGTAACTACTTGCATAGCGGCCTTGCATTTTGCCTATATGTCGTCGATCATTTCTCTGTTCCTTAAAAATCTACATATCGAGAGAGGGTAGATACAGATAGGACTGTAATGAATCCGGTACTAATCGATCTCTTCCTAGCTTTCATTCCGCGTATACTCCAGAACCTCTCTTGCTTATCTCGTCTGCTGACCAGGTAATGCTTTCCTCTGGACACGTTGTGCCACCTAGGTACGCCACTGCGATATGCGCACGTACACCCTGATGCCATACATCCTGTGCACTTTCTATTTTTTTTTCAATGAATAGCGACACATGGCACATACCCAGTCACCAAAGTATGACGTGGAAGAGGTGTATTGAAATGCGGTACACACCTAATGCATTCGTGGCACAGTGTGCTAAAGCGTGTGACTGCTAGGTTGATTAAACCGTGCGACAAGGGCTCGATTCCGCTAGAAGTTAGAATTTAGTTGTTAGATTCTGCTAGAATGTTAGACGTGCCTTCTTTTTCATTGAAGAGGCCGTGGAAAGCGGCTAGACACAGCTATCTAGGCACGTATACAGTAGACACAAATCCTAGCCACGATAATCGCGTTAAAAAGAAATGTCGGCGGTTCTCGATTGGCCTCTCGATGTTCGCGAGGAGGGCAGCGATAGTCACGCAACATAATATAAAGAAAGCCAATGGGCATGTTGTAAATAAACACGTTAGCACTGTATCCATGGCAGTGACAAAACTTCAGACCCTAGTCTAAACGGCACCTTGAGTTCTTCGTTGTTTCAGCTCTTGCCGACAAATGATAATCAGTGATACTGAATAATCTAAAGTTGGCTGCAGCTTACATTAAGGTGAGTTAGACGAATCTATTCTAAATACAGGTGTGCGAATATTCGAAAAATTTCAATAGCGAACTGAATAGTGTCCTATTGGATTCGATCTTCTAATCGAATAGTCGCTGTTCGGAAATGCGAATACTTTTCGAATACATTTCGAATATTTCGAAACGTCCGCTGCACCCATTTAAACATAAAATTGGTGCTAACCTGTGGCAAAGTTCAATTCACGCGGTCATAGTATAGAATTAAAACCCGAGAACTTGCCTAGTGGAGCAGGCTATGCCACTTAAATAGCCATACTTGACAGGCTATACAGCGGTCATTCGCATTCTGAAGAGTCATTCGCATGCGAAAATCTGCCTGTTTGCTTCTAATGCTCCATTTGTACTTTAATAAACAAGTCTTATACGTACTATGTAATGACAGAAGCTTGCTTATTTTAAGACTATCAGGGTGTGAACGTCGTTTTAGATTGTGATAACGGCTGTTCATTATTCGAAAATTTTTAGAAAATTATTCGATATTCGATTCGCTCCTGACAACAGTCGATTCGGTATCAAAAATAACTATTCGCGCACTCATGAGTGTAATTTAAAGACAGTACGAATGACTAGGACAAAGAGACAGAGTTTGCCTTGCCTCTTCACCATGCATCCTGTTCCGTCGCATCCTGCAGTGGATGTCCCCCCGCCCCATTTAGTGGCCCGGTCTTCTACCTTATCGCAATTAAGCGCTCTTTCCCAACATCTCCTTTCCTTTTTTCGTGGGTTGCTTCACGCCCAACAAAAGAAGCAGGCATCGAGCTTATGGATGTTTCTTACAGAGATACATAACCCCGCAGCTGAAGATACCCGACACGTGACTGACCCAGGCCTATCAGTTTTCCATTGTTGCCCCTAATTGACGATTGTCTCCCGCAGTCTCGCCCACGCATGCATTTCCTGACGTCCCGGATGCGCAGCGTCTACGGCGGCGCGGCCGGCGCGCGCAGCGCCCTCGGCTGCTGCGTCCTCGTGGTCTCGCTGCTGCTACTCATCGTGCTGCTGTTCCCGCGCAGTCATCGCGCGCGCCACCAGTTGCCGTGCTGGGCTCCACAGTGCCGCGACTTCGTCACCGCGTTGGCTGCCTCCATCAACGCCTCGCTGGACCCATGTCAGGACTTCCACAGCTACGTGTGCGAAGGCTGGCGACCCAGCTTCGGAGGTCGCTCCATGCTAGAAGACTCGGCCATCAGCTTCCGCAGAGACGTGGGCAAACGCGTCGCCAGGTCTTCTCCGCCGCGGCAGTTGCAGGATAGTCACGAGAAGGCGGTCATGCTCTACAAGAGCTGTCTGGCCGAGAGGACACGAGGAATCGGCGAATTCAAACGATTCCTGCGTGAACGCCGCTTGCCCTGGCCACAAGTGGACACACGCGCCAACATTGTCGAAGTGGCCGTGGACCTCTCCGTGAACTGGCATTTCCCGCTCTTCTTCTACGTCTACCGTCTTTTCTCCACGCCAGGGCCAGCGATGTCACCTGGGACGAAACACTTGTCCGCGCGATTTGTCTTCACCGACGACTTCCTGGGACTGGGTCCGCGCCTTCTGCTGAAAGAACGCGAGCTGCGCAAGAACAACACAGAGTACATCTGTCAATTACGCGACGCCCTGATGGAACGTGGCGACGAGCAATCCGAGTCGGTCTCCTGCGAGCAGCTCGACAAACTTCAGAGGGAAGTTCTCGGTGACTCGACGGCAACCAGTGGCAACGAGTCACTGGAAAACGAGTCGTCGACTCTGTACGACAACATCATCACCTTCGCCGACGATCTCACACCTTTTGTTTCTGGTCATTACTGGTTCTGGCTGCTCACGAGAGACCAGCCAGTTCCGGTGGTCTCGGACGTAGTGCATCGTGTGGAAGTCTACAACAAGATGCACATGCGAAAAGTGGGCGCTCTTTTCGGCTCGAACCGGTGGCAGACGGACCTCCTCCTCGTGGCGGGTCTCTGCGTGGTCCAAGGCTTGGGTCGTTTCGCCAGCAATCAGCTCGCCACTATCATCTACGGCGACGACATCGCTCGTGCCCGGCGCCACCCGGACCTGTGCTACGGGATTGTGGACCAAATGGTGCCGCGTCTGCTGTCTTCACCTTACATCGCGCTCCTGCTTGACATTGAGCGAGTAACGAAGGCCACCGAAGTTTTCCAAGCTGTCAAGTCTGCCGTCGGCACATCTGTGCGCCGGGCGGCTTGGCTCAACGGTGCTGCGCGTCCGGAGGCGTTCGCGAGGATCAACGGGAGCGTCCTCAACTTCGAAGCCGTTCTGACCGGCGAGGCCACTGGTGCGGAAGTGCCCTCTCACGCGGCGATGGTGGACCTGCCAGACTTGGGTGAAGACTTCATCGACAACCTGAGCATCATTCCCCGCACGTTCTGGGACGGCGTTCACAGCGACTTGTCGGTGACGCCGTCTTGGTTCGGCTTCGCGCCAGGAAACCGCCTACAGAGCATGCGCGCCCAGGCACAGAGAACACTGTGGTGGGGCGACGTCTGGCACCAGCACGACGCGTCGCCGTTCGTGTTGTCTCCTCGCGATGTCGTCATCCCCAACATGTACGTGCTGCAGTCTGTGTTTCCGACCACGGCATACGAGAGCGTTAACTATGGCCTCATGGGTTCGCTAATAGCCCGCCAGCTGCTAACAATATCCTTCAGGGCAGCTGGCACAGACGGTCCTTACAAGTCCAGGTTGGATCAACTCGCTACGAACGATAGCGTGCGCTGCGTTCAGGAGGCCTTTCAGCGCGGCGACCTTAGCGGCACGGAGTTCGGAGAGGATCGCAGAGACACGGATGCCATGCTTGTGGCGGTAGCCTCTTTGAAACCACTGTTAGATGCGCTCTCCGCGAGTCCCGGCTACCCGGAGTGGAACCGCGGCTTTGAGGACTACAGCGCCGAGCAGCTCTTCTTTCTGGCGCTCTGCTTTCCCAGCTGCGTGTTACCGGAGGTCGAAATGGAGCCAAGGCGAGGTCTCACCCAAGCATCCTGGTGCAACGTACCGCTGATGCTTTTTGACGCGTTCGGAGAGGCCTTCCACTGCCCGCAAGGGAGGACGATGAATCCTCGTTCCAAGTGCGCTGCGTGGTGACAGTGATGGCGAATGCGGCGCCGTTCTGAAGCTTATTTTGTGTGACTCTTCACTTGTGCCTCTTTGTGTATTGGCAAACTTCGCTTGAAACAATTATTGAAGCTACATGATTGCTATATAGAATACGGTCCACAGTACCTTTATTTTTCTTACGTTGAGGTATAGTGCGGTTACTTTGTATGGCCGATGACGTAGCACTATCCTTCTTGTCGAATTGGGCCGAACTGTTTTTGAAGACGATGTGTGTGAAACCAGACAGCAGTTTTTATTTGTTTACGCTTTTATTATGCGGTCTTTAACTTTCCATTGTCGAACTTGTGTGTAATGTTGTGTTTGTTGCTTTGGTTCTAAGTTAGACACATTTCACTGGGTTATAAACCAAGATGGACTGCCCTTGCAGCGTGTGCGTGCTGCTCTTCAAAACAGAAGCATCTGACTTCACAGCGGCTTCCACGTCGAATTGCATTGTCATTACCCCCATGGCGTTTATTGAACGACATTGCAATTTGTAAGTTAGATTTCCCTTTTGTACACATGTATAAGTGCACAGATGATACATGTAAAGTATCAGAGCTGGCAGTTTCTTGTCGAACTTTTGGCTCTCATTATGACCGAAGCTCTCAAGGCGATACACCGTGGAGGATGAACTGTATGGCGAGCGCACACTTTCGAATAATTTTTTTTTCTTCGCGAGTCACTGTTCAAACGCAAATAGACGAACCAATGGGAACGCTAGAGCGCTGTAGCTGCATATGCACGCACGAAAGGTGAACTTTTCTACAGAAGCGGGACGAAATAGGGGTTTTTCTCGCGCTTGACATGGTTTTAGTGGCGCTACTAACGGTGTTTGAGGCAGGATCAGTGCTGTAGTAAAATGGCGATGCTGTGTGCGTGAACGAGAGAGTGACTCGTTCGTGTTGCTTCCCGTCGTGCCTCTTTTATAGCTTTACGTTGTGGGCGACCCAGAAATCGACGCTTGCGTTGTAAAGCAAACAACTGCGTTTGTATCTTTGGTCCTCTTTCGTGGTGGTTGGCTGCGGGTCTTCCTTCGCCGATGAAAAGGCGCTTGTGTGCGCGTTTCGCGCAACTGACCTGAGGGGGCACGTTCATCGCCGAAGCCAGCTAACTCCAATCGTGCAACGAGAGCTTTGTGACGTTTTAAGGCTTTGCTGGTATATGAGCAATATTAACAGTAAACACAATGAAGGAACATGGTGCTTGTTGCGTTACGAACTTAAAAAAGAAAGACGGTAATGCGAATAATTTTTATTGCTGTGGTTAATTATTACCAATATATATAGAGAGACACAGGAGTTTGTATGAAGAAACATTAACAAAAAGAGAATGTTGGCATCTTCCAAGCCGCACTTTTCCTCCGCAACTTGCTCGCCGAGCTAACGTAGCTAAGATGCGTTTCGCGAGCTCTGCGATATGATGTGACGTTGTGTCGTGTGTCGTCGTTGTGTCGTCGGTATCTTGGAGCCAGCGTGCGAAGTCGCTCCAACCTCTCCGCTCGCCGCCTAGCCATTGATCCCCAGCGAGAGCGTTCCGAGCAGCGTTCTTTGGGAGCGTTCTGTCGCAGCGCATTTAATTTGGTTCATTTCGGGTTCACATATCTCGCGCATAAATCCGGATATATCTCCTTTTCTTTGCAGTTAGCGAAAGCGTTGCAGCTCGCCCGTGTTCGCTCTCTCTTCGTCGTACGCTTGGGCTGCAGCTCTTAAGCGATATGTGTTCGAACGGCAGGCCTTTGATGTTAAGAATACCCTGGTTGAGTAGTAGGCACACGCACACTAGCTTATTGCTTTTATGATCACGGCAGTATTCTTTGCCGTCGTGTGCAACTCTTCGTTGGTTACAGGCGGTGTGTATTTTCGTGCGCTAGCCGCATCCCCAGCTCCTTATGGTCATAAGAGAAGAACTATCGCCAGAAACAAACTTTATGAAATCGACGTAGAAACAGGTCGGCACGAAATTTTGTGCGTATAAGACGCACCCGATATCCTGTTTTTTCACGTCTTGTCAAGTGTTCAGACAAAGCCAACTCGTCAATGTCGCCGATGGGCGACGTGATCGCGGCGAGCAGGCATCCTCGGGCTATCGTTTTCGGGGATACAATCGCTTTCGCGCGAATTCGCGTCGCGGCATCGCACGCATCAGGGGTCGTCTGTTGCGCTGTGCAAAGTGAGGTTGGCCCAGTGCGCGTCCTGTGCCGAGTCGCGCGAAATCCGAAATCTCTGAAAAGTGGTCGTATCCCTGAATGCGGCTAAATATTTTAAAGCTGGAAACGCATGAATGGGCCTACTACGACGAGCACGCGCCGGCCTCGCCGGGCACTGCCATGATGGTATATATCATGTTTACATTAATCCCGCTGCCAGCTTCCCCGACGTTCGATTTTGCAAACTTGGGGCAGCTTCGGGTTGTCTTGGGATCCCAGCCCACGTGACTTCCTGTCAGGACCTGAAGTAGCTGGCTGCCATCTGGCTGCCAGCGGGCTCCCAGAACTCCGAACATCGAAGAGGCCCAGTGCTTTTGGTTGCTGGGAACCAGCGCCTCCGTTGTCCGAACAGACGCTGAAACGACGCAGCTTCCACGTGCGACGGCTTCGCGTTTGCCCATACGCGGAAGGAAAAAGCCGCAAAATAAGTACTGAGTGGTGTCTGTTGTCTTATTTAACTGTTGTTCATAAGGGGCGCTGTAACGTAAAACTATTCCAATATTTTTTTATTTCAATCTCCTGACGTCAAATTTGCGTTATTGCCGACGCAAGCACCGAGCGGTCACCCGCTCGGTGCTACCCTAGCACTACCAGCACTACCCCCGGCGGCAAAAGCGCAGTCCCGGAGCGACTAAAGGCCGGAGTCTGAAGCAGTGTAGTAGGTCTTGAGCCTACTGACATGCACGACATCACTAGATGCCAGAGTGCTACGGGATAGTATCTCTAATGACGAAGAGCCGAGCAGTTAGACGACGACGATTAGAAGCTAGCGCGGTTTGTTTCCTCTTGGCCAAGCGCAGCGTATTTTCTTGTAAATATACTTGTACATAGCTTTTCGTCTGCGTCTTCCTACGCAACATATCTGGTGGAGGTGCTGGGTAAGATGATGCGGGACGGGGCGGAATCGAAGAAGCAGATGGTGTGAAGACCCATCGTTGCGAACTCCTGGCGGACAACTGCGTGGATCAGAGAAACCATGACTGCAGGTGCGTTGGAGGAGCTGGAGTCGAAGGCAGCCGGATAGGCGGCCTCGATCTCACGCCGGGCGATCCTGGTAACATCGGCAGTGTTGTTGGGACGAGGAGTGTTGGCACAGGAAGATGTCGCTGGGGTGTTGGGCAGACGGGCAAACTGCTGGTCAATACGTCGGCTTTTAGCGAGTTCCAGGCGGCGGCACTCTTCTATAACAGCATCCACCGTCGCTACGTTGTTGCAAACGAGCAAGTTGAAGGCGTCATCGGCAATGCCTTTGAGAATGTGCGAAACCTTGTCGGACTCAGTCATATGGGTGTCAACTTTGCGGCACAGAGCCAAGACGTCCTGAATGTACGTGACATAGGGCTCTGTTGACGTCTGCACACGGCCGGAAAGCGCCTTCTGCACGGCAAGTTGGTGACCGTAGGGGTTGCCGAACAAGTCTCGAAGCTGTGTCTTAAGTGAATCCCAACTGGTGAGCTCACCTTCGTGCGTGCGATACCAAACTCTAGGTGTGCCATCGAGGTAAAAGACTACGTTGGCGAGCATAATAGTAGCGTCCCACCGGTTATTGCGGCTGACATGTTCATACAGGCTGATCCAGTCATCGACGTCTTCCCCATCTTTGCCCGAGAATACGCCAGGATCACGGAGAGCGGGGAGAGTGATGTAGGTCGTCGAGGTGACAGCAGGTGTCGGAGCCGGCGGAGTCTGGTTGTCGTAGCCGGGAGCCATGAAGAAAGGCTCGACGTACCGTCCACTGCGAAGCTCCGTGACGAGGTACAGGGAATGTCCACCTCCACCAGATATGTTACGTAGGAAGACGCAGACGAAAAGCTATGTACAAGTATATTTACAAGAAAACACGCTGCGCTTGGCCAAGAGGCCACAGCCCGCGCTAGCTTCTAATCGTCGTCGTCGGCTTCTTACTGCTCGGCTCTTCGTCATTGGAAATACTATCCCGTAGCAATATAGCGAGCTTCAAAGTGTAATAACGACAGAAATACGGAAAGGGGAACAACTTGTTAGTTGGAAAGGAGAAAAGAAACCGAAAAGCTCGTGGAACAGGGAGATACGAGAAGCGATCGCCGAACGACAAAAGGCATCCCGAGAGCACAGGCAGACAAAAAAGAAAAAGAAAAAAAGAACAGTTGCCGCAGGATGAAGTGGCCAGTAAATGGGAAATATACCGGGAGAAAAAACCTGCGGTTCAAATACTGGTGCAAGCAAATATAAAAGTGAAAGTGAACGCTGGTTGTCATAAATACGTGAGAAAAAGAAGGCCGCACCTACACAATATGTTGGAGCCGCACAAAATTATTAGGCAGGAAGTCAACAACAACACAACAAGATATCTCAGACGAGCATGGAAACAGACTGGAAGGGGAAACCGACATTAAATTACATCCGAAAAATAACAGCCGAATCTTTCCAAGGCAAATGACGAAGTCGTATTTGAAGAAAAAAGAGCATGAAAGAGAACCAGATGGAAAAGGAGCTGGTGCTGACAAATTTCAACTGGAAGAAAGCCGAAGAGATAATTGCTAGGCGCACAGGCACAGGGCTAGACAAGGTTCCCGTACGGCTGATTAATGAACTAGGACAAGAAAGTAAGGAAGCTTTGGTAAGAGCAGTGGAAAAATACTTTAAAAGATAGACGAATGCTGGACACTTGGCGACAAAGTATACAATGAATTTAATTTATAAAGGTAAGAGGGAGAAAGACAGAATTCACTTGTAAAGACCGTTGACCATTACATCAGTAATATACAGGCTATAGCAATGCAGGCAATCAAATTAAAGCTGGGAACATGGGCAGAGAATAATGGCTTTTTGGGAGAGCTTCGGAATGGTTAAGAACATAGGCGTTTAAATAACTTATTTGTTATTACTCAGTGTATATAAATATCAAGAGTAGAAAGCAGACTGTTATATGGGGCCTTTTCAGACATTACAGGAGCGTATGACCACGTAGAACGCAACATTTTGTAGAATATTCTGGAAGGGGAAGGCTTAGGCGACGATTGTCTATGGCTTTTGAGAGAGATTTACCTATAATATACCATTTGCGTTGAATGGGGAAGGATGAGGAATGAGGAGAAAGTTGATATCAACAATGGACTGAGGCAGGGGTGCCCTTTATCCGCACAGCTGTTTATGATGTACATGGTGAAGACGGAGAGCGCGCTAGAAGGAAGCAATATCGGGTTAAATTTCTCTTACAAACATGCGGGTGCAGTAGCAGATTAGTAGCTTCCAGGTTTATTTTATGCGGACGACATTGTCTTGCCAGCTAACAAGCAAAGCGATTTGCAACATCTGGCTAATATCTGTGAACAGGAAGGCGATAATTTAGGTATGAAATTTAGCGTTAGAAAATGAAGTGTTATGGTACTCAACGAAAACAGTGTACAGACAGTGGTAACACAGGGCCAGTAGATGCCTCGGGTAAAAGGATATAAATACCTTGATATATGGATAAACGATGGCGATAAATATATGAAAAAGGAAAAATTACACGGTCTCTTAATATTTCTCTTAAGAGGTGAACGGCGAAAGCCTACTCTTTCTCCTGTTATCATTCGCCTCTTTCTCTTTGCCTCTTCTCTCACAAGTCATTTCAGCCACTATTAGTCATTGTTAGTCAGTATTAAGCTTTTTTAGTCTTTTGTAATCAATGGAGGTCATTACAAGCCGTCGTTACACTTGTTGGTGATATCATAGTCATCAGTAGTCATTACAAGTCATTTCAGTCATTATTAGTCATTACTGGTCATTACTAAGCATTTGTAGTCATTTGTAATGAATTGTAGTCGTTACAAGTTGTCGTTAGGCATATTGGTCATTACTTGTCATTACAAGTCATTTCAGTCATTATTAGTCATTGCTAGTCATTATTTACCTCTACCATTCTCTATTATAACGTTATGATTCACTAACTGTACTATCAATCAATTTTACTTCTTTAATCTCTCTTTAATCTGTCTTCATATGGCGTGATGACGCTTCGGCGGACACTTCGCCGGTCAGGTCTGCTGACACTAACTTCTCCATGAGCCTTGAAAGGATTTCGTCTTAAAAAGAAATAACAGTAAAGGGAATAGCCCTCCGTGGTGTAGTATTCGGCCACTACCTCCCTCATGACTCTTACAGTTAACCTGTGTTCCTCAGTCCCCAGCAGCTCTGGAGCACCTGGCCAAGGCGGAATTCAGACCTGCGACGCTTCAGAGGGTGCTAAAATTTTCTGTATCTAGACAGGCCGCCACTGAAAACTGAACATGGCAATGGTAAACACGCGAGCCTTTTCCAGTGAGGCTAGCTTAGCAGGGCTCTCTGAGAAATTATCAAGCATTTCCTGGGATATTATTGACCATAGTAAGGTTATAAGAACTAGTGAAGTTTATACAGTGATGACTAACGGCCTGCGCCCTCTGCTACAGAGGTGTTTCAACTAAGTGAGAATACGGACGTATAGGATTCTAATTCATAAGGACATAGGAATCAACATTGATGAATTCTGCAGCACTAATTAGAGGCTAGCAGTCGTTATAATGGCGGTAAATCCCTTCCAGCTAAAAAACCCTCCACCTAAAAGGTACTACAAGCCTACGCTCTCACCTTCACTCACGATGATGATGTTGAATTAGCAATTAAAAAGATTCAAACTCAGCATAGTGTAGTCATGGGTGATTTCAGTTCAAAAGTGGGGAAAAGCTGGCTGTGGAACAAACTGGCAACTACTGTACCCACTCTACAAATAGTAGAGGAGCAAAGTACGTAGAATTCGTGGAAAGAAATTGACTCCCAATATGAATACCTTCTTCAAGAAGCGCAGTAGCAGAAAGGGGACCTGGAAAAGCCCTAATGGAGTAACAATGCATGAAATAGATTTCTTACTCTCTGCCGATCCCAGCATAGTGCAGGATGTAGAAGTGTTACGTAAGGGAAAATGCAGTGACCATAGGGTTACTGCATTTACCTTATATAAATGCAGTAACAGCTTGAAAATAAGAGCAAAATTAGTTAGGAAGAAACAGGCCAACTTAGACGCAGTAAACGTAAAAGCAGACAAACTCGGGCTTGCGCTCGCAAAGGAATATGCAGGTTTACAGCAGGAAGGTGGAGATGTATTGAATGTAACCATAACTAGTTTGATTTCAGAAGCAGCGAATGAAGTTGGAGGCATGGCATCAAGGCGACCAATATGTAAGCTCTCCTAATTAATAAATGACCTAATAAAGAAATGACAAAGCATGAAAGTGCTTCCCTCAAGAAATCAGATTGAATTCGTTGAACTGTCAAAGTTGATAAACCAGAACAAAATAAACGATATTCGCATTTCTAACGTTCGAAAGATTGAGGAAGCAGCAAAAATTGCCGGAGCATGAAATCAGTGAGAATAAAACTTGGCTTCGGACTGGGCAAGATGTATGCAGTGAAAGATAAGTAGGGTAATGTAATCAGCAATTTCGATGATACATTAAAAGCGGAACAAGAATCCTATACTGACCTGTACAGTGCCCAGAGCACCCACGCAACCTTCATTGGAAGTAGGGATGAACTGGAAACAGAGGCTCCTTCTTTAACTAGCGATGAAGTTGGAAGGGCCTTGCAAGATGTGTCCTGGGGAAAAGTGGCAGAAAAAGATGGAAGAACAATCGATTAATTCCTAGAATTAAGAAAAATATATCATGCTTGAAAAGCTTGCGGCCCCTTATACACAATGGCTCACGACTTCAAGTGCACAAAACAATGAAACAATATATAGTACTAGTACATAAGAAGGGAGGCACTAAGAGAGAGAGAGAGAGAGAGAAATACCTTAATGTAAAACGAAAAAGTAAATGCAGGGAGCCGGGCTCCCGCACCGGGAAGGGACCCTCAGTCCAGGGTTCTCGCAGCCTTGGCTATTAAAGAATTGATGAAATATATTCTCATTAGTCTAATTTTCGTATTATATAAAATAATGACCAAGATAATTTTCGAAAGAATCCGGGCAGCAGTTGACTTCAATCAACCATGAGAAAAGGCTGGCTTCGTGAAGGGATACTCTACAAGAGATCACGTCCATGGCCCCTATAATGTAAAACTATTCCAATCTGTTTTTATTCTAATCTCCTCATGTCAAATTTAAGTAACCGCCGACGCAAGCATCGGGCGGTAAACCGCAGCGTTGTTTGGAAAGCGCCATCAAACGCTCTCCTGCTTTATAAGATGTCTCTTCTGTTTACGTTCAAAGCGAATAAGATTGCCTACAGTGAGCGGTTTCTCTTACTCAACTGGCTGACAAGAGACGAAGAGCGTGCTGAAGTGGAGAGCGATTCGAAGGCGCCGAGCCATCGCAGTGAAAATAAATAACCTGATGAAGGTGGTGGTGCCGGCGTCCGCAATTGGCTCGATTCCCCTTACTTAGCTTGCGGTGGCTGGTCGAAAATCGCGGCGGCGTGCAACGGAAGGTTAAAAATGCCGCTAAAACAGATCCTCAACAAAGAAGAGTTGGTTGAGTGATGTTGCATATGTGTCGAAAGGGTTCAATAACGTTATACTGCCATGCAAAAATGTTTAGTAAACGGAAATAAATCCATGCTCTGCGGTAGCTCCGAGTAACCAGTGCCTGAGCGATCGGCTGGCAGCCATCTTCTATTCCTTTCGGAACGGGGAATTCTCAGGCTATTCAGAAAAAAAATTACGTTCGGCATATTAATGCATCTTTAACGCATACAGGTCACTTTGAAGCGGTAAGTTTTCGCGGCTTGATGACGTGGCGTGACAGACAGGTGAAGTGGGCGCAGTCGGAAAACTTTAGAACAATAGCAGATGGCTAACGGCGAAAAGGCGTCAAATCAGAAGTAATTATTTTTCTTTCATTTGCTGTAATCATGCATAATAAGTGAATACACACCATATCTGATGGTGAGCTATCGCGGTTTTCATGACGTCGCGTGACAGACAGGCGAAGTGGGGGTGGACGGAAAACTTTTTGACGAATCGGGGAGGGCTGATTGCAGAATCGGAACGGAAATGTTTGAAATAGCTTTACGTTACAGCCCCCCTTGTCATCAACCTTCACTAGTTCACTCTCATCCTCATTACGGTCTTCTAATCTGTGGTACGAGTTAAAGAACGAACCTTCAAAGCTGTCGGCTCAGTAGAGATACCAGCAGTCGTGGAGGCATCTTGTGATAAGGGAGTACCGGAGGAATTGTAGCGGCAGCAGCATCGGCGTCGCACGAGAGACGACGTAGACGCTCGCGTCTTTCCAGAAGCTTCTTTCCAGTCGTTTCGCTTGGCCTCGGCTAAACGAGCAAGTTCGCGATTGGGTTCGCTGCTGTTTGTCGTGTCAACGTTCGAAGATCCAGCGTCACCCCATTCCGCCCGCCAAGTCTTTTCTTCCACCGGATGCTCGTTTTGACACCGTACACCTGCACCTCGTCGGCCCTCTCCCACCTTCGAAAGGTTACCGCTACATACTGACATGCATCGACCGTTATACACGGTGGCCAGAAGTTACACCTATATCTGACATCTCAGCGCCCACTGTTGCAGCAGCTTTCGTGTCTACGTGGATCGCAAGGTTCGGCTGCCCATCCAGAATAATCACAGATCGCGGTCGACAGTTTGACTCAGCACTTTTCAACGAGCTGCTCAAACTACTCGGAACGACACGTTTTCGCACAGCTGCTTACCACCCGCAGTCCAATGGACTAGTTGAACGTTTTCACCGGCATCTCAAGGCCTCCCTTATGGCACATGAATCGCCGGAGAAGTGGGTCCTGCATTTGCCCCTCGTCTTACTTGGCACCAGAGCCGCACTCAAGAGCGACCTAGGTTGCTCCTGCGCTGAGCTAGTTTACGGCACTCACCTACGCCTTCCGTGCGATTTCTTTGTCGCCACCCCCAAAACGCCTATGCCATCACCTGCCGAATACGTTGCTGAACTGCACGCCTTCTTCAGTCAGATACGTCCCGTGCCTACACGTTCACAAGAAGCAAGGTCCCCGTACGTTTCTCCCGCACTCACCTCTGCTACCCACGTTTTCGTGCGTAACTGTGCCGTGCGGAAGCCTTTGCAACCACACTACTCCGGGCCATATTGTGTTCTAGAGCGTCGTCCGACGACGTTTGTTGTGAATGTCAACGGCCGATCAGACACAATTGCCCTCGAACGTCTCAAACCCGCCTACATCGAAGTACCCGCGCCATCAGCTCCACCAGTATGCGACGCGACCCTGCTGCATCCTTCGCCGCCGCCTGCGCGCGTGACAGCCGAGACCAACGCCAAGACACGCCGCGTCACGTGGACTTTCCATCGTTCGTCGAACTTTCCTCCTCTCTAGGGGGGGAGCCCTCCGTAGCGGCAGCAGCATCGGCGTCCCACGAGAAATGTCGTAGACGCTCGCGTTTACACGAGGCACGAGCGGCTGGCACGCTCCGGCACAGGCTAGCGTTCCGAAGGAGATTATTAAAATAAAGAATGCTACGCTAAGCGATCGAGTGTCGGTTCTTCCTCTCCTGCGAGAACCCGAGACTTTACCGGTCTACGTGGTCGCTCGTCGCCACAGAATACGTGAATATCTTGGGAAATGTCTACGAGGATTGCGCAGGTGCGTTGTTTCTCCACAAGAAAAGCAGAAAATTGGCTATAATAAAGGCTTCAGCAAGGAGGCACAATCTCTCCAATGACATTCACTGTATGCTTACAAGTATTCAAGCTGTTACACTGGGAAGGATTAGAGTGAGAATCAACGCCGAATATCCCAACAACCTTCGGTTTGCAGATTACGTTGTTCTCTTCAGCCAAACTGGGGATGAATTGCAAAACATGACTGAGGACTTCAACAAGGAAAGTGTAAGCGTAGGGTTGAAGATTCACCTGCAGAAGACAAATGTAACAAGAATTTGTGATCGCCAGTCAGCCTCTGAAGCTGTTGCAGGAGTACGTTTATCTAGGCCGATTACTCATAGGGGACCCTGATCATGAGAAGGAAACTTAAAGAAGAATAAAAATGAGCTGGAGTGCATATGACAAGAATTACCAAATCTTGACTGGGAGCTTGCCACGAGCGTTAGAAACAGAAGTGTACCATCATTGGATTATACCAGTGCTAACATATGAGGCAAAAACTTGGAAGTTGAAAAAAAAAGAAAGCTCGAGGGCACATTAAGGACAGTGCAATGAGCGATGGAACGAAAAATGTTAGGCGCAACTTAAGATACAGGAAAAGTGCGGTGTAAACCGGCGAGCAAACGGGGATAGCCAATATTCTAGTTGATATTGGAGATAGCCAGGCCGTGTAATGTGCAGGGCAGAAAACTGCTGAGTTACAGTATGGGTGCCAATGGAAGGAAAGCGATGTGCAACGACAAAACGCGGAATGATGCGACGGTTCAGATGACGAGAGCTGTTGTGACGGAGCGGGAGGAGATTGAGCACTAGAGAGGCATAGTCAAGCAAGGACGGCTGCCCGCAACTCCTCGTAGAATTCGGGATCGGGAGTTGGCACCATAAGCTTGGGACCCAGTTCATCTGGCAGCTCCTGCTGCGCGTGGTAGTATCGCAGAGGCGGGTCAGTCACTTTGTTGATGCGGAAGTGCCTGTCCAGCGGGACGAAGCAGATGTACAGCATGTTGATCTAGAATTCCCCGACACTGTAAACCGCGGATCGTCTACAGGAACGCGTGAGGCAACGTCACTCTCGCCTTGGTAGAGTTGTTGCATTAAGAATCAGAATCGGTTTTATTGTGATGATTAGAGAGATTACCGGATAATTACATAATAATGCACAGATTGCACTAGTTGCAGCGAATATAGGATTTTAGCAATTACAGGAGTTTAGCAGAAATAGCATGAGTAAATATTCAAATTTGCCTAAATCACAAGCATATAAAAGTACTGTACCATAATCTCGTTGAGCGCTAATAAAAATGACCACTATATATGACAAGACGTACATGGCATAATTGATGAACTCGAATACGTAATCACAACAAGGACGTAAAGCTTTAAGGGTCCTATTAGGCAGAGAATCCGGCGTCGTCCTCTTTGTTCGTGCGATGGCCGTGTGTTGGACGTGAGTGAAAACTCCCGATGGAAGCAAGGAATTAGTACAACTCACTCACAGGTCAACGAATGTTCACATTGACGCCACATTTCTCATGAAGGTTTTTGTAATTGAACGAAAACAATTGAGCTGAAAAAAGGGGTTTAGGTGGAAATTAAACCCAGCCCCTTCGAAACACGAAACGGCCATGAAGACTCGTTGGTGCAAGCGTGTTGGAGAGGGTCGTCACGAATGCTTTGTGGTCTTTGACTTAGTAAAGTCTGTTATAGAAATGTACATTTGCGTACATGGTAATCATGAGTACAGTAATTAAGAATGGGCTAATTAAACTGAAGTTAATGCGAGTGTTGGGGTGGTTCAATGACTAAGAAAAACGTACTGACGCGTACATGGTATATGTGAGTATGCTAATGAGGAATGATATAATTAGATCAAAAAAGGCGTGTGGTGGTTCATTGAACCTAAAGGACTGGAGGCATGTTTATGTGTGATGAATCGATGAGAAGGTTGTGGTTCGAGTATCTGGTATCGCTAATGAGTGTGTATGGTAAGGTGTTATGTGAGCGTTTAAAACTTCATTGAATGTGAATTGATGTGATTGTGAATATATAGAAGCGTGTGTAGCATGGAGTGTAGCCGTAATTAGTGATTAGTGATTGATATTAAATTGGTGATTAGTGATCGATAGCGATTGGTCATTCTTTTATAGTGTCGGATGTCGAAGACAATGATGTACCAAAGCAAAAAAAAATGGTAGGAGTGAAAAAGTCTGTTCAAAGCCTCTAAAGTAAACAGCCATGCAATGAGAAGGAAATGGCGGTGGGAAATAAACATTGTCATTGCCGTGAGAAGCAAGGGAATGTGTGATATAATGAAGTTGATGCCTGATGAGAAACACGTCGTTGTCTGTGTCGAGAATATCAGACGGGGTCGTGGTGACAAACGATCGAGAGCTTGCGGAGCATTCAGGGACCCTCTAAAGCTATCGCGTTCTATTCTTAAAGGCGAAGCTTAAGAGGAAGCTTTAGCTCGGGTGTTCCTATCTAAATACATGTAAAAGGAGAATTCGTTTTTCTCGGCAACCACTGCACCAAATTTGTCGAAGTTTGTTGCATTTAAAAGAAAAACTTAAAATCTAGTGACTGTTTGTTTCGAATTTTTGAGTTAGGTCGCCAATCTTTTATTAAAAATTGGCGAAAATCAAACATTTTGAAAATACGAAACTATCAAGTTTACAACCCTGTAACTCAACCACTAAGAAAGATAATACAATTCTGTGAATTGCATCTAAAAGTACATCCATAGCGGACAAAATTGATATGTTACACATGAATATAAAAAAATTTAATCATGGAGAAATACAACTTTTGCAAAACCGTTGTAACCAACGTAACAAATTCACGGAAGATGTAAGATGACATATTGAATTTGTCCGCTTTGAATGATCTAATGGATGCCGTTTACAGAACCGCGATATCAGTTCTTGATGCATAGCTATCAACTTGTAAACTTCGTGCTTCTATTTTTTTTCAAACGGTCAAATATTTGAAAATCGTTTTTAGAAAATTCAAGCCCTAAATTGAAATTCCGCTTCCAACAGTCACTAGAATTTCACTTTCTCTTTCAAATGCAACAAATTTCATCAAAATCGGTCCGGGGGTTATCTCATAAAAACGTTTTTGCGTTTTACATGTATTTGAATAGGCCGCGTCGGAGTTGGGCCCGAGCTAAAGCTTCCTCTTAAGCGTCTCCGAAACGTTTATAAGCGTAAGCATTTCTATGCTTACCCAACTAGAAAACCGTCAGTCACATAAGACAAATATGTGGGTCAATCCCGGAGATAGTGCAATACCGGGCCGACCCGTGGCGGAGGGGAGCAGGCTTCAAGCACTCAGCAAGGTGAAGTGAAAAGTGCATGTCTTGTATAGAATCGCGCATACATATAGACTGAGTCCACAGCAGCGAGCGGCTTTAGCTTCGTGCTCCCTGTCCCTCTCAGGCGAACGAAGCGGCGAGAACTCAGCGCCCATAAATCTCTCGACACACGCCGCACCCTGCCACTTTCGCAGATCGCTTTCAGGATGTAGGAGGATGTAGGTCCGTGTGTCTCTCTTCAACGCGAAGCGGCGAGAACACTGCCCGCGAAGCTATCAGCAGTCAGCACTCTTTCTGCATCTCAGATCACGTTTAAGATGTGGTCCGCGCGGCGCATAATGGTTCGTCGCAGACGCATAAAACGCCAAAGAGCCATACTAGCTTGTAATGATCGGAACGTCATCGGCGCATCTGGCACCTCCACCTGCAGTAGTTTGCTCTTTCATCAATTCAGCTTGCGCCGCCGTCCGCAGCAGCTCATGTTGCCTCAGCGCTGTCGTTTATACCGGTCGTATCAAGTTTTATAACACTAATTGATAATGACACCGGGCTGCATGGATATAAGCAAGTGGTACAATGCCTACGCATACTGACAGGAGTTTTTGCGTGAATATTTTCTCCCAACGTTCCCCAGCCTTCATCGTTACAGAAATATATATAAGCGCGCGCGCGCGCGTGTGTGTAGAAAAAGTTACAAAAGGGGGTGATAGCCTGGCTTCCCTCCAGCCCCCCACATGAAAAATAGTTGGTGGGCCACCACTGCCTAAGCTCCGTGACTAACGCAGTATGTGGTTCCTTCATGGTGACAGCGTTCCTGACGCTGTGCCGCTAAGGCTTTCGCTTTTCCTTCGACGCGTCGGATCTAAAGACGCTCGAAATGTCGCGAAGATAATGCATCACTGGAAATGATCGCCGGAAGATATGTCCCTTTATAGAACATCCTTTTGTTTTCGTGTGCCATCGCGCTTGGTCTTAAAGCGCTAGTCAATGACAAAACGACAAAGCGTCTCGGACAGTTCGGGCCAGGCCAGCTCGGCGCGTCGGCATCTCGTGCTGCATTTATTCATGCAATTAATGATTCGCGTTACCTAGGTGCCAACTGATGCCCAACGTAGTCTGACTTATTCTTTATTTCACCATTTTACTCTTGACGAATGAAAAGGAGCAGTGCAAATGGGCCCTCTAATGAACGTGCGCTATGAAGGCAGCATGAAAAAATTTATTTTCATGTTTGGCGATCTGATTTCTCGAATGCGCGGTATCTAGGAACGAACAGTGCAGCTCGACAAAGCTGAATGTGTTTATAGTCATCTCGAAAAAGCGTCGCTTAAGTGGCTGCTCGCTAAATGCAGGCTCTGCAGCCTCGTGAATTGCAGTCTACATGCTTTGTGTACGTTCGCTGGTCTATGTCCCACTTTCCTAGAGCGGCTTGGTGCGCACTTGTGCCTTGAAAAGTTAGGCAGGAAAGGTGTGTTCTCGCTTCTTCTGCGCGGCGTCGTGGACTGCACAGCCATCGCTCATGCTCCAGACGTGTTGGAGCGCCCGATTGCCACAGAACGTGTCGCATGCTTGCAATAGGTCAAATCACGTGCAGAGCAAGGAGAAAGCTCGTCGATAGAGACACTCATGAACCGGAAAATGTTGAGCGAGTGATTCACCTGGGCACCAAGGCGCAACTGAGATCAGCAGTCGCCACAAACGTGTAGTACAGTGAGGTCATACGGCCACCCTGGCACCTACGTGCCCGAATCCCTTGGTCAAATAAAGTTGTCTCTCTCTCTCTCTCTCCCTCCCCTCTCTCTCTTTCTCTCTCTCTCAGCAGTCGTGTGCGGTTCTGGGACTTTTGTCGTATCCGCAGAACTACCGCTCACCACCAGGTGCTCTCGTCGTCTGTTCAGGCGCAATTTAAAGGCTGGTAATGAAAAATATTATACAATTACAAGCTCTGAGGTTTTCCCAAGAATAATTTGACGGTATGTGCTATGCTGACGCTGTGCCACTCTACCATGGATATGCTATGCATTTATCGCAGATTTAGTCTAAGTGAAATTCCTTTGCAGTTGGCTTTTAAGGTCCAAGAACTTTGAGTCGGTTCAACTGCCACGATCCCATTCTCCTCGTACCCGTGCGCCACGCGCTAAGCCTTGCGTGGCGCACGGCTAAGGGCAGATAGGTCTTGCGGCCATGTTCTTAGTCGGCGGTGTCTGAACGCGATGAGCATCTGTAGACCGTAGACGCCCCTATGGGAGTTTGTGGGCGTGATTTGATTGTCTCAACAGTAGTGCCAAGTAGGTATTTTGGTGCAGTAGTCCCGCGTGCTGTGTTGCCGGAGAGATCTGATCAGTTTCCAGGTGTGTGCTGGTCGCTGCAGAGAGTGCACTTCTGCCTGGTGGGTCTACTTACAAAATCCTTCAGACCGCATTGTTTGAAAACGAGCAGAGATGCCGGATTCAAATCAAAAGTTGAAAATTAGCGGTCTGTGTGTTGTTCTTTGTAATTATTCTAACAATAAATTATGTTGATGTCATAGCATTTAACCCAGAACGGGAACCACTTACTAATTTCAGATCAAATAATATCTATCTTCTGCGTTGAAACGAACTGGAGATGTGAATCGGGGTGGTCTATTACGTGTAATTTTGCCAGAATGGTGTGTGTCTGCTAAGGATAGGGTGACACATCTCGTTTTTTTTCAAGTGTTTCATAATTAAAGTAGTAAGGATAATACAGACATACACAAATGTGTTCTTGAATGCAATTACCACGGGCCAATGTTTCGTTGGTGAAAACCTTTATTGAGTGTCACGAAGAATGATGACCCGGGCTCAGATCTCCCACGTCGGGACGTCCAGACCTTGCCTAGTAGCCGCTTCACAGGCCTGCTGAACGGCCCAGATTTGGTCAGCGAGCGTGGAGCTGTGCAGGGCAGCGGCCGACCTAACCGAGAGAACATCTAGATAAATGCCTTTAGTCTTTGTCTCACATTCCCAGAGCATGTGTTTTTGCGTAGCAGGTTCTAAACCAGAGACCTTGCAGGTGCTGTCGCGATAGATCTCGGAGAAGAATTTATGATATGCTAGCGGGTTTGGATAAGTCTGTAGCTGCCGCAAGGTGGTCGTTTGAGCTTGGCATAACTTGTTATTAGATGGAGGAAAACCTCGTCGCGCCAGATAGAAAGCCTTAGTTATTTCATTGTAGCTCGTTAGCCTGTCCTTATCTGCGTCAATCTCGAGGGCTGTTCCGTGATTGTCAACAACGTGACCCCGTTTATTTTCTCTAAGTAAGCGTTATCTGCCAAGTTTTTTTTACACAGGCCGTTATCAGTCATATGCTTATTTAGACACACAGTGTGCATACAGACACGAGGTACCTTTAGCTCAATAACCCATTCACACTTGCTGAAAAACTTTTTGATTTCGTTTTCAACACCTGCAAGGTAGAGGGAGGGGTGTGTAAGCAAGCCGGTTGTCGGTGAAGAACACCGTTTATTGCCGGTGAGACGCTTGTATATATGGGAACAGGAGCGTGACGTCACATGTCACGATGCCGCGTTGCTGGCAGCTCTGCTACATCTTCCTTTTTTTTAATGAACAATTACTTCAATGCCTCTCAGGCAATGGGTACAGACAGGACTTTCGACGTTGCCGCGTGCTTTGTCGTAGCTCTGCGACATCAGACTCTAGAGGAATGTGCGGTTGTGGGGCCACGTCGCGTAGATGCTCCCGGGTTCACCTGATCTCCTGGCCGTCTTCCGTTTTTAGGTTCGCTGAACGTGGTGCTTCCACTGGCCTTAAGACGACAGCAGGTGCCCAGGTCCGGTGAAGAGTGTCGGACGCTGTTACCTGTTGACCCTGCGATAGGGGGGCGGCAGCTGTCTGGAGCCGCGGTTGTTGTAGATTTTCTAACGCTGACGTATTTCCTGCAGACGGCGGTGAACGGCTTTGCAGGGCACCGTCTCTGGTACCAGGTGCGTTGTGGGTACTGGGAGCAGGGTTCTCGTCAGTGGTCCCATGAGTCTCTGCGCAGGGGACTTAAGCACCGCATCCTTGGGGGTATTGCACCATTCAAAGCCATTTGGAAGTCGGGTGTCCTATACGAGCACTTTAGTAGTTTCTCAGCCTCATGGACAGCCCTCTCAGCCATTCCGTTAGAGCGTGGGTCATACGGGCTCGAAGTTACGTGTGGGATACTTAATGGGCTCAGAAACTCTTTGAATTCCGCGCTGTGGAACGGTGGGCCGTTATCACTGCAGAGCTTTAAGGGAAGTCCACGAACAGCAAAAATATCCGCACACCATGATTTCAGCAGTTTTTCAGGGACGTTTTGGAATTCACGTATCTCAAAAAAGAAGGAATAGAAGTCTACGATTACGGCAAACTGTCGGCCGCCGTAAGGGAACAAGTCCATTCCTACAGTTTCCCAGGGTAAACTATGCACTTCGTGACACAAAAGCGGCATCTTCGGGTTCCGCGATTGATGCGTTTGGCAGATCTTACAAGCTCTACGGTACTGTTCAATATCCGTGGACATGCTGGGTCAGAATATAACGCCTCTCGCGCGTTCTTTGATTTTGTCTACTCCCGAATGCGCGGCGTGAAGGAGGCTCAATATTTCTGCTTTCTTCGAGTGCGGTACGATTACCTTATTGCTGCGGAACAGTAGGCCATCTTGGCTGTGTATGTCCTCCCGGTATGACCAGTAGGGGCGCACGGCTTCCGGGATATCACGTTTATCGTCCGGCCAGCTTGTTTCTGCATACCCTCATAGCTTGAGCACGGTTGGATCGCTATCGGTTGCTTCAAGGAGGTCTTCGATGCGTGCTTTAGAAGCAGAAACAAAATCGAGCACATTTACTTGAAACTGTTCGGTAACTTCAGCCATGCGCACTTTGCTAGGAAACCCTGACAAAGCATCCGCAAGAAAGAGCGCCTTGCCCGGTTTGTAGATAACATTGATGGGATAGCGCTGCAAGGGGAGCCTCATGCGTTGCAGACTAAGGAGGCACTGGTGCAGCTGCTTCTTGAAAATCGACACCAAAGGGCGATGATCGGTTTCAACCGTTGCTTCAGGCTGACCGTAAATGTAATCGTGGAATTTCGTGCAACCGTGCACAATCGCGAGCGTTTCTTTTTCAATTTGCGGATAGCGCTGTTGCGCGTCCGTGAGTGACCGAGACGAAAAAACGACAGGGCGGCCTTCTTGAAGAAGCACCGCACCAACACCGAATGGGCTCGCGTTGACTGAGAGGGTAACGTTTTTTTTCGGGTTGAAGTAAGACAGCACAGGTGCTTGCGCCAAGGACTTCCGCAACTTTCCGAAACTTTTTTCTTGCTGTTCGGTCCATACCCATGTAATGTCTTTGCGCAGTAAGGTTCGCAGTGGGGCAGTAACGTCAGACATGCTTGGAATGAATAGCTGTACGAAATTAATCATACCAAGAAACACTTGTAGCTCCTTACTGTTGTTGGGCGCCGGCATTTGTAGCATGTCTTGCACTCGTTGCGGGTCCACTCACAGGCCCTCTGCACTGAATATGCGGTCCAGGTAACGCACATGGGGCTGCAAGAACGCACATTTCTGGAGGTTCAATCTAAGAATGTGTTCTTTACAGCGTGTCAACAAGAGTTTCAAATGGTAATCGTGCTCTTCTTTAGTCCTTCCCCAGAGCAGTATGTCGTCCATGACTACGGCTACACACGGTAACCCTTCTAACAGGCGGTGCGTTGCTGCTTGGAAAATCTCTGGGGCCGAGGCGATGACAAACGGCATTCGAAGAAACCGATAGCGACCATACGGCATGCTCATAGTGCAGTTTTGAGCTTGACTCGTGCAGCTGAATCTGCCAAAATCCAGATGCCGCATTTAAAGTTGAAAAAAAAAAACAGCCTCAGAAAGTCGCGGAACTATGTCCTCTATTGTTGGCATAGGATAGTTCTCGCGTAACAGTGACTTGTTTAGCTCTGTTGGATCCAGGCAAATGCGCACTTTGTCCTTTTTTACTACTGTGATTATGGGACTGGACCATTCCATAGGTTCGGCTACCTTTGTTATGACTCCTTGGTCTTCCATGTGCTGTAGTTCGGCCTTCACCTTGTCTTGAAGGGCCACAGCGACTCTTCTAGCTGGCACGGCGATACTCGCGGCACCGGGCTTGAGCTTCATTTTGTACTCGAAGTCCCTTAGCTGACCGAGCCCTTTGAAGACTTCTGCAAAAGGCTGTGCTGGGGGGTAAATATGTTCGTATTCAATGCTCTGCAAGTGGCTCATGAACCCCAAACGTTCCGCCGTTGAGCCACTCAGTTTTACCGGCATTCTCTGCTCTACAATGAAAAATGTTTCTTCGCGAGATTTGTTGGTCGCTGAAAGTAACATCCGTACTTTTGCAGTTTTGTGTCCAAAAAATGCTAAGTGGCAGGATTCTGTTGGCGTATCTGGTAGCGTTTCAATGCCTCGTTTCTAAATAACGCAGCACTTTGCGCCTGTGCTTAATATGCACGTCATTGGTGTGCCTTCAATATGAACCGTCGCATTCCAGTTGTCTGTTGCTATGGTATGAACCGTTAATGTTTCCAAGAAATAGTCCTTGTCTGCTTCTAGACGCAGCTCACGCAATCTCTGAGTCTCTGCACGGCGTCTCGTGATGGCGGCGTCGTCTTGCACACTTGGGCAAAATGTTTCTGCCTGCCACACTTCTTACAAGTCTTCCCATTCGCAGGGCTGCGATGCATCCGGTAACCGCATGTACTGCAGACGTTACGGTTACTTGCTAAGGAACTCTCGTTTCCCGAGCGGGTTCAGCTGCTTCGCTTATCTCGCGAAACTGCTCTTTCCCTTGCTCATGGGCGTGACAGATATCGACAGTCTTCTGATGCGAAGGGTTTTCAGCGATGAACTGTTGCTGCAAATTCTTGTCTCGAATGCCCAGAATAATGCGGCTGCGCAGCATGCGATCTTCTAGCTCTCCAAATTCGCAGTTTTTAACTAGTATGCGCAGTTCGGTCAACCATTCACTGAAGCTCTCGCCTTCTTTTTGGTTTCTTGACCGAAACGGGATTCCTGAAAGGTTAGATTCGTTACAGGCTTGTAGAAATCCTTAAATTTCTGTAACAAAATGTCGACGTCGTTTTTGTCCTGACCTGCTCCAAACTTGAACGTGCTGTACGCCTTTCTAGCCTCCTCACCAATCATTACTAGCAACGTGGCTGCCTGCACATCTTTGCTCTGCTTGTTCAGCTGAGTTGCAGTAGAAAACAAGGTAAACGCACTCTTCAAAGTTTTCCATCCAAGTCAAGCGTTGCCTGATGTGTCCAAGGGCATCGGCGGTGGATGAAGGGACGCTGGCGTCGACATGCCGATTAGGGACCGCTGCCACCGTGCAAGCAAGCCGGTTGTCGGTGAGGAACAGCGTTTATTGCCGGTGAGACGCTGGTATATATGGGAACAGGGGCATGACGTCACAGGTCTCGATGCCGTGTTGCTGGCAGCTCTGCTACAGGGTGAATACCGTGAGCTATCAGGAAATATGCAGGAATTATTCGTTGACAGTATTCGTTAGCGCATGTAGGTATTATACGCAGTAGCGATTACAGCGAGGTAGATATACCGAGTAGAGCTGTTCGACAACGTATACGTAAACCATAAACATACAGGAATTGAAAATCTACGCACCTATTCCCCCCCCTCCAAAAAAAAAGATATGTAGCATGCTGAACATTCGAAACAGTGTGAGGGGTTATGAGAGGTACGAAGTGCTACAAGGGGGCGGGGGGTGCGCTTGGGACGAGGTACGTCGGAGGAAATTATCACATTTCTTTATTGGGAAACTTAGGAAATTAAACCTTTTCTCTCGTCTTAATGATCTACATGAAAGACAAAAATACATGCAGTTGTGTTCAACGTGCCTGAAATACGCGCAAAGGGATAAGGCGTTTGTAATATCCTGTTTCGGTTTAATATCGTTACGACAGGGCGCCACTCAGCGCCAAAACGCCGTAAGTATACCTGCTGCGTTTCCCCTCGCCGGAATAAAGTCAATCCCCGACTCCAGCAGTCGGGCTCTTGCGGCGCTTCGCGCCAAGCCGTTAGGCCTCATGCCGTAGGTTCCGCGTCCGGCCGCCCCGTCGAAGCTACTACAAACTGGAGACGAGGTGAACCATTCTTCTGCTTACTACTTGCCTCTGCCATTCTATTCCTGCTTCCGGCATGCGGAACGCCGCCACTACGTCTCCTTCTCCGTCAACCTCAACACCCCATCCCACCTTTGTTCTCGGTGCCCAGCATGGCGCTCGCACCCCCCGTGCTGCCTTTCCTTGCATTACCCGGTACTCATTCGGTACCGTGGCTCATGTGGAAATGCTCTTTTCGCACGTTTCTCCAGGCGACCGGATGCGAGGCACTACAAGACGAGAGGAAGGAAGCCATTTTACTCAGTGACTTATGGCGAATTCCATTGAGAGAA
This sequence comes from Dermacentor variabilis, assembly GCF_050947875.1. Lineage (NCBI taxonomy): Eukaryota > Metazoa > Arthropoda > Arachnida > Ixodida > Ixodidae > Dermacentor > Dermacentor variabilis. Next base: position 84,367,450 of record NC_134573.1, read on the forward strand.
CCGGAATATAGAGCACGGCGCAGTGCTGAGTCGGGTGGCAGTGCAGTGAGAGCCGGAACACTCGACCCGCCACTGGAATGCGGCGTACATCCGGAGAGCAGGTTGGATGGAGACTGGCGAGGAGAAATGTAGCATGTGACACAAGCAATCGACGTCCCAGCATTCTCTGTGGGAGAGCGGCAAAACACGTGGAACCGTGCTGTGATCGTCGGTCGTTCACCGGTTCGGGGCAACATACAACATCGATTTGTGCAACGCCGACGCATCCCGCCACATTTCTGCCTGCGAAGATTATCTGAAATCATGGATTCTGAAGCTCAGCGCATCCTGCTTTCAGGGTAATTCAGCTGCCAAGTGGTCCGCCACTGGCTGCGGGATGCGGAAATTTCTTTTGAACTAGAAAGAAAAAACGGGCACCTCAACGATCTCACCACCCTCGGAAGCTGAACAACGCAGCTCCTCGTCGGAGTAGGAAGAGACAGTCTTCGCAATGTATGAGCCCACTTTCGGTCGTTGCTCCGGCAACGAAAATAGCTGTTGAGATATTGCTGCATACATTTCGTAGTCGCCATCATTGCCACTACTGTTGTCCGTCGAACTGCAACTCGAATCCGAAGTTGAGCTCCAGCAGCTTTCGCTGCTGTCGCAATCGAGCGTCTCAAGCACTTCAGTAAGGCGAAGACACTTTGCTGCCGCTCTCCCCCGCGCATCCGACGAGAAGCAGTGTGGACTATAAATGCCAGTATCTTTCGCTGAATTGTTGCGAAGCTCGTTCATATCAACGACGTCAAAGTAACTGGGGCCAAAACATCGACTACGCTTCGCTGCCGCCATTGCCAATGCGCTCGTCCGCTGAAGCAAAATAAATACAAATTAGGAGGATATGACGGCTTGAATTAAGTGACTTTCTCCGCACTCCGCTTTTCAGGCGAGAGCAGTGCGGAGTGATCCCGGCTGCTCTAGGCGCAGCGAAACTGCTCTTGTTGTACCATTGGATGACGGCGCTCCCACTCCTGTTCGAGCACTGAAACACGCCGCGCCTGGAAAGAGCACTTTCAGCCTGCTTTTGAGTGCTCCTGCTCTCCCAATGGAATTCGGCATAAGGCTTCAAGGGGAAGCGTCTCTATTACGACCTGGCGACATTCTTCGCCTCTTCGACCGGCATTACGAAGAAAGCACCAATACCCCCCCCCCCCCCCCCCCTCTGGTGCATCGTATTATCTTCAGGGACAGAAAGCAACAACCCGGGGAAACTTTCAGGACTTCGTCACCACGTTACAAAGGTTAGCGCCGGCTCTTAGCATGACGAGTCCCTTCGCGACCAAATATTGCAAGGCGTCGCATCAGCAAGAATACGGGAAAGGTTACTCTATGAAAGATTGTCCCTCACGTTCATGAAAGCCGAGGAAATAGGACGAAGCGTGGAGCAAGTTGACAAGGAACTTCGTCTTCAGCTCGTCTGTCCAGCGCGTCTCGACGCAACGCCAAGATGGCGTCAACAGCTATCACCTTCCTCGCCCGGGCGCGCAAGATGGCGGTCCCCGCCACCCTTCTCCCTCGACCCGGCGTGTTCAAGATGGCGCTCAACGGCATGTCTGAAAGTTGCGACCTGGAGAGGCCGGCCAACATGGCGCCCGGCCCGAACGTCGCGAAGCAAGTCGAGACATTGCAGTCCATTGCCACTGATGTGGTTCGCCTCACCACATCGCATCTGATCCAGGCTGTCCGGCCAAGCACGTTACCTGCCGAGCGTGCGGAAAAGTGGGACATTTCGCTTCGGTTTGCCGTTCGAGGAACCGAACGCATCGACAGTCGCTTGTTCGAACGCAGCTTGTCTCCGCTACCGCCGATACAGAATCGGCCACTACAGTCCCGTCTCTGCTTACAATTCAAGCACCGAATTTCCGTCCGGCAATAATATACGCCGAAGTCCTCATTGCGAATACTACAATCAAGTTGCTCGTGGATACAGGAGCTATGGTGTCGCTGATGAACAGCTCCTTGTACGAAAAACATTTCAAGGTTTTTCCCTTATCCGTTTCGACTCTTCAGCTCAAGAATTATTCTCAGCAAGAAATTTTACATTCGGGACATTTCTCCGTGCTGGTAAAGCACCGCAACAAGGCTGCAGTAGTGAAATTTCACCTCACGAACCAAGGCACTTCTCTTCTGGGCTTAGACGCCATTCAAGTTTTGGGCATTGACATTCAAAGGTCTTCGCTCACATGTCAACAAGTGCCAGAAGCTCCAGCTGACCCAAGCGTTCCGCTTTCGTCTCTACCGCACAACGCTCCATTGGAGTTCGCCCATCTCCACATTCTCTCATTTGGTTCGCGCTCACTTGGGGTCGATTGAGAGTTCTCCCTCTAATCCTAACGAGGGCGCACACGAGGCCGCTCGAGGACGCACTGACCGCGCCGCCTCAGCAGTCCCCCTGCCCCGTGGGGAACCCTTGCTCACGTTTAATGAAATCACCACACACTACTATCTGTCAAGACGGATTTTCCCCCTCCCGCACCCCGCCTTATGCAGGGCGCGGGCGTTTACCCTTCGACATTTACAAGCCCTTGCGTACCCTAACCTCACGGTTCATCATGCCATACACCCTGAAGGATATCCCAGTGCGGACTGCCCTCCCTGCCTGTGGACTAAGGGCAACATTGGACCATGTGTTGTGGGAGTGTGAAGGCATCGGCTCCTCCTTCAGCGAGGATAGGTGGGCTGCGCTCTTGGGCAGCCCCGAACTCAACGACCAAACCCTGGCCGTCCAGAGTTCCCGCGATCGGGCCGTCAAGCTCGGTTTGGCGGTCCCTACGTGGCACTAGCCGGGTGGCGCCGGGTCTCCCCTGCGTCTTCTCTGGACCGAAATAAAATTACTTCACTCTTTCACTCTGGTCTCAGGAGAATTGGGACTTGTAAAGGGCTTCATCCACGACGTTCGTCTTCGTGCTACAGTGCAATCAGTTTCAGCGAAAGTGCGCCCTCTACCCTTGGTTCTCCGTCATCAAGTCTCCGCCGAACTGCAACGGCTGGAATCAGCTGGTATAATCGAATGAGTCTCAGCGTTCGAGTGGATTTCTCGGCTCGTCGGGGTTCGGAAGACAATTCCATTCGACTTTGCGTCGATCTTAGAGAACCCAACGAGGCTATCGTCATCGACGCCTTTCCACTACCGAGGGCTGACCAACTGTTGCATCGACTCGCTGATGCTACTGTCTTCAGTAAGTTGGACTTACAGTCCGCTTATCATCAAATTTTATTGTCCGAGAAAAGCCGTGAGCTTACTACACTCATGACTCATGACGGTCTCTTTCGTTTCAAGCGTGTGTGTTTCGGTTTGGCATCTGCGCCATCCGCTTTCCAGCAAATCATGTCATCTCTTTTAAGCGACTGTCCAGGTACCTTGTGCTATCTAGATAGTGTTTTGATTTGCGACCGCTCACAAGCTGAGCATGATAAAAATCTACAAACTGTGCTTTCTAGAATCTCAGCTGCTGGCATAGAGCTAAATGCCAACGCTGGATTTCGCAACGACACCGATGGCTGCTGCCCTGAACGTTATCGGCTTTCGCGTTGGCTATCCCATATAACATCGACATCATCAAATTTCTTGGAAACCGCCCCTCAAGATTTCTTCGCCAGTGGGCAAGGCAACACCCGAGGATGCAGTCACGGCTAAACCTTTTCGTCTTTTTCATGCAGATCTTTGCCTCGTGCATCGACACTGCTTCTTTTCATCCCGTCGACGGTCAGTGTGCTGCGCCGTGGAATGAACGACATCACCATGTGCCAGTGACGATGCTCTTCCATGCCAACGCTGGATTTCGCAGCGGCACCTATGGCTGCTGCCCTGAACGTTATCGGGATTCGCGTTGGCTATACCATGTAACATCGACATCATCAAATTTCTTAGAAACCGCCCCTCCAGATTTTTTCGCCAGTGGGCAGGGCAGCACCTGAGGATGCAGTCACGGCTAAACCTGTTCGTCTTTTCCATGCAGGTTAGTAGATATATCGCAATTCCTGTGAATTTAAAAGTGATTCCCTCTGTTTGGTTGTGCTGCCTTGCCCAGGCCTCTTGCTTGAATGTTTTACTGAGTGTTTTGACTCATTTTGTCTACTTGGACTGTTGTTAAGCGGGGACGTTGAGCTTAATCCAGGTCCATGGATAGCAGATCAACTCGAAGAAATTCTCCAAAATCAAAAAGCTTCTTCATTTGAACTAAAGACTATCGGAGTTAAGCTAGACTCGCACATTACCGCGACAAACGTGCGACTGTCTTCTATTGAAGGTAAACTGAAAGTGCTTTCACAGACAGCTAAACGGATGAAGACATGCGGGCAATCGCTTGCGGAGCTAAACGAAAAGATTGCTTCACTAAGGAGAAATGTGGACAACAGTGAAAATTAGTCTCGACGAAACAATCTGCTCGTGTATGGTATTCAGGAGTCTGAAGCAGAGACGGTAAATAGTCTTAAGGAACATATTCTAACAGAAATTTTTGAACGCACACTTGAAATAAAAGTAGAGAGCCTAGAAAGTTTACACCACCTAGGAAGAAAAGCGGTAGGGAAAGCGCGTCCGGTGATTATAAGGTTTTTTTACTTCACTGAAAAGGCAGAACTTTCCAGAAATGCTTCGAAGGTGAAGGGAACTGAAACGTACATTTCGGAAGACTTCTCAGCTAGGCTAAGAAAAATTAGAAAGCTGATCTGGGCTACTGCTAAAGATAAGGAGCCTGAGGATGAGGTGTACCTTAAGTATGACAAATTAGTCATTAACAAAGAGGTCTACGCGTGGGACGAAAGGAAAAAAATTGGAGGACGCTTAAGCTTCGCCTTCAAGAGTGGAACGCGACAGCGTTCCCGTCGACCCGCCAAGGGGTGTAAGACAATGGGCTACGGCGGAGCGACTACGCGCTCCGCATCGGACGCGGTGAGCGTCGAGCAACGCAGCGTTCGGCGCGACAACGAAATGTGCGCCTGAGCAAGCGACGCACGCCTGAGCCTTAGAAACAGTTAGTTTCTAAGGCAACACCGCGTTCACTAGAGGCGCTTTTGTACCGCTTTGAAGCGTCGAACTCGTGGCTCAGTGGTAACGTCTCCGTCTCACACTCCGGAGACCCTGGTTCGATTCCCACCCAGCCCATCTTGGAAGTTGCTTTTTATTTATTAAGTGCCTGCCGTGATTTATCGCTCACGGCCAACGCCGCGGACGCCGACGCCGACACCGACGCCGACGACACCGGCTTTTCTGCGACACGAGCTCCTTAACGCTATCGCGTTAAAATCAAAGGTTTAAAGTACCTGAAGCCGCTTCACGGGGTATTGATCGCAACTATGAGAGTGGTGTAGCGAAAGCCTCGCAACCGGGGAAAAATGCAGTTCATCCGCGAAGGAAACGCGCCAATGCTGCTAGTACTTGACAAGCCACAGGTTCAGAATCACTATTTTTTTTACACCCATGGTTCTCCGAATCACCCGCCGTGGTTGCTCAGTGGCTATGGTGTTAGCTTGCTGAGCACGAGCTCGCGGGATCAAATCCCGGCCACGGCGGCCGCATTTCGATGGGGGCGAAAATGCGAAAACACCCGTGTGCTTAGATTTAGGTGCACGTTAAAGAACCCCAGGTGGTCAAAATTTCCGGAGTCCTCCACTACGGCGTGCCTCATAATCAGAAAGTGGTCTTGGCACGTAAAACCCCAATTATGATTATTATTCTCCGAATCAAGCGAAGCATAAACCACCATCGGTTAATATTAACGCCGGTAGTTCTCTTGACGTCAAGATGACCCCATCGCCAGATACGTGCCAGTTACCTGTGATATCCCTGAACGCTTGAAGCATTGTAAACAAAACAGATAGCCTTGAAGTTCTGCTCATTTCTTACGATCCTCACCTACTGGTGATTTCCGAGACATGGTTATACATTGGTATTCTTGATGAAGAAATTGTGCCACCGGACTACGTCATATACAGATGCGATCGCGGCTCACGTGGTGGAGGCGTTGCTGTGATTGCGAAACGTGCAGTAAACGTAAGGCTGCTTGAACAAATTGATCAGCATGAAAGTTTGTTGTTGCACGTTACTGCGCATGGTCTCACTTTTTTTCTTTGTGCTGTGTGTCGTGCACCTGATGCAGCGGATTCTTTCATGTATAGTTTATTTGACCGCTTACTACCTTACCAAAACCGGAACTTAATTACTAGCGGTGATGTTAATTTGCCTGCTATCGATTGGGATAAACCGTATTATGGCCTGTCTGCCTCATTCTTGATCTGATGTTTTCTTTACACCTTAAGCAAATCGTTCATGCATACGCCATAGAGACATCTGTGTTATACCTTTTCTTTGTCAGTCAAACCTTTTTTGATCGAGTGCTTAGTGTTGAAGCTGGAATCTCGGACCATCGTCTGTTGTTCTTCTGTTGTGTTTCGCCAATTGCTTCCGGGGTGCGTCCGGTGAAAATGTTCAAGGACTACGCGCGTGCTGACGATAACGCAATCATCGACTCTTTACAATCAGTTAGATAACCCTTGCAGCAATGACCTTCATAGTTTATGGCAGCACTTTAAGAATGCAGTACAGTACACTATTGAACATTTTGTTCCCCTTAGAAAGGTTCGTATTAATCGCCGCAATCCTTGGATAAGTCGCGAATTTATTCAAATGAAACGCAAAGTCAGGTGCTGTAGGAAGAAAAAAATGCCTTGTCCGCAACAGTTCCAGGTTCTAAAAGAGGAACTTGCCTATAAGTTAAAATTAGCAAAGTCTCGTTATTTTGACACGTCGCTCGCCGAATTTATCAGAAGTGATCCCCCAAAACTTTGGAATTCTCTAGGTCGCAGGACTGACCACTTGACCAAAATTCGAGTTAAACCAGCGTTGTAACCGACTCCACGATCATAGCTCAAGGTTTTAACTCGTATTTTCAAAGCGTGTTCCTTATGGAACGGAAAACCACAGCTAGAATTCCATCTGAAGATCCTGGTGACGTACGAACTATCTCTGTGAAAGGTGTTGTGTCTATGCTGCTTAAACTCGCAGAACCTAACGAGGATCTTTCAAGTTTCGTTACTTTCGGGAGATTTGCCGGAGGACTGGACGATGGCCCGCGTTGTGCCAATTCTAAAAAAAGGGGACAAGCTAACCATTTCCAATTATCGACCAATCTCAATCACTTCCTCTTGTTGCAAGCTGCTTGAACACATAGTTTCTGGTTATGTTAACTCCTATCTTGCTGAAAATAATAATTTATCACCTGTACAACAAGGCTTTCGGAAAGAAATGTCCACTGTAACACAGGTAATTACAACAATTCATGATTTTTCTGTTGTGCTTGATAAATCAGAGCAGATTGATGTACTTATTTTAGATTTCCGCAAGGCATTTGACACAGTTCCCTACAGTAAACTTATTTATAAGCTGGAAAGTATTGGCGTCCCTACTTACCTTGTTAATCGGATTAATGCTTATGTAAAATACAGGACACAGTACGTAGAGATTAATGGTTGTGAACCTGAAGTGCTTCCAGTTACGTCAGGTGTTCCCCAAGGAAGCGTTTTAGGCCCGCTGCTCTTCTTAATTTATATTAATGATTTGCCGGCTGCTATTTCCGAAAATGTCTCTTTCAGGCTTTTTGCAGATGACTACATTCTTTTCAAGAGCATAAACGAGCGTAATGATCATTACCTCTTACAAAACTCGCTATTAGCCGTTCATCAATGGTGTCTTAAATCGAATATGCAGCTTAACCTAGATAAAACTGTCCTCTTGCGAATTTCGCGCAAGAAGGAGGTTTCACCTTTCTCTTACAACCTACTAAATTATTCTACTATGGAGGTCACACATCATAAATACTTAGGGGTTACAATAACAAACGATTTAACCTGGTCTGCGCATATTGCAGACATTTGTTCCTCTTCATTTTCCAAGCTGTGCTTTCTGAGGCGGAAGCTTAGAGCTCCAAAGCTTAAAGGCGCTCCAAGTAAGCTTAAACTTCTTGCATACATAACATTTATTAGATAAAAATTAGAGTACGCGTCGGTCTTATGGGACTTGTTCATAAAGAAGGACATTTACCAGCTTGAGATGGTGCAAAGGAAAACGACTAGGTTTATTTATAAAAAATACAGAAGGCTTGATTCACCTACGACGCTAATGAAAACAAATAACATCCAACTACTTCAAGTACGTAGGAAAATGACCCGTTTGTTGTTCATGCATAACCTTTTAGCACATAAACTAAACATTTCGCCCCCCCCCCAGTACTTAAACAGCTATCATCTAGACGAACACACCACACAGGAAGTCATTTACTGGAACCAATTTTTGGAAGAAGTGAAATATTCAAACACAGTTTTTTCAAACTGTCTTTCGGGGGCCATTTCCCAGTCCCCTAATTTTGTTAAATCTCTAGAAGAGCATTTGTTTGAGTGAATGAGTGTTGTATATGTGCGTATACGTGTATGCATGTATAAATATGTATATGTGTATACATATTTTTCTGCGTGTTTATTAGCGGCAATCTCTTAAACTGGCGTTTTTTTTATGTCACAGTTTATTTCCATGCCTTGTATAGCCCCTACTGCATGGGCCATAACTGTTGGCCTGCAGTATTCTGAAATAAATAAATAAATAAATAAATAAATAAATAAATAAATAAATAAATAAATGCAAGGTGTGTATACAGTGTCCCAGAGCTCACTTTTCTTGGACATAGGGTCAGTGCAAACGGCCTTTCGCCGCTGGAAATCAAAGTCAAATCAACTGTTGAGCACCACAGCCAAATGAAAAAAATTACCGACGATTACGTTACTTCCTAATGCGAAATTTGAGCGCAGCAAATAAGCTGTTTCACCTTTTCGATAGATTGAGGCAAAGAAATCGAGCAACACATGTATGCGCTATCACAGAATGTTTTTTTATTTTTCACACGTATTCCTTTAACAAAGACTCCACTAGGTAAGCTTCTGCTTCGGCGGCACGCACCTCTGGATTCTGACGGCGACGGCGCTGGGCCTCTGCTCTGGCAGCTCGTTTAGCAGCAGCAGCAGCAGCAGCAGCAGCAGCAGCAGCAGCAGACGGAGGACTTCCATCGGTCGTCTCGCTCATGGCTCAGAAAGAACTGGCAGATAATTTCGCAGTGGCGAACGGCAGCGGCAATTTCGGCTCGGGCGGTGCACATATACAGATCCGCCGCCACCGATCTGGCTCTCTGATTGCCACCGCACAGGGCGAACGGCAGCGGCAATTTCGGCTCGGGCGGTGCACATATACAGATCCGCCGCCACCGATCTGGCTCTCTGATTGCCACCGCACAGGGGTTGCATTGGAGGAGGAGCGAAGAAAGGAATTAAGTTCGAGCCGGCGCTTTGACAACCGGAGACTCGCAGGAAGAGGGGGGAGGGGGGCGGCGTGTACACCCAGCGGCAAACGATGGGGGCAGAAGCGCGCGCAGCAAGCGGACAACACGATAAAGGGAGGAGGGAAGAGATAGCAGCGACTGACTGATGCCGCTGACGCCGATAGTGAGTCAACCCCAGCTGCGGAGTTGGTTTCAGGGACAACGCCGCCGATGCCGACACAAACAATATGATACCCTCGCGTCCGCAGCGCTAAGAACCAGGTCTAGCCGTGGGAAGGTGGTCACGTATTCGTCGACGTGCCGGGGCCTACGTGAAATAACCGGCGCGTCGGCAACTGAAGAGCACCCTATCCGCCACACAAGAACAGGGGGGGGGGGACCCTTTCCTCCTCTTTCTGCATGGCGGCGACGGTGTTCTATGCAGTCACGTTATCTTGACTCTCTAGCGGCGTCAGCGGCATCCAGCGGTATCAGTCGGTCGCTGCTAGCGCTGGGGGGATGAAAGGGGGGCGGAGCTGGTTACGAGGCCGACGACAACGCCGACGACGACGCGAAACCCAGGAACGGACGCCAAAGAGCTGCGCTCTAAAAAACGCTCTGCGTTCATTTATGAGCCTCACGCGATATTATGTAAATTTTATCCCGCAGTACGCTGAATTGGTAGAACCGCTTAGAAAACTCTAAAGCAAGGACAACCCTTTGTCTGGGAACAGGATACAGAATACAGCTTCCAGATTATTAAGGAAGTGGTTGCATGCCAATTCGGCTCTTACGCAAAAGTGTTAGACGTGCGTGGACCATCGTCGCGCAATCAAATGCCCTCAATTTCGTGCAGGAGAGCTTTTCCGAGTACGCATGTGGAGAAAGCCTGGTCCTTAATACTCAGGTCCATTCAAGATTTACCATAGGACAGGTCGCAATACTTTCAAGCTTGAAAATGGCAAACGTTGAAATGCGTCCGAACTTGTGAAATGTCCTGCACGACAGGATTTTCTTTAAACCTTTACTGAAATGAGTCATTCTAGTGACTACCCATCCCTTAATGATGGTTTCCCACCTTTTCTTCCAGTTCCTGCAGGTATAGGGCATACGTTACATTTCTTGTAGCTTAAACGCGCAGTACGCACAACGTCAAGTTCACCATGGTAATGGCCGTCATACGAATTTATCTTTTTATGCCAAGATGTTTTTGAACATTACTTAGGTCTTATAGTATCCTCACGGGGGGACTTCCGAACATTATTGCAATGTAATGTGCTTTGTACGCACAGTCTTCAATCCACGACAGCCACAGAGCTGTCTCGAGTCAGGCTCAGAGCAAATGAGCCATCCATCAGTGTTGTCCAAGGGGGCACACGGATGTTTGCATTTGCTTGTATTCATTTTACTTTTATCATGTATGACGTGTATGTGCAAGTGTGCACTTCATAGTTGTCCTCCCAAGACGGGTGCTCTTCAGAACTGCAGTGCAATATATGTTCATGATCGTGTGTTCATATTCAGTGTCTTTCAGTTTTATGTTTATTTCTCTAAAATTGGGAAGCCAAAGATGTTTGCTGAAAAAAAAGAAGAGTCTGATAGGTACATGTACCTCAATTTTCTATTGTGAAAAAATTCCATCACCAAACACTTGTCTTACAACAATCACATGTGATCTCTAGTTAACTCATTTCAAGTTAAACAACAAGGCATGTAGTGAGCAGCATTTCCACTGCGGTTATTTTTACATTTGGCCGACGGCAACTAAAATGTGTAGATAATACCTGTTCATAACTAATACTAGTAGAAAATCCTATTCATTGTATAATGATAAATGATAACATGTCCCAAACTCACACTGGAAAATCTTCACTGTGCAATGCTTACATTTCTGTGTTGTTCTGTAACTCATGACTCTTGCGTTTGTTGCAGGTGGCGCATTTTTTTTTCTCAACGGATAGGTGATGTGATATCCTGTTCCGGTTTCGAATCGTTAGGTTAGGGCGCCATTCAGCGCCAAACGCTGTAAGTATACCTGCTGCAGTTCCCCTCGCTGGAGTAAATTCATTCCAAGGTCGGTCATTCTTTGTCTGGTCCCCGACTCGAGCAGTCCGGCTCTCTTGCGGCGCTTCGCGCCAGGCCGTTTGGCCTCATGTCGTAGGTGCCGCGTCCGGCCACCCTGTCGAAGCTACTACGGCGTTCATTCTTATTTGGAACTAGTTCATTTTATTTGGACGTTGCTTGTTATACGGACCATAAAAATCAGCACTACATCTATGGAAAATGGTAAAAGTTTTGTCGAAATTATCGTATACTTAGCGGACAAGGCTTGCTTACTAGTGAAGAAAGCAAAAAAAATCTCTTGTAATTTCCATCCGAAACCTTCGCACCGATGTCCCATTGTGATATCACAAGTTTTATACCATTTTCTTGGGTTCAGGTCATATCTTTAATGAAAGAAAAGTTATCAAAACTGGTCTGATTCAACTCTTGGTTCCTATAGGATGCAGCACTGTCATTCCTTACTGATAAATAATCAACTCCTCTTGAATGAACAATTTCAGAATCGATGACGTCACTGCAAGACGGTGCGGGAACTTCAGGGCGGCGTCACCACCCACCCACCCAACTCTTTCCGTACCATGCCCATTGTGCATCGTTAGCCCACTAACGATGGTTTGAAACACTGCTTTCGAGACCTTCCGCGCCGCTCACGGACACACTGCACTATCGGAAGTGAAGGAGGAGAACTATATTTTTATTTTCTAAGCACGTTGCCTTTTCTCCGCCCGGCAGTGATTTTTGTACGCGCTTTGAAGTTTCGTGATCATCAAAGTAGAAAGCGAAAATGGCCGCTCGCTATGAATGTTTGAAACGCCACTTTCGGGCCCTTTCACACCGCTCATACAGACAGTTCGCCTACGGACGTGGAGGACGAGAACTATATTTTATTTTTCTAAGCCGTTCAATTTTTTCCAAAGATGCAGTAATCATTGAAAACGCTCCGAAGTTTCGCGATCGTCAAAGTAGGAAGCAAAATGGCTGCCTCCGGAAGCGGCGCTCGCAAATTTCTTGATTCCAGTGCATCTGTGGCTCATTTCATGATGGATGTAGTAGCAGTGAGTCTGAGGAGGCTGGATTTTCGCCGCACTTTGAGAGCTACGACGACACAATCCAACCTGGAAAATCGGCGGCCGCAGCCCGGCATGCCCAACTGCATTGCTTGCAGATAGTTTTGTAGTGGAATACTTGTTAAATGAAACATTACATTATTTTCGGAGATAGTGCCTATTAGAAGGCAACACATTTTGCATATCTCACAATTTTCGTTACACATTTTTCTTTCTAGATACAAGCGTGTCTTTACAAGCTTTGTTCTATGTTATTCCACGAGTTTGATTCTGGCAATTTATATTATTTTTATGACGTGCACCTCATTAATAAATACCGCATGCGTGAAAAGTGCATTCATTCTGCCTTTTGTTTATGTATTACATAAAATATGCATTGCAGTAGTTCCTCCAGAAAAAAGAATCTGGCGTAATCTACAAAAGCACCTATTTTCCCCATGGTAGGTAACGAGTCAAAGAGCAGTGCCTATTTTAGTTGTCTAGGTATTTCTCTGGTATACCTAAAAACCAGCAGCATGATAGCGTCGAATGATGTACCTTGACACGTGGGTTCTCATTTTTAATATAAGAAAGAAAGCAAGATAATTCTATAGTTTAGTGCCCCCTCCTCTCGATTCTCTCTTTTTCTTGTCCGAGTTACATGTGCCTCCAGATGCTAGAAGCAAAAGGAAGGTGCCGTACGCCGTCTATAGGTTTTATTAAAAACTTATCTCTTTCTCTCTCTCCTTGGTAGAGATGCGCTTCTATATCCTTTATGATTGAGCTTCGCAGCAGTCGCAACGTCAAGCATTTCGAGCCACCTTCCGGTTGCAGGACATCCTCTAAGCTAGATATTATGTCTATGCAATACCACTGTCTTGGTGACTCCAGTATGATAACGAATTAGCGGTGAACGTTATGTTAACAACGTGGGGCATTCTTAAAGATTTTGCTTCCATAGGTACTGCACGCGCATGTAATTCTTATAGTTGTTTTAAAACTTTTGCCTTCTAAAATACGATATGAAGGTTCCAATTAACATTACAAAATGTTGTGCTGTCTTGTAACAGCCAGCTTTTATGGCAAAACTGTTCAATCAATCAACTAAAAGTCCGACGGAAAACCTTTACTTCGAGATCTCAACGCTACTGACAAATAAAGGAGGAAAGCCTCATTTCTTGGCTTCTTTCTCTTCAGAGGTTAATGTGGTTCCTGCAAATAAAAAGTGCATGTAAGTAAATTCAGCAGAACAATTCGTGAGCTAGCACGAAGCACGAGCTGAACGAAGCGACCGTCTATTTTTAGAAAAAGCAGGCACTCTTGCGTTGCGCCGTACTGCGGCAGGTCATATGTATGTCACTGACCACCACATTCTTTTATATGTGTTTGGGAAGAGGAATCTGGGGACAAATTTGAGGCACGTCTGGCTTACAACGCCAGCATATATTAAGGATAGTATTTATTCACTCTTCGAGACACTATTTATTTTAACCTCAATTCGTCAGCGTTTGACATTTAAAAATTAAGATTTCTACTGTCTACGAATACAACCTATGATACCTTGATGGTGCATGCTGGGCGTCCTCTTTAAGCCTTTCTCACATACTGTCTACGAATACAGAAGTTCTAAATTAAAGTAACACCAGCGAAGGTAAAAGAGCTTTAAAAATTAACCAGTTACTGCATGAGCTTTTACTTCCTTACGAAGAAATTATTCAAGCCTTTGCTTAGACCAGATACGCCTAAATCAAGATCACTTTTATCACTTTTAAAGAAATTAAATTAGATTATGGGATTTTACGTCCCAAAACCACTTTTTGATTATGAGGCACGCCGTAGCGACAGACTCAGGAAATTTCAACCACCTAGGGTTCTTTAACGGGCACCTAAATTCACTTTTCTAAAGAAACGCTTAGTTGAAAGTTTATGAGCAAAAAATTTCGTGTATCACATAATATAAAATTCAGCTATGGGCATATTTTTTGACCATGTAGAAAGGCGCTTGAATGGCAAAGAGCTTGCAAAGAATATCAGGATCATTAAGAAAACTATACACATTGCTTTAAGAGATATAGCTTATTTCTCACAGCTCCAGTTAGTACAAGTTTCAATAAAATTTGGAGATTTCATCGTTGCTTCACACATTCATACTTTAAGTATCAATGGGGGATCACTATTAGACTTTGCTTTTATGTTAATGTTCGCGTTACATAGTTTTTCGTTACATAGTTTTACGCGAACCCAAAGAAAACCACCTTCCTCTTCTTCAAAGAGTTATTTGTTGCTTCTATTGTTGTTAGCATCCGGAGCATGGCAGGTCCCACGCAATATTCATCGTAAACACTGCGGACATTTTAATTTCCTGACCTGTTCTGCAAAAATAATGGTTCCAAGGAAAAGTATAACTCTTGTAAACAATAAGCGCTGCCGCCAAATTAATTTTCCGCTAGGAAAGATATCTCTATACTGTCCTCCACAAAACAACCCATTAGTGCATGCGATATTATATATGATGCAAGAAATATTGCTTGCCTCACAGATACACCCGAATGTATACCTCGACTGAGAGATCATGGTAGGCTATAATAAGAGTAAGAAAATACCCTGGTATCCTTGTGCGATGATTTCAAGTGTGCTATTTTTGGAAATAACCTATTTATTTACGAAGTGCTTGCCCGATGTGTGATGAGCTATCGCCATCGACTTTTTGAGGAAAAATAATCCAAATCCAGTGCTCAAGTCATCAGGAGTTCCGTTTTAGAGAAAACACATATTCCGGATGAACATATAGTATTTTCTTTGTGATCGATTGTAGGACGCTATAACGTAAAGCTATTCCAAACTTTTCTATTCAAATTCTGCAATCAGCCCTCCTCAATTTGTGAAAAAAGTTTGATTTTTGGTACACATCGTCTGTCTGTAACGCGATATCACAATAACCGCGATAGCTTCCCATCTGATATGACGTATAAATAGTGATTGCGCATTATTATTATTATTATTGTTATTATTATTAATATTAATATTTGCTTTGAACACATATGTACAATTAACAGGAAAGGGAAAGCGAGGAGCAGGCTGGCAACTGCCACCGGAAAGGGCACAACGCCTGCCTACTCTTCAGAAGGGAGGTGCAGCAACACAGAAATGGAAGATAGGAAGGAGGGGAGCAAAGAGGAAAGGAAGAGCAACAGGACAAATCTAAATAACAAAGTAGAACACACAGTACAGATTACACACAGTAGGGCCGGTAACTGAATATCACGCTACTACAGAATGTTGAATAAAATAGTTTCGACGCTACAAACGTGAACATAAGTTAGTTAACTCTAGAAAAGTAAGTAGAGCGCGATGAGCATGATCACGTTTAGACGCACAACCACTGGGGTACAAACATTCGTCGAGTGTCGTACAACGCAGGCCAAGGAGATGATAGTCTCTCACTAGCGACATGCGCTGCACACTGAGAGCGAGACATTCAAAGATGCTGAAGTGTCTCGTAGCGACCACAAGACGTACACGATGGGACTCGCCACACGTCGTTGTCTGTATAAACGTTCGTGCACGTTCACACAGCCCACCCTCAGCTTGAGTAATTGTGCTCTAGCGCGTCAAGGCAAGCCTCGACCGCGAACACGGGGCGGGAACGTTCCATTTGCGACGCGCTGGTATGGATGCTGCTTGAGCAGACTGCATGATTAGACCGTACAAAAGAAAAATAACTATTTCTGATTCTACGCTTTTTCGCCATTAGTCCTCTGCTATTGGTCAACATTTTTCGGGCTGCGCCCACTTCGCCTGTCTGTACCGCCACGTCACAAAACCTCGAAAATTCATCGCATCAAAGTGACGTGCATGCCTCAAAGATGCATTAATATGCCGAAAAAAAAAACTGATTTTTTTTTCTGAATAGCCACAGACTGACTCGTTCAGAAAGGATTAAAAGATGGGTGCGCGCCGATCGTTCAGGCACTGGCTACTCCCACCTGTCGGAGAGCATGGGTTTATTTGCGTATAAGAAAGCTTTTTTGCGTGACAATATAACGTTATTAATGCCTTTCAGCACTCTTAGGAGATCGCTCAGCCAACTCTTCTTTGTTGAGGATCCGTTTTAGAGGCATTCTTAACCTTCCGTTGAACGCCGCCGCGGTTTTCAACCAGCCACCGCAAGCTAAGTAACGGGAACGGGACCAATCGCAGACGCTGGCACAGCCCACTTCATCCAGCTATTTTTACTGCGCTGGCTCCGCCGCACCGAAACCCTCTTTACTTGAACGTGCTGCTCGCCTCTTGTCAGCCAATTGGCTACGGGAAGTGGCTCAATGTAGGCAATGATATTCGCTTTGAAAGCAAAGAAAAGGGACTTATAAACGAGGAGAGCGTTTGATTGGGCTTTTCAGACAACGCTGTGGGTCACCTCCCGGTGAATGCATTGACTGTTACGTAAACTTAAAGTAAGGAGATTGGAATAAGAATAAATTGGAATAGTTTAACATTATAGCGCCCCTATTATGCTAGAAGTTCTATGCGTATGATATACGATACACCATGATGTAAGTTATTGCATTACCTTTGGACTTGCATTCCTGCTCACATTGCTGACGATTGTCAAAATTGTTTTGATTTCCACTGCAGCCAGCATAGGAAAATTGAAAGCATTCCCCATAACTGCTGTCGTAGTACCACTGAGTGCGACACTGGGGATTACGATCGGTCGGGCACAGCATCCCTGTTCTAACTGGCTGCTTACACTTTTCCAGCTTCAGATCACCCGCTGGCGGTTTGCAGTGAGGGTCGTTATCTGGCGAGAAAAGACGGTTGCGTTAATAATGGAGCTAATGTCATCATCATTGGCATCGATGATCATCACGCGTCACAGTCATCGCCACGAATCTCGGGTAGCTTGGAAAATTAATATAAAGACAACGCCAGTGCTAGCTCACCTGCGGTCACGTCCTCCCACATTTTGTGGCACAAACTATAACTCTTTGGTTACGCAATAGCGGCCTAAAGCAAAAAAAAAAATATCTAGCGCATCTATGAAATACTAGTTATTTGGATTTAGATGGCGCGAGAAGGCTTGGGCTATGTTGTTCCAGAGACAGGGCATTAATACTAAAACACTTAAGCGCAAAAAAAGAAGAAATTTGCGCGGGGAAATCAGAATACCAATTTAAAGTTCGCTCAGATAGCCAGTAATTTAAAAAAAAATTCACCTGTTTCTTAGGTCAACAAGCGAATATGCCTTTAAATCAATGTCGAATTCTTTTCTGTAAATTACACAAAAGATGAAACAGCCTATATATTTTTTAATTTAGTACTGGTAAGTACGTCAAATTTGTTGTGCCGTTGTAAAGCGCTCTTCACATCGATTAAGTGAGGGTTGCTCTCCATGTTATGCGTGGAGTTCGTGTAATTGGATTGTGCGTGTTTACGGGGCTACTTTCTGAGTCGGGTGGAGTTGCTCCATGAGGCTAGTTTAGCTAACTTCTAGAAAATACGTAATGCTTCGACAGGCGCAGCCAATTTTAGGCATTTTTGTTTAAACCGAATAACGAGTGGTGTAATGGCGAGGCGGAGTCATGTCTTATACTGGTCAACGATGTTGTTGCAGAAAGTTACGCGCCGTGGTTGCTCAGTGGCTATAACGCTGGGCTGCTGAGCACGTGGTCGCGGGATCGAATCCCGGCCACGGCGGCCGCATTTCGATGGGGGCGAAAACACCCGTGTACTTAGATTTAGGTGTATGTTAAACAACCTTAGGTGGTCTAAATTTCCGGAGTCCTGCACTACGGCGTGCCTCATAATCAGAAAGTCGTCTTGGCACGTAAAACCCCATGATTTAATTTTTTTCCAGAAAGTTAGAAAATGAAGTCGCTGACGAAGTCAAAGTTATTATTTGACTTTTCGAAACTTTATACGTATGCGAACTTGTTCACAATGTAGCGGACATAGTTTCGTACTCTGACTTGTTAGCAAGAAAGCCATATAGGTTCTGAAACGCAAAATAATAAAAATGGCTTGATTATAGCGACTTTTTCATAACTTTCATAATTTTTCACTTTCATTTACATTGACACGACTAGCTCTCGTCAAATTCTTCACAACAATGTTGTTGCATATGTGCCTCGTTGTCGCTTGAATTCCTAGAACGTGCGAGACTATGAGCAACTCTCTTAATGATGTAATTCCTGCTTTAATGAATCAGCATCAACGGTGCGTTGTTTTTCATTTGGTTATATGTAATGATCCACTCAACTGACAACGGAGAATATATTTTATGGAATAACAATTTCAGGCCAATTCTGCTCACTAATAATAATAAATAAAGGAAATTAACTCCGCATATTGCGTTGCCATAAATGATCCGCTCTATCATGCAGAGAAGCGATACATTTGTTCGAATTAGATATGACCGTCATGAGTTAAGAATTTTCTTATACAAGAAAGGGCACCTGTTAACTGCCGCTCTTATAAGAGCAGTACTTTGAATTTCCCGTCAGACCTTAAAACAAGATTGTTCCGTACTAATTTGTTCAATAAAATCACATAGGCATTGATTCTTCTTGGCCAATAATGACACTTACATTAGAGCTACAATGACAAATTTAAGTGCGTAGGGACCTATTTGGGTATGCCCGCAATTCTTGCAACATCGTTTATAACACTAAGGGGGTGCAACTTAGGTGTCGCAGCCTTATAACAAAATCGTTGAGTATCATGCTCATCTAATGTAAACAGGCAAGTCTGCTTTAGAGATTGTTTTCTCGCGCTCCTAAAATGTGTGATAGCACTGACAATTCGAGGCAATGACTGCATTAAAACAACCACTCTGTGAGTTTTTCGGGCACCAGGGCTCTCAAGAGCGCTCTTTGCTTTGCTTTTGGTCAATGTTTCTTTTTGACTGATTGTTCAGATGCAGAAAGTTCATCGAGTGGCATCTCGAGCAATACTAGGTCCTCCATGACCCACACAATTAAACGCTTTACTTGCCAAAACCAGAAAACAGCCTCTCAAGCTAAAAGATGATCAGAACGCTTTACACTCCAAAGATCGCCTCTATCGGGCCCACGAGAGCATTGTTCTGAAGTCGGTGTCTGTGCGGCCACGAAGGTTTCATGGATGGTGCCGTCCCAGGTGCCGGGAGAAAGAAAGGGTCCGAGCGATATTTACGAGATGAGAAAAAAGGGTTTATATGGAAATGAACATGGTTGAGTTTTACAAACGCGGCCCCAATGTCGGAGCACACTACCTGCTAGAATTTTTGCATGTCCGAGCGTCCCTCTCTCACAGCCGTTATGATCCGCTTTTTATGCCGTTTATTTCCCTCCTTCCTTAGTCGAGAGAATTCACTGGCCAATCACAAACGCCAAATCGTTCACCATCTCCCGTTCCCCATCGTTCCATCTCTTCGGTGGGCCTCCTTTCTCCATTTTTGCGCAATACGAGGCAACCACGTGGCCTACTGTGAACCGGCCGTCGACGACTTTCCCCGAGAGTTCTCGGCAGTGATCCTATCATCAATCAGTGGCCTCTTCGTGAGGCGAGGAGGGGGCGACGTTGTTGTGTTGAAGTGAGCTGCCTTGAGTGAACAATCAGGGCGTAATCAGCACCCGTTACAGCTGCGTGTCTGCCGGTGAAGGGTCCTTTGTTCTGAGGGATCGCCAGACACAACAGCACCCCCGCCGCCAGAGGGTGCATAGGGAGGACAAGGTGTTCGATGCAGCTCGGCTGGCTTGATGCCTGCATTGCTCAAAGCCATTGGGACGTAGCTTCCAAGAAGGAAAATCTTCTGAGCAAAGGCGTCTTGATACGTGGGCTATGACTGGACTCGATAAATGCAAGGTGACAAGTTCCAAGGAGCGACCGCTGTCCGCCGCACACAATGCCGCAAGCGCCACATGCAAGCCACCCTCATCTCCAGACTGCACAGATTAAAAAAAAAAAGAAATCCGGCAACCCCCTATCTAAAGGAAAACTGTGAAACCCAAGGCTCATGTTGACCCGGACAAGTACGAAGAAACTTCCAATTATGTGTCCTCGCAAGTAAACACAAACTTGGTTTACGTTATCAAGCTAAATAAGCATGCATTAGAGCTTCTATAGATCAGGAAGGTGAAAGGAGAAATGACCTTCATTCATTCACAGTCCGTAATACTTAGCGCAAGATAGCTACACGATTATTGCATAATGCCAAATTGCGGAATAAACTAAAGGGAAAACCATCTACCACCTTTATCACGTTCCTAAATTGACTGAGTAGGTCTGGCTTATTCCGCCTTTCTTCTAGCGCAGTTCTAAATTGTGCTACAATCAGGCTACGCTCCATCCGAGCAGGTGACCGTATTTATGTGACATACCTTTACATAATATGACGCAGTGTGATTAGAATAAATTACCAAATCGGAATAATAATAATAAAAACTTCAAAAAAATCGTGCTAACTATCCCGAACAAGTAGCAATCGAAATTACACTGAGGCTTTTTATATTCAGCTTGCATGTTCGTGTAACTAAAGAAGCGAAAACGCTGACGCTTTCCTTTCTCGAGCGTTTAGCTGCCACGCTTTCATGAAAGTAAACATCAAACCAACTTGAGCCAAAAATGCTAATGACCTAACAAAATTTTGTGGTTTTCCTTGTGCTTCTCAAGCGTTAACCCGCGACTAAGCTGAATACAAAATGAATACAAAAGAACAAAACAGTTTGCAACTCGTCTTTCTGATTTCTTTATTCTTGGGCCTCAAACGCATCCCTTCAGACGAGCTCGAGAGGGTCGCGCATTCCGGTGTTTTCGCAAGGCATGGTCTCTAAGAAGGAAAAAGCCGCTAATTTGCCTGACGTACCTCCTAGCTGCGACTTTAGAAGAACAGCCACCGCGTACTAGGAGAGTGATACATTCACAGGCCCGCGCGCACAACCTTTTCTTAGGTGCTAGGCAGTTGCCTTTCTTTACTCGTGCGAGTTAACGGCGCTTATAGCAACCTACAGGACGCTTCCCTTTGTCCCGCTGCTTACAACGAGACGTCCGCAATGCGGTTAGGCGACGGTTACTGCGCCTGAATCTTCGCGAAACTCTCCTTTTCGCGACGAGCGTCACGCCGAGCCCCGATTTCCGCAAACGCCTAAGCTTGGAATTTATCATCCTTCGCTTTTTTGCAATCTCCGGCTGGATCCTGACCTTCGTGCATTTGTCTCTATCTCATTTCAGACGTTCGATTCTAAACGCCTCGACCGCGTCCGCCTTTCTCCTCTTATATATGCTGATGCCTTTTCTTCATCATCTGTTCTGTCCTATCCGAACAGCCACAGGTGACCTTTTCTGGCAGGCTCGCCGAACTTGCCGCCACCGTACACACTTGGTATAAGGGGCCCTCCGTTTCTTGTGCGGGAAAACCACCGCTCTCTTTGTCGACGGCCTCCTCCTCGCTTCCGGCTACTAACACTTTTGACTCGTCACTGCACGCAGATGCCTCGGGAATAATTAATTCCATGGTCCTTGACCGCTGCTCAATAGGAGATACTCCTAGCAGTCTCCGAATCTCCTCCCGTGTTATGGCCCTGAAAGCTCCCATAATGGAGAAGGATTCTACTCATTCCGTCAGTGTTTGCTCCGACCCATTCTAAGAGCAATAGCTTACTTGCTCCGGCAAGCTGGCCGAAATTGTGGCCTCCGTACACACTTGGCTGTTACGCTTACGCCGTAGCTTAAGGGAGGTGTCGTATAAGCGCTTTCCAACCATAGAGCAAGGCCGCTTCCAAGGTCGCCTATTTTACGCGCGGCTCAGAACTATTCTTTGGCAGCCCGTCCTGCCACTAAGCATTTGCCTTTGAGCGAAAGTCTCTGTCAATGCACCCTCCTCACATCCGACGTCCCAGCCTTGCGCGGCGCTTCAGTACCTGCTGCGTCTCGTTCGGAAAGACTTCTCCGACGCATGAGACAAGCAGCTGAGACCGTGAACTGTTGGGTGTGCCTCCCTCCATACGCGACTAGTGAATTCGCGGTAAGCGCTGGACGTTTTTTTATTTTCTTCTTTTATTTTTTCCTCTCTACCTTTAAGCGTTCTTTAATTTCGCCTAAAATATATCGTGTACATAGCCGCGTTCATGGCCGCTTGCGTACGGGTGACTCCGAAACCACGATGTTAGCACCATTGAGAAATACTGTGCCGTGCCAGCTGCCGCGATCATCAGTACACGTATACCGCGAATAACTCAAGCATGCTTTCAGGCATTTGAGATATACTAAGTGGACTTAAACTGACTCTACTGACATGCCTCACACTCTCTTTTTAGAGAAAGCCTCCCCCCCCCCCCAGAAAGAAAGAAGATTCTAGCGCTAATGGAAGAGAAAAAGTAATGAGAAGGTTTGCTGTATCACGCAAAAAAAAAAAGAATAATAACGTAACAACAGCAGTCGCAAAGTTCACATACAGATTGTGATACGAAAAGTCGTAGTTTGCGTCCATTTATTTCTAGTACATTCGCACTTACATTCGTTCTCGCGGGTTTCCGTTTGTACTCCTGTAGATCACAAGCATGTATTCGAAACTGTGAAAGATTGTCG
The DNA here is from genome assembly GCF_050947875.1 of Dermacentor variabilis. Classification (NCBI taxonomy): domain Eukaryota; kingdom Metazoa; phylum Arthropoda; class Arachnida; order Ixodida; family Ixodidae; genus Dermacentor; species Dermacentor variabilis. The sequence goes on from NC_134573.1 coordinate 84,390,473, forward strand.
GTACGCCTCTAGGTTTGCCTAGCCGAGGTCACGGCCGTCTGGCACCTGAGATTACGGAACTACAACGCCAGAACCGCTTAGAAATCTTTCTATTATCCTGAGTTCCGGCTATGGGGCATTTGTCCAATATATTGGACATCACATACTCCGCCACTACTTAGGCCGCAGAATGTTTTAGCCCGTAAAACGGAATGTTCAATTATTTTAGACGCCTACTAGTGCTACCTGTGAAGATTTGTTGAAAATGCATTAGTAGTTTGCCAGCAGGGGTGTTTGCAATGTCGGCATTCAGCAGCACGGCTTGCTACGGCGACCGCCGGAAAAGTAAGTTCTATTTCTCATACTTTATCGCTCGTTCTTTTTCTGTGATGAAATTTTGATTAAAAAACAGAGTTTGCAATTTTGAAGCCATTTTTAACATTAAATTTGCCCTTTGCTACTGCATACCCACTACCCCAAGAATGACCGGGTAGAGTTCCAGTGTCGAACATATTAGACATCATGCTGTGCTAAAACAGCCGATAATTGCGAAATACTAAAATTCACTTTTCGTCTCTGCAACGCAAACATAAATTTCTGAAAAGCTCCCAAAAATTGTGAACCTTAATACACCTCGGCATTCAGGAGGCTATATTGAGTTACTCATCGCTATCAGGAAAAAAAGATCTATAGCAGATAAATCATATAAGTTTTTAGGCACGTAGGGCCCTCTGGGCTGTACTTGTCGGCGATTAGGTAGCCTCGCCGCCTACAGGATTATCTGACTGAGCTATGTCGAATCCTCAGTTGCAATAGTCAGAAGTTGGAATCGTTCTATAAGTTTATTTTTTAATTTGACGATGTTGAGCTTGAAATTCACCTCTTCCAGTGCACTACATCTGAAGGCTTGGAGTGACGCCTGACATCGGCAGAAGATGCCGAGAGCGAGTGGGGGTATACGAATCCAGGTAGAAACAAATCAGGAAGGCCCACCAAGCTTCAACACAGACATTCCCTTACCAGAACAGGAATTGGCCTCCCTGGCGCAGTATTCGGCCACTGCCTACCAAATGATTCGTACAATTAACCCATGGCCCTCAGTTCCCAGCAGCTGCGGAGCACCTGACCAAGGCGGTGGTAAGACCTGTAACGGAGCAGAGGGGCTAATCTTTGGGCCCGGACAGGCCGCCAATGGAAACTGACCCTGTCAACCTTTGATTGCCGAACTCTGTCGAGTGAGACTAGCTTAGCAGGACTCTTTGAGGAACTATCATACATTGTTTGGGATATCGTCGGCCTTAGCGAGATTAGAAGACCTGATGAGACTTATGCATTGCTGAATAAGGGCCATGTCCTCAGCCACAGAGGTCTCCAGGATAAGAAGCAATACGGCGTAGGATCCCTAATTCATAAGGATATAGCGAGCAACATTGACGAATTATACAGCATTAATGAGAGGGTACCTGTAGTCTTAATCAAACTTAATAAGAGGTATAGATTAAAGTTAGTACAAGCCTACGCTCCAACATCCAGTCACGATGATAATGAAGTAGATCAGTTTTATGGGGAAGTTGAATTAGCGATGAGAAAAGTGCAAACTCAGTATACAGTAGTAATGGGCGACTTCCATGCAAAAGTGGGAAAGAAAAAGCAGGCTGCTGAACAAGCAATTGGCAACTACGGCGTCGATTCTAGGAATGCTAGAGGAGAGATGCTGATAGAATTCGTAGAAAGGAATAAGCTTCGAATAATGAACACGTTTTTCAGGAAGCGTAGAAACAGGAAGTGGACCTGGAAGAGCCCTAATGGTGCAACAAGAAATGAGATTCATTTCATACTTTCTGCTGATCTCAGCATAGTACATGTAGAAGTGATAGGTGGGGTAAAGTGCAGTGATTATAGGTTAGTGAGGGCTGGCGTTCACCTCAATTTGAAAAGAGAAAGAGTGAAATTGGTCAAGAAGAAACAGGTCAACCTAGAGCAGTAAGGTTAAAAGCAGACAAATTCAGGCTGGTACTTCAAACAAATATGCAGCCTTTGAACAGAATGAACAATATGACATAGCGATAATGAATGAAACCGTAACTATGCTGGCTTCAGAGGCTGCAATCGAAGTGAGAGGCAAAGCAGCAAGGCAAGTAGTAGGCAAGCTCTCCCAAGTAACAAAGGACCTAATAAACAAACGACAAAAAATGAAAGTGCCCAACTGAAGAGATAAGATAGAATTCGCGGAACTGTCAAAACTGATCAACAAGGCGAAAATAAGTGATATTCAAAACTATCACGTCAGAAAGACTAAAGAAGCCGTAACAAAATGGACGCAGCCTGAAATCAGTGAGAAAGAAACTTGGCATAGGACGAACCAAGATGTACGCACTGAAATATAAGCAGGGTAATATCAACAGCAACCTCGACTATATAGTAAAAGAAGGAGAAGAATTATATACTGACCTGTACAGTACCACAGGAGTCAGGATACCTCCATTAGAAACAGTAATGAACAGGATACAGAAATTCCTCCTATAACTAGCGATGAGGTCAGAAGGGTCTTGCAAGACGTGAAATGAGGAAGAGCGGCAGGAGAAGTTGGAATAACAGTCGATTTATTAAAGGATGGAGGAGACACAATGCTTGGAAAACTGGCGGCTCCTTATACGAAGTGTCTATCGACTGCAAGGGTCCACAAAAAACTGGAAGAACGCAAATATTGTACTAATCTACAAAAGGAAGACGTTAAAGAATTGAAAAATTATAGGCTCATTAGCTCACTCCCAATATTACATAAAATAGTTACCAAAATAATATCCAATAGATTAAGGGTAACACATGACTTTAGTCAACCAAGGCTGGCTTCAGGAATACCCGCCGTGGTTGCTATGTGGCTATGTTGTTGGGCTGCTGAGCACGAGGTCGCGGGACCGATTCCCGGCCACGGCGGCCGCATTTGGACGGGGGCGAAATGCGAAAACACCCGTGTACTTAGATTTAGGTAAAGTTAGTTAAAGAACCCCAGGTGGTCAAAATTTCAGGAGTGCGCCACTACGGCGTGCCTCATAATGAGAAAGTGGTTTTGGCGCGTAAAGCCCCATAATTTCATTTTTTGGCTTCAGGAAGAGATACTGTACAATGAATCGCATCCATGTCATTAATCAAGTAATCGAGAAATACGCAGATTACAATGAGTTTCTGTATATGGCTTTCATAGATTACGGAAAGGCATTTGATTCAGTAGCGATACTAGCAGTCATAGATGCATTACGTAATCAAGGAGTACAGATAGCTTACGAAAATATCCTGGAAAATACCTACAGAGATTCCACAGCTACCTTTGTTCTACACAAGAAAAGCTGGAAGATACCTATAAAGAAAGGGGTCAGACAGAGATACACAATCTCTCCAATGCTATTCACTGCGTGCTTGGAAGAAGTATTCAAGCTATTAAACTGGGAAGGCTTAGGAGCAAGGATTGACGGCGAATATCTCAGCAACCTTAGGTTTGCTGATAACATTGTTCTATTCAGCAACAATGCAGACGAGTTACAACGAATGATTGAGGGCCTTAACATAGAGAGCATAAGAGTGGGGTTGAAGATTAATATGCAGAAGACAAAGTTAATGATGAATAGCCGGGCAAGGGAACAAGAGTTCAAGATCGCGAGTCAGCGTCTAGAGTCTGTGAATTCATAGAAGAATAAGAAAGAAGACGAGGAAGTGCGGAACGAAAGTGCTTGTTCTGTGGTTCTTCAAAGTTGTGCGACTTCTGGATATCAGGAGCTTCCCCGAAGATATCGTCCTAAGGAATGGGAACGGAGGACCTCCGCGCCCTCATGGCAAGGCGAGTCCCGCGGCGGTAGCCCTGTCCGTGGGAAACCGTGACATCAGCGATTATAGGCTTCCCGATTCATCTGACAGCTCAACAGCGGCAGACAGGGAATCGGAGAGTTATTACATGTTAGTCCAATCGCGCCACTTGAAGCGCAAGGTTCGGCAAACGTCAGCAGGCAATGATTCTACTCATAAAAGCAGATGTGACGAACGGGTCTTCTCCTTGGGATACAGACAATCGCTGACCGAATACTTCGATCGAATAGCCTCAGGACATGTGAGAGAGATCCGCTATAATGCTCGGAAGAACATTCGGACGGTGGACGTGAGTTTTCAGGCAGTATTGAAGGCTTTGAAAGCCATTCAAGTAGTTGGCAACATCCCAGTTCGCTCATTCCTAGCGTTCGGCAACGATACCTGCACTGGTGTTGTATCAGATGTGGACATTAACACCAAGGATGAAAACCTGCGATCTCTTCTATCGTCGACAGTGTGAATCCTCGAAATCCACCGATTCGGTCGCTCCCGGTGCATCAAGTTGGTCTACGAGTCAGACTCTTGGCCAGCATCGATCAAAGTAGGTTATGTGAGGCACTCAGTGCGTCCATATGTGCTACGACCGTTACATTGCCACAATTGTTTCAAACTGGGCCACGTGAGTGCTGTGTGTAAGAATCCTACGTCCTGCCGAAGATGTGGTGGTGTTCATCAGGTATACTCTTGTGGAACTGACGCCACGAAATGTGAAAATTGCTCCAGAGCCCCTAAAGCGACATCCAAGGACTGCTCGAAAATGGCAGAGCAGAGACAACTTCTGAAAAAAAATGGTGAGAGAGAACTCCGCGCACAAGGAGGCTGCCGTTTCCGTCCGCAAGAAAAGGCACCGGTTGCGGCAAAGGCGTCGACGCTCCCAGAGCAAGTCCCGGGGGCAAGAGGCACTTCCTTTGAGTACTTGGATGCAAAACGTGCCACAGAGAGAGCAAGGCCGGCACACACAAGGAGCGCCTCCCCCACTACCTCCGCGCCCATCAAGGAATGAAGCGTCATCCACCGTGCGTCCAACCTCTTCGACTGTAGAGTGGCCTTCGGTACCACAAATGGCTTCAGGTGGACATACTACTTCGGCGCTCCCCAAGAGCCTGGGGGGGGGGTAATGAAAGGCTTGCAAATGAAAGGATGATAGTAATGCTTAAACAGCTAGTAAACACTATGTGTATATTGCTCTCCGGATTAGCAACGCCAACTTCATTATCTACTGTGAAGGCGTGAAGTGCAGGTTGCCAAAGACATCTGTAAGAGAGTCACCCGTACCGATATTTCAACATGTCCAACATTATATCGACCGGTGCCACTTCCTAAAGGTGCTCATCTTGACCTTCCTTTCTCGATGCCGGAATCGGAAGCAGCACTTGCTGCTTCGAGACGATATTCTGCACCTGCACCTGACGGTATTTCATATACTGCTCTGTGCCACCTTGGTGTGGAAGGCCGGAAAGTTCTGCATTCGTACTATAACGCCACGTGGGCATCCAGTAAAGTCCCGAAGCCGCGGAAAACCAGCCGTTTGGTGGCCCTCCTAAAGCCAGGAAAATCGCCTTACGAAATGTCATCTTACTGGCCAGTAGCTTTAGCTGTGTCGGTAAAGTGATGGAACGGATGGTGCTCACTATATTAGAATGGTTCATGGAAAAGAATGAGCTTTATCCTTAAATGATGACCGGATTTAGACGAGGACGGTCTGCAATAGATGGGGTCATTGATCTCGTGTCCACCACGATCGCACACGAAAAAAGGCGACACCAACTTGTAGAAGCAGTTTTCTTAGATATAAAATGAGCCTATGACAATGTACTGCACGAAGCCAATCTTGATGCTCTCAGTAATTTGGGCATCGGCGGCCGTCTCTACATGTGGATGGAAAATTACCTAGAGGATCGCACAGTCTTCATGTCTACAAATGATGGCGAAACGAGAAGACACGTTGTGGTCCGTGGAGTGCCTCAAGGAGGAGTGCTCAGCCCGACTCTTTTCAACGTTGCCCTTATTGGCCTTGCGGAAATAATTCCTGATACAGTACGCATCAGTACCTATGCAGACGACATATGCATATGGGCGTCCGAAGTCACGCGACCGCAAATTCTTGCAAGATTGAAGCGAGCTGTTTATTTAACGTCTCAGTACCTGCAGTGCCAAGGACTGCAACTGGCCCCAGATAAGTGCGCTGCGATAGTGTTCACACGGAAACTTATGTGTTGATATCCAATTATGATCAATGGCAATGTCATCCCATATGTGACCCACCCCAGATACCTCGGCGTTGTCATTGACCGCGGTGTTTCATGGTCGAAGCATGTGGCAATGTTAAAGGAAAAAATGAACTGGGCTTGCTCAAGTTTTTCGCTTTCTGGCTGGTATGAAGTGGGTTCCATCTGAGCATTCACTACTCCGGCTGTACCAGGCTCTCTACGTCGGCTACATTCGGTATAGCCTGCCAGTTTTATCATGTATGAGCCGGTCATTTTTGCGTACGCTGGAAAGTGCGCAGGCACAGATGCTGGAAATATTTCTCGGTGTTACACGTTGCACCTCAACCTACGGAACAATTGAGGATGCTCGCGTCACCCTTTTACCTGTCTATATGCGATGCGAACGTCTTCGGGTACTCCTGCACTGCTGTGCAATCATGGACGCCACCCCTTATCGACACTTCCCGACACACGGCTGGACTCCACTTTTTCAAGAGCCATTAAATGCCAAGAATCTGCCATACCATCATAATTTGCCCCTGCTGACCTTCCATGTATGCCCCAATGGGTAATGTCCAAAATACGGGTACGTATATCTATTCCCGGAATTTCTAAAAAAATTGCGAATACCCGCCGTCGGCCTCAGCCATTTCACACTTGAATATATGTCGAAAGAATATGACGCCTCGGTGAATGTGTATACAGACGGATCGGTCACGTCGTATGCGTCTGGTGCTGCTTTCGTCGTGCCTGCGCATCAAGTCATTCGATGGTTTCATCTGTGTAACAAGACGACTACAACATCTACAGAACTAGTGGCAATCAGAGAGGCCGTTAAATATATCTCTCGACAGCCTTCTCAAGTATGGACAGTCTTCAGGGACGCAAAATCGGCTCTGCAACTACTTGGAGTGGTGTTGAAAGAAAGCGCTTACAGCGTGTTGGCTCTTCAAACTGCCGAACTCTACACATTAGCGCAAGAAAACGGCCACTACATAACATTTCAGTGGTTCGCAGTCACTGTGGTATACACGGCAACGAAGTGGCCGATGCCGAAGCGAAGAAAACACTCGAAGAACTAGAGTCACTGCTCACAATTCCTTTTTCAAGAGCGGACGCCAACGGCCTCCTCTCCAGCGTCATCCGAAAATCGACAGAAAAGCACTGGGACAATCCGGATAATCGCCACACACGACTCCAGAGATTGGACCCTACCATAAAATTTAGGCTACCACCGAAAATTTAACGCACCTGTGCCAGTCTTCTCCACAGACTAAGGCTGGGGGTAGCGTTTACGCGCGGATACGTGCACCTCATGCGACCATGGGACTCACTGAGTCTTCAGACTGTGAGTTGTGCAATGTGAATGAGACTATAGGTCATGTGCTTTGTGGCTGCCATAAGTACGTGGAAGAGCGTCAAAAGTTGAACAATGACCTTACGCGTCTCGACAGCCCACCGTTGTCGGAAGACGTTATTTTAGGCCCTTGGCCAGACGCTCAATAGAGTTTGAAGGTCATCCAGGCGTTACTGAACTTTTTAAAAAGTACGGGTCTGAACTGTAGGCGTAGAGCATGCCAAATTGCTTGCCATATCTTTTACATCCTCCTCCTCTGGTCATCGTCACCCATCATGCGCCTCTTTCTTCCCTCTTTCTTTCCCTCTCCCCCCTCTCTCAACGCCGAGTAGCTGGCTGGAGGAATATACCTCAGGCCGACCTCTCTGCATTTCATATCATTAAACTTCTCTCTTTCTCACTAGAAGAATAAAAATGGGTTGGATCGCATACGGCATACATTGTCAGCTCCTGAATGGAAGCTTGCCATTATCATTCAAAAGCTAGGTGTACAATCAGTGCATTTTACCAGTGCTGACATATGGGACAGAGACTTGGAGACTGACAAAGAAGCTTCAGCCCAAGTTAAGGACCACGCAAAGAGCAATGGAACGAAGAATACTAGGCATTACGTTAAGAGACTGAAATAGAGTGGTTTGGTTCAGAGAGCAAACGGGTATAGACGATATTCTAATTGACATCAAGAGAAAGAAATGAAACTGGGCAGGTAATGTAATGCGCCTGTTAGATAACGGTTGTACCATTGTAGTTGCAGAATGGGTACCAAGGGAAACGCGGTTGATAAAAGCAAGATAAAAGTATATAGAAGCAAGATAAAAGTACGTCACTACCTTTTAGTTTTGTTCAGGGACCTTAGGCGGCTGCTGCTTACGGCGCGTCCTTGCGGGCGCTGTATCTTGAAAGGGAACTGCGTTGTGACCAATGTGCGCGCCCGCACGGGCGTCATCTTCAAAGAGATCTGCGGTGTTTGCAAAGTGCGCGGGGTAGCTTCGTATACGCTGTGCCTTCGACGTATCGTTCGCGTTGAAGCGAGAGATGCACATAGGTTGTGGGGATTTAGGAATTTCCCGTGCCATTGCGCGGGCGCATTCACCTGTTCTGCCATCCCTCCGCGTCACTCCCTCCTCGCTCCGAACCTGTTGTCAGCGGTGGCGCTCCACTCGCGATGGTTCGCGGCGAGGGCGGGGATAAGACGTCACGACGCGGCCCCTGGCGGCTACTCTCGTGGCGGTAGCGTGTCTCTTTTCTTGGGATGGCGTAGGGTACGTGCATGCTTCTTCTTGTCCGCCGACACCTTTGTGACACTTGTGCTCACCCACGGTGTCTTCGGCCGTACGGAGAGCGCCTTGTGTTGATCCTGCCCGGACGCTAAGCTGAAGAACGGGTGCCCAGTGCTCGAGCGAGGTCGTACCACGCCGAGCCGCACTTATCGGAGAGAGAGAGAGAGAGAGAGAGAGAGAGAGAGAGAGAGAGAGAGAGAGAGAGAGAGAACTTTTATTGTCAAGTTTGAGTGGAGTTTTCTTTCCCAGCGGTGTGGGCTCGCGTGGGCGTCTGCTTTGCCGCGATGCTATCAGCCCATTCTGCCAACCGTATCTGGTCTTGCGGTTGGAAGTTTTCGTCTTTATCTCCCACTCGTCATGTGAGGGAGCTCGCCTAAAGAGTTCTCTCGGGGGGGGGGTTCTTTTGGCATCCCCACAAGATGTGATCTTGGTCCGCCAGGGGACAGCTACTATGTTTGCAGTTTGGTGGATATTCACCACCGGTCATTGCAGCTAGCCTTTCTGGACTAAGTACAGATCCAGTCCGTACTCTCCTGAGGTTAGTGGCCTGTATTCTTGTCAGTGTCTCGTGCGGGGATGGATATACTCGCCTGGATTCGCGGTAATAAACGGTCATTTCGTTATAGGTGTGGATACCTTCATGTCGGTCAACCCCGTCGGGCAAGCCCACCTCCCGGTTACTAGCTGCTCGGGCGGCTAGGTGGGCGGCCTCATTGCCAGGGTTGCCCGCACGAGCGGGTACCCACACCAACTGCAATTGATTGAGGTTTTTGTTGATGATCCTGAATGCTCAAGGGGAAATGAAACCTGAGGTGTAGTTACGAATCGCTGTTTTCGAGTCGAATATAATAATCTTGGTGCCCGGAATGGAGGTGCCCATAGCGATGGCGGCCTCTTCCGCCTCCGAAATGGAAGATGTGTTTACCGTCGCACAGCTGATGGTGTGTCCGTCGCCATTAGTGACGGCTATGGTGTGTTGGCCATCACTGGTGCGAGCAGCATCCCGTATACGGCGGGTTGGTTTTTGTAGCATTGCCAGAGTGCCGCCGCCCTAGCTTTGCGTCTACCGCTGTTTTCTGTGCTCATGTTTTTCGGAAGCGGGGGGATAATGGTCTTGGTCCGGATAGTGTTAGGTATCCGCTGTCGTTGCGGGATGTCTAAGGCTGGGCGATACCCTAAGGCGTCGAGGATTCCCTGTCCCCGCGTGTGTGCCGGATAATTGAACTGTTTGAGCCCATTTGTGGGCCTCTATGATTTCATCAACGTTATTATGCACCCCTTGAATCAAGAGTGCCTCCGTATTAGTCCATTTTGGTAGCCCAAGAGCCTGTTTGAATAACGTTCGGATAGACCCTTAATCCGTTCCAAATCCCTCTTCCTGAGATGCAGGTAAGGGCAGACATAGGCCACTCGGCTCAGAAAAAAAGCCTGGATTAGCCTGCAGGCATCTTTCTCCTTAACTCCGTGCCGTCGGTTGGAGACCCTCCTGAGAAGGTTCTGTAATTGCCCAGCTGTAGTCTGGAGCCGTGCTACGGCTTCTTGGTTGTGCGTGTTTTGCTGGAACCACAATCCTAACACTCTGATTTTAGGAACGGGTGGGACCGGTTGTCCAGCTACCTGCACCTGAATGTGTGCGGGCATATGGGCAGGGGGATTTGCGGATTTTTGTTCCGGACTACAAAAAATTCTGATTTTTTCGGCGAAGAGCTGAGGCCATTGTTGCAAGCGTGTTTCTGCACTGCGTCAGCCGCTGCCTGCAGTGATTCTGAAATTTCTCCATCCGACCCAGTGCACGTCCAGATCGTTACGTCATCGGCGTAGATGGCGTGCCTGATATGAGGAATCTCTTTGAGCTGTCGGGATAAGCCACTCATGGTGGTATTAAAGAGGAAAGGAGAAAGTACTGCCGAAGGAGATTGCCCGAGCTCTCGCTAGTTGGTCCACTGGTTATCGCGACAGCAAGTAGCCTAGCCACTGGGACTTTTCCTAGCGGCGTGTCCCAGTTTGAGCGTGTGCTCTTGCAGCGACGTGTGGTATAGGCGACCCTGACTGTATTTTGCGCCCTTTGGTTCCTCACCGCCCCTGGACCGGGCGTTTGTGCACTGTCGGGTGCCGCCGGATACAATAAATGGTTTCCCTTAACCCAGGGCAATACTGCGTTCTTAGGTGTGTCACTCGGTAGCCCCTTGCGGCCTGAGCTGGCGCGCAGCTGCGCTAGAGGCTGGCGGCTGACGCGGCCCTGTGGCTCGCTAAGCTCGAACCCACGGTGATCAGTGCTCCTGTGAGACCTGGAGACCCTACAAGGTCAATTCGATCGCTGCTGCTGCAGCGATTCCTCATTTCAGCGTTTTGGCAGCCAGTTTCCCCGGTCATCGAGCGAGATGTGTTCATGTGTACCTGTGCGCGCGTGACACCGTGCTTTTTAATTTAGTTAAAACACTTTGGTGGGCTACTTGTTCTGAATCCACGATAGAATGTGTAAGCACGACTGAACGAGAACGTAAGAAGAAACAGACACACAGAGACAGCGTGTGTCTGTTTCTTTCTGCGTCATCGTTCAATCGGGCTTACACATTATATCATTGTTAATTTAGTTAGTAAGCGAATGTTTATAAGTGTACACGGCTGATAAAACTTCTATCCTTACTTCTTACAGCTATGTACTAATTTGCTATCACAATCGGTGCTTCGCCTTTGGGGCGAAACTGCGACTTTTTAGGGCAAACTGAATGAAATGGTATGTGTTTTCTCAGTGCAGTATGAGTCAGGCACGATGTAATTTTTTACTTTAATTTAATTTACATAGTTGAGAGATCGGGTATTATTTACGGTAGGGTTGACAAACTTGCGGCTCGGGAGCCACATACGGCGGGTGCAAGTACGGTTCTCGACTCTCGCATGTCTACGCCTCCCCCCCCCCCTTCCCCATTTTTGCCTGTAAAGACCAACTTTCGTTATGCTCTAGAGGAGAGGCGCACACGGGCAGTCTGGTTCACGAATGGGGAAGCCCAATGCAAAGGGACAATGTGCAATCGCAGAATGAGTGATATTCACTGTGACGACCAGCTTTGCTGGACGAAATAAAAAGAAAGCTTGTCAACCCTTTTTACTGCGGCTGTCGACTAAAAATACGTTTTTTATGGCTTTTTGCACATGGCTATTTGGCCACCCCTGGTTTACAGATCGTGTCCTTTTTATCCAGAAACGAAATTCTTGGGAAACAGTAAAGATATTTGTCGTCAATATTGTTTTTGTAATGAATGTAGCTTTTTTCCTTCAGAGCTATTGTCAATACGTTTGTTATTTTTATGTCGTAGGTGCCCCTGCGCAACCAAAAGGTATTTATTTCTCAATATTGTTTTTTTTTGTACGAATCTGTCTTTACGCTTCGATGCTTAATAAATTCTGGGATTTTGCGCGCCATAACCACGATTATGAAGCACGCCGTAGTGCTGGACTTCGGATTGATTTCGACCACCTGGGTTTCTCTAACATGCACCCAATGCACTGTACATGGGCGTCTTTCACATTCCGCCCCGTCGAAATGCGGCCGCAGCGGCTAGGCTACGCCACGACGGTGGCTGATGTGACGATTACAACGTGCGCCTCGCTTTTTCAGAGCTCGAGGCACTGTATGCGAACAATTTGCTGTAAGGGTACAGGGACCCTTCAAGCTGTCACATCAGATACGTTTAGGCTCGGCTCCTCCCATTTGATTTACAGCGAATCTGTTATCCTCTAGTTGGTCGGGATTTTTGCGGAGCGCCCTCACGAAAAAAAAGGAACCTTGAGCGAATAATAAAAAATGCAGCGATTGAAACGAAAGATGCATACATTCTTTGGTATTACGCATACGACATATACAGCATAGCGGTCGTTTCAATAAAAAACAAGCACAACACAAGCATCCGGGCTACATAGTTTATGATAAGGCGCTCCTGATAATGCGAAGCACGTAAAGCTCCCAGCATACATTTCGCGGCAAAGATTAGTGCTGCGCAAGCAGCCGCAGCGACAGCAGCTTGCGACCCACTACTGCCATTTCTCTAAAACAATGAATTATCGCACACTCTCCTGAGCAGTAGTGGTGGTTTTAAACAGCTTTAATGAACATCTACTTTCGCAGGGCCGGGATGGCGAGTCAATTTTTTTGGTATGAAAGGCACATAAAAACTTACATAGCTTTAATTGAACGCTGGGCGAACAACGGCGGGGTGTTCGCCGATTTCTAGCAGGAATCTCAGGAGAAGTATGCGCAAATAAAACTTTTTATTGCTCTTCCAGATGTTTTCATTTGAAATATGACGGGGCTATTAGTTCATGCGATTAAATGATTTAATTCTTATCTTGTGCTGGAGCATACGATTTTTAGTGAAGGAACTCGAATGTGAGATAAAATACCTTACCTACGTTCCGATTTGGGCTTGAGATGACCAGGCTGCTGCTTGCAACAAGTGTGATCAGTATAAAATAAGTCATTCTTCAATCCTTGTTGGTTAAGATGACTGAAAAGACACGTAAATATTACAAGACGCTAAGTGCTCTGTTCCACAGCAACTCACCTCCAAATGCAATCACAATCGTGCCGCAAAAGCTGTACTCAGAGCCTTACCGCATCATACATAATAGGCGATGAAAGGACTGGTAATGCGAGGCGCCTTACGACGCTATGTTTTGTTTCGTACGAAAAAACTCTGGCTGTTTCACTGCAAGCGACTTTGGGCCAGAAACGGCGCGGCGCCCGTCGCGTGAGCAATCCTCGTTTCCCAATACCTGTTTTCCGAGTGGCGCCCGCCGCTGCGATCACGATCCCAACATTTGGAAAAATTTGCCAGTGGCGAGAGTGGCAACCATTGCCGGAGCGCCTTGAGCAGTGACGTTCCGGTCACGTGGCAGTGAGTGAGTGAGTGAAGAAACTTTATTGCAGGTCCGGCGAGGACGCGAACTCGTCGCGCGCCCGGCTAGTCCCACGTCGGGACCGGCGGTCGCGGGCACGCCGGACAGCCAGGATTTGCTTTTCTAGAGCGGGGCTACGCAGAAGCGAGTCCCACTCCTCCTTGATGAACTTGGGGTATGTCGACCCGCACTCACGTGGCAGGGGCGTGGCCGATGCGCGGGCGGCACGGGGAACAGGGGAACTCGCCCGCGCGAGCAGACGGTTCGAGTAGACGGCATTTGTAGAAGACGACGTCCGCTACCAGTTTACAATGCCTCGCACGGTTTTCAACGAGCTGTTCATCATTCGAGTTGTGCAGTGTCCACTTGTTTGGGATGCTAAAATGAAGGATTTTTGCAACAAGGAGCAAGATTCTTTGGGAAGAAATTATGGACTGAAACCGAAGGTACTTGTCGCAAGTGAAAATGTCGGCATCGCTCGAATCGGCCAAGTCCGATGGCGCCTCAGAATGGCCGCTTGTTTCCATCCGTCCTTTTGGAGTTCCATTCTTTGAAGCCAAATTGTTCCCACAGGCTGTTTTATTCTTCATTCGTTTTTCCCCCGATGGCGACCACATATGAGCCCGGACAGACGCGATGAAGCGGCAGTTCATACATTTTGTTCGCAGCGCATGCAGGTGCTTTTTTTTCTTCTTTACAGCTCCGAGCTAGCGTGTTCATAGTTTTGTTCGGACATGTTTCTTCAGTTAAAATGTGAAGTACCCCGAGCTCTGTAAGGGCCGCCGCCTTTTTGCTCGAATGCATAGAGGTGAAAAGGGACGCGAATTTCTTTGAAAACCGTCCATAGGCCTCTTGCATCCAGGTGGCCGAGATGGCGCACGAAACAAGAGCCATTTGCAGACGTGCGCGTGCTTCAAGCCCACATCGCGGAAATACAAACCAACCAATTGCGCAAATTACCCAGCAAGTTACACAGGCTATTATGACGCAAATACAACAACAATTTAACACAATCGCTGCAAAATTTACCGACATTGAATCGCGTATGAAGTCATGGGGACCACAAACCAGTGGAGGCGGCCCTATCAAAACAACCAGTAAACCGTGTAATAAACCCTCGACACCTACGGTGGAGGGCACCGGAAAACTGTAACTGCCGCCATGGCTCGACACGACCGTTATACTATCTGGCAATGGAATTGTCGCGGATACAGTAGAAAAAGATCCCACTTACATCAACACCCAATCAATAAGGAACATCCTGATGTTATAATGCTACAGGAGCCACACTGTAAGGCCAAATTATCTGGGTATAGATCATTCTGTAGTGCCGACGGGGAGATGAGAGCTGTCAGCACTCTAGTCAAACGTACTTACACGGTCGTTCAGCATGATACAGGCATTGCAGATGTAGACAATATATTAATTGAGTTAATACCTACCAGAAAAAACAATCAAAGTCTATTTCTCCTTAATGTTTATAGTAACCCAAGAAACAAACGTCCGAATTTACGATTACTTCTCCGCAAGACTCTCACTATCACAGAAGGCAGAGCCTTAGTGATTGGGGGGGATTCCAATGCTCAACACGCGGCATGGCGATAGAAATATGAAAACCCCAAAGGTAGGCACCTATGGCTAGACGCACAACAAGAGGGCCTTACCCTCATCACAGACCCGTCAACACCTATGAGGCGGGGGTCTAGCGTTAGTGTGGACACTACGCCAGATCTCACCTTTACAAAGAACATTAAGGATGCGAAATGGATTAACACCCAACAGGATCTAGGCAGCGATCATAACATCCTCGAAATCACTGTTAAAGCAGGGCCACGCAAATCTAAGGGCAAACAACTCAATATTGTAGGCTGGAACAAACTCAGACAAATTCGCAAGAAAAATGATAATACTATCACAGACATCGTGGACTGGAGCACGCAGCTTAAGCAGGATGCTAACGCAGCCACACAAGTAATCCCCCAAGACGCGCAAATGGAACAGGTAGACAGTAAACTCCTACATATGTGGGAAGCTAAAGAAGGTCTCTTGAGGAGATGGAAAACTCAGAGACACAACAGGATGCTCCGACGCAGACAGGCCCGGCTTAACAGAGATATAGAAGCATACGCACAACAACTCTGCAACCAGCAATTGGAAGCAACATGCACCAATATGGATAATCAATTAGGATTGTCCAGAACGTGGAACTTCCTCAGGCACCTTTTGGAACCTGAGGAAAGTAAAGCCACGTACAGACAAAGCATAAACAAAATCTTACATGCATATGACAAAACTGAAGCAGCTTTTGTCGATGAGATAGCCGCAAGGTATTTATCTCGGGCTAAGCCAACAATTCACCCAGATTACACAGGCACCAAAAACAGACAATTAGACGAACAGATTAGCGAGGCGGAATTGAGAGCAGCTCTACAAAAGCTTAACACTACATCCGCGCCGGGACTGGGCGGAATAACAAACAAGACGATCCGAAATCTCGATGATGCCTCTCTGGAAGAACTTACTAAGTATATGAACGAATGTTGGCAATCCGGTACAATACCACAACAATCGAAAACGGCCCAGATTATTCTAATACCTAAACCAGGCAAGCGGCTACAGTTGGAGAACCTGAGACCCATTTCACTCACGTCCTGAGTGGGCAAGCTCATGGAGCACGTTGTCCTAACGAGACTGACCAACTATATCGAGGATAACGACGTTCTACGTAGTAGTTCTGCGGAAACCCGCAAGGTGGAGAGAAGTAATGAATAAAGAGAAAATCAGACATCCACCCGTTCGTAGCAATTGCTACAAAGGAAACCCATACGGGTTCCTCGAAAGAAAAGCCTCATGGTTGAAGAAAAATTCGTCCTGGTCCGGGACTCGAACCCGGGACCACCGCCTTTCCGGGGCAGCCGCTCTACCATCTGAGCTAACCAGGCGGCTAGCAGATGGCAGGGCGAAGTCGAATTTGTCGACAACACGAAGCAAAGGCAAGTGTTTGACGTAGTAGTTCTGCGGAAACCCGCAAGGTGGAGAGAAGTAATGAATAAAGAGAAAATCAGACATCCACCCGTTCGTAGCAATTGCTACAAAGGAAACCCATACGGGTTCCTCGGAAGAAAAGCCTCATAGTTGAAAAAAATTCGTCCTGGTCCGGGACTCGAACCCGGGACCACCGCCATTCCGGGGCAGCCGCTCTACCATATGAGCTAACCAGGCGGCTAGCAGATGGCAGGGCGAAGTCGAATTTGTTGACAACACGAAGCAAAGGCAAGTGTTTGACGTAGTAGTTCTGCGGAAACCCGCAAGGTGGAACCCGGGACCACGGCGGTGGTCCCGGGTTCGAGTCCCGGACCAGGACGAATTTTTCTTCAACTATGAGGCTTTTCTTTCGAGGAACCCGTATGGGTTTCCTTTGTAGCAATTGCTACGAACGGGTGGACGTCTGATTTTCTCTTTATTCATAACGACGTTCTCCCCCCTACAATGTTGGGCTCCCGGAGAAATTTGTCCAAACAGGATGCAATGCTCCAACTTAAGCATCAAATTATAGATAACACAAGTCGGAACACCAACGCTATCCTAGGATTGGACTTAAAGAAAGCTTTTGACAGTGTTACCCACGAAACAATACTGAACAGAATAAATGAGTTGGGCCTAGGCCAGCGAGTATACATTTATATACGAGACTTCCTTACCAACAGAAAGGCACACATTAAGATAGGGGACCTTAAGTCTGAAGAACTACAGATCGGCAGCACAGGTACGCCCCAAGGTTCAGTAATATCACCGATGCTGTTTAACCTGGCTCTTATTGGATTACCAGGAAAGCTACAGGAAATCGATGGCCTGAATCATACCATCTACGCCGACGATATCACCCTCTGGGTGAGCGATGGCAACGATGGACAGGTTGAAAACACATTACAACGTGCCATAGAAGCAGTTGAACAATACCTAGCAGGAACCGGACTGGCGTGCTCGGCAGAGAAATCTGAGCTCCTCATTTATGTACCGTCATGACGTGGCCGAAAACCACGCAACTACGAAGAACGAAACAATCCGGAAATTCAGCTAACTACGGCAGAAGGTATGCCCATACCCAAGGTTGACAAGATCCGAGTATTGGGCCTCATCATTGAAAGTAACGGCTACAATGGAGAGACCATACGCAAATTAGACAATATAACATCTCATATCATGCGGCTACTTAAGCGAATAGCCAACAAACATAGTGGAATGAAAGAAGGCAATCTGATTCAACTAGTCCAAGCGTTCGTAATAAGCAGAATAGTATACGTGGCACCGTACCTACGATGATACTCGTCAGAAAAATGCAAATCAGACTGCTTAATAAGAAAAATCTACAAGCAAGCAATCGGACTCTCCATCACCACCAGCAACGATAGACTACTGCAGCTAGGTCTCCACAATACACTGGATGAGCTAATCGAGGCACAACGAATAGCACAGTATGAACGCCTGTCCAAAACTGAAACCGGCAGGCAAATATTAGATCGCCTAGGTATAAGGTATCATACCCAACATGGCGTCAAAGTAGATATGCCCAGACGCATCAGAGACATGATAACCATCCCTCCAATACTCAAGAATATGCATCCTACCCACCATCAGGGTAGACGCGAAAGCAGAGCACGCAATATACAGAAGAAATTCGGTAACAGCAAGGACACCACATTTGTAGACGCAGCTAGATACAGACACAAGCGCGCCTACGCAGCAGTGGTGAGAAATTGCGAGGGAAAATGCACGACGAGTGCTACAGTTAACACGCTACATGCAGAAACCGGAGAGGAAATCGCTATTGCGCTAGCCATAGCACAAGCACCAGCAGGCGTAATTATCAGTGATTCCCAGACGGCCATACGAAACTTCGCGAACGGTCGGATATCCCCAGAGGCACTACGACTCCTGAAATTGCCTAATAACCGCGACAAAAACATCTATCTCATCTGGACACCCGCTCACACACTACCAGACGGTAGCAATGAGGTGGCGCACCGCATGGCTCGAGAACTTACGGACCGAGCCTCGGTTAGCTCCGCCTCACCGACTACCAATGAGTGGGAGTGGGAAGATCGAATGACCAAATTTCACGAAATTACACAACACCATAGATTGCAGAGGCGTACATTCCCGCCGCCGCACCCAAAATTAAGCAAAAACCAGTCTGTAGAATGGCGGCAGTTACAGACCAGATCCTATCCGAGTCCAGCTATCATGCACCTAATACACCCAAATTTATATCCAACCGACAAGTGCACGCATTGCAACTCTAGAGCCACTCTGGAGCATATCCTATGGGAATGTACGGCTTTAATACAGTGTAACGGGGATGCAGCCTCAAACAGCGACAGCCTCCGCGCGCGCTGGGAGTCTGCGATGCTCAGCTCCGACCTGCAGCACCAACTTTGGGCCGTCCAGCGAGCCGAGGAAGCTGCCAAGGGCCAACAACCCTTGGCTGAAACCTAGGCGGGGTCCAGGCCCACCCAACCAAATCGCAGGGCACTGAATAAAGTTATTTGAATGAATGAATGAATTCATTTGCTTTCATGTGGCTAGTTCTGTGTGTTTGTACTAAGCAACACCTTTAAGCTGTCGCCTATATAGAGAGCTAAAAGAGACATAAATGTGAATAAAAGAAGTTGTATTCTTCGTTCCATACACAGTGTTTATATTTTTTGCAATGTTTAGAAGCACGAACGTGGCGCACCAACTTAATACATCGATCAAACCCGCACCTCAAGTGCCCCCAAACATGAAGGTATGAAGCAAGGCGCAGCTCTTGAAGAGCGCTGAAACCCGCGGCTCACCGATGCTTCCCGCAAGCAACACTGTGCCCCACAGCGGCACGAGCCGCGCCAAAACGAAGCATGTACAACGAAGTTGCGTCTGCGCGCCGCGCTGCCGCTCAGCCATCGCGGCCACCGCCATTCTGTCGGTTACATGTGAAACAGGCTTCAGACAGCCTAGCTGCGTGCAGTATTGTAAATTAAAATAAAATAAAGTAAAAATAACGTTGTTAATGTCGCCGTTACAGTGATGGTAAAATTGAATACCGTAAGAACACTTTAAAAAGGTCAACATCATTTTACCATTCCAACAGCAATTGTACAACATAAGAAACGGAATTCGTAGATTTAAAACCAACAATACGCTATTAGCCATCACACAGGTACTACCTGCACGCAACAGTAACAGCCTTCAGTCAATCATCAGATCAGATCAATCATCAATGATCAATCATCAGGAGTCAGATCATCATCATCATGAGCCAATTTTTATGTCCACTGCAGGACGAAGGCCTCTCTTTGCGATGTCCAAAAGACACCTGCCTTACGCTAGCTGATTGCAACTTGCGCCTGTAAATTTCCTAATTTGATCAGCCCACCTAATTTGCTGCTGTCCTCAAGTGCGCTTCCCTTCAATCGGCACCTATTCTGCAACTGCAATTGTTCGCCACTTATATGCCCTACGCATAGCATGGATTTCGTAGATCCATATATTTATCTTATTGTGCACCAAAATATCGGTTTTCCCCGTTTTTTTTCTCTGATCCACATCGCTCTCTCCCTGTCTCTTAACGGTACGTATAACATTTTTCGTTCCATCGCTCATTGCGCGGTCCTTAACTTGTTCTCAGATATACCACCACGAGTCAGACTTACCACCAGGAATGCAGGAGTATTGCTATCATGCACTTAGATGGTTTAGGTGAGTGCTGAAAATTTCCTTAAGGGAAGGCCATTTCCTAACGCCACATTGAAAGGACTCGCCTAACTTTCAGTCAAGAAAGAAAGTAGCAGTTTCGCCTGAAAGACGAAGCACCGATTGCGATAACAAAGCAACGGACAGCTAGCTATACGAAGTAGTAGTTTTATTGGCCGTATAAACTTGTAAACGAAGGTATACTGACTAAATTAAGAAGTATGGTATCACGCACGCACAAGCAAACATGAACACATCTGTCGGTCCGCCAGCATGGCAACGCAGTCACCTTAAGGTCAACCTCTGCTTTTTTTTTGGCAGGCTCTTGCATTGCTGCTAGTATGCGTCACCAAAAATTCCGTGATCGCTTGCTCCCTTCAGCAAACCAAGAATTGGCTCCCTACCGAACCCATGGATTAACACATCCCCGTGTTCGAATCACCACCTGAGGTGCAAAGCAGAAGCAGCCGACAGCGCACTTGTCCTGGGGCGCCCTATACCGGAGTCAACGCTAATCCAGGTGCCGTCTTGCTATGCCCATGGAACCACCGGATCGACACAAGCAACAGCTTTGCTCGATAAAAGGATCGCCATTCCTTACACCCCCACCTCCCCCTATCACTGGGTCTGGCAGCACGGCAACAGCAGGGTCCCGTGACATTCAGCCTCTGCTTTTCTTGCGTGTAATTAACAATGCTCTTTATTTGCAAAGCGCACTAGCTACGCTGCTCTCGTTGTGCTGCCGGGCCCACGCAGCTTCTTGTTCACTGTGAAACAGTATATGCGCACCCCCCCCCCCCCCCCCCCCCCGTTCTTCTAAAGCTACCTCTACTTCCGGCGACACGGATGAAAATCACAGTCCTAGCCTTCGCTCCGCTACTACGCTAACTTCAGGGCATATTATTTTAGTTCTTGACAAAAGTTGCTTTGGTGAGACCTCTTCGGTATATGAAATGAAATGGATTTACACAAAGCTGGCGCAACACGACAAGGTGTTTGAAAGTGTATATATATATATATATATATATATATATATATATATATATATATATAAAGACTGGGCAAGATCGAGGAGGACTGTTCAGCCATCACTGCGATGAAAACAATATTAGATAACACCCGCGACCTTGCAGTACCTTACGCCACTGATATTAAGAGTATGGCAACACGAATAGACGACGGTGAAGATAGGTCACGTCGTAGCATCCTAGTCTTTTTTGGTTTGTCAGATTCCGAGTGTGAAACGTGGGATAAACCTAAAATTCTGATTATACGGCACTACAGTCCAAACCTTAATCTTGACATAGAGTCACATGACATAGAGCGCTCCAACCGGCTCGAAAATTTCGAACAAAGTAAAAACAAACCAATTATTGTGATGTTCGCCAAATTCAAAGCAAGACGACGTATTCGATCAAACGCAAAAAAAGAACTAGGAGTATCAGGCTTCAGAATATTTGAAGGTTGCTCCCGCAACACCCGTATTGCCTGCAAAAACCTCGTAGATATGGCCAATCTCAAAGAAAAATATTTAAGCTTCGTCACAACAAGCTCATTATAGATAACAGAAGCTACGTATCTGATCACTTGAAGAATAGGGTCATCCCATGTAAAACAGGTACCTCGCCATGCTTGCGGAAACACGTGTGACACTTTCCATTTCTTTACACAAACATTAGAGGCATTTTTACGAAACGTGATTCACTTCAATACTTCGTCGAAACAACTGAATGTAACAACTGAATACTGGTAAGCGCAATTCCAAGATGGGACAGAACATAGACATAAAAGCACAGAACAAGCGCTAACTCACAATTAAATTTTATTCTAAAGACTTCGCCTACTTAAGTACACGGCAGACCAGGAACGGGCAAGCGCAGTGCCTTTCAAGCCAAGCAATGTTTAATATCAAGAAGCGTATAGATTACAGCATCCTTTATAAAAACTGTTTTCCTTTGCTACGCAAAATGTTGCTGTGCTTCTGTGTCTATCTTCTGTCCGTTTTGGGATTGCGCTTACGAGTATTCGGTTGTTAAGCATGAACGAACTAGCCCAGAAACAAAACTTGTTAACGGAATGTAAAATAATTGCGCCTACAGAAACATGACTAAATTAGTTTGTTGAATATTCTGAAGTGTTCTGCATTTCCCCCGATTTTGATATTTTTTGGCAGGACCGAGATGGTAGGTGTTATGCTGGCTACGCACCGTTGTCTTAGGTGCTCATTAGTCGACATAGCTACGGCAATTGAAGCCTTATTTGTTGTGTGTATCCGCCTGTTATATCTGGTGTATGCTCTCACTCTCCTGACGCTGAACCTTCCTTCGTTGTTTCGGTACACGAAATATTTTGTTATATAACGTCCGCACACTGGGACGCTTCCATAATTTTATACGGCCTTTTAACTTTCCCTCCATGAACTTGCTTGATGTGCTATCATCTACCTCAAGGAATAACGAAGAATGCGAACTTATTGAACACGTGCCCCACATTTGGTCTTACACAGCTAATCTTGGAACTAACAAGACTGACTGATAAGAGCGATCATATACTAGATCTTTTGTTGATGTCGCATCCTGACAGCGTCTCGTCACTAACAATTTTAATTGGGTTGAGTGATCACGTAATAGTTCACGGTTTCGTGCATTGCAAGCTATTACACCCTAAAAATGAAAGGAGATTATAATCACTTTCCGATAAGGGGGACTATGCCAGCGTGAATAGAGACAGCTGAGTTCTGCACTTGGTTCCTAGTTGACTTTCTCGATAGACCAGTTGAAATTGGCTGTTGTTTAAAAACAAAATGTTACCTAATAATAAATACATACCATATCATCCCCTTGGTTTAATAAAAAACATGGCGTCTGAACAACAAAAAGAAGAGACATTTTCGAGCTGCCAAACATTCAAACAGCGCGTGCGCTTAGGCAAGGTACAACGCGACAGAAAGAACATTTCAGCGCTTTGCAGCGGAAGCTAAGCAACAATTGCTGTCTACGACATTACCTACAGTGTTGCGGGATAATCCAAAGCAATTCTGGAAAACAAATAAACCAGGCCACCATAAAACCGTCTCGTTATGCGACCATCACAGTAATCCTCTTCCTTAAGCAGAGGTTCCTAATGTGCTCAATGACACGTTTTCTTCTGGATTCACCCGCGAACCCAATGATGAACTGCCCGATTTTCCATAATTTAATTACCCTACTGAGCCGGACATACTATTCAGCCCTTATGGTATCAACAAATTAATTGTCAATCTTAAGTTGTCATCTTCTGGGGGCATCGATGGAATTAACTCTAAGGTGTTAAAGAATACCAAACTTACAAGCGTCATCCTGTCTCATATTTTCCAACAGTACTTGTCATTAGGAGTGGTGCGACAGGA
Source organism: Dermacentor variabilis (assembly GCF_050947875.1). Classification (NCBI taxonomy): domain Eukaryota; kingdom Metazoa; phylum Arthropoda; class Arachnida; order Ixodida; family Ixodidae; genus Dermacentor; species Dermacentor variabilis. The sequence goes on from NC_134573.1 coordinate 84,414,176, forward strand.
CTGGAAGGTGGGCAAGATTATCCCAGTCACAAAGAAAAGTACTACATCATCATGTGACAGCTATCGACCCATTTCATTTATAAGTGTGCCCTGAAAATTAATGGAACACTTCATTTATTCGCATGTAACCAAGTTTGTAATCTCTGTTGGCTGCTTTTAACAACAACTTGGCTTTCAAAAAGGTTTACCATTTGATACCCGGCTTGCATTATGTATTCATGACATCAGCTCAAGCATTAGTGACAATATTCCCATAGACTCCCGCGACTTCGAGAAAGCCTTTGGCAAGCTGCCACACAAACGGCTATTCCTCAAGCTCTCATACCTCAGCCTCAACCTCTTTGCCTTCGACTGGCTGTGTGAGTTCCTCACAAACAGGAAACAGTTTGTCTGTACTAATGGCATATTTTCTCGTTAGCACTTTCCCAAGGCACCGTCCTCGGACTCTTACATTTTCTAATTTTCATCACTAACCAACCGTCTAAATCTCCTGTATTCACCTTTTCGCAGACGATTGTGTCCCTTACCGTCCTATTCATAGCTTTCATGGTAACATTTCCCTTCAAAACGATTTACTAACAGTTCAAAACTGGTGTAGAAGTTGGGTAATGTCTTTAATTATCAGGGAAGCTTCGCAGATCTCCTTACACCATCAACCTTCCTACGAAGTGCGTAGGTACGTCGTTTTTGGCTCCGAATTATCTTCAGTCACATCGTATAAGTATCTGGGTATCAGTGTCTCATGGCCTCAGCTAGTCGCACCATATAGCAAGTATAACAAATGAAGCTAACCGTGTCCTTGGCTATGTCCGGCACAACCTTAAGTTTAAGTTTATCCCTTCTCACGTAAAACTGCTAACGTACGATACGTTTGTTCGTCCCAAGCTTGAATACGCCTGCGCAGTTCGGGACCCACATCAGATTAGCCTACACAAAGCTCTTGAGTCCATCCAAAAGCGCGCTATTCGATTTGTTTTCTCAGATTGTTCTCGCTATTTCAGCGTTACTGAACCAAAAGTCTTGAGTTGCGCAAAAAATAGCGCGCTTTTCCCTCTACCATAACTTTTATCATTCATCTCTTGCTTGCTAGATTATGATACCTGCTCATCGCATTTCGCTCCGCAACAGTCATTATAAAGCTGTATGTCCGCCACTTGCGCCCACTACAGCGCACCTCAACTCATTTTTAATTCGAACAGCGAACGACTCGGATCATACTACTTAATTCGACCGAATCTCGAGTACGTCTGCATTATCTGGGATTCCTACATTCAATGTAACAAAGAAACTTGAATCCAAAGAAAGGCTATCCGGTTTGTTTACAACAAATTTCGACATTCGACTCGCCAACTGAACTAATGAGGTGTAGTAATATTCCTACACTTGAATCGCGTCAAAAAAAAAAAATACGGCTCGACTTTCTTAGTTATTTAATAACAATTTGGCACTCGACCAGGCATTGTATGTAAGTCCACTAGTAACTAGACCTGCTCGCCAACATCACCAAAATGCACTAACCCCGTATTTTGCCCAAACTAACCTGTTTAAGTACTCTTTCTTTCCACGCACTATTAATGATTGGAATGGCTTATCTTTATGAAACTTGTATTACGATTGTTTACTTTTTATATCAGCATTATTGTCGCAGTGTCGCAGCATTTTGTTGCATTGACATTGTTTTACTGCTTGTGACCTAATATTGTATTATCCACCCTGCATGGACTTCGTGTCCGCAGTATGTATTAAACAAATAAAAATAAATAAAATCTGCCCACCGATGCTGAGCACCACTCCAATCCTAGCTACATCAAGTCATTCATCGAAGACCTCGTACAAATGTAACAACCCACCTCTTATGTCAAATCCCGTTATGGAGCGTTTGAGGTACCAATAAATAAACACAAATAAATAAATCTCGCTCGAGGACTGCGGAAACTCGCTGTCAAAATGCTCGAGTGAGGAAGCGCGGCAGCAGCAGCGAGCATAACTGACCTTCGTGCTATGTCTCGCGTCAACGCGAACTAAGCCGCGAGAACAATGCACGCGATGGACTCTGTACCCGTCGTGGATGACTTTCCAAGATACAGCGAACCGGGCCGCGCGGAATATAACTTGTATAAACTTGAACTTCTATAGAATAGACGCTTGGAAGGATATCGGGATATTGGGAAGTTGGCCGGCATGGGAACGGCACGCTCTCTTTTTTTTTGCAGCTTTTCTGTGGTTTATCCCTGGATATACATTCTGACTGTTTGAAGAACGTACAACCTCAAAAGAACTTATGTAAAAGGGAAGGTTGGGTGGAATCAAAATAAATTCAGCCGTCTTCTAGCACCAGAAATTAAGTGATGATCAGAAGCAAGTGTTCGGGACGCTCTTCGAGTGCTTTTATTGCTACAGTGGTGAGCATGGTGACAGACGCTCGTGCCAACAGCATGGTTCCTATTAAGAAGCAATGAAACATCTAAATTTTAGAGTGCCACATATTAGGCTCTGCACTCCTATAAGCTGTTGTTGGAAACGTTTTATTTTGTATATTCTTCTTAGTTTCCCTAGAGTGACCTGCGCAAAGGAGAAACGCATGTATGCACACCGCGAAAAGACAAATTGATAGTTTTTATATCCACCATGCAGTATTCACGTGGATAAGCCTTTAAAGACAGTGTATGTACCAATAATTTGAGTCGTATGTATATAACTAATCAAGAACACAAGCCGAATAAATTTTTTGAGAACATTTTGTTAATTCTGACGATACCATTAATTAAAACGATGTTAATTGATATATATTTGGCCTAAAAGGTGCGCGCGCCTAAAGCAGAGTGTGCATATGTTACAGTGAAAGAACGAGACGACATACCTTCTTGTAACTGAGGAGGCTACTGCGACAACTAGTGGGCTGAGATATTTATGTATTTATACTTGTTGTCTGATTAGGAAATAAAATAATTTATTTCAATTATTTAGTGAGTGGATGACACGGGCATATAGAATTTCTGGAGACACATTAGCAATGCATCAAATGTCGCAGATATTTAACGTCATCAGTACTCATGCGCATACCGATTTAAATGACACTATAATATTTTTTCGTCAGCTTTGCATAAATGAACGCCCCGCAATAATAACAGATTGCACATTCCAGCAGTGAAAAAGTGGACAGGGATGTATATGGTTGCTTTTTAATAGTCAATTATTGCAGCGCAGGGAGACCAGCTTTGGCACGGATGAGTGCATTGCAAGAAAAAGGAAGCTGGCATCGTAAGCTATCAGTCACGCCTCGTGTACGTTAACGCACCTTCAGTCACTGCAATATGCGATACTGCAATAAAGTGGTGTTTCTTATATTGCGAGAATATACGCCGAAAGAAAACCGAGAGCCGCGAAAGCGTAAAACAATCAATAGACTCATAAATGTTGAAGAAAGCGCCTTCCTCTGCGATCTCTGCGTTAGAAAGCGCAGGAGATTGTGGAAAAAAAACCCAGTCAGATACGCAAACTATCACGTGGCATTTCTAATGCCACGAGATAGGGCGGTGCAGTGGTGGCGTAGAGGTAGAACACCCGCCTCACGTGCAAGAGGTCCGTGGTTCGAATCCCGGTGCCGCGCAATTTTTCACCGGATTAAAAAAAATCCGCGTGTTGATAAAATTGCATAAACAGGCCTGGAGTGTGGCCTGATCCCGGTAACCAGAACCGGTAACGCACTCCTTCACCAGAGCAGGATTGGCCACCCTGGTGCAGCACTTGGCCACAACCTCCGATATGAGCACAACAATCAAACCCCGGCCCTCAGTCCCCAGCAGCTGCGAAGCAACTGCTGGGGACTGAGGGCCGGGGTTTGAGGGCCGGGTCGCAGGTCTAAGGCCGGGTCGCAGGCCGGACTGAGGGCCGGGTCGCAGGTCTGACCGCCGCCAAGGCGGCGGTCAGACCTGCGACGCAGCAGAGGGTGCTAAGAATCCCTGGCTCCGGACAGGCCGCTATCGGAATATGAACCTGGCAACGTTTAACGCTAGAACGTTATCTAGTGAGGCGAGTCTAGCAGCAGTATTGGAGGAATTAGAGAGCAGTAAATGGGTTATAATAGGGCTCAGTGAAGTTAGGAGGCCAAAAGAAGCATATACAGTGCTAAAAAGCGGGCACGGGGCTTGAAAAGTGTGCTACCGGGGCTTAGCGGAGAGAACTAGGAGTCGGATTCCTGATTAATAAGAATATAGCTGGTAACATACAGGAATTCTATAGCATTAAGGAGAGGGTGTCAGGTCTTCTTGTGAAACTTAAGAGGTACAAAACGAAGGTTGTACAGGTCTATGCCCCTGCATCCAGTCATGATGACCAGGAAGTCGAACGCTTCTATGAAGACGTGGAATCGGCGATGGGTAAATTCAAAACAAAATACACTATACTTGTGGGCGACTACAATGCCAAGGTAGGCAAGAAGTAGGCTGGAAACAAGCCAGGGCATATGGCATATGGCATAGGGGCGAGTTATTAGTAGAGTTTGCGGAACAGAATAATATGCGGATAATGAATACCTTCTTCCGCAAGCGGGATAGCCGAAAGTGGACGTGGAGGAGCCCGAACGGCGAGGCTAAAAATGAAATAGACCTCATACTCTGCGCTAACCCTGGCATCATACAAGATGTGGACGTGCTCAGCAAGGTGCGCTGCAGTGACCATAGGATGGTAAGAACTCGAATTAGCCTAGACGTGCGGAGGGAACGGAAGAAACTGGTACATAAGAAGCCGATCTATGAGTTAGCGGTAAGAGGGAAAATGGAGGAATTCCAGATCAAGCTACAAAACAGGTATTCGGCTTTAACTCAGGAAGAGGACCTTAGTGTCGAAGCAATGAACGACAATCTTGTAGGCATCATTAAGGAGTGTGAAACAGAACTCGGTAATAACTCCGTTAGACAGGATACCAGTAAGCTATCGCAGGAGACGAAAGATCTGATCAAGAAATGCCAATGTATGAAAGCCTCTAACCCTACAGCTACAATAGAACTGGCAGAACTTTCCAAGTTAATCAACAAGCGTAAGATGGCTGACATAAGGAAGTATAATATCGATAGAATTGAACATGCTCTCAGGAACGGAGGAAGCCTAAAAGCAGTGAAGAAGAAACTAGGAATAGGCAAGAATCACATGTATGCATTAAGAGACAAAGCCGGCAATATCGTTACTAATATGGATGAGATAGTTCAAGTGGCTGCGGAGTTTTATAGAGATTTATACAGTGCCAGTGGCACCGACGACGATAATGGAAGAGAGAATAGTCTAGAGGAATTCGGAATCCCACAGGTAACGCCGAAAGGAGTAAAGAAAGCCTTGGGAGCTATGCAAAGGGGGAAGGCAGCTGGGGAGTATCAGGTAACATTAGATTTGTTGAAGGATAATTGGCTGATTGTTCTCAAGAAACTGGCCACCCTTTATACGCAATGCCTCATTACTTCGAGCGTACCGGAATCTTGGAAAAACGCTCACATAATCCTAATCCATAAGAAAGGGGACGCCAAAGACTTGAAAAACTATAGACCGATCAGCTTACTGTCCGTTGCCTACAAAGTATTTACTAAGGTAATTGCAAATAGAATCGGGAACACCTTAGACTTCCGTCAACCAAAGAGCAGGCAGGATTGCGTAAAGGCTACTCAACAATAGACCATATTCACACTATCAATCAGGTGATAGAAAAATGTGCGGAATATAGCTAACCTTTATAAATAGCGTTCATTCATTACGAGAAAGCGTTTGATTCAGTCGAAACCTCAGCAGTCATGGAGGCATTGCGGAATCAGGATGCAGACGAGCCGTATGTAAAAATACTGAAAGATATCTATAGCGGCTCCACAGCCACCGTAGTCCTCCATAAAGAAAGCAACAAAATCCCAATAAAGAAAGGCGTCAGGCAGGGAGATACGATCTCTCCAATGCTATTCACAGCATGTTTACAGGAGGTATTGAGAGACCTGGATTGGGAAGAATTGGGGATAAGAGTTAATGGAGAATACCTTAGTAAATTTCGATTCGCTGGTGATATTGCCTTGCTTAGTAACTCAGGGGACCAACTGCAATGCATGCTCATTGACCTGGAGAGGCAAAGCCGGAAGGTGGGTCTGAAAATTAATCTGCAGAAAACTAAATTAATGTTTAACAGTTTCGGAAGAGAACAGCAGTTTACGATAGGTAGTGAGGCACTGGAAGTGGTAAGGGAATACATCTACTTAGGACGTGTAGTGACTGCGGATCCGGGTCATGAGACTGAAATAATCAGAAGAATGGGCTGGGGTGCGTTTGGCAGGCATTCTCAGATCATGAACAGCAGGTTGCCATTATCCCTCAAGAGAAAAGTGTATAATAGCTGTGTCTTACGAGTACTCACCTACGGGGCAGAAACCTGGAGGCTTACGAAAAGGGTTTTACTTAAATTAAGGATGACGCAATGAGCTATGGAAAGAAGAATGATTGTTGTAACGTTAAGGAATAAGAAAAGAGCAGATTGGGTGAGGGACCAAACGCGAGTTAATGATATCTTAGTTGAAATCAAGGAAAATAAATGGGCATGGGCAGGACACGTAATGAGGAGGGAAGATAACCGATGGTCATTAAGAGTTACGGAATGGATTCCAAGGGAAGCGAAGCGTAGCAGAGGGCGGCAGAAAGTTAGGTGGGCGGATGAGATTGAGAAATTTGCAGGGACAACATGGCCACAATTAGTACGTGACCGGGGTAGTTGGAGAAGTATGCGAGAGGCCTTTGCCCTGCAGTGGGCGTAACCAGGCTAATGATGACGATGATGATGATGAGGGTGGTGGTCCAGTGGCGTGTACCGTTCGGACATCCCGGGACATCACATGGAAGTGAAATTATCTGCTACTTGCAGTTTATGCGAATTTCGCAGACCAGCAGAACCAGATCAAGACTACGCGATAACGAAACTACTTAAACGCGAAAACGTTGGTGGCGCAGAGCCGAAGGAAAATGAATACTTTCGACAGCCTGCGTCATTGTCAAGGGTAATGCAGTCGATTTCTTTTTTTAATGAAATGCAACTGGACAAGTAGCATTTGCTTTCGTCTGATAATGTAATACTACGATGGTTTTATGAAGACTGGTTGAGTACTAGGGGTACAATTTAAATAAGGACTGCCTTCGTCATCGGACAAGTACTTGTATGTGCCGGGGTAGTCTCTAATCGGATCCTGTATTCAGCCCAATTTCTAGAATACTAAGGCCCTGTTCGAGATAATATTGACGCCTTAGAGATTCTCGAGTACTAATCTATCACTTGCCTTGATATTTGCCTGTAGTGTCAATTTAAAGGTGTCGAACACATGCGCGAACAATACTTATCTTGTCCACGCATCACGTCACCAGATCACCTGCATATCATCCGCTATAGGCTCCTGGCACTTGCCAGGTTACGTTGCGGTTATTTCAGCTTCCTAAAGGGCCTGCCGATACCAGTTGGTTCGGTGACTTGCGCTTGTTATGCCTGTATTTCATTCCGGAGAAAAGGTTCTTCACCAACGAGGAAGCAGCTTGAGACTTTTATCCTCGGTTGCTCGTCTTTTCGAAGCCATAGAGCTGAGGATGAAACCAGTGCTGCCTTAGGTAGTTGACAGCGCCTATATGTCACTTAATGCCTGTTTAGCTACCAAGAGCTAACCAGCAAAATCAGCAGCATAATCAAGGTGCTTGAGAGCGCCTGCATGTCGCTTCGTTGTCGGTTCAACCCCTGGGAGCCTATAACGGAACCAGCACCTGAGGACGTGTGTGTGTGTCTGAGAGCGCTTGTGTTTATTACAGCCCGTTCGTGTTTTCACATCGCTTAATCAATTCCGAAGTTTTCCAAGTTTCACGATGAATGAGTCACTAGAAGGGACGTTCACCACATCTCAGCGCACGGTGGTAGCAGGCTCACATTCCTGTCGCCATTGGCATTCAGGGAAACGTGTGCATCGACCCCGGAGTTAGACACAAGAGAATTTCTCCGTTCCTGTTGCTAACAAGATTACAATTAATAATTGGGGCAGTATGGGGAACATAGGAAAATAATTTTATTTAAGCGGGCAGCACCACGCTCTGAGGAGCTTTTTTATTGTGAGCCTCTAAATGTAAATCTGAATGTATATTTGCATAAATTCTGATTCTCTCGTCGGTCGGACGTCGCTCTGGACTTTTCTTTCACGCAACACCTGCTATAGCACAAGTCATGAGGCCTTCGTGGCTGCTCGCACCCGAAATTCCGCAATAGTGACTGGCAGCCCACGGAATCGCCTGGCATTGGCTACAGTGGTGTGGTGAGTGCATGCTGCGTGCCTGCTTCTTTATTCGACAAGCTCATTAGCGCAGAAATTCGGTAGTGGTGCTAAGCATTGCTTGTGATTTTGTCTCGGAGACCAATAAAGCGAGTTTCGCGTTCTGAATTGCTTGTAAGGAAGAAACACAGTGCGCATGGTAGAGACAGATAAGATTGACATTCAAGAACCCCTCGAGATTTCTGAGCAGAGGGGTATTTTTGTTGACCCGTTGAAAGTAAAAAAAAAAGAACTATTACAAGTTTTGCACTATGATAAAGTCAGTTTTGAGGAGTTCGGTGGGGCTAGCAAAACAACTTAAAAAAGGAATGTGTGCGACCAGCGAGAAATTTTGCATTCTCCTGATGGAAGCGATAAAAAGGAGCTAGGTAGATCCTGAGGTTGTCTATTCATATCGCCAGGTCCCTCTAGCACAGACAGATGCTAGTAAAGAATACGGTGTACTGGAAGGGAATTTAGGGTACTTTAGGAATCGATCATATTTAGTTAGGGTACTTTATTTTTAAAGGCAGGGTAATATTTAAAAGCAAATGAGATTTCCATGACCAAATTTGAAGTGAAGGATCTCCTTCAAACTTGCGAAGAGTCGGGCATTTTCACTGGCATTGCAAAAACAAGGAAAACAGTTTTTGACGTCATGCAGGTCGAAGAGGGGAATGTCGAGGAAGCTTGTGAGGCTTGGCAGGTGATGGCGGAAAGCAAGCAAAAAAATCGAACTGCGCGTGAGGTGCGATCGAGACGCTGAGTGACTCGAGCTAGAGAAGCTAGTGCAACATAAAGGAGCACCAGACGCCACCAGCTTGATTATCCACCCCCTCAACAATACCTGCACGACGAGTACCCCGCATAAAGCTGACGCGCTACGCCTGGTCGCCATCCAACAACTATCAATTCGAACTCAAGTCTGCGCCGTCACCGCCTACATCGCCCCCCCCCCCCCACCGGATGGTAGAGTAAGAGGAGTGATCACTAACGCCTACTGGGAAGAAACCCCAGCACAGATTCTGGACGACCTCATCAGTGGCAACCATAGCGTCCCCATCATTGATGCACGCCGCATGGGACGGACTCGTTCGATCCTTATCACCTTCCAGACGGGTCTGGTGCCCCGAACCATCTCCTACGGAGGCGGACTCCATATTTGCAGTTTATACAGAGGACACCTGGACGCTTGCACAAACTGTAGAAAACCAGGGCATCGCGCGGATGTGTGTACCCTTCAGCGTACGCACAATTGTTCAAGATGCGGTATCCCGAGCCCCCGAGAGGACAGCCCGACATGCACCCCAGCCTGCATACTCTGTGGAGGCGCCCACATGACCGGTACTAAAGGCTGCAAAGTGAGGGGACGCCGCTCACCGCCCGCGTCACGACAACAGCACATCTCCCGCGCACCGGAACGAGACGCGGACCGCTCCAGCGTCCGTCGCTCCAGCGCTTCTCGCTCATCGTCTTCTACTTTTAAAGTAGGCGTCGTGGCTGCTGTTTGTATTGTACAGGTCAGTATACGGGTCTTCCACTCCTTTCACCATATCTTCGAAATTGCTGATGATATTGCCCTGCTTATCCTTGAGTGCATACATCTTGGCTTGTCCTATGTCAAGTTTTCTTCTCACTTATTTCATGCTGCTTCCTCAGTCTTTCTTACGTTATAATTTCTGATATCTTTATTTTCTTCTTGTTGATAAGTTTTGACAGTTGCGCGAATTCTATATTATCTCTCGAGTTAAACTGTTTCATTCTTTGTCGTTTCTTTATTAGGTCATTCGTTGCTTGGGAGAACTTACCAATCGGTTGCCTTGCTTGTATATATATTGTGAATACAATCTCTATACTCCCAACATCGCCGTAATATATTGGTGTAGGTGTGGGATACCACAGGTGTAAACGGAACTCCACAGTAGACGTCACATCACCGTCGTCATCATGAATGACGGTGAGCACGCGGGGTCAACGTCGTTGCCGCCTCCAACGTCACCGTCGCCAGCTACGTCGCTGTCACCTTTGGTTGTGGTTGTGCAGCCCAAGGACCCCGGAAATTTCTGCCGGACCGATGGCACCGACGTTGAAGAGTGGGTGGCTATGTACGAACGCGTGAGTGGAATCAACAGATGGGACGCTAAGCTTATGCAAGCTAGCCTGTTGTTCTACCTAATAGGCACGGCAAAGGCGTGGTTCAAAAACCACGAAGAGGAGCTAACCAGCCGGGACCAATGCAAACAGAAGTTACCATAGTTGTTTGGCAAATCAGCCAGCCGTAATATCGCCGCAAAGCAGGAACTGGCCTCCCGTGCCTAATTCCACACGGAGTCCTAGGTCTCTGCTACGACGTGCTGGCGCTTTGTCGTAAAGCCCATGACGACATGACAGAAGGTGAGAAGGTCGAGCGCGTGCTGAAGGGAATTGCTGACGACGCTTTTAATGTCCTCATGTGCAAAAGCTGCTCTACAGTCGACGCTATCATCAAAGAGCGCCGATAATTCAAGCAGGTCAAATGCCGACGCGTCCTGCAACCATTTGCGAGACTTCCCAACACTGCCGCAACGTTGACGTGTGAAGATAAATCCGCACAGCAGCATGCATCGCCATCAGAGGACGTGGTGCTAATCGTTCGGCGTGAACTGGACGCGATGGTGTCCGCAGCTTTCTGTTCGCGTAGTCCCAATGCTACCCCTTTTTCAGTTCCCCTCGTACAAGCTTTCGTTCGCCAGGAACGTGAATACATTGGTCTACAATCTGTCTGTGTTGTCGTCAACCCCAGAGCCAATGAACGCCCTTGTACCATTCTTGCTCCACCCCGACGCTTATCTCCGCGTTATCGCAACCCTACTGAGTGCAGAACTGCGGACGACCAGCCAATATGTTTCACCTGTCACCGCAGTGGTCATGTCGCCCCATACTGCCGGAACTCGTGGCCCTCAACACCTCGCACGCCGACCAACCTGAGCCATTTTGATGAAAATGCCCGCAATGTTTCACCCACCCCCTAGTCTAACAGTGTCGACAACTCTTCTTGGAACACAGTCGCTCACTCTCGCCGCGCGGACACCAGTCTCGTTCAGCGCAGATAGGTCGCCCATCTTCCCGTTCGGGGCAGACACGTTCGCGTCCACTGTGGCTTTCGGCCACACCCTTTCGGAAAACTAAGAAATGCAGCCCTCGGAGGTGGGCTGCGTTGCCTACTATTGTAGCAAATCCTGTGTCTGTGTCTACAAAGAGAAGTGTCGTTGATGTTAAAATAGATGGCGTACCTGTGCAAGCGCTCATCGACACTGTCGCCCACTGTTATCGACAACTGCCCTCACGACGCTATCCTTGGATTGGACTTTTTATCGAATCATTCTTCTCTCATCGACTGCTCAACCGGCGTTCTTCAGTTGGAACTGCCTCAACTCGCCGATGCTACGGGCACCCTCCCCACCGCACTTGTGTTCGCTTGAAGATGTGCGTCTGTCACCCGAGGCAGTCACTTAAGTAGCTTTGACCGCAGCGCCACGGGTTACTGACAGTGAATATGTGCTTCGCCCCATCGCCGACTTGCTTGACGCGAGTGTGGTTTGATGTAAGGAGGCATAGTCGTTACAACAGGGGCATTTGTACGAGCATAGTGTAGTAAGGTTTATATATGCATGTACAGCGGTCTGCTTAAATGGAGGTATGTGTTGGTTTGTAATTGTCACTATGCTATGGCGTCTTGGTGTGAGAGCGTCTTGTGTGGAGGTGGGTGTTGTCGTCGGTTCAACGTGTGCCGTTGTAGTACGGCGTTGTATTGTAAAGGTACGGGCTCTTTAGATTCGGCCGAATCCCTCTCCTGCTGCGCCCGGGAGGCATGAGCTCGGGCTACAGCGTGCGCACGCTGATTTCCATGGAGGGACTCGTGTACTGGAGTCCATACTATTAGAACGTCCGGCAATTCGGAAGCTTGTTAGAGGAATCTGTGGGAAATGGAAGATATTCTGCCTCTCGCGTAGCTACGGCAAGCTGTCTGGGAGTCAGTAATAATTGTGACGTGCACGTTCGTTAGACTAGAGGTGATGACCAAGGCGATGATTGTCTCCTACCTTTCGAGGGCGTTGGCCGCGCGGACCGTCATCGAGACCACCTCTCGAAGGTTATCGCCGCCAACGATGATCGTCATGGCTGCATTTTTTTTGGCGCACTGCGTGGCATGGCGTATATTGAAGAGTAAAGGCTGCCGTACACTGTCCGGAGTGTCTTCGCGCGAGCTTGGGGACCACCGGCATGCTGTTCCGGGTGCATGTTCCTGGGGATGTGGACTACCTTGATGTGCTTCGAGTTGTTCAGGGCCAGAGAGATTGCTTGCTCTTGGCTTTTGCTCTGCGTGGTGTAGCCAAGGCGTGCTAAGACCGTTCTTCCTTTTGGTGTGAAGTCTAGGCGTTCTCGTTGGTTTGTCAGGTGGGCGTCTATTATTTCTCTTATTGTGTTACGAACTGCTAGGGCTTCGAGCTTGAGTGTGGCGGTTCCCGGTGGGAGGCCGAGCGCTTGCTTGTATGCTTTCCGAAGAAGTGTGTCTACTTTATCTTTCTCTTTGGGAGTAAGAGGCAGGTATGGTACAACGTAGCGGGAGCTTGTAGGGTAGCTTGAACGGGAAAGTCAGGCGCTTAGGCATTGCTTCATCTCCAAACAATTAGGGCAGGAGAGCTCGCCCTTAATTTCCTCGTCAGTTTTGAACGAGTGTGTTAGAAAGAGGATGTGAGCCGGCAGTTGCCCAAGAGATAAGTAGTGCTGCTGCCATCTAATGTGACGCGTGTTCTGAAGCGCTTGTCCTATGGGAAAGCGCGATATTATGACAGGGTCAACAAGGCTTTGTTGAAGCACTTTGATGTTACAGGTAAGGCCGAATGCGAAGGCTGGGATGACAGAGAAAAAGACGAGCCTGCCGAAGGTAAAGCTGGCATTTAGGTGGCTAGTTTAAAGATCGTTGTAAAAGATGCGATGGCAGTGACACACACTAACGGAGGCTTTTCCGCTAGAAACATATGGCGCTCTACACAAGTGTGCACGCCAGCGGCAGTTTCGGCCAGCTGGTGGAGAAAGTTGCTTATTTATTTTCAAATAGGTCAGCGCTGATGCTCAAGGAGTAAGAGAGCATCTTTCCCATGGTTTAGTTTTCAGGACGCTAACCTATTCGAAAGCATGTGAGGTGACTCAGTAACTGATAGGTCTGTGCCCTAATGAGCAACGGTTAAAGAATCAAGTACAGATTCCGAGGTAGCTTCGAGAGAGACGAGCCAAACGCGCGGGTAACCGACAGCGAGCTGGAGACAATTATTGAAGAGAGCGGAAGTATTCCCGCGTTAGAATGAGTTGCCGATTGCGAAAGCCAAGACGATAGTGACAAAGCCGAAACTCTCAAGAATAAAGCTAACATTGGTATGGCTATATCACATCGCACTGAAGAAGCTGTGGTGTTAGTAGCGCAAACAGAGAGGAAATTTAACGTTGTTTCTCCCGCTTTAGAGGTACATAGGCCAACTTTGAAGGTCAGCAGGAAGTTTGGAGTGCTGTCGATATCAGTGATAAAGCTGGGTCACCTGAAGGGAGACATCACGACAAGCATACTTCCTGAAAAAATGTTAAATCTGGTCATGTTCTGTTATAAAGACAGACACATTGTGAACCCCAATAGGCTGTGCGAAGCATGTCAAACAAAAGATGCAGGCGCATACCAAGAAAGGTGCACTCGGGCGAGACGAAAAACGCCAAGCTCAGAGATGGAGCTCTGGGCGTGGAAAATCCGAGCATGAAATATGCGATGATCTGGTGGTTGACGAGATTTGAAACCGGCGTGACACGCGATGGAAACGAAATAATTTTGAGGAAATCCCGATGAATGTCTGTGATGCCGCCTGACCACATCGCAGACCGCGCACTGTAAGTTGAGAAACACGGTGAAGCGTACGATAAGCTGTTACAGTGGCTGATTACTCGCTGGGGTAAAGAAAGGTGACTACGTAGTAAACAATGGGACAAAACGTGCGCGGTTCTGGAAAGGTTCATATGAGCACTCTCCCAATATTTGAAGGTTTCTGGTCGAAAGTATCAGTTACGAGGTGCTGCAAGCGAGTTAATGACTTTTGCCATCTTCGCGACCTCACCTCCCGGCGACACCAGAGTGCACGGATCCCTCGAGCTCATCTGGAAGACGAAGGTGCATTCGGGTCTTGCGAATAAAGAAGTCGTAAAGACGTGTTGCAAGGTAATTTCTTTGCATTGATTTCGGATGCGTTCTGAACGTTTGAGAGGCGTAAGGAATACCGCATTTCTTTAGGATTGATAGCCTTTTCAGCTCAAGTTATAAGCGCTATTTCATGTGGAATATTTACGGGATGAGAGGTGTAGTCTTGGAACGTAGGCTGTGTCATTGTTGCATATAATCTGGGAGGTTAGCGCGTTTTTACGAGTGTTGATGAGTTGATCAGTTCCGCTTTAGGGCCAGTTCATAACGAGACAAGCTTTGTTCGATTTCAGTGCAATTATTTTTGGACGCGCGTTGGAATCAGTGTTGGGGCTTACGTTTTCTACCTTTCATTTCTGTCGGGTTATTTTTTCAATGACTCGATCGTTAGGATCCTCTTGTTATGAGTAGACCACTTGGTCTCTTCTGTTTATGGTAGACAGAAATTTTGAATCATTCTGATGTTTGTTTTTGGTCTCGTGGTGCAATATATTGAGAAAATAATTGAAAAAAATTATTCCTAGGCTTTTGCTCTTACTAAACCAGTTGTCACGGTTTAGTAACATTACACCATTGTTTAGTGGAAATCTATGCTCGTCACTGTCACTAGGTGTGCGCTGAACGCGTAACGAAGGGAGGTTGTAGTAAACTCTGGCATTCAACTATGATCGGCCCTGCAGCGACGAGTAGTGGCTTAACGATGGCAAATGGAACGGTCGTCGTCCTTTCTTGCAGCAAGGTAGTCGACGTTGCCACGAGGCTGTTCGGCTTGCTGTGGACGCGGCGCGTATATGAAGAATCCTCGCAGTCCCATTTCGCGGCATGGCCATAAGCGGTAAGCATGGCCCCCTTCTCCGAATGATAGCACAGTGGGCGCTGGTCGGGCGCACGGCCATAGGTCTTTCTTGATGTTTCTTGGGGCACCGACAGGCGGACGAGGAGAGGAAACGTGACAGCGGGGGGCAGTGGCGTAGCTTATCATTTCTTGAAGAGGTTGCAGTGGTTTAGGCTGCAGTTCTGGTACTCCTAGGGACTGCTCAAGCTCTTGGATGACGATGTCAAAAAGATAAGCAACCTGGAGCGGCAACGCTGAAAACACGCACCTTTCGTAGTTTTCCCGCACTACGGCCCTGACGGTCTCGCAAAGCTCCTCGGAGCCAAATGCATGGACTAGTGCTCAGTCTGGCATCGAGCCGCGACTGTATAGTTGGGCACGCATTTTTATCCTTCTCTCAATCGTTGTCGACTTTGTCAGAATTTCCGATAGGGGTCTTCGGCGGCTTCCGCATAAGTCTGGCGAAGAGTTTTTGCTCGACGTCGCGCATGAGGAAAACAATTGTCTTCTCAGACATGTGAGGGTGTGCGTGGCGGAAAAGAAGGGCCATCTTTTCGGTAATGATGCCGATGTTCTCATTAAGTACGTACATTCGGCTTGCTGGCACGGCTCCACCCTTTTCCCTCGTAGGACGTTCGTAAAGGTCTGTTGGACGCTGCTGCGAAACAGATCCCATGTGGCCAGGCTTGGCTCTCGATCCTCAAACTAAGTCCGAGCAGCGTGGTCCAAAGAGAAATAGCATGGCGCAACTTGTCGTCGCAGTTGCATTCCACTTTCGCGTGTCTGAAGCCAGGTTTCCGGGTCTTCAGCCAATTATCTGCGGGAAATCTGTGGCTCGCTTAGTTGCTGCAGTCGGATAGGCGACACTGGTGCTGTTATAGTGTCTGTAGGCTTGGCCGGGCTTGATCTTTCTGGTAATCTCGGGTTAAAAACCGCGCTCTGGCCGCTCTGTTTGCAGCAACCGGCTAGCTCGCGGGTTCGTGGCGACCTTGACGTTGTTTTCACGGTTTGCAGGGCGCGTCAAGTACATAATAATGCATCTCGACCACATGCTACGTTGTAGTGACGTTTAAGAACAAGGCAGTAGCATAAATGTGACTGAAGAAACTAACTCTTTATTCTGTGAACTTCTTCCAAGAGGAACAAGTAGCACTGAAGCACAACGATGGCTGCGAGCATAGAAATCGATCGTCGAAAAACTGATTTACGTGTTAGTCGTGTCGGCCTTTGCATATAGCTCGTCGTAGATTCAAGCGCAATCGCTGGTGCTCGCGTTGGTTGCAGAATGTACAACGCTATTCGCGTCGCTAATGAAATCTGATGAGGCAAATATTATTTCACTGTAGAATTGGGGAGAACTTTCGTGAAAGATTCGGTATAGAAAGGTGCGTCTAGTATCTAGCGATTACTTTCTGACAGCGGTGAACTAGCGGAATGTTGCCTCCAGCAAAACACAAACAATCTACATGTGTCACTATCGGCATAGACGTAAAGCTGCAAGAGCCGCAATTGTAGATTGCACGGAATGCGTCATATGGCTTGTGGACGAAGAAGGAGATTATCAGACTTCCGGTGGGAGAAAGAGGAATAAAAAGAAGGGAGTAGGTCTAAAGAATATTTGAATAATACGCGGTACAAGAAATGTTTCGGGAAATTTAGTTCAAGTGCTTAGCTTGTTTCAGATGAGTACGTTAAGGTTCAGCAAATATTCTGGCCATGAAAGGACGAATAAAAAAGGCAAATTACTATTATAAGGTGCACGCAGAGTGCAGGCTTAATAGCGATTAGAAAGTTTATCATTGGGTCAATCTAGAAAGAACATATCTTTAAGACGATGTGCATCGTGTGAGCGAAGGAAGCATTGTGAGCAGCACCACGAGAGGAAAACCACATCAATCAAAAGAATGTGCGCTGAGGCACGCATTAAAAAGAGCATCCTTAGGTTACTATAAGTCATTCAGAAAAATAAAAAGAAAAGGAAAAACACGAAAGGGTAGAAAACGAAAAGATGGAACTAGAACCACTGTCGCTAAGCATTTCTCATTGTGGGATAAATGCTTATTCGAATACGAACTAAAAAAAAGGAAGAATGGAATGCTTGTATAGAAATCTACTAAAGCCACGTTAAGAGAATCAATTATTGTCTGCTAGCGTTGTCGTGGGGCCCACCAGAACTGACTGAACTAATGTACTCTAAAGGACAAAGCAGGAGAAGGAAACTTCCATGAAAACAAAGGAGAGAGCAGCGTGGAGAACGTGTCTCTAGCTTGTTGCAAAGTGGGAGATATAGACGAAGGTAGAGGCCGATGGCAGGTGACTATGATATAGTGTAGTGAGCGGCATGTGCATGTTTCCCCATACGCGTATGTTCACGTTAGGTGCACTACACGCAGGAGTAATTGTGTCCACAGAAAACATCATCGCCCAGTCACATTCCGTTCAGTGTTCTCGTCATAGAGATCTGAGAGACGAACGTCTAAGCCAGTCTAGAAAGAGCAAGTACCGGAGGGATTTTATGGCGCATTCGGCATAGCCAGCTCGTCTATAAAAATGTTTCTTACGAAAAAAAAAAGCGTTTCTTGCGAGAAGCGGCAGGAGTCAACACGGTCAACACTAAATTTAGGTGTTCTTGGTTCGGCGGCATATTTGGGCATATGCGAAGTATATGGCCTACTGCCTTGGGAGTGTGCCCGACGCTACAATCCCGTTCCTGTCCAAATTTGTGATGGTATCCACGAGTGTATGGCGCAATGAGCCGTAGTCGATGTAGAAGTGTTCCCTGGCCTCTCCGCAGTCGAAGTGGAAGCTGGAATTTAAAGCAGCGTCAAGTATATGGAGGTGCTCTTGCCGATTCGCTCGACTTTTATGTGTTGCCTTTTAGTCGATCTTTTGCTCACAATTTTGCCTCTGAAAACCATATAGAAATTTGAAATACAATGAGTATAGAAAAGCAAGCAGTAGCTTGTAACCAAATCAAGCAAGTAAATGCTAGAGTATGGCATTAGAAACTTAGCTTCCCTAGTCGGAACAAATGTTGAAGTTGTCAGTGTTGTGTTAAACCAAGTGACGGCTATTACATACAGAAGTTGTGACGTTGGAAATAGCTTACAGTGTTCCAATCTAGATTTTTTATACCTGGTTGATGACCTTTAGGAGGATTGGGCAGCGTAAGGACATAAAATAACCAACATTTTTTACTTACAAACTCAGGTCAACAATTTCAGCGCCCTTGCACCGGCTTGACAAATTTCTTGCAAAAATATAGAGGCCTATAATTGCAAAGATGGCTTTATTTAAAGATAAAGAACACATCTTGTTGCGTGGGCCAGAACTTTAGGAAACATCATTTTCTATCTAAAAACATATTTGGCTGGCAACTTGGCAGGACAGAAGGAACTTCATCAAATTTAATCCAACTTAGAATAAAACTATTACGTTATTGGTAGACAGGCTTCGCATCAACTCCGAAACGTGCGTATATGATAGCGTCGCTAACGGAGTCATCGCGATGAAACTATATCTATGCCTTGACAAACGTGCGAGCAATCACGTAACAGCAAAAACAGTGAAAGCGTTCCACCATCACAGCTGTTATTCGGTAACACACATAGCTTTATGTACAAGCGCTATGACATTTCAAGTTTTCTTGGTGATAGTAATTCTGATGTTATCGCTTTCGCTAAGACTTGGCTACATCCTGCTATGTCTGACAACGAAATGTATGACTTCAGAAGTATGTACATTAGATATAGTCTCACTTGCGA
This sequence comes from Dermacentor variabilis, assembly GCF_050947875.1. Taxonomy (NCBI): domain Eukaryota; kingdom Metazoa; phylum Arthropoda; class Arachnida; order Ixodida; family Ixodidae; genus Dermacentor; species Dermacentor variabilis. The sequence goes on from NC_134573.1 coordinate 84,433,298, forward strand.
ATGGGGAAGCGGTGCTTGCTTAAAATTAAGGAACGTCTTACGGTAATCGCAGTCGACACTGGTGCTGATAATAAAAATGTCTGGGTTGCCTGCAAACTATTTTTCATGAAGATATTGATCGGCTGTTGATACCATCTACCAGATTTGGCTAGCTCTTTTACTAATGGATCACGCATTAGGATAGGCAAGGCTGACATGTATTTGGCAACTTAAATTTTTTATTAACTTGGGCCAAGTTATCATATACACGTAAGATATCAACTGTGTTCATCAACCTGACCCTTGACTACAATCACTTTCAGTGTATCGCAGCCAACCGCTGACTACAACAGAGTAGACATAATGGTTGCAACAGCCCCTGCAACAGTACCTCACATGAATATTTGGATGAAATTAGTGATAATAATTTACTTCAACTCACCTTTAGTGCTCCTTCTCCTGTTGCTGATGTGTCACGGAAACAATTTCGTGACTCAAAAACAATACCTGTAAAAAACATTGTCATCACCCCTGAACTAGAAACTTTCTCCGAGAATCAGCTGCTACTGGTGTTTACAAACGCTCAGTCGAAGTTGAATAGTATTCAGTACTGGGTACTATTCGAACAGTAAGTGTCTGCGTTACCGCATAAGCACACTTCCCGCATTAAAATTTGCATTAAAAAATCTGATTCTTAGTTTACAAAGACTTTTCAGCTCATGAAGAAGAAAAATGTCTTTGCAGGAACACTATGCAGGTAAGCACGCCTTCATCGTGGCATAACTACAAAGCCTACCTTAAATCGTATTACATTATTCTATGTGCCGCAAAAGATAAGTACTTTTCATGCGATCTACGACAGGCTAGGCTAGAACAATTTTGCAAAGTTTTGGAAAACAATAAGCTCTAGGCTAGAGAGCAACCGTGCTTTGTTACACTACAATAAGGAAGGCTATCTTTCTGACAGGAAATGCTCAATTGCCTTCAAATACTTTTTCACATCCGCAGTCACAAAAGGAGGAAGCTCAGACATATACTCTGTTCCAGATTTTGACTATGAATACATGGCGCCAATGAACATGATGGTCGAGGGGGTAGCTTCGCTCATAAATTGCCTTAAAATATTTTCTCCTTGTATCGTCAATAAAATCAACTTTATTAAAGAGCACCTACTTAAATTTCGCGCATAATTTTCTCATATCTTCTGGCAATCCTTATCGTCTGGTATGTTGACTTACGACTTGAAAATAAGAAAAGTTGTACCGATTTACAGAAGTAGAAGTAAAAACTCGTGTGCATATTACATGCCAATCTCGCTTACTTGCATTGGTGGCAAAGTACTAGACCATATTCTCATTTCATACTTTTATTATAATCTCAAATCTAACAGCTTGTTTCTCCACAAGCAAAACGATTTCAGAAATGGTATTGCGCGCCAGACACAGTACTTGAATTTACAAGAGACGTCTACTGTAATATGAACAGGCACTTACGCACTGACGGAATCTTTCTTGGCCTTTCTAAAGCACTCGACCGTGTTGCATATGACTGCCTCATATGTGAACTTCGGGCGCTAGAATTAGAGTCCCGTAATTTTTCATGACTCCGTAACATTGTCTATATTCGTTACCAATTTACCTATATTAATGACCGTAATTCTTCCCCATTTGACTTTATTTCTAGTGCTCCACTGGGAAGCTTGGGCCTTTGCTTTTATTAATTTATATCATCAATCTTCCGACCAACATAACTCCATGCATACGAATATTTGCCGACGATTGCATAATCTATCATCCGATAAATAATAGTGATTACTATCCAGAGCTCCAATGAGAATACGAACTTGCGAACGAATACGTAATACGAGGCTGTTGACTCTAAACGCAACAAAATGCAAAAAAAATCGTTCACCCGTATAAAACTATCATATCGCAAGCTGCCCCACTGACAACATCTTGTATCTTCAAATACTCAGCATAAGTGTCTAGTTATGCACCTTATACCGAACTTAAGGATTGAGCACATAAGTCGCCCGTACCTACGTATTCAAATCATTGCGATTTTTGAATAGTAACTTGCGCAATGCGCCTTCTGCCTTGAGTCAACTGGTCTGCGTAATGCTTGCTTGTCCTCAGTTGAAGCACGCCTCCCACAATATGGTGGCAACATCAAAAATTCCTTATTGAAGCGTTGAAAACCTTTTAGAATGGAGAATTAATTTGATTTCTTCTAGTTAGAATGCTCAGTAAAGCATATTTCAAACGAAAATATAACTATCGTTACAGTCGTTGAACATGCATCGTGACATTGCCTCGCTATCATTTAATCCAATAATTCACCGTGACTGCTAATTCCTACCATGCTTGCAACACCACGCCTTTCCATCGCGTTGACTGCGCAGCGACTTCAGCTATTCCTGCATGTACGATGTGACACACGCAGTTGGGTCTTCACCACTGCTACGTGCTATCCGTCTCTAAGATAGCCGTCCAGGTAATATTGTTTTGCTTATGAATCATGACGCCTTCCGCGATAACCCGGGGAATTATTTTTCTGCTCACAATAAAAAGCTTATTTTCTCTTTCTTTTGATGAACTTGCTTGCAATTCCAAATGACGCGTCATTTGGACCTTTTCCAGTGTTTCTAATTCTGTTGCTATTTTTTTTATCACTGTGCGAACTGTTTGCATACATACTCTTATAATGTCGGTTGTGTGTCATTGCTTTGTTTCAATTGCCATCTTTGTTTTCCTTGTCTCCAAGTATAATTGTTTTTGTTATTTAATGAACACAGCAAGCTCTATACCTAAATATTGCTACGGAACAGTATTTGCGATGACGAAGAGGCGAGCAGTGGGAAGACGATGGCGACGATTAGAGGCTAGCGCGCGCTGTTGCCTCATGGCCAAGTGTGGCGTATTCTCTTGTAAATATACTTGTATATAGCTTTTCATCTGCGCCTTCCTACGAAACATATTTGGCGGAGGTGGACGTTCCCTGTACCTCGTCACGGAGCTTCGCAGTGCACGGTACGTCGAGCCTTCCTTCATGGCTCCCGGCGACGACAACTCGACTCTGCCGGCTCCGACATCTGCTGCCACTTCGATGACCTATATCACTCTGCCCGCTCCCCGGGATCCTGCCGCATGCTCGGGAAAAATGGGGAAGACGTCGAGGACTGGATCAGCCTGTATGAACACGTCAGCCGCAATAACCGGTGGGACGCTACTATTATGCTCGCCAACGTAGTCTTTTACCTCGATGGCACACCTAGAGTTTGGTATCACACGCACAAAGATGAGCTCACCAGTTGGGATTCACTTAAGACACAGCTTCGAGACTTGTTCGGCAGCCCCTTCGGTCACCAACTTGCCGTGCAGAAGGCGCTTTCCGGCCGTTTTCAGTCGTCAACAGAGGTCTCCGTCACGTACATTCAGGACGTCTTGGCTCTGTGCCGCAAAGTTCACACAAACATGACTGAGTCAGACAAGGTTTCCCACATTCTCAAAGGCATTGCCGATGACGCCTTCAACTTGCTCGTTTTCAACAACGTGGCGATGGTGGATGCAGTTGTAAAAGAGTGCCGCCGCCTGGAACTCGCTAAAAGCCGACTTACCGACCAGCAGTTTGCCCGTCTGCCCAACACCCCAACGACATCTTTCTGTGCCGGCGCTCATCGTCTCAACAACACTGGCGATGTTACCAGGATCGTCCGGCGTGAGATCGAGGCCGCCTATCCAGCTGCCTTCGACGCCAGTCCCTCCAACGCACCTGCAGTCACAGTTTCCCTGATCCAGGCAGTTGTCCGCCAGGAGTTCGCAAACATGGGTCTTCATACCATCTGTTCGGCCAATCGCCCTGATACCCACCCAGCTTCTTCGATTCCGCCCCGTCCCACATCTTCTTACCCACCACGTTTCCGCAACCCATCTGAATGGCACACTGCTGACGATAAGCCCATTTGTTTTCACTGCCATTGAATCGGGCACATTTCTCGGCACTGTCGCAGTCGCTGGAGTTCCCCGACCCAGTCAATTTATGCTGGCTACTCTCGCCCCCACGGTAACCCTTCTCGTCCCTATGCTGCACGCTCCAATAATACCGCCACTGATTATCTTGCGCCGAACCGGCCCTATTCTCGTTCGCCTTCGCCCCAATGACGACAATCTCGCTTTCCCCAGCCCCGTCGCTTCTATTCGCTGACTCCCTTCGGACGCCGCTCCCAGCCGGAAAATCAGACGATGCAGCGCCTCGAGGTGGCGCTGCATTGCTCCATACGCCGCCAAATCCTCTACTGACGTTTCCTACTCATCTGAACCTTCTTTACGTGCAAGTCAACGGTGTTCCTGTGTTTTCTTTTATAGGCACTGGGGCGCATTTGTCGGTAATGAGCGCTGACCTTCGTAACCGACTGAAGAAAATAATCACGCCCGCCACGACGCCTGTTGTCCGTGTCGCCGATGGTGGAACAGCCCCCGTAATTGGTATGTGTACCGCCCGCGTCTGCTTCGCCGATCGCTCCACTATCGTGCTATTCACAGTCATCGCCCACTGTCCCCACGACATCATCCTCGGCTTAGACTTCCTCTCTGTACATTTTGCTTTCATCGATTGTTCCGCCAGTACTCTCCGCCTTGACCTGCCTTTTCTGGATGCCGCTGAACCACACCCCAGTCACCTCAGTTCCGTCGACTTCGTTCGCTTTCCACCTTCAGCACTGACTTAGGTTGACTTTGTGTCATCCCCACCAGTCCCCGACAGTCACTACATCGGGGCTCCTATGGAAGACGTCCTCCTTATACACGGGATCACAGCACCTCATACAGTTTTATCTACTACGGCGAATTGCGTCTGCCTGCCAGTGGTCAATTTTGGCTTGACGACACAAGTGCTGCCATGCGGGTTGTCTCTGGCCCAGCTTTGCTCATTCGAAGATCACTCAGTGCATCTATTGCAATAGACGACAATTCATCCGATCCTCCTCTACCATCGCAGTCCGGAACTTGTACCATCGCCGACTTACAGAAAATGATTTCGCCCGACTTGCCGTCCAAGCACGCTCGTGATCTCTACCGCGTTCTGTTTTCCTACCACGATATTTTTGACGTTAACGATCGTCCTTTGGCCCAAACTACAGCTTTTAAACATCGCATTAATACCGGCGATGCCCCTCCTATTCATCGCCGCCCGTATCGATTGTCACCGCCTGAGCGTCAAGTTATTCACGCAGAAGTTAGCTAAATGCTTGCCGAAAATATTATTGAACCATCATGTAGTCCATGGGCGTCACCTGTTGTACTGGTCAAAAAGAAGGATGGCTCATGGTGGTTTTGCGTGGAATATTGGCACCTTAACAAGGTTACCAAAAAGGACGTGTATCCCCTTCCTCGAATTAATGAATCCTTGACTGCCTCCATGGTGCTCACCATTTCTCCTCTATTGACGTTCGCTCCGGCTACTGGCAAATTGCCGATGACGATCTCGACCGCGAGAAGACTGCTTTTGTAACACCCGACAGTTTGTATGAATTCAAAGTGATGCCGTTTGGTCTATGTAACGCTCCTGCCACTTTTGAATGCATGATGGTCTCCCTTCTTCACGGTCTCAAATGGTCCACGTGCCTGTGCTACTTGGACGACGTTATAGTATTCTCCCCAACGTTTGCTCCGCTCCTAGAGCGCCTCTCAGCAGTCCTGGACGTTTTTCGTTGAGCCGGTCTGCAACTAAACGCATCGAGGTGGCAATTCGGCTGTCGCCAGATTACTGTCCTTGGACATCTCGTTGACGCGAACGGAGTGCAATGGGACCCAGGAAAGATCCATGCTGTTGCGCACTTCCCTGTTCGGAAGTGTGTCAACGATGTGCGCAGCTTCATTGGCCTTTGTTCGTACTTCCACCGTTTCGTGAAAAATTTCACGGCCATAGCACGACCACTAACCGAGCTTTTGAAAAAAGACACCCCTTTCCAGTGGGGCGATAACGAGGCCTCTGCATCCTCGCATCTAATCGACCTTCTCACAACGCCTCCCGTTCTAACTCATTTCCATCCTTCTGCGCCTACCGAAGTCCGTACTGATGCCAGCGGTCACGGAATTGGCGCGGTACTGGCACAACGTCAGCGTGGCCACGACCGGGTTATCGCTTACGCCAGCAGGCTCCTCTCACCCGCGGAGCGCAACTATTCCATTACTTAGCGTGAGTGTCTGGCCGACGTTTGGGCGGTTGCGAAATTCTGCCCATACTTATATGGCCGACCCTTTTCCGTTATCACAGACCATCACGCGCTTTGCTGGTTATGCTCACTGAAAGACCCTACAGGAAGACTTGGTCGCTGGGCCCTACGCCTCCAAGAATATTCGTATAGTGTAGCCGATATATGTGGCGACCACACAAGGACGCTGACTGCCTGTCTCGCTACCCGATATACGAGCCTGACGACGCCGACAGTAGTAGCGCCAACGGCATTTTCTCTGTGTCTGCCTTCGCTAACATCGCCGATGAGCAGTACCGAAACCTGTCACTGCGAGCACTCATCGAGCGTCTGCGTTCTATACCTACCGACGCATCCGTTCGCCGATATGTCCTCGAGTGCGGCATTCTGTATCAAAGGAACTTCCTCCCTGATTGCTCTGATCTTCTCCTTGTCGTGCCAAAATATCTACGACAGACTGTGCTCTTTGAGATGCATGACGCACCCAAGGCAGGACATCTTGGTATAACCCGCATGTACGACCGCGTCCGCCGCCGCTTCTATTGGCCTCGTCTCGCTCGCTCCGCCTGACGCTATGTTGCTGCCTGTGATCCCTGCCAGCGTCGGAAAACACTTCAGGTGCTACCTGCCGGTCATCTCCAGCCGATGACCGTCCCTGTGGAATGGTTGTTTCATGTTCGATTAGACCTCCTCGGTCGCTTTCCCACGTCATGCTCTGGGAACAAAAGGGTAGCCGTCGCAACTGATTGCGCCACCCGATACGCAATCACGCGGGCTATCCTTACCAGTTCCGCCACTGACGTCGCGGATTTTCTCTTGCGTGACATTATCTTGCTTCATGGCGCCCCGCGACAGCTGCTTACTGACTGTGGTCGTAACTCCCTTTCCAAAGTTATCGCCGACATTCAACGCAAGCTGACTACCTCATACCATCCTCAAACAAATGGCCTGACAGAGCGGTTAAACCGTACTCTTACCGATATGCTGTCCAAGTATGTTTCCAAGTACCACCACCACTGGGACATTGCCGTTCCTTACGTAACATTTGCGTACAATTCTTGCCAGCACGACACCGCCGGATTCGCTCCATTTTATCTACTGTACGGTCGCGAACCTGCCTTGCCTCTAGACAGGGCACTTCCTCCTGCTGCGGTCTCAACAAGCGAGTATGCGCGCGACGCCATCGCCCTCGCCGACCATGCACGCCAGCTTGCCCGTGCTCGACTGACGGCCTCACAAACCACTCAGCAGTGCCAGTACAACGCCCGCCATCGTGACGTACAGTGTTCGCCTGGTGCGCTCGTGCTCCTGTGGTCGCCCACTCGTCACGTCGGACTTTCAGAAAAGCTTCTTTCGCGATACACAGGGCCCTATCGCGTGCTGCGCCAGGTGACGCCTGTGACGTACGAAATTGCTCCTGTGAGCTCAACCTCGTCCTATACTCTGGCATCTAGTGTTTTCGTGCACGTCAGTAGGCTCAAGGCCTACTACCCTGTTTCCGAGTCAGGCCTTTAGTCGCTCCGGGACGGCGCTTTTGCCGCCGGGTGGTACTGCTACGGAACAGTATTGGTGATGACGAAAAGGCGAGCAGTGTGAAGACGACGACGACGATTAGAGGCTAGCGTGGGCTGTTGCCTCTTGGCCAAGTGCGGCGTATTTCCTTGTAAATATACTTGTACATAGCTTTTTATCTGCTTCTTCCTATGTACCAATATTGTTTAGTAATAACGGTAGCGATAATCTTCTCTTTTCCAGTGCTTTTTATTCCTGTTTTGTGGTTTTGATTTTTTTTCGTGGTTTGGCATGGCCATTTTTGAAGAATGCGTGATTGTTTCTCTCACCTTGCCGAGGGTTTGTGTAAGAATCGTCGCGAAGCGTTGAACTGCGCCCAATGCTGGCCTCACTTAATGCCTTTCTGGAGGCTGTTTTCGACTGTTTTTAGGGCCTCAATATAGCCGCATCATGTCTACCTCGTACTTAATCGCTACATTGCAAACTGGTTAACACTAGCTTGGTGCTATTTTGTAATACATGGATCTTGCGCAATAAAAGAACAAATTCTTAAAGGTATTCCTAAATAAATAGAAATGAATAAATATATTCGAAAGTAATAGGTTTCTTTAGTAGCTTCGGCCAGTTTGGATGGCTGAACCAACGTTACTACATTAACTTCATTGTGCAAACTCTGCCTCAGCTGCGGGTGAGAATGCGGCCCCTCTCCGTCTCCGCTGAAGATGTGGCTCTGCTGTCGCTGTTAGCTGGCTCGACCACTTGCTTCCTCGGTACGCGTGTTGGAAACGGTCATGAAACATATGAATTTGCAAATATTACAGCAACGCTCTTAGTGCAACCAAACGCGCGCAACCACATTGGGTGCATTCTTTCCTAGTGTCTTGGAACATTGAGACCATTCACCCGAGTTTATATTTAAACGGAATGGGGGCACGACATGCGTGGTGTGCCCTGCAAGTTCCGCAGTGTATAGGGTAAAAAGAGGTTTAAAGAAACTTGCTAAACACTCGTGTTCCTCCTCTTTTGAGTCGTTAAATTAAACGCGTACAAAGTTTCCTCACTGTCCTGGGAGAAGGAAGACCGATAAATATTTTACATTTTCACCAAATGTGGGCCTCATATTGGGCTATGCGCGCACTTTGAAAATAATTACAGAATTGCCGTTTCCCTTTCTTATAGGGGAGTTAACCAAGTCCGCTCTTTGTTTGCCCATGACCTGGGGTAACTAAAGATGGCTCCAATAGATTATATTTTCGTTAGGTTGGGGCCCATATGTTGCATGTTATGTGCAATAAAATCTTGAAGGGACTGTAAAGTGAAAAGTGATTTCTTCGGCGCCAGTAAATTACCTTTCTACAACCCCATAAACACCACTCTGACAACGATAAGACGTTTGGTAAGCCAGAAAAGCGCAAGAACGAAATACGGGTGGCGACGCCTACTTAAGCTCCCGCATCTCGTGGCTGTGACGTCTTCGATTTTGATGGCCTCTTCGAGGATCTACTTATTTTATATAGCAGTGCAGATTGACTACATTGTGTTCTAAAGGAACCAAATATTAAACCTGGCAAGCTTTGGGAACCTTTACTCAGCCAACGCGGCCCGAACGCGAAAGCATACTAATCCCTGACGTCACGATGACGTATTGGCGCTGGGGTTTCGGTGCGAAAGTCAAATACTGATACTTGGACCTTCATTTTCTCATCCAATAATCAAACTATATTTAAATGACTGCCTGAAGGGTTGTCAAACAATCCTTCATTAGTCAAAACTGATTTATTGTTTCGCTTTAGTGTCCCTTTAAGCTTGGTAGTGTCCCCTTGTACTTAGATTTAGGTGCACGTTAAAAAACCCCACTTGATCAAAATTTCTGGAGTCCTCCACTACGGTGTGCCTCATAATCAGATCGTGGTTTTCGCACGCAAAACCCAAATTTAATTTTTTTTAGCTTGATAGACGTCGAGGAAGACGAGGAGAACGGTGGCTGGCTAGGGGCAGGCCATTACCTGGGAAACGAAGCGGGTACCTGGCTCAGATCTCGTGAGACCGGCGCGAGGGCTAGGTAATTTATCCGCCGAGGAATGACCAACAGCTGGGACCTTCTGCTCAGTAAATATATGCTCCTGTTTATTATGGCTCATCGTCAGCACTGATTTTGCACGCCACAAGGAGAGGACCACGGACAAGGACAAGGACAAGGACAGGACCACGGACTCCGTCATGGACGCATCATGTCCTGCGGTTTTACTCATGGAACGTTCAGACGTATCTAATGTGCCACCCTTTCCCTCCCTAGATACCGTATTTCCGAGCGTGAAAGAAGCCCGCAAATACACGCCGAGTGCCTCGAGCGGCAAGTCGCGCGGCGATTTTGCGTGTATTCGCGGGCTTCTTTCACGCTCGGAAAAACACTTTTATGTAGTACGTATTGACAACCAGAAAGCTGCATCCGCAGTTTTTGTTGTCGCACTACACTTTTCTCATTGACACTTCTCATCGAATTAGAATATTGTGTCGGAAGAATAAAAGAAGACGAAAGTAGAAGAACGCGAGACGCTGGCCGCTGCATGTTGTTGCTGGTCAGCCATCTTGACCACATTGAGTCTGCTTGTATCATCGTAAAGCTATTTTAAGTCCACTGCAGGACGAAGGCCTCTCCCTGCAATCTCCAATCACACCTGCGCTGTGCCAACCGATTCCAACTCGCGCCTGCGAATTTCTTAATTTAATCATCCGACCTAGTATTCGGCCGTCTTCGACCGTGTTTACCTTCTCTTGCAACCCATTCAGTAACCCTAACAGTCCACCGGTTATCTAAACTACGCATTACATGACCTGCCCACTCCATTTCTTTCTCCTAATGTCGATTAGAATATCGGTATGCCCGTGTGCTCTCTGATCCACACCGTTCTCTTCCTGTCTCTTAACGTTATGGCTATAATTCTTCCTTCCATCGCTCCTTGCAAGGTCCTTAACTTGTTCTCAAGCTTCTTTGTCCATCTCCAAGTTTCTGCCCCATATGCCAGCACCGGTAGAATGCGCTGATTGTACACCTTGCTTTTCAATGATAATGTTAAGCTCCCAGTCAGGAGCTGACAATGTCTGCCGTTTGCGCTCCAACCCATTTTTATTCTTCTGGTAATTTTCTTGTCATGATCAGAATCCCCTGTGAGTAATTGTCCTAGGTAAGGGTATTCATTCGCATACTCTAGAGCCTGAATGGCGATCCTGAATTCTTGTTCTCTTGCAAGGATATTGATTATTAACTTCGTTTTCTGCATAATAATCTTCAACCCTACTCTTACAGTCTCTCTCTTAAGGTCCTCAATAATTTATAGTAACTCGTCACCAATGCTCCTGAATAGTCCAATGTCATCTGCAAACCGAAGGCTGCTGAAATGTTCGCCGTTGATCGTTATCCCTAAGCCGTCCCAATATAATAGCATGAATACTTCTTCCAAGCACGCAGCGAATAAAATTGGAGAAATCGTAATCATAAAATTCAAACAGCGCTAAACGACAGGACCAGAACAAGGAGGAGACAAACACGGGGCCGTGTTTGTCTCCTCCTCGTTCTGGTCCTGCCGTTTAGCGCTGTTTGAATTTTATTGTTACCATGCAACACGAACTCGCCCAATCCGCTGCCCTTCTGGAGAAATCGTGTCTCCTTGTCTGACCACTTTCTTTATAGCTATCCTCCTACTTTTTCTTGTGGAGAATTAGGGTAGCTGTGGAATATTTGTAGATATTATCCAATATATAACATAATATATATAACATATTACGTGCCGACACAATACCGCAGGGCATTCACCCTTTCATATTTTGTATGGCAACGACCCCACATTGCGTTTGACATCATCCTACCTACTGTGCCAGGTGTTGCAACTGAGTACGCTCATGTAGTTATCGATCCCGCTCACATGACCGTCAAGTGGTCGATCTCGTTTATTAGCCTCGCAGCATACACAAAAAGAGCGTTACGACCTGTGCCATCGCGATGTTGTGTTCGCCCCAGGTGCTTGGGTGCTCCTTTTGTCACAATTTCATCGGGTCGGCCTCTTTCAGAAGCTTCTCTCTCGCTGCGGAGGGTCTTATCAAGTCCTACGTCAAGCTAACGACGTCAATTACGAGATCTAGCCGTTACAGATTGACTCATCCGCAAATCTCACGCCTGTTGACATCGTGCTCGTTTCGCGCCTGAAGCCATACTTCGCTCGTTGTTCTTCGTCAAACATGCGCGGAGAAGGCGCTTGAGCACCCGGGGGTCCTGTTACGGAAGCATGAAAGAAGAGAAAGCAAAAAAATCGCGACACGCTGGCTGTTGCGTGTTGTTGCTGGTGAGACATCTTAACCACATTGACTCAGCCTGTATATATATTGTAGATACAGTCTGTCCATACTCCCAACATCCCCATAACGATATTTTAGAAGTCGATTAAATAAATAATACTAATTATCTAATTAGGCGGAATGAAAAAATATAGTTTGGATATCTCGAAGCGATGGAAAGCAGCCTTATCTTTGTTCTGTCCAGCTATGTGGCATTCACATATTTTTAAATTCTAACTAAAGATAGCTGGGACATCCTGCATATTTTGCCTACAAGGTACGTGCGCCTGAAGCAAGCAGAGCTTCAGTATGTGAGAATTAAAGAACGAAATTACAAACCTTCTTGTAGAGTGTTGCTGACAACGCTACTGCGACAGCTAGTGGGCTGAGACTCTCAAGTATTTATACTTACCCGTCGTATTCAGAAATGCATCCTAATTATAAGCTCATGCTTGATTTGATATAAATGACATCTGGGGTGAAGGCACCCAAGACGCTCAATGCGTTTCCTTTGGTGCGTCCGTTCCCGACAGGCGTCATTTAAATCTAGTCATGCGTGAGCTTCAAGTTAAGATGCATTTCTGAATGCGGGGATTAGCGTTTGATTAGGAAATTTATTTGAATTATTTATTGAGTGGATGATACGGGCATATAGAATTCCTCGAGACCCATTAGCAATCCATCAAATCCGGCGGACAATTTACGTCATCAGTATTCATACGCATGCCGATCTAAATGACACCATAATATTATTTCGTTAGGTTTAAATAAATGAACGCGATGCAGTAGTAGCAAATTGCACATTCCAGCAGTGCAAAAGTCGACATTGATGTATGTGGTTGTTTTTAATGTTCGAATATTTCAGCGCAGAGAGAGCAGCCGCCTCAGGCGCTTTCCTTCTGCATCAATGACTACATTTCGAAGAAAAGGAAACCAACATCGTAACTTATTATTCGCGCCTCGCGTAGCTTAACGCACTTTTAGTTATTGCAATGTTTACCAAATGTGAGCCTGCAATAAATTGGTGTTTCTTATATTACGAGAAAATACGCCGAAATAAAGCTTAGAACCAAAAAGTCGTAACAAAATATACATTTATCAATGTTTAATAAAGCGCCTTGCTCTGCTATCTCTGCAATAGAAGGAGCACGAGATTGTCGAAAAAAAGGCGGTATGACACGACATCCTTCACGTTGTATTGGAGATGCGAACGCATCAGCGAGGCTTCTGCAATGGACTAGACGCTCTGAGCATGCAGCGTTAATATATATATATAATTTCTAAGATTTCAGGCAAGAATAACAAAGATTGCATAGAACGTTTCTCGCGACTTTTGAATTCTTGCCGTGTCTATTTATTTATATCATTCAATGATATAACAAAAGCTTGCAATGGACAATCATACCTTATCTACTTGTCTTGCTGGTCCATACTAAAAATATATTTTGCTGTCTGCGAAAACGCTTCACTGGAAGTCGTCGGCAGAGGCGCCTGGAGCGAGCTGAGAGGATGGGTGCCTCAAAGGATTTCTGCACTCTGTTAATCAAGGCAAACCCTTTTTCATTGGCCCAACAAAGTAGAACTTCTAAAATGTAGCCATGTGGCATCCCTTACAAAAATACTGCGTCCTCTACTAAAGCAACACCCAAGAACTGGTATTGAAGACAACAAAAAGTTAACAGAAAGAGAACAGATTTTGTAACAACTCTTATATTTTTTTTACATGTGTGCGAAGCAGGTTTATTTCATCATCAGTTCAGCATACATATCCAGTGGTACAGCGGGAAGAGGTGGTGAAAAGGCAACTGAATGCCTGACAATGCGCCAATCCCCGCCCAGACCACGATACTGCACAACACTCAGCGAGTCACTATCTAATACATCAATGAAGTCAAAAAGGGGAAAAAAAGAAAAGAAAAACAAAATTATTGCAGTACACTCAGCCTGTAATACATAATACATAAATATAATACTACATAATGACACATAATGTAACACTAATACATTATGTAATACATAAATGCAGAGGAGAAAAAAAGAACTAAGCCGTGGTTTTAATAAGTGAACTAGAACATAATTGATGTGAACAGCTTATCGAGAAGAAATTTTCATGGCTGAATTTTGAGGCACAATACAGTTCTGGAAGAAAGTATAGAATATAAGGAAGTCTTACACGGAAGAGAAAGAGAAAAAAAATGTAATGTTTGAAGCGCCATTAGATAAGCAGGTACCTTTTTTTTGAAAATTGCTACTGATCGGTTTTCATTCACTATGCTCATGGCCGTCATGTTAGAGTTTAAAAATGAAGGAATAAGGTGCGTTAGTTTTTGCTTGCCGTAGCTGGTTCGAATCCTTTCACTGTAATAGGCGGTTTTCCTAAGATTATACGTGTGTGTTTTCCGCGAGTAGGTATCCTGAAATATATCTGTGTCCGATTTAATTTGATTGTAGATGGCTGTCGCTAGTTTTTTATGAAATATATTTTCGAATTTTAATATGCTGTGTTGATGGAAAAGTGTAGCAGAAGGCGTTCGGCGCGGAAAATTTTCGATTATACGCAAGATTCTTTTTTGGAGGCTGTGAATACTATCTTTATTTGTTTTTGTTGTTGTGCCCCAGATTAATAGGCAGTAATGTATGCGCGAGTAAACTAAAGTGTAGTAAAGCTGCTTTGTCACCCAGAGGGGTAGTAAACATCTGATTTTGCCAATTATGCCAATGGATCGCAATATGTGGGGGCGAAGATTATCTATGTGATCGGACCAACTCAATGTTTCGTGAAAGATAACGCCTAGAAATTTTTGAGTCTGGACGCGCTCAATCAAAGCTCCTTGGAATGTGAGCTGCGTATTGCGGAGAATACAATGGTTCCGAGGTTTAAAAATGATGTACTTTGTTTTCTTAATGTTTCATTCCAGCTTATTTGTTCTCAGCCATAGCGACAAATTGCTAAGCCAAAGGTTCGCTTCTTGTACTAGAGTAGACATATCCTGACCCGAAAAAAAGACGTTAGTGTCATCGGCATATAATATAATATCTGGTGTTAGAGGTACGTTTACGATGTCATTTATATAAAATAAGAATAGAAGTGACCCAAGTATAGAACCCTGTGGGACGCCGTACTTGATCTTGCCCATTTCTGACTTCGAGTGCTGCATATCTGTATACTGAAACCGATTAGTAAGGTAGCTTCTTATTAAATCAAGAGGCGTACCTCTTATTCCATATTCATTCAGCTTTTGCAAAAGAATTTCATGCTTGATCGAGTCAAAAGCTTTCTTATAGTCGAGAAATAGTCCAATTGTGTGATGTTTTTGCACAAAATGTTTAATAATGTGATCTTTAATCGATAATAAGGCCTTTTCAGTACACTTGTTCGTCTGAAATCCGTATTAATGTTCAGTTATAATTTTTTTAAGCTACAAAAGTTTGCAATTCGTACATATATGACACGTTCTATAATTTTTGAAAAAAATGGGCAAAACGGAAATGGGCCTGAAGTTATTCATGTCATTTTCATTACCCCTTTTGTGAACCACGGATACTCTAGCAATTTTGAATTTCTCCGGGAACGTTCCAGTGCTCAAAATAAGGTTGCAAATATGTGCGAATGGTGCGCTTATGTGTTCTGAAACTGCTTTTAGAGGTTCTGCCTTTATATTGTCAAAACCCACAGCACATTTGCTACTTAAATTCTATATCAGCGAGGATACTCCCGATTCATTCGTGGGAGTTAGGAAAATAGATTCCGAGACGTGTGTTTTTATATACGATTTGTAAGACTGGACAGCACCATTTGAAATATCAGAAGCTCCTGAACTCAAAAAATGCTCATTGAACATATCGGCAAGTAAAGTACCTGAACAAGATCTGCTCTCTATTTGAAGCTGAGAGATAGCCTTCGTGTTTTTCCTTTGCAAAAGATCGTTCACAGCGTTCCAAATTTCTTTGTGATCATTGAGTATGTTTGCAAAGTTTCTTTCGTAGTAGCTAAATCGCGCCTTTTTAATGTCAGATCCTATCTTATTTCTAACCTGCTTAAATTCAACCAAGTAGCCTAAGCGCTTTGTTTTTATGAATTAGGTGAACAGCTTATCTCTTGCTTTCATCCTTTTCAAAAGTGAAACGTCTATCCATGGTTTTCTTGCCCTCTTGTTTATCTTATGCACCACAATCGGAAAAGCTAAATTATAAAGGTCTGTTAACTTTGTTATGAATATGTCGTAGGCATTCACAGGGTCAGTATTATTGAAAATACAGCTCCAATCAGTGTCAGCGACAACATTCGGAAAATGCTTAATTGTTTCTTGGTTGATTTGTCTACGCTGCGTAGGATTTGCTGGATTTCGTTCTTTTACGCACCACGGCAAAAATGCAAAAATCGGCAGGTGATCGCTGACTCCAGGTGTTAGAACCCCTGTGCATATTTCATTTTTGTAGTTAGTGAAACGTAAATCTAAGGCGGTTTCAGTCAACTGTGTTATCCTTGTAGGTACATGAATTGTGTTTTCGTAGCTAAAAGAGAGCATTCTGTCAAGAAAATTTTGTTTGTTGTTGCTTGGTGATAGCATATCTATGTTGAAATCTCCTGTAACAATCACGCGTGCGCCATTCTGTTCACAATACTCAAGCACTTCATCCATGAAATTAAGGAAATCAGACACAGTTCCAGAAGGGGGCCTATATATAGCAACTACTAAAAGGCTTCGACATTTTATCATGACAGATTCAAAGTGAGAGGATATTACAGTATATTCTTTGACAATATTGTATTTAACGCTGCCATGAACATAAATCGATACACCACCACCCCTTTGGTTTTCCCTGCAGATTGATGCACAACTGTAGTTCGTAAATGGCACGGTATCATGGTTATCAGTAGGCCACGTTTCAGTGAAAGCTAAGAAATCAAACTGGTGATTTAGGTTGTTCAAAAAGAAGTCAACACATTCTTTTTTGTTTTGAAGACTTTGCGCATTAAGGTGAATCAGTGATAACTGTTTTTTCTGGCGTGAAGCAATTTTCTGGAAGGCCTCAGCGTCATAGTAGTTTGTTGTGTTTGTGAAGAGAACGTAATCACTTCTTGCGATCAGCTATCTTTCATTTTATCGTATTTTTTCTAGGTCATGCATTGTTGCAATTCTAACCGCCCTTCCACTCTGGCTGCGGCGCACAAAAAGTTTGCCATTCTTGTGCCATGCGAAATCGTACTTATTTTCAATAGCCCTATTTTTCATTTCCCAGAAAAGCTTCTTATTGCAAGCCACGAGCTTTTCACTGAAGAATATAGCTGACTTTGTTTTCTTCAATTGCCCTTTCTTTGCAAACCATTTTTCTTTAGTTTGACGAGATGAAAACCTCACCATCACAGTATTGGGCTTGTCTCCCTTCCTCTCGTTTCTAGAAGCTAGTCTGTTGGCGGCTTCAATGTCAGACTCAGAAAGCTGTGGAAGCCCAAGATCAGTTGCTAGTTAGTTGAGCTTTACCAGAAGGTTCTCATTTTCGTGATAGGCCAAGCCATTCACTTCAAGATTTAGGCGCCTGCTGTACTGATCTAGCTCGTTCAACTCATGCTAAAGCTTTTCCACGTCTGTTTCTTTAGCGTGGGCATCAAGCTTCGCAACCCGCTTTCTGAGGTCTGAGATGTCTGCGGACTGCCGTGTCATCTGAGTAAGAACTTCATCGTATTTACTGGACATAACTTTTATAGATTCTTCAATGCTATCAACAGTTGTTTTAATTTGGGATAAAGCATCAACCTTTGATTTGATGTCCAGCAGCTCAGTAAGCTTGTGATGAATTGCCGCAAGCTCTGAGGTGAACTTCTTTTCTAACGTCTCATTCTGCATTTCCGCGGAATTGGCGCCTCGAGTCGACGCTTTGCACGTCATGCATATCCAAGATTTTTTTGCAGCAACAGACTTCTTTTTGTAAGCATTGTCAGTTACCGCAGAGCATGAGCCGATATGGTAACTACACTTGCATTCTGAACACAGCAACCATAACTCCGATTCGTGAATCCTGCCATCGCATGCTGGACATATGTCATTCATAGCACCCAGCACACACACACTAGTAAAGTTCGCTCACAGAGTGCACCCAGCAGCAGCAGGAAACGTAACAGAACAAAAGTGCCGTCGATAGGCTAAGAGAACAGATCAACCTGTAACGTTCGTCAAAAGCGTCTTTAGCCGCCGTACAACTGTCTGCTCCGCTGCTGCTGCTGAGTGCGTGTGCGATAGTCCAAGGGGGCGATGTGCTTTTGTAGGCAGCATCGGTTGGTGTACCCCACGTGATGGTCCGCGTGGCCTCCGGTTGATCTAATCGATCCTGCTCGTCTGCTCCAGCTTTCGTCGTCTCAGGCACTGGTTTGAGGCCACGGTTCCAACCTGTAACGTTCGTCAAAAGCGTCTTTAGCCGCCGTACAACTGTCTGCTCCACTGCTGCTGCTGAGTGCGTGTGCGTATGGGACATCTATTGCGATAACTACAAAAATTACAACATTGTGAGAGAAGCGAACGCAAAACATTTTTCAATTTACATGTATTTCATGACTTGATGACGCGCTGCTCAGAGGACACACAGGCATAATGACACCTAAACACGAAATGTACTATCTTGATCTTTCTGAGGGGGAACATAGTAACTCGAGGCGATAGGTGCTGCTTTGCAGCCCAGTGGTCCTTAAGGGTGGCGAACACTTGCGCGAAGCGTACCTATCTTCTCCACGCATCAGGTGACCATGGAGCACCTGCATATCTTCTGCTATATAGTCATCTGACACTGGCCAGAGGGCGTTGCGGCTGTTTCAGCTTCCTAGAAGTCCTGCCGACGCCAGCTGATTCGGCGACTTGCGCTTGTTGTGCCTGGATTTCCTTCTGGACAAAAGGTGCTTCACCAGCGAGCATGCATTTTTGGACCGCTATGCTCGGTTCATCGTCTTTTCGACGCCCTAAAGCTGGAAACAAAACCAGCGCTAATTAAGGGTAGTTGACAGCGCCTATATGTCACTTCATCGCCGGTTCAATGACCCGCAGCTGACAAGCGAAACCAGCCGCATGATCCAAATGCTTGAGAGCGCCTGCGTGTGGCTTGACTGTCGGTTCGACGTCTGGGAGCTGATAACGGAACTAGCACATGAGGGTGTGTGTGTGTGTCTGGGAGCGCTTGCGCTTGTTACACCACCGTTCGTGTCTTGATATTGTTTCACCAATTTCAAAGCGTTCCAAGGTCGACGTGGACGCGTGATTAGAAGCGACATTCACCACACCTCAACGCACGGCGGTAGCAGACCTACGTTCCCGTCATCATTTGTTTTCAAGAAAAACGCGTGCACAGACGCGGGAGTAAGACTCAAAAGAGTTTCTCCGTCCCTGTTGCTAACAAGGACTGCAATGTCTCATGACTTTAATATTAATCTAAACGAAGTGAACGCTGATTCAGTAGAATTTCTTACGGCCATTGAATCCAATGGGTTCACCAACACCATCACATCTCCAACGAGAATCACGGTCTCTTCGTCAAGCATTATTGACTTGTTTATTGTTAATATAGATATCATCGTAAAATCTTCGGGCACACTGTCTTGGGATCTAAGCGATCATTGTCCAATTTTTATAACAATAGAAAAGCATCAACCAGCACCTGTTCGAAGCAGACAGGTAACCTTTCGGGCAATTACTGATAACAAACTACAATCATTCAGGCGACTGATAAGTGAGACACCATGGACACAATGTCTCAACTATCGTTCAGTGGATGAGGCTTATAATGCGTTTATTGATAAATTTAAAGTGCTTTATGACTCAAGTTTCCCATTAAAAACGAGACAATTACCCCAAAAAATTAAGAAACCATGGGTTTCACCTAGCCTTTTCAAAATGATTAAAAGAAAAGATCGCCTGTACCACAGTTTCTTGGTAACCAGAAATCCTAATGATTACGTTGTGTATAAGCAGTTTAGGAATAAATTAAATAATGACTTGCGCAAAGCCAAGCGTGACTATTACTCAGTAATTTTCGCGGGAAGAAAGAATAATTCAAAGCTAATTTGGCGTGCAATAAATGAGGTAATTAACCATAGAAATATCTCGAATGACATTGGCGAATTGATTATCGACGGGTCACCAAAATCAGGCGTACTATTAGCCGATTGCTTTAACAACTTCTTCACCGAGCAAGCAACAGCAAAATATAACGCAGATGCGTGTTCTGTTATTTCAAATGAAACAACCAGCCCAGTATTTCTTAGCCCAACAGATCCATCAGAAATATTTACCGTTCTCATGTCCTTAAGAAATAATTCCAGCTCTGATGTAGAAGGCCTCACAATTAAACCAGTAAAGTTTGTCGCTGACTTTCTTGCACTTCCTTTGTGTCATATTATTAACCTTTCACTAGAATCGTGTGTTTTCCCTGCAAGAATGAAACTGGCTAAGGTTACAGTCGTTTTCAAGTCAGGCTCGAAAAACGCCATGAGTAATTATCGCCCCATCTCTATTCTTCCTCTTTTTTCGAAAGTGCTAGAAAAAATTCTGCTCAAACGTTTGCAGAACTTCTTTGATGCTAATCAGTTAATATCAGACTCTCAATTCGGCTTCCGCAAAGGTTTTTCTACAGAATCAGCTTTATTAGTCCAAAAAGAAATTATTTTACAGAATATTGAAAACAAACTCTTAACACTAGGAATCTTTGTGGATTTCAGTAAGGCCTTCGATTGTCTAGACCATAATATTCTCTTAGACAAGTTAAACAAGTACGGCGTTAGGGGAAAGACACTTCAAATTTTCAGTTCATATCTTAAAGACCGTGAACAAATAGTGAACATAGATGGTTTTTGTTCATCCAAACGTTATCTGAAATGTGGCGTCCCTCAGGGCAGCATATTAGGACCTTTTCTTTTCAATGTCTATATAAACGATGTGATAACAATTTCGAATGAAGCTGATTTTGTAATTTATGCCGACGACGCTTCCCTATTTATCTCTGGTCTTTCGGTTACAGAAATAAATTCAAAAGCAAACAATGCCCTAAACAGCCTTTTAAATTGGTCTAAATTAAACAATCTCAAAATAAATACAACTAAGTCAAAAGCTGTTATTTTCCGCGCTATAAATCGTCACATAGGGACTAACTTAACCATTAACCTAGGCAATAATATTATTGAGATCGTTAGCCACCATAAAACACTGGGTGTTGTATTTGATGAGCGCCTTCGATGGACTGAGCACACTAATTACGTATCCCTAAGTTTATCTAAAGCTGTTGGAGCACTTTCCCGGTGTCGTGGCATTCTTCCAGTGCACATTAAAAAACAGATATATGTTTCATTATTTCAATCACACATTGCATATTGTCATCTTGTTTGGGGCACGGCATCACCGACTAACATGAATAGAATTGTGAGCCTGCAAAAGAAAGCCATTCGTATCATTGCAGACGAAGAGTACTGCGCACATTCCAAACCGCTTTTTATTCGGTTAAAAATTCTGCCCATCAGTGTTATGCTACCGCACATTATTGTATCTTTATTCACCGCTAAAACCACGTTTCGTACTAACTTCCTTATCAGAATATCAATGCTCAAGGAACGTGTACCGGCAGCCAACACTCGACAATTAGAAAAGTGGTGTCTTCCCAAAACTCGAACGAATTACGGTCAACAAATGTTAAAGTATATAATACCTTACACCCTGAACAATAATACAACCTTAATTGATGGCCCCGCAATAAATAAACGTGCTTTAATTGAATACTTTTTAAACAGTATAGCTTAATCGGCAACAGATTTATATCATGCAGTTTACATTGGGCATTTGGCGTTCTTTTGTGTGGACTAGTGTGGAATGACTTTGCACACATTGTCCAATTTCACTTTCTTTTTCTCGGTCCCCGTTTTTTATAACAGCTCATTCTTCATAAAATATTTAACTTGAAGTTAAGCATGTGTGCACTTGAATGGTGTGTGTGTGTATATATACCATGTACGCGTGTATATGTATATGTAGGTGTACATATATGTATATATATATAGGGGCGTATGCGCGCCACTTCTACAGGTTTTTGCGTGTGTACGTGTGAATATAACATGTCAGTGTACAATATTAGTTTGTTATTGGTGTATGTATGTGTAAATATTTTTTTTTTTGTTGTCGTTCTTCACAGCTTGGTGCGAACAGCTTCTTTTTTCTTTTTTCTTTTTAGTTCTTTTTTTTTGTTTCTCAAGTTGCTTTTTTTTTTCCTCTTCTAGTCCGACATACACTGCTGTTTTGCCGCTGTTGCCACTGCTTGTAGGGCCTCAGGCCTCGTCAAGCTGCTCAATGAGCAGCTTTTTGTCTGGGGTCCATTTTTCCTTTCCTTGAGGAAAATAAAACTGATTCTGATTCTGATTCTGATGTACATTTGGGGCAAAAATTGTGGACCCAGGGACGGCAACCAGCACGACGCTCTCAGGAGTTTTCTTCTTGTAAGCCTGAAAATTGAAATTTCGATAAAATTTGATTGTCTCTCGCTCAGACGTCCCTCTCGGCTTCTGTTTCCCACAGCACCTGGCAGGGCAGAAGCCACGAAACTTTCTTGGCTGCTCAGACCAGCGATTTCACAATATGACTGGATGCCGTAGGCTCGATCGGCGTTGGGTACATTGGTGTGGTGAGTGCATGCTACGTGTTTGTTTCTCTTTTCCACAGGCTCATTATCGCAAGCATTCGGTAGTGGCGTTTGGTGTTGCTTGTAATATTGTCGCGGGGACCGGAAATTGGGTAGATCGCGGTCTGAATTACTTCTACGGCAAAAACACAGGATGCATGGCAAGCATGAATATGATTGACATTCAATAACTTCTCGAGATTATTGAGCAGATGGGCATTTTTGTTGACCGTGCGAAAGACAAAAGGCAACTATAAGAGCCTTTGCAGTATGAGAAAGTAAGTTTTGAGGAGGCTGGTGAGGCAAGCAAAACAATTTAAAATGGAAGGAGCATGACGAGCGAGAAATTTTGCATTCTCCTGGTGGAAGTGATAAAAAGGGGCTTGGTGGATGCCTGACGTTGTCTCTTCATGTTGCCAGAGCTCTTTAGTACAGACAGATGCTTGTAAAGAATATCGTGTTCTGGAGGGGTGGGGGGGGGGCACTGATTTAGGGATTACTTTTTAAATCGCGTATACTTTATTTCTAGAGGCAGGATAAATATTGAAGGCAAGTGAGATCGCCATGGAGAAATTTCAAGTGAAGGATGTCCTACAAATTTGAGAGGAGCTAGGGCATTTTCGATGGCTTCGAAAAAAGAAGGAACGCACTTTTTGACTTCATACAGGCTGAAGTTTTGACGGTCGATGAAGATTGCGAAGCTTGGGAGACGATGGCGGAAAGGAAGCAAAAAGTCGAAGTGCGCATGAGATGGGATCGAGACGCGGAGCGGCGCGATCTAGGGAAGTTAGTGCAGCATAAAGAGAAGCACGAGCGTGAAGCAGCACAGAAGCTCGAGAGGCGCAACCAAGAGCTAAAAGCACCATCATCATCATCACGATCAGCTTATTTTATGTCCAATGGAGGACTAATGCCTCTCCCTGCAATCTCTAATTACACCTGTCCTGCGCCATCCGATTCCAACTAGCGCCCGCGAAGGCAGCGCAACAGCATAATCTTAAGGTAATAGACGCTTGAGTGGGAGGAGGAGGAGGAGGAAAAAACATTTATTAAAAGAAAAGCAAGCAGGTATCTTTCTGCCTGTGCGGGGAGGCGCCCTCAGTGCAGGGCTCCTGCGCCTTGTTGCGTACTCCAGGGTAGCGTACCGTACTGCTGCCGAGAAGTAGCGGTGCCTGCCTATCGAAGCTCGACCGACATTACTTATTGGGTAGCGTGGCGTGTCGGCGGGCTGCAGGCATCCGGTAGATCATGGCGACCAAGCAGGGGCGAGACGATTTTCTAGTGCGAAACTTGCACGGTTTATTCAAAGGTAGTTGAAAGAAAATAAGAAAAGCATGAAGTATGAAGTATGAAGTATCTCAAAAGTACATTTCGGAGCCCCTTAAATAGGCTCTCTACAAGTGTGGGCGGGATCTTGCTTCCGTCGATGAAACGTGACAGGCACAGAGAGAGGGCCCCTCCTCCTGCATTACCGAGCACGGGTAGGAGAAGTCGATTCTCTTTTCGACGAATCCAGGAGAAGGTCGGGTGAATGGCCTGTCGCCCGTGGGCTCCGGCCTAGTAGTAGGTAGGGTGAATGACCTGTCGCCCGAGGGCTCCGACGAAGTAGAGGGTAGGGGGATGACGTCTCGCCCGTGGTGTCCGACGCCAACCCTAACAGCATCTCCGGCGGGGGAGGAAGATCCCGACGTGTAGGGGCCAGCAGCCGCTGTACGAGCGATCGGCGTTTCGATATCAGGATTCCCCGTAGAGGTCACGAACCCTTCGTTCGTAGCAGGTAGATTCCAGGGAGTGGTCATCCGTCTTCGTGGCGCTCTTGTGACTTTTCTCCTTGGTCCGGTCCGGTGAAATTGGTCTTTGCAAGCAGGTCTCGCAACTTTTCGTCTCCTGCGTGGGCAAGCAATCACTCCAGAACAGTGCCGGACCCACAACCACAAAGCAGCGAGCACAAGGCCACTCTCCCCCAAGACACACCTGGCTTTTAACAAAAAAAGAAAACCCGCTACACCTTTCCCATTCCCTATGCGCGTCCTCCCCCCCTAAACACTAAAGCAAGCCATTTCTTGAAGGCGTTAGGACGTGGTTATTAAAATCAGCTAACAATCGGCTTCACTTCGGAAAAACATATGAATGCACGAAAAAAATGCCACGGAAACCCGGATGAGCATGGGGTTTGCGATACTCTAGGGGCAACGACTTAAACCGTCGGCATTGCTGTTAAGCTTACCCTTCTTGTAGCGAATATCGAAGGTGTACTGTTGAAGAGAACAAGCTCCAGCGCAAAAGACGACAGTTTTTCGTAGACATGGACTGCAGCCATGTGAGGGGACAGTCATCAGTCTCTATGGTGAATCTTGAGCCAGCCATATAGCAAGCTAGCTTCTGTACCGCCCAAACTACGCAGGCGCATTCCTTTTCTGATGCACTGTATGGTTCCTAACGAACTGAAAGCTTTGTACTGGCGTACTGTACAGGGTGTTCGTTCTGGTCATCTCTCTTTTGACAGAGCACCACCCCCATACCCCTGTCACTGGCATCACACTGAAGAATGAATGGCTTAGACTAGTCGGGCGCGTTCAACACTAGCTGACTCGTCAGTGCGTTCTTCAGCATACTAAAAGCCTTTTCTTTTGCGTCATCCCACTTTACCGTTTGTGGTTCTGTTTTTCTGAGAGCATCCGTTAAAGGACTCGCAATCTCGGAATACCGCGGGATATATCTTTGGTAATAACCCGCCAAGCCGAGGAATGATCTGACGCCCCTGCTTGGTCGCCATGATCTACCGGATGCCTGCAGCCCGCCGACAACGCCACGCTACCCAATAAGTAATGTCGGCCGAGCTTCGATAGGCAGGCGCCGCTACTTCTCGGCAGCAGTACGGTACGCTACCCTGGAGTACGCAACAGCCTCTTGCTGCCTCTCGGGCCTGCCGCGCCAGTTGCTGCTGGTCACGAAAGTACGAGCTAGTCAGCACGACCTCGATTGCTGGAGTGTCGGATTGGGCATTTGCGGGGCTTGCTGTATGTTGAGGCAGGGCAATGTGGTTTGATGTACGGAGACATAGTTGTTACAAAGGGAGCATTTGTACGATCATAGTGTAGTAGGGTGTATCTATTGCATGCAGAGTGGTCTGCTTAAATGCAGGTATGTGTTGGTTTGTAATTGTCGCCACGCTATGGCGTCTTCACGTGGGAGTCTTGTGTGGAGCTGGGTATTGTCCTCGGTTCAACGTGTGGCGTTGTAGAACGGCGTTGTATTGTAAAGGTGCGGGCTCCTTAGATTCGGCCGAATCCCTCTCCTGCTGCGCCCGGGAGGCATGAGCTCGGGCTACAGCGTGCGCACGCTGATTTCCATGGAGGGACTCGTGTACTGGAGTCCATACTATTAGAACGTCCGGCAATTCGGAAGCTTGTTAGAGGAATCTGTGGGAAATGGAAGATATTCTGTCTCTCGCGTAGCTACGGCAAGCTGTCTGGGTGTCAGCAATAATTGTGACGCGCACGTTCGTTAGACTAGAGGTGATGGCCAAGGCGATGACTGTCTCCTCCACTTCGAGGGCGTTGGCAGTGCGAACAGTCTTCGAGACCACCTCTCGAAGGTTATGGTCGACAACGATGATTGTCATGGTTGTTTTTTGGGGGCACTGCGCGGCGTCTGCGCATATTGTGGCTGATAGGCTGCCGTATAAGTCCGGAGGGTCTTGGCAACAGCCGGCATGCTGTTCCGGGTGTATGCTCCTTGATGTGCTGCGAGTTGTTCAGGGCCAGACAGATTGCTTGTTTTTGGCCTTTGCCCTGTGTGGGCTTGCCAAGGGGTCCTAGAACCGTCGTTCCTGCTTGCGTGAAGGCGAGGCGTTCTCATTTGCATGTCAGGTGGGTGTCTATTATTTCTCCTATTGTGTTGTGGGCTCCTAGGGCTTTGAGCTGGAGTGTGGCGGCTCCTGGTAGGAGGCCGAGCGCTTGATTGCATGCTTTCCGCAGAAGTATGTCTATTTTATCTTTCTCTTTGGGGGTGAGGGGCAGGTACGGGGCAGCGTAGCGCGAGCTTGTAGGGTAGCTTGAGCGGGAAAGTCAGCTGCTTAGGCATTGCGTCATCTCCAAACATTTAGGACAGGAGAGCTTGCCCTTAATTTGCTCGCCAATTTTGAACAAGTTTGTCTGAAAGAGGATGTCAGCCGCCAGTTGTACAAAAGAATAGTAGTGCTGCTGCCGTCTAATGTGGCGTGTGTTCTGAAGCGCTTGTCCTATGGGGAAGCGCGATATTATGACCAAGAAGGCCAAGAAGGCTTTGTTGAGGCACTTTGATGATACAAGTAACGCCGAGTGCGAAGGCCGGGATGACAGAGAAAAGGCCGAGCCAGCCCAAGGGGAAGCTAGCACTGAAGTTGCTATCTCAGAGAGCGTTGTAAAAGATGCGATGGCAGTGACACACACTAGCGGAGGCTTTTCCGCTAGAAACAGGCGGCCCTCTTGATATGTGTGTACGCCAGGGGAAGTTTCGGGCAGCTGGCGGAGAAAGATGCTCATTTATTTCCAAATAGGTCAGCGCTGATGCTCAATGAGTAAGGGGAGTATTTTTCCCATGGGCTAGTTTTCAAGACGCTAACCTATTCGAAAGCATGTGAGGTGACTCAGTAACTGATAGGTCTGTGCCCTAATGAGCAATGGTTAAAGAACCAAGCACAGATTCCCGAGGCAAGTGCGAGAGAGATGAGTCAAACGTGCGGGTAACCGACAGCGAGCTGGAGGCAATTATTGAAGAGAGCGGTAGTATTCCCGTGTTATAATGAGTTGCCGATTGTGAAAGCCAAGACGGCAGTGTCAAAGCCGAACCTCTCGAGAATAAAGCTAACATTGATATGGCTAGACCACAGTGCACTGAAGAAGCTGTGGTGTTAGTAACGCACACAAAGAGGAAGGTTAACGCTCTTTCTCCCGGTTTAGATGTAGAGGCCGACTGTGAAGGTCAGCTGGAAGCTTGGAGTGCTGTCGATGGCAGTGATAAAGCTAGGCCAGCAGAAAGGAGACTTCACGACAAGCGTACTTTCTGAAAAACTGCCAAGTCTGGTCATGTTCTGTTGTAAAGGCAGACACATTGTGAACATCAATAGGCTCGTCAAACAAAATATGCAGGCGCATACCGAGAAAGATGCACTCGGGCGAGACGAAAAACGCGAAGCTCAGAGATGGAGCTCAGGTCGTGGAAAATCTGAGCATGAAATATGCGATGATTATGTGGTTGACGAGATTGGAAACTGGCGTGACACGCGTCGGAAACGAAATAATTTTGTAGTGATTCCTATGAATGTCTGTGATGCCGCCTGACCGCATCGCAGACCGTGCACTGTAAGTAGAGGGACATGGTGAAGCGTCCGATAAGCTGTTACAATGGCTTATTACTCGCTGCGGTAAAGAAAGGTGACTACCTAGCTAACAATGGGACAGTACGTCCGCGGTTATGAAAAGGTTCATATGAGCACTGTCCTAATATTTGAAGGTTTCTAGTCGAAAGTATAAGCTACGAGGTGCTTCAGGCGAATCACTAACTTTTGCCTTCTTCGCGACCTCACCTCGCGGAGACACCAGAGTGCGCGAATCCCTCGAGCTCATCTGGAAGAAGGTGCATTTGGGGCTCGCGATTAAAAAAGTCGTAAATACGTGTTGCAAGATTTTTTTTCATTCATCTTGGATGCGTTCTGAATGTTTGAGAGGCGTAAGGAATAACGAATTCTTTAAGAATTGATAGCCTTTTCGGGTCAAGTTATAAGCGCGATTTTATGTGGAATATTTACGGGATGAGAGGTGTAGCCTTGGAAGGCATACCGTGTCATTGTTGCATATAGTCTAGGAGGTTAATATGCTTTTACGAAAGTTGATGAGTTGATCAGTTACGCTTTTAGCGCCAGTTCATGACGAGACAAGCTTTCTTCGATTTGAGTGCAATTATTTTTTGACGCACGTGTTGGGGCTTACGTTTTGTACCTTTCATTTCTGTCGGGATATTGTTTGAATGACTCGATTGTTATGATAATTTTATTATCAGTAGATCACTTAGTCTCTTCTGTTCATGATAGACAGAAATTGTGAATAATTCTGATGTTTGTTTTAGCCCTCATGGTGCCGTATATTGAGAATATAACTGAAAAAAAAATTATTGCTAGCTTATTGCTCTTACTAAACCAGTTGTTACCATTTGGTAACATCGCGCCATAGTGTAGTGGAAATCTGTGCTCGTCACTGTCACTAGGTGCGCGCTCAACGCGTACAGAAGGGAGCTTGTAGTAAACTCTGGCATTCAACTACGATCGGCCCTGCAGCGACAAGTAGTGGCTAAACGACGGCAAATGGGACGGTCTTCGTCCTGTGTTGCAGCAAGGTAGTCGACGATGCCACGAGGGTGTTCGCCTTGCTGTGGACGCGGCGCGTTGACGGCGAACCCTCGCAGTCCCATCTCGCGGCATGAGCATTAGCGGTAAGCGTGGTCCCTCTTCCGAGTGATAGGAAAGCGGGCGCTGGTCGGGCGCATGGCCATAGGTCTATATTTCTTGATGTTCTTTGGTGCACTGCTCTGGCTGACAGGCGGACGTGGAGGTGAAACGTGACTGCGGGGGCAGTGGCGTAGCTTATAATTTCTTGCTGAGGTTGTAGTGGTTTAGGCTGCAATTCTGGTACTCCTAGGGACTGCTCAAGGTCTTAGACGACGTCAAAAAGATAAGCAACCTGGAGCGGCAACGTTGAAAACACCTTTCGTAGTTCTTCCCGTACCACGGCCCTGACGGTCTCTCAAAGTTCCTCGGAGCCAAATGCATGGTCTAGTGCACAGTTTGGCATCGAGCCTGACCGTATAGTCGGGCGCGCATTTCTATCTTCCTCTCAATCGTCGTCGACACTGTCAGAATTTCCGATACTGTCTTCGGCGTCTACCGAATCATTCTGGCGAAGAGTTTTTGCTTGACGTCGCGCATCATGAAAACAACTGTCTTTTCAGACATGTCAGGGCCTGCGTGGCAGAAAAGGAGGGCCATCTTTTTGGTAATGATGCCGATGTTCTAATTAAATACGTGCATTCGGCTTTCTGGCATTACTCCACGCTTTTCGCTCGTAGGACTCTTGTAAAGGCCTGTTGGAAGCAGCTGCGAAACAGATCCCATGTCGCCAGGCTTGACTCTTCATCCTCAAACTATGTCTGAACAGCGTGATCCAAACATAAATAGCATGGCGCAACTTGTCGTCGCACTTCCATTTCACTTTCGCATGTCAGAAGTGAGGTTTCCGGGTCTTCAGCCAATTATCTGCGGGAAATCCGTGGCTCGCTTGGTTGCTGCAGTAGGATAGGCGACACTGGTGCAGTTATAGGGCTTGGCTGGGCTTGATCTTTCTGGTAATCTTAGGTTGAAAACCGTGCTCTGGCCGCTCTCCTTGCAGCCACCGGCCAGATCGCTGGTTCGTGGCGGCATTGACGTTGTTTTCACAGCTTGCAAGGGGCGCTAGGTACATAATAATGCATCTCGACTATATGGTACGTTGTAGTGACGGTGAAGAACAAGGCAGGGCCTTAAATGTGACTCAAGGTACTAACTCTTTATTCTGCGAACTTCTCCCAAGAGGACCAAGTAGCACTGAAGCACAACGATGGCGACGAGCACAGTCATCGATCATCGGAAAACTTATTTACGTGTTAAGCCTGTGGGCATTTATATATAACTCGTCCTAGAATCAAGCGCAATCGTTGGTGGTCGCGTTGGTTGCAGAATGTGCAACGCTATTCGCATCGCAAGTGAAATCTCATTAGGCAAAGATTATTTTG
The DNA here is from genome assembly GCF_050947875.1 of Dermacentor variabilis. Taxonomy (NCBI): domain Eukaryota; kingdom Metazoa; phylum Arthropoda; class Arachnida; order Ixodida; family Ixodidae; genus Dermacentor; species Dermacentor variabilis. Next base: position 84,463,785 of record NC_134573.1, read on the forward strand.
CAGTAGAATTGGCGATAACTTTCGTGAGAGATTCGATACAGAAAGGTGCGTCTTGTGTCTAGAGATTACTTTGTAACCGCGATGACCCAGCGGAATGCGGCCTCCGGCAAGACAAACGATTTACATGTGTCTGTATGGACATAGACGTAAAGCTGCGGAGCCGCCATAGTAGATTGCAGGGAATGCTTCATTTGGCTTGTGGACGAGGAAGCAGACTATCACGCTTCCGGGGGAACAATAATGAAAGAAAGAGAGTACGTCTAATGAATATTTCAATAATACCTGGTACAAGAAATCTTACTGGAAGGTTAGTTCAAGTGAATAGCTTGTGTCTGATGAGTAGGTTAAAGTTCAGCAAATGTTCTTGTCATTAAAGCACGAATGAAAAAGGAAAATTACTGTTATAAGGTGAATGCAGAGCGCAGGCTTAATAGCGATTATAAAGTTGATCATAGCGTCACTCTAGAGGGCGCATACTTCTAATATGACGTGCATCGCGTGAGCGAAGGAAACATTGTGAGCAGCGCCAATAGAGAAAAACGACATCATTTAAAAGAAATGTCCGCAGAGGCACGCATTGAAAAGAGCATCGTTAGGTTACTCTAAGTCATTCAGGAAAATAAGAAGGAAAGAAAAAAAGAATGAAAAGGTAGAAAACGAGAAGATAGAACTGGTACCGCTGTCACTAAGCATTTCTCATTGCGGGATAAATGCCCACTGGAAACCAACTAATAAAAGAAAAAAAAAAGAATGGAATGCTGGTATAGCAATGTATTAAAGCCATGACAAGAGAATCAGTTATTGTCTGCTAGCGTTGTCGGGGGGCCCACCAGAGTTGACTGAACTGATGTACTCTAAAGGACAAAGAAGGAGAAGGAAATTTCCATGAAGAGAAACGAGATAGCAGCGCGCAGAGCATGTCTCTAGCCTGTTACAAAGTGGGAGATACAGACAAACGTAGAGGGTGATGGCAGGTGACTATGGTATATTGCAGTGAGCGACATGTGCACGTTTCCCCATATGCGTATGTTCACGCTAGAGGCGCTACACGCAGGAGTAATTGTGTCCACAGAAAACGTCTTCGCGCAGTCACATTTCGCTCAGTCTTCACGTCACAGAGATCTTAGAGATGAGCGTACAAGCCAGTCTCGAAAGAGAAAGTACCGGGGGGATTTTACGGCACTTTTGGCATAGTCAACTCGTCTACAAAGATATAAAGATGTTTCTTTCGAAAAGGGATTGGAAACGACACGGTCAACACTAAATTTCGGTGTACTTGGCTCGGCCGCATATTGAGGGCACACACGAAGTATATATTGCCTTCCTAGTGTAACAGACGCTAGAGTCTTGTTCCCGTCCTATATTGTGAAGGTATCGGCGAGTGTACACCACAATCAGCCGTAATCGATAAATTTAGGTTTCCTGGCCTCTCCGCAGCTGATGTGAAAGCTAGAATCGCAAACCAGCGTCATATCTATGCAGGTGCTCTTACCGATTCTGTCGACTGTTTTGTGGTGCTTTTTATTTGATGTTGTACTTATGATCTTGGGCGACGTGGAATCTAACCTTGATCCCATGGCGAAGGCCGACGCCGATGCGTATTTTCAGGCTCTGAACAACATACAGAAACGTGAAATAAAGTGAGTATATAGAAGCAAGCAGGGGAGCTTATAACCAAATCAACCAAATAAATGCTAGAGTTTCACATTACAAACTTAGACAGCTTCCTTAGTCGGAAGAAATGTTGATGCTGTCCTTGTTGTGTTCAACCAAGTGGCGGCTATTAAATATAGATGTTGTGACGTTGAAAATAGATTACAGTGTTCCAACCTAGCTTTTTTATGCCTGGTTGGGGACCTTTACGAGGATTGGGCAGCATTCGAGCCGCAAATAATCAAATTTTCCTCATACAAACACAGATCAACAATTTGAGTGGCCTTGCGCCGGGCTGATAAATTTCTTTCAGAAATACAGAGGCCTAGAATTGCGTAGCTGCCTTTCTTTAAAGATAAAGAACACATTTTGTTTCGTGGGCTAGAAAGTGAGGGAACAGCATTTTCTATCTAAAAACATATTTCGCTCGCAACTTCGCGGCACAGAAGTTGACCATATTTAATCAAACTAAGAATAAAGCCTTTACGCTTTCGTTGGACTGAGTTCGTATCGACTCAGAAAATTGCGTCTGTGATAGCGTCATTAACGGAGTCATCGCGATAAAATATAGCTATGCCTTGAAACGCAAGCGAGCAATCAACAGCAACAACAGTGAAAGCGTTCCTTAATTATCGCTGTTATTCGCTAACCCATATAGCCTGATGTACAAGTGCTATGACATTCCATGTTTTTTGGTGATTAACCAGGCAATTTCAATATCAGGACGAATGTCGACGGCCATTAACGTAAGACGTTTCTTAATGTTCAGCAAGACATTGCCTGCCATTTCGCAAGTGTGACTATATGTATTTTGAATGCTTGTCAAGTCACAAATTTTTTTGTCAGACATACAGAGAAAACACAGGGAAGGTGGCAGATGGAAATTGAAGACGATGAGCAAAAAGAGAATGAGGTCACAGCAGGAGCCAACGTTTCGACAAGTGGACTTGTCTTCTTCGTTGCCGCATATGCTTTCCTACACATAGCCGGATGTACGCACATGCCATTCAAGCGATAACATCAGAATTACTATCACCACAAAAACTATTGGTGTTTCTCTCGCTTACGCTTCCTTGTTCTTCCTCATCGAAACTAGTCGTGCCCTAAATCGAAGGTTACGAATGCCAGAACCGAAGAAAGCACAAACTAAACCAACGGAATGACTTCATGGGAACTTCGAGAGCCCGTTAAAGTACCCTCCGGGCATTATTGCCTCACGTTCTGTTCGGGACCATTTATCAGGCGCATGCGCGCAACGAGACGAGCCATATTTTCCGGCATGATCCATTCTCTTTTGCCGTGACCGGATCCCCGAAGCGGGGTTAGGACCCCAAGGAGAGGGTGCACGAGCGTAGGATCGATGTGGATGGTGCCCGTTAGCGCTTTCCTTTATATATTGCTTCTTGACCACATCATCCTTCTGATGTGTGATGTCGAGGTTCAGAGTGTGCACGCGATGCGACTAATGCACGCGGTGTGAGCGCGTGGAGGTGCGAATGAGTGTGTAATGCTTGTTCGTTTGTTTGGCTGAGCATTGGTTTTCCTTTTTTCTTTCGGCACCCTTGTATAGTTTCACAGCGTTAAGGAGGAAGATGGCGTAGGACCTATAAAATGCGCATCAAATTCCGCGAAGAAACATAAGACAGTTTTATTTTAAAGTTAACGTAATGGCGGGATTAAAGGAAATAACGTTGCCGTTCGGCCAACGAACTTGTGAAAGCGAGCTTTAGTACACTGCAAAAATGTTTACACCTTTAAGGGTGTTTTCTTGTCGCACTGGTAGCACTCGTCACGTCAGTGCGTAACAAAAATTTATAGAGGCCGACAACGGAACTCTAAGTCGACGTGCGATGACCAAAGACGTAGTTGAAAGCTATGTAATCATTCGGACAGCCTTGGGCGCACAGAAATATTCGACAAGAGAATTTCACAGGGAGATATATGTCTCCTGTCGGATATTTTTGTGCGCCCGAGGCTATAGGAATGATTAAATAGTTTTCAAACACGTCTTTGGTCATCGTACGTCCAGTTAGCGCTCCGCTGTCGTCCTCCATAAATATTTGTAAGGCCCTAACAGTAAGGGTGTTACCAGTGCGACAAGAAAACACCGTTAACGGTGTAAACTTTTTTACAGTGTATGGCATGAAAGCGTAGTTTACGTGCAGGACGCTTTTGAATTATGCTTTGTATTTCACATGTATAGTGCACATAAGCGATCCTATCCATTCGCCAACCTTTGCGTGGGCGACAGGAAAAGTTGGAGAGGCAGCACAATGACAGCCGGGAGCGCATTGTATGTGTACTTTCCTACAAGATCAGTACTAGAATGTCCATGGCCTCCGAGCAAATGAGTTATATAAGTAGACTTCAGGGCGGAAGGCGGCTCTCCGAAAGTAAAGCCGATCACCGCCATCTTGGTAGAGGCAAAAAGCCACAGTTGGTGTAGCCGCCGTAGAAGAGTGTGGACTGCGTTCGTCGTGCTTATCGACTGTACGCAGTAGGAACAATGTTTAACTCGTTGTGGCATGCCCTCCGAGGGTATTACAGCAGGCCAGCAGCTCATCGCCGCACCAATCACGTAAAGTAGATACCCCTGGCATAAATTTCCAGCTTTAACATCAGCTCTCGTTACCTCACGACCGGATGTTGTGAGGTCGTTTGCGTCAGTTGGGAACGGTAACGAAGGAGCTCGTACGTGCATGTATGCTATCTACGGATAAAGTAGTGGCTGGCGTGTCACTGCGTGTGATATTATCTTGCGCAGCTGGCTCTGGTTGCGACGTGCGGTGCGCATTTTCCACGGCCTTTTCCAATTCGTTTTGAACATATTTTGAGATGCCTATGTTTGTAATAGAGAGACCAGTGAGGCGCTGGCCCGAAAAAGACGAGCGCTCGATTTATGGAACAAACAAACAAACAAACAAACAAACAAACAAACAAACAAACAAACAAACAAACAAACAAACAAACAAACAAACAAACAAACACACAAACAATGAAAGGGTTGCTGATGCAGCACTCGTCCAGCCAGAACTGTCTGGTAAATTAGTGAATTCAAAGTGAAATTTAGTGCAGTTCTTCCCTTGTATACGCGTGTGCATGTCTCACTGGCTCATTCACAAATACGTCCCAACTCGCACAGCAAAACATTGTGTTGTATTATCCCTCGAACACAAGAACGGTTATGCTCAACTACCTATACAGCATTGCGCATTACTACATGATGTTTCGGATGCACCACACCACCCAGAAATCTAACGGAGCTCATTGTGAAGAGCGGTAGCACTTCTTTCGAGACCTGCATTACTTAAAAATGAGTAGATACAAAATTTAATTTCCCGCTCCAGCCTGTAGTGAACCAAAATACGTATGGAATACCCAAGTGTCACTGAAGAGTGTTTTCTGCTGCCCGTACGTTTGTGTAGCATTAGTGACTGATAAGTATCACCATAATCATCACCATCAGCCTATCTTAAGTCCACTGCAGGATGCAGGCATCTCCCTGCGATCTCCTATTCACCCTGTCCTGAGCTAACCGATTCCAACTAGCGCCCGTGAATTTCATTATTTCATCGCTCCACCTAGACTTCTGCCATCCTAGAGTGCCTTTTCCTTCTCTTGGCACCCATTATGTAACTCTAATACTCCACCGGTTATCTAACCTACGCATTACATGACCTACCCAGCTCCATTTTTTTCTCTTAGGGTAAATTAGAATGTCGGCAATACCCGTTTGCTCTCTGATCCAAACCGCTCTCTTTCTATCTCTTAACGGTTTGCGCAGCATTCTTCGTTCCACCGCCCTTTGCGCGGTTGTTAACTTGTTCTTGAGCTTCTTTGTCAGTTTGCAAGTTTATGCCCCATATGTTAGCACCGGTAGAATGCAGTAAGTGTACACCTTTCGTTTCAGTGACAGTGGTAAGCTCCTAGTCAGGATCTGGCAATGCCTGCCGTATGCACTCTAACCCATTATGAATCGTCTGTAAATTCCTTTCTCTTGATCAGTCATCCCTGTGAGTAATTGACCTAGGTAAACGTACTCCTTCACAGACTGTAGAAGCTGACTGGCGATCCTGAGCTCTCGTTCTCTTACCTGGCTATTCATCATTATCTTTGTCTTCTGCATATTAATCTTCAACCCCACTCTTACACTGTCTCTGTTAAGGTGCTCAATCATTTGTTGTAACTCGTCTCCAGTATTACTGAGCAGAAGTGTCATCTGCAAACCGAAGGTTGCTGGCATATTCTCCGTTGACCGTTGCTCCTAAGCCTTCCCAGTTTAATAGCTTGAATACTTCTTCCAAGCATGCAGTGAATACCATTGGAGAGATTGTGTCTCCTTATCTGACCCCTTTCTTTATAGGTATCGTCCTACTTTGCTTGTGGAGAATTAAGGCAGCTGTGGAATCTCTGCAGATATTTTCCAAGATATTTAAGTAAGCGGCCTGTGCTCCTTTATTACATAATGCCTTGATGACTGCTCGTATCTCTACTTAATCAAATGCCTTTTCGTAATCTATGAAAGTCATATAGAGAGGCTGATTCTGCTCTGCGGATTTCTCGATTATCTGATTGATGACATGGATACGATACATTGTAGAGTATTCTTGCTGAAGCCAGCCTGTTACCTTGGTTGACTAAAGTCCAGTGTGGCCCTTGTTCTACTGGAAATTATCTTGGTGAATATTTTATATAATACTGGGAGTAAGCTAATGGGTACATAATTTTTCAATTCTTTAACGTCTCTCTTTTTGTGGATGAGTGTCATGTTTGCAGTCTTCCAGTTCTCTGGAACCCTTGAAGTCTATAGACACTTCGTGTAGAGAGCCGCAAGTTTTTCAAGTAGTATGTCTCCTCCATCTTTTATTAAACCGATTGTTATTCCATCTTCTCCTGCCGCATTTTTCCTGTTTCAGGTCTTCGAAGGCCCTTCTAGCCTCATCGTTAGTTATAGAAGGAGTCTCTGCAACCTGTTAATTACTGCTCAGAATGGAGGTATCGTCGCTCCTCTGGGTACTGTACAGGTCAGTATAGAATTCTTCCGCTGCTTTTACTGTACCCTCGAGATTACCGATGATATTACCCTGCTTAATTTTCAGTGCATACATATTGGTTTGTCGCATGCCAAGTTTCATTCTAACTGATTTCATGCTGGGTCAATGTTTACAGCTTTCTTAGCCTTTCACGCGTTAAGATTGCGAATATTACTTATTTTCTCCTTGTTGATCAGTTTTGACAGTTCCGCGAGTGCTATCTTATCTGTTGATCTGGACGCTTTCATTCTTTGTCGTTTCTTTATTAGGCTTTTTGTTACGTGGGAGATCTTGCCTACTGGTTGCTTTGGTGCCTAACTCCCACTTCAATTGCTGCCTCTGAAGCCAGCCTAGTTATGGTTTCATTCATTACCTCAATGTCATCTTGATCTCTCTGTTCTAAGGCTGCATATTTGTTTGCAAGTAGCAGCCTGAATTGGTATGCTTTTGCGCTTAATGCGTCGAGGTTGGCCCGTTTCTTCTTGGCCAATTTTACTCTTTTTCTCCTCAAATTGAGGTGAATCCTAGACCTCAACAACCTATGATGACTACACTTTACTCTAACATTTCAACATCTTCACTATGCTGGGATAGGCAGAAAGTATGAAATCTATTTCATTTCTCGTTTCGCCATTAGGACTTTTACAGGCCCAGTTTCTGTTGCTACGCTTACTGAAGAGGGTGTTCATTATTCGTAGCTTGTTCCTTTCCGCGAAATCTACCAAGATCTCTCCTCTAGCGTTCCTAGAATCGATGCCGTAGTTGCCAATTGCTTGTTCACTAGCCTGCTGCTTCCCCACTTTTGCATTAAAATCGCCCATTACTACAGCATACTGAATTTTCACTTTTCTCATCGCTAATTCATCATCTTCATAAAACTGATCTACTTCATCATCATCATGAACGGATGTTGGAGCGTAGGCTTGTACTACCTTTAATCTGTACCTCTTATTAAGTTTGATTACGACTACTGCTGTTCTCGTTAATGCTGTAGAATTTGTCAATGTTGTCCGCTATGTCTTTATGGGTTAGCAATCCTACCATATATTGCTTTTTATCTGGGAGACCTCTGTAGCAGACGAGATGGCCTTCAGTCAACACTGTATAACTCTCACCATTTACAACCTCACTAAGGCCGATAATATCCCACACAATGCGTGAATGTTCCTCAAAGAGTCTTGCTAAGCTAGCCTCGCTCGAGAGAGTTCGGATTTTAAAGGTTGCCAGGTTCAGTTTCCAGCGGTGGCCGGTCCGGATTCAGAGATTCATAGCACCCTATGCTGCGTTACAGGTCTGACCGCCGCCTTGATCTGGTGCCGCGCAGCTGCCGGGGACTGAGAGCGATGGGTTAATTGTAGGAACCATCAGGGAAGCAGTGGCCGAATAATTCACCAGGGAGGCCGATTCCTGTTCTGATGAGGGAGTGTCTTTGTTGAAGCTTAGTGGGCTTTCCTTATTAGGTTTTACCTGTATTTGTAAGCCCCACTCGCTCTCATCATCTTTTGCTGGTGTCAGGTGCCACTCCAAGCCTCGAGATGTAGTGCAATAGAGGAGGCGAAATTCGAGCTTACCATCCTGAGATTAAAAAAAGAAAATGTCATACGAGGATTAAACTGCTGACTGTGGCAACCGAGCAACCAACATAGCTAAGTCACATAATACTGTAGGAGGTGAGGCTACGTTATCTCGGAGAAGTCTTGCCAAGAGGGGCTTGCATGCCCAAAGGCCGGGATACATGCAGCGTTTTTACGGCGGCAAGTCTGCGATCTTCGCCCGACGGCGCGCACATTCGACGCCCGGCGTCGCGAAAAACGCCCGTCGCCGCAGATCAGGACCCGCCAGATATTTGACGCGCGTCGTCGGACGCTGCCGAAAGGGGCCAGCAAGGGCAGCCAATCATGGCTCACTGGCCGACATTTCGTCACTTCCGCCTTCCTCGTCGGCACATGCTTCTCGCGCGTGCGCTTCTCTGTTCGCGGTCTTGGCACTTTGTTAGCGACATGGTCATCACTTAAAGGCAGCTCGCGTGTAATTTGACGATAGGTTATCTGCGCGGTGCAGAAGCGTCTTATATTGTGGCATAGTGGAAGGGTCGATTATGAAGACTATAAATATTACAAAGACGGAGACACGTCTGTACGTCAATCTTTTCCGATTACGCACAGCGCAGCCATACCGCTTATTTCCAACGCAATCTCTCCGGTAACTAGGCCCAAAATATACTGATACATTATTAAAAGCAACTGAAGGAGCTTTAGACAAAGCTTTAGGGTTTTTCTTTTGTATTTTGTTGCTGTAAGGAAAGAGCAAAGGTCTATAAGCTTAATTTCTGCATTTCACGTTGACTAAAGCAGTTTTGCCTTGTCTGGCCACACTGAGGCGGCACTCGCCGCTTTTATGCGTTGCATATTGCAATCACTCAGTTCAGCCCTTGGGCGCGGCAGGGCAGCCAGCATTGAGGGTATGAGCCATTGTTCATTGCTGCGCGTCTCATATGTGGGTCTATTCTCGTTTAAGTTTGCTATGTTTGTTATTAAGTTGCTTCTATTTTTATGCGTTGCATATTGCAATCACTGAGTTCCGCCCTTGGGCGCGGCCGGGCAGCCACCATTGACCTTTAGCGCAACCACGTGACGTGACGTCACGACAGCCGGAGGAAAAGCTGGGCCCCAACTCGCGCAATATGCAACGCATTCTTGGCTTTACCAAGCTAAGCCTGGCCATTTTTCGCTCCATGTATCCCCGGCCAGCGGAAGTTGGGCGTCACGCCGCCGTGACGTTTTCTGCTGTGCGAAGTTCGTCGAGAAAAACGCTCCATGTAGCCCGGCATTAAAAGCTCCCTTGCTTTAACCGCCATTGTACAATCCTAACTTCTATTGATGTATTAGGTTCCCCGAATGCGTTTGAGAGATATGTATAAGCAAACTTCTGTTTATGCAGGTTTACAGAATGGAAACTGCGTAATTTTTTAAGGTGTCATGGCGGCATGTATAGATGTTAGGGATTTGTCCACGTTTAATTTTCTAGTGTTGTCATTAGAAAGTATGGGCAAAGTATGTCAGTGTTGTATGTCTAAGCCCTTAGCGTAAATCTTACATGCCTAGAAGATCCCTTGATTTATCTTCCATTGGCGGGTTTTGCTAATCGTGATAGGTAGCACTATATAGCGTCATTTCTCAATGGTCCTAACATCGTGGTTCTGGAGTCTCACGTACGCACGCGGCCGTGAACGCGGCTAGGTGCCCGATATATTTTCGGCGAATTTGAACAGCACTTGAAACATGTGTGTGAAACAAAACGAATAAAAAGGAGAAAGGTTTCAGCGCTTACCGGGAAGCCCCGAGTCACGTATGCGCGGAGATATACCCGTCCGCTCATTGCCGCGTCTGCCTGCATCTGGCCGTCTTTTTTCGGCGTTTTCTTTTCGCCGTTTGCATATATACCGAAACTTTCACTTCTGGGCAAACACTAAGAATGGCGAAACTGGCCGCCAGAACAATATGTTTCTGAGCCGCTTGTGAAACAGGCGACCTTGACAGCGGCTAGGTGTCTTCGACCTTTCTGCAGGTTTGGATAGCGCTTACACCAGAGCTAATGAGAAGAAAGAAAGGGCGGAACGGGCCCCTTAGCTTACCGGGAACGCTTCAAACCCGGAGGCTAGCAAGTCAGGAATGTTGTGCCTCCTTAAGCTACAGAAAGGCCGTCTGCAATCAGTCAGCCATAATTTATAGACTTCGCGGAGGCAGTGCAAGCCGTATGCCAGATTAATATCTTTTTCGATGAGATGTACGAGTGGCATCGATTTCTTTAGGTGCGTATAAATTATGAGAGAGAGTCTGCAGTGAAGTTCGACCACGCAACCTCTAAATTCAATATATATATATATATATATATATATATATATATATATATATAATAAAGCCACACACGAAATAAACTATTTACAGGCTATTTACTCTGGAGCCAGACAGCCAGGCCGACACTCACTCGCGCCAAGGCACAGGCCAACTTGATTGTAGTTCTCGCGGCGGCTCGTCTCGTGAGCATCTCTCGATAACATCGTAATACTACTCCCCCTTCCTCCTCCCCCCCCCCTCCGGCGGCAAAAGCGCCATCACGGTGCTGGTAAATATCCAAGGCGCGGGGAGAGTTGTAGGGCTTGAGTCGGGGGACGGTGGCCAATGTCATTGTGTTGTCACAGCGGAGCACGTAGTGGGCGTGGCTAGAACGATTTCATAAGTGACATCGGTTACTTGGCGGAGCACACGATGTGGGCCTGTGTAACAGGAAAGCAGTTTTTTCCCAAAGGCCAACATTACGGGATGGTGACCAAAGCAACACAGGGGTGCCGGGCACAAAATGGACATCACGGTGACGGAGGTCGTAGCGTTGCTTCTGTTTGTAGACGAGCGCGCGCAAGATGGCGCGCATGGTAAGCACGGGCGATTACATCACGGGTCTAATCGCTAGGTGAAGCTATGGCGGACAGAAGCACAGTGTCTAGTGGTATCGTCGGTTCTGGGCCATACAAGAGGTAGAACGGGGTCAAGCCAGCAGTTTCGAGACGGGAAGAGTTGTACGCAAAGGTGATGTAAGGTAGAGCCAGATCCCAGTCACGGTGGTCGTCTGAAACGTATTTGGATAGCATGTCTGTAAGCCTGGGTGCGGTTCAAACGCTCAGTGAGGCCGTTAGCTTGAGGATGGTAGGAGGTGGTAAATTTGTGCTGTATTCAGCAGGCACGCATGATATCGGCAATGGCTTTGGCTAAGAACGTACGGCCACGGTCTGTTAGAAATTGACGCGGAGCACCATGCATCAAAATGATATCATGTAGGAGGAAGTCCGCAACATCAGTAGCGCAACTGGTCGGAAGAGCGCGGGTTACGTCGTAGCGGGTCGCGTAGTTCGCCACGACCGCAACCCACTTGTTTGCTGATGTAGATTCCGGAAATTGGCCGAGAAAGTCTAAGCTGACACGATGGAAGTGCTCGGCCGGGATGTCGAGCGGCTGCAGGTAACCAGCGGAGTGCTGGGAAGGCTTCTTGAGTCGTTGGCAAAGTTCACAAGCGGCAACGTAACGTCGTACGAAACGGGCAAGGCCCGGCCAGAAAAAATGGCGACGTACAAGGTCATAGGTTCTAGCTACACCGAGGTGTCCTGCCGTTGGTGCGTCGTGAAGCTTTTCTAGAACGGTTGAGCGGAGGTGTTTAGGTAGTAGGAATAAGTAGGAACTCAGAGCCATCCGGATGAAGGTTACGACGGTACAGAGTACCGTCGCGGAGGAAGAAGAGGCGTAGTGTAGTATCGGCCGGAGAGTGTTCAAAACGGTCGATGAGTGCTCTGATGTAGGCTCGTTGGCGAAATGAAGCAGCTGTGATACAGAGAATACGCAATCAGCATTGACAATATTGGAGGAGTCAAAATCGTCAACAGGGTAACGCGACATGATGTCAGCGTCTTGGTGCAGGTGGCGAGACTTGTACACCACCGAATATGAGAATTCTTGTAGCCTCATAGCCCATCGACTAAGCCGACCTGTAGGATCTTTTAGCGATGAGAGGCAGCAGAAAACATGATGGTCAGTGACTACGGAAAAAAGGACGACCGTAAAGGTCAGGACGGAACTTTGCAATCGCCCAGACAACAGCAAGGCATTCTCGTTCCGTAATGGAATAGTTGCGCTCCGATAGGGCTAAAGAACGGCTGGTCTCTTGAGCATCTCTCGTTAATATCGTAATACCTCCACATCCACCTCCACCTCTCCACCTCCACCAGAATGGTACCTGTGGAAAGACACAGATGAAAAAGGGAAAGAGGCTATATACAGGCTACTTACACTGGAGCCAGGCCGCCAGGCCGACACTCGCTCGCGCCAGGGCACAGACCAACTTCATCGTCATTCTCGTGGCGGCTCGTCTTTTGGACATCTCTCGATAATATCATAATAATATATATCGAGTGTTTCTTTGCGGTATTTTTCTCGAGAAAACTAGCTTGGCAGTTCTGTACGAGAATTAAAAAGCAGTTTGCAGAGTATTGCGAATGAAATGAGATATCCAGTAGTGTGAGGCCTTTTTTCTAATTAGCGGGAGCAGACAAAACATGCGAAATGCAGTTTCTTTACATGTCCGCAACCGTGTAATAGAACTCATAAGAAATACAACAAACAAATAAATGAAGACGGTGTCCACATAGTATCACCAGAAGTTGTTGGTGGAACCTCTACAAAAGGTTGCTGAAAATGTTTCTCGCCAACCAGCAGGTAATCAGTGGCTAATATTACGCAGACACATTGCACTAGAGACGGTTCGTAATTTAACACAGCGAAGAAGTTCGATTGGCGAAGCGTCCCGCCGGCTGCTTTTGTCGAAGCTTGCAGCAAAAGCTGGGCGCCGAATTTTTTTTTCTACGACACACAGTGGTGAACTGACATATTTTCTAAAGTTGTTTCTTCTGGCGTTTTTATCGAGGAACAACAAATGCAACTGAATGCGACGCGTATTCTGCGGCCGCCTATGGTGGGGACGAGCCCTCTTTTGCCTCTAGCAATATGGCCGCTGCGGCTTCACTCGCTCCCTTGGGCGACTGCAGGGACTGCCACTCCAGTTGCCTCCGATATTGCCAGATCTCAGAGGCAATATACCGTCGCGCCCAGCTCTCGACATGGTCCATAGGTGACGCTGTAGTCCCGCAAATTTCTCTGCTTATATAGTGTCGACGGGTACGAAATGAGAAGCGGACTCGCAAGTGCCAGAAGGTTACTCATATTACTCTGTCGTAGAACCGGCCTGTGACTAAGCGAACATTTTATACAGCTACTTCCTACGAACGAAGTTATTTCCATAAAGACGACGTTGCAAGCGGGCGGCTGGGTCCGCCGCTATATCTTACGTAAAATACATAAACGCAAAACGGTAAGGATAAATCTGAGAAATATCGTGCGCACGCTAAACGCAGCGGGTGGCTTAGCGCTTGGCGCATGCGCATTTCAATCCCACTATTTTGCTAAGCCTGTTGTTACGCCAGAAATTATAAAGTAAAACTGCCTGTTATCCTCATTTCTTGGATGTTCGTGCAACCAAGACCCTGAAAAGTGCTCAGAGCCATTACAGAAATATCACGAGGTTTGTGCGTGCGTGCGCTCTCGGTAGTCGCAAATGTGACTCAGTCTGACAGCCTCTCTTTAGCATGAATTAAAGGTTGTGGTTTTGGCTGTACAACTGAAATGATTTAATGATAATAATAGCGAATGTTGACATTTTCCATATCTTGTGGCAGGACAACGCTGGTAAGTCAGTCACCATTCCTTCTAACGTATGTTCCAGTTATACATTAGCCAAGCTGTATGAAAAGAAAACAGACATTTAAAACCTTTTTGTACGACAGAATACTGAGACACACAGTGTTCGGTCGTGAGCGGTCTGAAGACCAGTCTGCGCTCCGGGGTGAGCGAATATTCTGAACATTCGAATAACGAACATTGCCCTATTCGATTCGGTCCTCCCATCGAAATGTCCCTATTGAAACTTTGGAATATAGCATGAATAGTTTTCGAATACTTCAAGTCGTTGACTGCACGGGGTCAGAAATGAAATTAAAGCAAAAACGCGATTACCTTCCATCCCGTCTACATTGGATGCAACGTACTGCGGCGTGGCGCGTCATTGAGACAGCCAGGCTTTTCCGGTCTAACACGATATCTCGCTATGGAAAGTTGCTTATGCATGGCATTCGGCAGTGGGTATTACGTGGTAGTAATTATGAATGCGACAGCTTTGTCCTATTGGGCTATATGTGTCCACATTTAACTGCAACATGCTTGATGCAACAGGGGCACCACCTGCCGAGGCCATTTGAACTAAAGAAACGGCGTTGCATGCCTGGAGCTCGGCCACTGCAGGAGTTCCAGACGCTTGGAAGTATGTGGCACTGTGAGTGTGCCCACACTTGGCCAGTTCTCCAGGTTGCGTGTGTCCCACTGTGACATAAAAAAAGTATACAGTGCCTAAATGTTGCTTGATACGTGTCGCGCTCTGCTGTTGATGCACCTGCCATGAACATTCTTCCCTCTACACGCATCATGCATCGCCTTCGTTCTTGTGACACCACTGCGTATACTTCTGACACTATAGCATCCATCTGATTTGGAGTTGGACTTGCGGGACAGTGCGGAAGCGATGCAGTGCATAAGCGTAAAAAATTGGGTGACAATAAAGCTGCGAGCGTTGTGCTGTACAAAAAAAAGAATTGCCGGAGATTACACATTGCACAGGATGGAAGTAAAGAAAATTGTACGCATCACCCCGCATCGCTCCCATCACCCCTAACGGCAGTTATATTGAATGCTCATGTCTCATTTATGAGGATGGCTGCCCAATTTGGATGAATGTTAACTTCGATGCTATATTGTGCTCAGTAGACAGTGTAGGCGTTGGTGAATGCGGTTATCTATGAACTGTGTCAGTTCAAGTTGTTACAACGTTCATGTTCTCGCCCCATTCCCCGAGCGCTGCAGCCGTATGAAACAAGGGAGGACGATGGAAAAGCAGTGGGAAATAGGTGGTGTGCAAATGCACAGCTCAGTGATGGTTCCTTATCAAAAACGAAAACTTCTCTCGAAGGCTATGCTATGCTATACTGCGACTAAAGCGCCACAAACCTGGACAGATGGAGGGAGCGCATGCGTTGAGGGAGCGCATGCGTATGTCCAGGGTTTTTAGATTTCACTTCGAGCTTGCTGGTTACATGTGCTGAAAGTGATTACAGGAACCGGAACGACGTCTTGGCAGTAATATTTGAAACATTACCTTGGGCTTAATTGAACCTGTAGCAGACTTCTAAATACGATGGGCAACCGGCTTCAAGACCATTATTAGACACTTTTTCAGCCGCGTGTGAGCTCTGCATACATAAAGATCTTGCGTGACCGAAGTGGACATACACACAACGTAGAGAACTTTCTTGCGTCTCTCGTACGTAAGTCAAATCTATACATTTGCATTGCGCATCCTACGTTACATGAAGAGTTCTACCTTTGGTTCTTGCGAGCAACCGCCTCTCAACCTTACGTCATCACAAGGGCTTCAATTTCGTCCGATAAGCGCACTGATAGGCAACCACGCCCACAAAGAGCGCTGCGAGGCACTTCGCAACTACAAAGCATGCAGTGACTGCACCATAAGATATATTAGAAGAGCATAGTTCGTGCACTAAAGAAATGTAAGGCTTTGACTCCCTCTCGTCTTGGATTAACTTGGCTGCAGCAGTATTTACGTTTGCCCACAGAGGGCGCAAATGGGTATGCGAAAACAATTACCGCTTAATTCTTGAACATCCGCGGCTCGTAAATTCACGTGGTATTCCTAACCAGAGCTTCTTTGTCGCGTTTTCCCGACCGTCCTGTGCATGCCTGAGTCGCGAGACAGACATCTGGGGTCATCTGCCTTTCCTAAGTGCCTTTCCCTAGGTGCTACGGAGAGCTCGCTTTTCTTCGTTTTTTTCTACAGACGAGCTGCACTAAGCGCCCGAGGATAAAAAGTGGGCGGAGCCCATCGTACAGTGAGTATCGACGGTAATACGTTTAGTATTGAGTCTATGTAGCGACGCAATGTATTGCCACCGTCGAAATGAGTTATGAGGCGCCACTTTCCGGTGGCTATGTATGTATGTATGTATGTATGTATGTATGTATGTATGTATGTATGTATGTATGTATGTATGTATGTATGTATGTATGTATGTATGTATGTATGTATGTATGTATGTATGTAGCCGTTTACCCCCTTACATTGATCGATGGATAGCCCATGGTCAAATGGATAGCGCATGCGGGTGCTGTGGCGAGGAAGCAGGGTTCGAAACCAACCGACGGGCCAACTTGAGTTGCTCAGTGTGTGGCAATGTGAACATACGCGCCGATTTTCAATGAACGCCTTTCACGCCAACGATTTACCGACCCACGCCATGAAATTCTCGCCAACTTGGTTCAGTGAGTATGTCCCACTGTATGTGCAACAAGCGAGGAATGAAAAACTTTATTTATCCCTCTTGGTTCAGTCAATATGTCCCACTGCATGTGCAACAAGCGAGGCAACAATTCTCAGCGTTCGCAGACGTCAGCGCACCTCGATTTTCGTCTCGGATGCCACCTACGGACTTCTCGGCAGCACCACTAGATGGAGCAGCGTGTCCAGAAAGAAGCGCGAGGGAGGAGTCCGGTTGCTGCATGACGGGCTTCTGTGCTTTCATATACACCGGCGCATCATGAATTTCGGTGGCCTTGTGCAGGCTTCGGAGCGGGGCGGGGGGGGGGGGTGCTATATGGCGCAGAGTGTTCCTAGAAAGGCGCGAAAGAGGAGTGTCGCTGCAGTACATGCCTCATATATAACTCGTCTCTGCCGTCGACTGTCATCGTGACATGTGTTCTCTGAAATTTCTTATTATGTATTCATGCGTTAGCAATTATATGGACACTCCGGGGGCCTTCCTGCCATCGCCGTCACTGTCGCCGTGATGCTCCGTATAAAGTCCAACGGCAATAACACCGCCGCGCGTCGTATGCTGTATGTTCAAGTGAAGACACGCGAGGGAAACCAACGATGGCGGCTCAATCTGGCGCGCCAACGAAGAAAGCGAAGAGCAAACGCGCCATCTTCAGTCGCGCGAAGACCCATGGGGGGATGAGAGGGACGGAGGGAGGGAGAGGGGCTGTTGTGCTCCGGCAGCAACTGCGCATTTCGCGACCGGGTGCTAGGGGAATTGAGAGTCGTGGCTCAATCTCGCGCGCCACATTTGGAGGAAAGCGGGCGAGGCAGCGCGGGAGGGAGGGAGAGGGGGGCGGCGGCTTGAACTCGGCCAACATGTGCATGTTCTGCATGGCCGCTCGCGTTCGCGCGCGCCGTATCTAGAAAGAGATCTGCAGACAGCTCATACCTTTGTGCGCGCTGTGTTCTCACCACTCTTGAAGCGATGGACCGCACGAAGGTGACTTCGCTCGCTGTTGCTACCGCGCTTACTCGCACTAGCGTTTTGACAGCGTGTACGTGCTGATCGAATGTGTTGTGTTCGGGTTTGCTTGTGCGCGGTAACACCATGCTTGTTAATTCAGTTAGCAAGCGAATGTTTCCAAATTTACACGGCCGATAAAGCTACCATCCTTACTTCGTATAGATGTGTACTAATTTGAAATCGCAATTGATGCTTCGCCTTTCGGGCGAAACTGCAACTTTTTAAAAGGTACCTGCATTATTATATTATTTTCCCTGTTTGGCACCTGCATTACATGTTATTTTTTCTTGTGCTTTACCTTCAGGCCTGGCACGGAGGGTTCCTGCCAAGAGGAGCCGCGCGACACAGCGCTAAGCGGGGAAGGGGGCTTACGTAGATGCCTCTTTAGCAGCCGCAGACAAATGTATAGTGCCACGTCGTTTCTGCGAATTCGTTTCATTCTGCAATATCCATTTGGAGGTTATGCCGAATTTCGTGCTCATTGCTGGGCCGTCGCCGATGACCCTGGCACTGGACGTAGTGACGCTGGCAAAATAGTGAGAGCGCCGAGGGCGCTACGCAAGGCAGGGTACCTTTTGTTACGTGCGCCATAGTTAACAAAACTAGAACAAGGTAAAAGCGGGAGCCAACGTTTGGACAAGTGGACTTGTCTTTGTCAAGGCGCCTTGAAAAAGACAAGTCCACTTGTCGAAACGTTGGCTCCCGCTTTTACCTTGTTCTCGTTTTGCTCATCGTATTGAATTTCCATCTCCCGCCGCCCCCGTGCGCCATAGTGACACACTAGCCATCCACTTACGACGAAAATCTTCCGCTTCGCCATTACGGGCTTTGTTTTGGCCACTATGGTACCGACTGGGCGGAAGTTTAAGTGGCAGATAAAGGGAGCAAAGCGCGTCGTTCTCCATTGCACCTAGACAAAGGCAGATTTAAGAAGAGTCCTAGCCAAAAGCTGCAGAGTTTTCTCTTGGGACTTTTGGTTCGCCAAAACGCGATAAAGGAGTTTTCGTCTATTCCCACGTTTGCGTGTGCAAAGTCTTTATTCTCCTCAGACCCGAAGCCCGCTGAGGGCATAACTTTTCAAGCCTGCAGTTGCTATTACCGACTGCTATATTATGCATGAGAAAACACTCTGTTTTGTGCAAATAACCTGGTTAGATTACGCATTTGGATTGGTTGGTTCATGATTACGAACAGTAAAACAGCGCTCAACAACAGGACGAGGAGAGGGACACAGACACCAGCGCTGACTAACAACCAAGCATCTTTATTCTCTCAGTCAGCATATATATACTCCGCCGCTATCCCAAAGCACAGAATCAACAGAATTCAGCCATTCTGTTGATTCTGTGCTTTGGGATAGCGGCGGAGTATATATATGCTGACTGAGAGAATAAAGACACTTGGTTGTTAGTCAGGGCTGGCGTCTGTGTCCCTCTCCTCGTCCTGTTGTTGAGCGCTGTTTTACTGTTCGTAACCTGGTTAGATGTTGGAAGCAGCACCTCTATGTAAATGGAAAAAGTAACCGTGTCCTGATAGTTCTTATCATAAAAAACGTTTTTATTGGCCAAAAAACACAGATAAGGGTCTAACATGACGTGGCACGTTGGCTGGTTGACGCTGCACCCTCTATTATTTTTTGTAAACTCTTAGAAATCGAGAGGTACTTCATGGTTGCCGTTTGTCGTCTTTGACGACAGGGCGGCCTTGACCGAATCTGTGGGAATTTTCACAAAAGCTTAAGGCAGTAATGCGCCTAAACAACGTTAACAAAGTTCCACATCCTTCACGCTTTAAATAGGGATTGGATATTTTACGTAAATTTAGCTGAACTAATAATACTGAAAAAGAATAAAACAATGTGCCCAATTGGGAGCTATGGGACCGAAGATGATATACACACATGAAACTAGGGCTGTCTATTAATAGCACTGATTATTAGCACAAAGCGCGGTCATGTTCTGCCATATTCAATACTTTGCGCTTGTGTACAGGATCTATATAATATGCTGGGGTGAATGGAAGAGACACCTCGTCCTGGCAACCTACCCGTTAGATATTTTGATCCACTGCGTTTAATGAAAAACGCTGTCGCCTAGTTGCATGGTGTATGTTTGCCGCTTCGTCCATGTAAACCGCAAATATGTCGTAGACTCCTTGTCTGTATATAGTTAGCGTAGTTCCTGACTACAAAGTGCGATAAAATTTGTGCCCAAGGGCATGCGGGGCGCCGTATCGTCGGCGCTCCTCGCATTGGGGGGGTCCTTACTGCAGTGTATATTGAAAAGTAAAAAAAAAAGAAAGCAAAGTGAAATTTAGAAGACAATGGACTGTGGACGCTAAAGAACCCGTGCCTTAATGGTTGGAACTGTTCACGGTAAACACCACGATTGTGGTGCCGTGTGGCCCGCCACGCATGGGAAAAGCCACAAAACGGGAGAAAAACAGGGTTCGCCTTAATTCGAAGGATGCGCATGTTCACGGCCAGTGTAGTGGAAGTCAACCCAGCGAAATGTCAACATCCGCTAAAGAGGCTGTTTGTGTCCTTACCTCGAGTGAGGTGTTTCCTAGAACTATATGTATCATGAGGCGAGCTTACGAATCTTCACAACATTTCACGATTATAATGTTCGATAAGTGCACCATTTTCTGCGTTGCAATGCCTGATACATATGTACAATCCTGCAGCGCAATGCTAAAAAGGTTCCAAGCGCAAGACCACGGCATAAAGCTTTCGCAGAGGAAATTCGCAATATATTGGCGTCATATGATGTGTGCAGTCTTTCTCTGTTTTTAACTCTTGCGATGACCGTTGCTAGACGGGGAGCCAATATTACTTTGCCAGTTAAGAAGAGTACGTCAGACTAATTATTCACCCGTTGCCGGGCGTAAACACGAAGATTGATTTCCACTCAAGTTTCTAATGAGCTTGAACTGGATCTTTTCGTGGTTTTAACTTTTGTTGACGTTTTATCGTGAAGAAAATAACAACGCGAAAAAGCTATTTTCCTAATTGCACAGACCTTCGGTTGCAGAGAGAGACGTGTCTACAGTGCTATTTGAGTGCTAGCAAACCAAGCACTCCAACGAAAATGCATAAGCATTGGCAGTGAGGCAAGAAAACTTATCTGTTTCCTTTCAAAGAACGAAACTGGATACGGTGCACACCATCAGTAGATTTATTCCCCTGAGTGAAACTGCATCCGTCTGTGTTGCGAGCAATATGTACAGATTTCGCAACTTGGAGTTGAAAGCATGCCAAGGAAAGAAAATAGCGAATTGAGGCATCTTGCGTTCCTTGCGCCATATTGCGGTCACAGAGAACTTCGAGGAGTCTGACTGCATTTAATAACAAAGAGTTCAAGTTTGATATTGCAATGGTTGCTGTTTTATTAGTAGTATTTGAGCAGCTCCATATAAAGGAAGCTGTTTCTTTTTGTTAAAAACAACAACAACAAAGTGCTGTGAACATGAGCAGAATCTTGTAAAGTTACGTGACGTGGTGACAGATCGTGTCTTTTTTTTTTTGATGGCATCACGCACACAGCTCTGTGTGCTTAAAAATTCACCCCCTCCATATAAGCAAAGGTATTGCAAAATACCTCTTTATACACATCGATCGCGGCGTGCGTCCATTTGCTCCTTAGGCCACATTTTGCGTTGGGCCATTCTGGCGCAACAAATGCATCCTGCCTTGGCAAGTTGCACATACGCCATCATACGGCACGTATAAGGACGAATGAAATTGGGCTTAATATTCTGAACGCTCACGGCGGCAGCTGTACTTTACGGCGCTTCGTGGCGACATATAAGAGTGTGCACAAACTTGGAACGCCAATTGCAGCGCAAGCTGTTGCAGACATTTTTTTTCTTATCGCTGCAGTGAAAAAAAGAAAGGACAACTTGCGCCGTTTATGGTGATGGCCTGGCGTCGCGCAGGTCGTCGCGTTTCTTACGAAACAATATTAAACGAACTGTGGTTGTAACCACGGCATTCGAAAAGGACTTCTTGTTTGCTTATAGTCGGTGAGGTTTCATCTTGTGTGTGAGTGGCAGATAAAGAACGCGCATGAGACTGGACAAGAAGTCAGTGGCACTTGTCCTGTTGTACAATGTTATGTATCGCCGTTGTTGTCTGTCATTTCTCAAAAAGATAAACGAAATTCAAACAAGATACATGTGACTGTCACTGTTTTTTTTGTCGCCTTTCAGTTTCTTATCTTCATGTTCGCTAAGGGGAACCATCATTGGCCAGGAGGAATGCTATGGCAGTTTGAGTGAGCAGCTGAAATACGCTGACACCATCCGATAGGGAGTCTGCGAAAATGATACGACATTTTGGATGATAACAGACGAGCGCATCCATCAACGTTCGATTTAGCTTTGGGTGTCCAGCCAAGGTCTGGCCATGTCCATGATTGTTGGAAATGCGCGCGTGCTCATACAATCTAGTAGCACGCCAGTTTCTGTATTGTAAGCCAGAATCTGGATACATGTAGCGCCGTAAGCCGAACGGTGAAATTCATGACCCGAAATCACGGCATGTGCTACTGAAAACTGTCTCCACCGCTCTCTACTTCGCAGGCTGTTGGCCTGCGAAGTTTCAGCGCTGGCTTCCCATAGAAGGTACGTGCTGTATTGTGTTCATCTTAGCATTGTACTTCGTCTTGTGATTTGATTTTTCGTCATGCTCATGGGGAGTGGAACGTCAGGCGCGTCTCCAGGCATACCTGCCCAGGATTCATTAAAGAGCCTCGCTCTTTCTCTTCTTGGATAATCTCTTGATAGCACTGTAGGTACTGGCAAATTTTTGGCAGAGGTGACAGTAAGTGTACATGCCTGGCGTGCCTCAATTGTTGCACTTAGAAGAGCCTTACGGTTGCTGCACACTCGTCCGCTATGCAATTTTCCGTCTGTTGCGATAACTGTTCAGTTACTGTTTCTATATACGCTATCTCAGTATTGGCGACGCCACCTTCTGCCACTACGCCGGTGGGAGCCCTGATAGGAGAGCTATTCTCGTGAAGCCGTGAAGCCAAGGAGTTGTGCGCCTAAACTGACGCCCTGAGAACTGAAATATCCGGCAGAACTCGCGGTAAGAAAACTTGCCACATTTACAAGCTGAATCCACACAATCCGCATTAATTACGCGTACTTATGCTGCAGCGGCGGCCATTGTCCTATTATATTTTCCTGGGTACTTGTATACGCGTCAGATTAAACCAGGGAATGTTCGCATGGTGGCATAGAAAAAAAAAAGAGCAGCTCGTCAGATTCCTCTATTCCTTGCTCTTAATGAACGCACGCGCACGCACGCACGCACGCGCGCACGTGTATTTGTCTTTCTCTGGCGACGCGTTTCACCGCCTGGCAAATGTTGTCGCACAGCGTAATCTGATTGCATGTGTGCGCGACGCGAATAATGTAGAACTTTGTGGAAAGCACGCGGGTCCCAGCGATTACTCTGGAAGATTCGACGACTGATGTATAAAAACCGACGCGCTTGACCCGCTCGTCAGATTTTCGACGATCGCCGAGCGTATTCGCCGCTATCGTTTTTTGAGCGTAGCCTGCTTTTGAGGGCAAAACTCGCTTAGAGACTGCGACACCAGGGCCTGCCACCCTGACTTCGCTAGAACACAAATTTTAAGTACTCATAGTAGCCAACTATTCCGTGAAATCATCGAAGCAGCGCACATCGCCTGGTCAAAAGACGCATGCGTCAGTAGCCCATTCTTATCCATTACGTCCAAAGAACTAGCATTTTTTTGCGGGGGGCCCGCAAAAAACAGCTGCTATCGCACAGTTCCCGCAACCCATCAACAAGAAGGCAGTGCGCAGATTGCTTGGCATGTGTGCCTACTACAGGCGCTTTGTCAAGGACTTTTCACGCATCGCTGAGCCGCTGACACAGCAAACTAAATGTGACGTCGAGTTCAAGTGGGAAACGCCGCAGGCCGACGCATTTGAAGAACTCAAACGACGCATGCAGTCGCCGCCGGTACTTGCGCACTTCGACGAGTACGCCGATACAGAAATCCATACTGACGCCAGTATAGCCTAGGCCTCGGTGCCGTTCTAGTCCAGAGGAGAAACGGAGTCGGAACAGGCGATAGCTTACGCTAGCCGGTCGCTGTCAAAAGCGGAAGGCAACTATTCTACGACCGAAAAGGAATGCCTAGCCATCGTTTGGGCTACAGCTAAATTTTGCCCTTATCTATATGGCAGGCCATTCAAAGTCGTCAGCGACCATCACGCGTTGTGTTGGCTAGCGAATTTAAAGGATCCTTCAGGACGACTAGCGCGGTGGAGCCTCAGACTACAAGAATACGACATCACTGTAACATACAAGTCCGGAGGAAAAGACTGATGCCGATTGCCTATCACGCGCCCCCATTGAACCACCGCCACAAGATGACAAAGACGACGACGCCTTCATTGGAATAATAAGCGCGGACGAGTTCGCTGAACAGCAACGGGCTGACCCTGAGCTAAAAGGCCTCGTCGAGTATTTGGAAGGGCACACCGACGTTGTCCCTATAGGGTATTTAAGCGCGGGTTATCTTCGTTCACGCTTCAAAACAATCGACTCGTGAAGAACTTCTCACCAGTCCGCGCCAACTACCTTCTTGCTTTTCCGTCGGCGCTGCGTCCTGAAGTACTGCGCGCCCTACATGACGGTCCGACCGCCGGGCACCTAGGTTTCTCCCGGACGCTATCGAGGATACAAGAAAGGTATTAGTGGCCGCGCCTAACCGCCGACGTCGCCCATTACGTCAAGACATGTCGAGGCTGTCAGCGGAGCAAGACACCACCCACAAGGCTAGCGGGATTACTACAGCCGATCAGGCCTCCTTGCCGACCTTTTTCCAGATCGGGATGGATCGGATTGGGACCGTTTCCTAGGTCAACGTCCGGGAATAAGGGGATCATCGTGGTGGCGGACTACCTAACCCGCTTCGCTGAAACTAAATCTCTGCCAAAAGGTAGCGCAGCCGAAGTGGCAAAGTATTTCGTCGAAAGCATCCTGCTGCGACATGGCGCCCCAGAAGTTCTCAACACCGACAAAGGAACGGACTTTACAGCGGAGCTCACCCAAGCCATTCTGCAGTACAGTCAGAAAAGGCACAGGAGGACAACTGCCGACGAGGACTGAGTGAGAAACTATTGCGACGCTATTTCGGACCCTACAAGGTCATCCGACGTATTGGCTCACCGGACTATGAGGTCGGGCCAGACGGCATTTCGCATTCACAGCGGCGCCGTGCACAACCTTTAACCCTTTGACGGACGCTGACGAACTTGCTTATTTTGTTGCTTTCTTTGCTACGAGTGCTTTTCTTTATTGCTTTCGTTTGTTTGCAGCATCGGGTCGATGCTTTTTAAGAGGGGGGTATTGACACGTGTACTTGTCATTATCGGGCGACACGTTTCACCGCCTCGCAAATTTCGCACAGCGCAGGACGCGCCTGCATGTATAAGTCGTTTCTGGAATGTTATCGATGGTTCCATCCGCTGTCTGTGACCGAACCTTGTGTAATCTGATTGCATGTGTGCGCGACGCAAATAATGCAGAACTTTGTGGAAGGCACGCCGGTCCCAGCGATTACTCTGGAGCATTCGACGACTGCTGTATAAAAGCCGACGCTCTTGACACGCTCGTCAGATTTTCGATGAACGCCGAGTGTATTCGCCGCTACCGTTCTTCGAGTATAGCCTGCTTTTCAGGGCACAAGTTCGCCCAATAAAAGTTTCGTTAATCAAATTTTTGCTGCCTTCTTCACCGTCACTACCACGTGAGAATATATATATATATATATATATATATATATATATATATATCCACTTGAACATAATTGTGTGAATAATAACATTTATGAGATATGCGTCGTCAAACTTTCCGTGAGAAATGCACTGCCGTTTGATTTGCTTTCTTAAGAAAATGTCGTCTTCTACATTGAAGCAGAGAAATAACTGCAGCGCCGATGCATTTCTCCACAAAGTTCGGGAATTAGCATCTCCAAACTGGTGTCATCCTGAGAATTCGTTCCAAATGGATCCGTCTTGCAAACTCCTCAGCTAGAATTTGTCAATTGCAATATGTGCCATAACTTATTTAGTTAGAAACCTAATTAGTGATTGTTTAATTGGCTGATTATGCATTTAATTTTTTTTGCAAGTGTTGGCCGCCTCTCCGAGTAGACCAGCTCGTGGACTACAGTTGTGATATCTGCCACAGGCATTAAAAAAAAAATTGAAAGTGTTCGTTGAAACACCCGGTATTTATATTTAACGCGAATTGTATACAAAGAACAGTGTACTAAAAATTAAAAAAAAACATTAATGAAGCAGCTATGCAGTCCTTCATGTCCACCGCCCCTTCCATAGAAAGAAGAAAAGAAAAAGAAATTACGGATAGAAGCATGCATTGGCCTAGCCAATGTGTATGAAAGTACATGGCAATACTGTACTTCAAGCAGCAGTGTCAGCAAAATGAAACTGGGCTGCCGTCTTGACACGCCCAGTCAAAAGGGTAAAACAGTAGCATAAATCCACGGCGTTGTGTTTTCTACTTCTGTGCCGTAGTCATTTATGGCCCGTCGTAAACCAGCGTTTTGCTGATTTCTTTATACGTCTATCGCGAGTTCTGGGGAAGCGGGCTTCGATCGCAATAAATTTCTTTGGACCTTTGCTCTCATTCTCAACGTGAACATGCCCTGCGCGTTCTACGTATGGAAAGCGCTGCATGAAGGATACTTTATTTTTAAACTTTACTTTGAAGGTTACGGGCCAACTCAATGAATGTTTTATCGCCCTAAGTTCGGGTATCCGCTTGCTGTAACTCCAGAGTGGCTTCGTTTTTTTTACATTTTTAATTTTCCGCCGATTCCTGCGCTGTGATCGCGTGCCGTCACGTGCATTCAAGTTTCGTCTTGGATGAATGCAGAAAGTGCGCCTCATGGGAACGACCCTTTCTGAGTGAGCGACGCGCTTGACTTTCACCGTTCTTACACTTGTTGCCATTAACCCGAAACAATGTCGAAATTACTAGGAGAATTGTTACGCAAATGGTGCCTGATACGCGAGCGCTGCGATAGCCTTTCTGTGCAGCAAGAGGGGCTTAAATGTTTAGGACGAATAGTACGTGTGCCAGGTCAACAAATTTAGCTAGTTTGCTTTGAAAAGATACTGAGTCGACAAGCAATACGTCTGCTCAATGTTGTGAATGAATGAAACCACGTTTATTCCACATTAAAACGCGCCGAAGACGCTGCGGTGGAAAGGGAGGGGTATTATTGCAAAATGGAAAGGGTGAGGCTGCCTCCGTTTTATTAACAAACATTGGGAAGGAATAGTCGTCATTAGTATCATTACGCTCAGTGCATGAAAAAAAAATATCTCTCATATCTGATTACGAAGCTGTATCAGGTAAACTATCTTTACCGCAAACACACAAGTTCCGTTATCTTATGGCTCCGTCTAACAGCTTGCTGCTGTATTCTGAGTAGAGAAGAACCTATATATTCCTCATTACCTATAGAAACTACAGATACTTCATGCTCTCTTCAATTCCACTAGTTACTATCGATTTCGTATTGTGGCGCGTGTAACAACTGTGTCTCATTTTTTATATAAAATACCTTGTGTACCAAGGTGCACGCGCAAATCTGGTTTCCTTGTCCGAGAGTGGTGGTTTTCATATGTGAGGTGTAAGAATATACTGTGCCATTTGTTGAATGCTTTACGGGTCAACTCGGCCCTTGGAAACCGTATTACGAGTAAAACTGTTTCCTTTCTGTGAAAATGCACACTCTATATGATCGACCTTCATACATGTCCTAGTAGTAGACATAATAAACTTGTAACTGATGTTACGATACCGCATTTCGTGCTAGGTTTGCTTCTCATTACTTTTTTTTTAACAGAACAGCGCGTATTTTTACATGGACTAGGAAGGAGACACGACACTGACATGCGCCGACTTGCAACCAAAGTTTATTGCTTGGAACGAGGAATACGTAACAGCTCCAAACAACAGGAGAACGAGAAAAAAACGCACATAGATTCACAGTCACTCATACATGTCCCACTGAACACAGGAGATAACAATAATCATCCTATCCCCCCCTCTAAAAATTACAGTTCTTTGGAAGAAATCGATAAGGAGGAGCTACTGACGCATGCGTCTTTTGACCAGGCGATGTGCGCTGCTTCGATGATTTCCCGCGTCAGTTGGTTACTGTGTTTACTTAAAATCTGTGTTCGAGCGAAGTCAGGGTTGCAAGCTTTGCTGTCGCAGTCTCTACAGTGGATGCCTAGATGCCGTTTTACAGCATTATGCACATTGTTGTGCTGCTTCAGGCTTTCATTAAAGGGACACTAAAGTGAAAAAATGATCTCTTGTGCATCAGTAAATTACCGTTCTACAACACCAAAAACACCACTCTTACAGCGATAAGACTTTGGTAAGCCAGAAAAAGCGCAAAAACGAAATACGGGTGGCGACGCTAACTTAAGTTCCCGCACCTGGGGGCTGTGACGTCTTGAATTTTGATGGCATTTTCTAGGGCCTACTAATTATATATACCGGAACAGATTGACTACGTTGTGCTCTAAAGGAACCAAGTGTTAAACATGGCCAGTTTCGGGAACTTTTATTCAGCCAACGCGGCCCAAATGCGAAAACATACTTTGGAATCTGTGACGTCACGCTGACGTACCGGCGCTGGTGTTCCGGCGCGAAATTCAAATACTGATACTTTGGCCGTCATTCTCTCGTCTAATAATCAAACTATTTTTTTGAAATGACTGCCTGCAGGGTTCTCAAAGAATGCTTCATTAGTGTAAACTGATTTATTGTTTCGCTTTAGTGTCCCTTTAAGGCATCTCATTGTCTGACCGACATAAAGCCTACCACATGACAAGGGAATGGCGTAGACAACACCCTCTTTACAAGAGACGAATTTATTTTCATGTTTGATGTTGGACGCAAAGAAAGTGTCACTTTAAAATTAACCCGCGAAAAAGAAAGAAGACGCGTATGGTTGCAAGACGGCATGTCGCTAGTATGGATTCGAGTGCAAATGCATGCGGCTGTGCCATAGGTAACATTTAGAGAAAAATAAATGCAATTGTGTAAGTCATGTCATGTGGGTCATATAGTCTACCATCAGTCTATTACGTGAATGGAGGCGGTAACAAGGCAAGAGAACCGGAGTCGAGCACGACAAAAGATTATATTCTGCGCACTATTTAAATAGCGCGCAGAACGGGCACTCAACAATCGCGGAGTGCTTCTTCCATCACGGCGTGACAGGTGATAGGTGAGAAAGGTCTTGCAGCGAAGTGAAGGAGGCTGATGATCACGATGTTGAATATCTGGGTCTCGTGTTGGAGCTTCCAGCCGTGCACCAAGCAGAATAGAATTTCTTGTTGGTGGCCATCTTCAGCTGCATGCCTTCAACTACAGTGACCTTTCTTCAATATGGATCCCAGGGTGTCGAACAGAAGTAGTGCAGCGGTTTATAATATGACAACGATTACTACAACCAAAAACAAAAGAAGCGTACAAACCACGCTTCATTAAAAAAAATGCATATGAACGACGGAAAATACGAACTTTTGTATTTACCACTTTGCCACCCACGCTCATTCTCCGTGCGATAAATAAGGAATTAACGCGTAATGAACACGTACACAAACCCCACAAGAACGTTCGCCATGTGAACGAACAGAAATGTGTAGGTCCACTGAAGGGCTAGCGATCCCTATTATACAGTAAAACAAGAGAATTGCATATTCAGAGAGATTGTTAGCGTTAGCTATTTTGTTTTTCTACCATATTTTATTGCAACAAGTGGTTAACAATGAAAATATGATTATTCTTCTCGTCTTTCAGTAGAACGCTCAACCTACATGGACATTGCTTGAGTGATGCTTACTTCATCAAATCCTCCACTTCGCTAATTTCTCCTTTTTTTCACACTTGTTATACGATAGGCTTCTTACGTGACCTGATGATGTGACGCAGCAGGAATTTACTTTTGCCTACATGTTGCTGTGGTAGTTGCTCTCTATGCTATCTAGAAAATGAGGTCTGAATTGTCGAGCTTTTTATAACATTTGACATCTATAACAGCCCATGACAATGTCCACGAATAGATGTTTAACCCATTATTTATATCCATTTCTTGGCATCGTGCGTTTTCAATGCAGGAAATCAGTTGCTATAGAAAGATTAAAAAAAGGCAAGAAGGAAGAGAAAGCCAACGGTGCGGGAGACATAAGTAATGCCGTAACATCATTACTACCTTTTCAAAAACTACCTACCACGTCTTTAACGAAGCCCTAAAGGCAGGCGTTTGGATGGTTGAGCCGACGTATTGACAGCCTCTTTGAAGGCTCTCGCCACGAAAAAGAAAGAAAGAAAGAGAGAAAGAGAGAAAGAAAGAAAGAAAGAAAGGAAGAAAGAAAGAAAGAAAGAAAAGAAGCGACATCCCAGCTCTTATCGCTAGATGCGTACGAAAATGAATCAGTTTAATGTGCGGTTCCACCGTGCCGCAGCGGAAAAATATGGAAAGGAAAGAAAAACATGAATGGACCATTTCATTTTTCAGCTGCCTGAAGCTTTTCCCATCGTCACCCGTAATCCAAAGTTTATTTCCCAATTCCGCTGCCACGGTGTGTCTAACAGAGCACTGCCACTACGGGGCCAAACAAAGCTCGTAATGGCAGCTGTAAGCGATGGCGACGGAAATGGTTATTGAAGCCAAAGAGATTAGAGGCGCGATTTTACTTCCGGTGCTTCCTTTTTATTTCCATCACTTCCGCAGTCAAAAGGCATTTACAGCTCAGGCGTCAAGTCCCTGTCATAGTGTTTTGTGTAAGGAAACTTAGCAGATAAAAAAAAAATTACCTTGTGCGTATGTCGCCAGTAAATGGGTGGCCAGTGCATAGGTTTGCTTAAACTTCGTCCCTGTTTGCTTCCGACGACTTTGTGGATTTTGATCCTAGCTCGTTGAAGATTACTTTTTTTTTAGGAGAGTTCGAACTTTGGCTCGTTGGTAAGCAAAGCGTGAATGTGGGTAAGCATGCTTACTATGCTCTGTGTTTTAGCACTATTATTAGTTCCACTTCTCATTGTTGGATGCTTTTCATTGTTCGTCCAACAAAAATCGCAGCCGTGGCTCAGCGCTTCTGAGCGCGAGGTCAAGGGTTCGATTCGCGGACGCGGCCTCCGCATTCGTTTGTGGACAGAATGCTCAAACGGTTGCGTGCTGCAGTTTGGGTACGCATTAAGAAGCGCTAGTGGTCATAATTATTCCAGAACGTCTTACTACAGCATCTCTCTAAGCCAGCTGCCAAGAAACATTAAACCCTACATTTCAATCAATTTTAGCATACAAACGAGATAATTGATGAGAATGTACGAAACTAAATAGGCTTGTTGAATGTTACGCTTCCGAGAGACAATATCGGTTATGTGACAACTCTAATCATAAATGCTGAAAATTTACGTTGCTACCGTAAAATCCTAAGAGATGCCCCACCCCCTAAAGATTACCCACCCATATTTTTGGTACGATTCGCTAGTTTTTCAAGAACACCGATAGCTAACCCACCCCTGGCAATACCATTACCGGCATTCACAAACCTCATAGAGCCGACGGGCCGGATCCCTCCGAAGGTGTTGTTCGCCCTTAGCGTTCTAGGAGCGATTTTTTAAAATTGCAATAGCATTCATACAAACACTGTCTTTTATTGTTGGAATTTACAAACAGAAAAATAATTTAGCTCGCTCACTGTTGCGATTCTTGTTTTTTGTGGTACTCTGGCTATTTCTTTTTCTTGTGTCCGTTCCGTGTTTTGCGGTACTGTGCTTGCTTCGTACAAGTTAGGCCGATAGCAGCCTACTTGGCCCCACAGTGTCATTTCTGTGCTCGAGCGCTCGCGTTTATATCTTATCGCCTCTAAGATTTCTTATATTAGTGATCAGAAGACGGAGAGCTTCATGAGCGACTTGCTTCGGTGGTCCCCCCTTCCGCCGCCCAGCCAACGAAGTCGAACACCGTGCATGAGGACGCTGTCGACGTTTGTTTGAAAGTGACAATGACTGTTCGTTCGACGGTTGTGGCGAAGAATGGATTCAGTGCTAATAAAGGCACACTCATTCTTTGGTTGCTATACATTCTTCAACTTTTTTTTACTGCAAGTTGAAAGTTATCCCACCTAATATTTTCACTCGATTTTCTCCCGATTTCCGTTGGGTTATTTTTCGGCATTTTACGGTATGTTACGGTTTTACGGCATTTTACGGTATTACAAATAAGGGTAAATAGTCGTAAACATACACAATGCAGTGGTGGTGTAGAGGTAGAACACCCGCCTCGTGTGCAAGAGGTCCGTGGTTCGAATCCCAGTAGTGGCAATTTTCCACTGGATTAAAAAAAAATCCGCGTGTTGATAAAATTGCATAAACAGGCCTGGAATGCGGCCTGATCCCGGTGGCCAGAACCGGTAACGCACTCCCTCACCAGAGCAGGATTGGCCACCCTGGTGCAGTACTTGGCCACAACCTCCTATATGAACACCACAATGAAACCCCGGCCCTCAGACCCCAGCAGCCGCGAAGCAACAGACCACGGTGGCGGTTAGACCTGCGACGCAGCAGAGGGTGCTAAGAATCCCTGGCTCCGGACAGGCCGTCATTGGAATATGAACCTGGCAACGTTTAACGCTAGAACGTTATCTAGTGAGGCGAGTCTAGCAGTGCTATTAGAGGAATTAGAGGGCAGTAAATGGGATATAATAGGGCTCAATGAAGTTAGGAGGCCAAGAGAAGCATATATAGTGCTAAAAGGCGGGCACGTCCTGTGCTACCGGGGCTTAGCGGAGAGACTAGAATTAGGAGTCGGATTCCTGATTAATAAGAATATAGCTTGTGACATACAGGAATTTTATAGCATTCACTAGAGGGTGGCAGCTCTTGTAGTGCAACTTAATAAGAGGTACAAAATGAAGGTTGTGCAGGTCTACATCCAGTCATGATGACCAGGAAGTCGACAGCTTCTATGAAGACGTGGAATCGGCGATGGATAGAGTGAAAACAAAATACACTATACTAATGGGCGACCTTAATGCCAAGGTAGGCAAGAAGCAGGCTGGAGACAAGGCAGTGGGGGAATATGGCATAGGCACTCGAAATAGCAGGGGAGAGTTGTTAGTAGAGTTTGCGGAACAGAATAATATGCGGATAATGAATACCTTCATCCGCAAGCGGGATAGCCGAAAGTGGGAGCCCGAACGGCGGGACTAGAAATCAAATAGACTTCATACTCTGCGCTAACCCTAGCATCATACAAGATGTGGACGTGCTCGGCAAGGTGCGCTGCAGTGACCATAGGATGGTAAGAACTCGAATTAACCTAGTCCTGAGGAGGGAACGGAAGAAACTGGTACATTAGAAACCGATCAATGATTTAGCGGTAAGAGGGAAAATAGAGGAGTTCCAGATCAAGCTACAGAACAGGTATTCGGCTTTAACTCAGGGAGAGGACCTTAGTGTTGAAGCAATGAACGACAATCTTGTGGGCGTCATTAAGGAGTGTGCAATGGAAGTCGGTGGTTACTCCGTTAGGCATGGATACCAGTAAACTATCGCAGGAAACGAGAGATCTGATCAAGAAACGCCACTGTATGAAAGCCTATAACCCTACAGCTAGAATAGAACTGGCAGAACTTTCGAAGTTAATCAAGAAGTGTGTGACAGCCGACATCAGGAAGTATAATATGGATAGAATTGAACAGGCTCTCAGGAACGGAGCAAGCCTAAAAACAGTGAAGAAGAAACTAGGAATAGGCAAGAATCAGACATGTGCGTTAAGAGACAAAGCCGGCAATATCGTTACCAATATGGATGAGATAGTTCAAGTGGCTGAGGAGTTCTATAGAGATTTATACAGTACCAGTGGTACCCACGACGATAGTGGAAGAGAGAATAGCCTAGAGGA
The DNA here is from genome assembly GCF_050947875.1 of Dermacentor variabilis. Lineage (NCBI taxonomy): Eukaryota > Metazoa > Arthropoda > Arachnida > Ixodida > Ixodidae > Dermacentor > Dermacentor variabilis. The sequence continues at coordinate 84,497,486 of NC_134573.1, forward strand.
ATTCGAAATCCCACAGGTAACGCCAGAAGAAGTAAAGAAAGCCTTAGGAGCTATGCAAAGGGGGAAGGCAGCTGGGGAGGATCAGGTAACAGCAGATTTGTTGAAGGATGGTGGTCAGATTGTTCTAGAGAAACTGGCCACCCTGTATACGCAATGCCTCATAGCCTCGAGCGTACCGGAATCTTGGAAGAACGCTAACATAATCCTAATCCATAAGAAAGGGGACGCCAAAGACTTGAAAAATTATAGACCGATCAGCTTACTGTCCGTTGGCTACAAACTATTTACTAAGGTAATCGCAAATAGAATCAGGAACACCTTAGACTTCCGTCAACCAAAGGACCAGGCAGGATTCCGTAAAGGCTACTCTACAATAGACCATATTCACACTATCAATCAGGTGATAGAGAAATTTGCGGAAAATAACGAACCCTTATATAGAGCTTTCATTGATTACGAGAAAGCGGTTGATTCTGTCGAAACCTCAGCAGTCATGGAGGCATTACGGAATCAGGGTGTAGACAAGCCGTATGTAAAAACACTGAAATATATCTATAGCGGCTCCACAACCTCCGTAATCCTCCATAAAGAAAGCAACAAAATCCCAATAAAGAAAGGCGCCAGGCAGGGAGATACGATCTCTTCAATGCTATTCACAGCGTGTTTACAGGAGGTATTCAGAATTCTGGATTGGAAAGAATTGGGGATAAGAGTTAATGGAGAATGTCTTAGTAACTTGCGATTCGCTGATGATATTGCCTTGCTTAGTAACTCAGGGGACCATTTGCAATGCATGCTCACTGACCTGGAGAGGCAAAGCAGAAGAGTGGGTCTAAAAATGAATCTGCAGAAAACTAAAGTATTGTTTAACAGTCTCGGAAGAGAACAGCAGTTTACAATAGGTAGGGAGGCACTGGAAGTGGTAAGGGAATACATCTACTTAGGGCAGGTAGTGACTGCGGATCCGGATCATGATACTGAAATAATCAGAAGAATAAGAATGGGCTGGGGTGCGTTTGGCAGGCATTCTCAGATCATGAATAGCAGGTTGCCGTTATCCCTCAAGAGAAAAGTGTATAATAGCTGTGTCTTACCAGTACTCACCTACGGGGCAGAAACCTGGAGGCTTACGAAAAGGGTTCTACTTAAATTGAAGACGACGCAACGAGCTATGGAAAGAAGAATGGTAGTTGTAACGTTAAGGGATAAGAAAAGAGCAGATTGGGTGAGGGAACAAACGCGAGGTAATGACATCCCAGTTGAAATCAAGAAAAAGAAATGGGCATGGGCAGGACATGTAATGAGGAGGGAAGATAACCGATGGTCATTAAGAGTTACGGACTGGATTCCAAGGGAAGGGAAGCGTATACCAGGGGCGGCAGAAAATTAAGTGGGCGGATGAGATCAAGAAGTTTGCAGGGACGACATGGTCACAATTAGTACATGACCGGGGTTGTTGGAGAAGTATGGGAGAGGCCTTTTCCCTTCAGTGGGCGTAACCAGGCTGATGATGATACACAATGTGTTCAACGGCTCCAAAAAACATAGGCAGCTTATTGCACAACTGAACTGTCATTAGCAATAAGAACGCGCAATGCGCCTTCGCAGTTCATGACGAATTGTCGAATATCCAAGCACTGCCTATGTTTTCGATGATGGCTACACCCTCAAGTAGCATTTTAGAAAACTGGCATGGATGCGTCATTATATACAAATGCGATGGTAGAAAAGCCCACGTTGATTCCTGGATCGCTACTGCTAAGCAAAAGATCATCGCAGAATGTTTTATTTCTTTGTTACATGGGACATAAAACTGGAAAGTGTAAACTTGATTGAGAATCAATACATGGTGGCAATCTCAAACACGAAAGTATGCAAGCGAAAGAAGCCGAATAGGGCGGTGAAGCACAATTTCGCATTGTATGGCCGCAGGGTCATATATGCATGCTCAATGCATCACTTAATGCTACAGAAGGTTCAGGGAGTGAACATAGTAAAAGAAAGATGCAGCGCACTTGATCTAGGTTAATTGACGCCTTTCGTGAAATTTTCGATTTTATTCTGACACTGGAAGCATCGGCTCACATATCGCAATACCATACAGGGCACACGCAAAGTTTCGCCACAACGCTAAGACCATGGCTATACGCCCAAACTTGGTTTGTAGTTTTACTAAAGTCGAGTAGGATGCTTGCCTAAGCGATATGCTCATTTTTCAAGTTCATGTCAAGAAGCATTTCCGAAAAGTTTGAACGGAGATGAATATTTTGCATAACAAGCAAACATTAGTCTCACTGTCTAGATACCACCATAGAAAGGTCAATCTCTGGCATAAGGCGTAATGTGCGTGGCATCAGTTTTAGAGGTGCCGCTCTTCATAGTTAAAACAATCTCATAGACAAACAATCTCATTAGGCAACCACTGATCTGATTTGGAAGAAAGTTGACACAAATTCAAAAAGAAATGTTTTAGTGAAATGTTGCAGCTTACTGGTAATTTGGCTCTAGCTATTTAACGAAGATTTGTGCAAATAGTATAATTAAAAAAAAAGGAAAGTACCAGTTTAGTAAGTTCCAAAAGCCGCTGCACACAGCAACCGTAACTGAGCACATTTCACCCGATTGAGTTGTCCAAAACTTTTAAAAAAGTAGTTTCATTTACGATATCAGCGTAAAACATTTAGTGCCAATTAAGCGGGTGGTCATTATGACAGTCACCACTCATATGTAAGTTTTATCTGTTATATACATTTTTCCTGGAGTTCACCGAATTTCGACATCTGTTGCGGATATGCTGATTTCTGTAATCGTCTACCCGACATTTAAAGCACGCTAATGTTTGGCCATTTTTTTAGAAATGCCTGCAATAAGGATGCCTTCGAATTGGTATTTATCTTTACCTGTACACGGTGCACCTGTAATACGAAATTCACTGCTCAAGACTCTACAACTCGTAACAGCTATAGCTAGCTGTTATGCTTTACAAGAGCTGTGGGATTAACGACAGGGGAAGAAGAGACGGCTGTGGTGTGAACGTTCCGGAAAGGAGACTTGCCATCGCCGGGGCCACAACTGCTTTATTTTGGCGGCGCTTACGCGTTGAATCCAGTATCGCTCAACTCCACAAGAAGAGGAGAATAAGCGGGCGCGGAGTATACGGGGAATATAGCGGATAATAATATAGCAGTTATCTTTACGCGCTCGCATGTTGCCCCACACCAGTGGGGGCGGGGAATAGTCAGCAGTACAAGCACCGCCAATGAAATAACGTTTCGCCCTGACGACGACAAAAGAAATCAAATCAATCGAATCTTGATTTGCATCGCCAGGATGCTTGGCGGCGCTTCATTTACCACAGGATAGCATCCGCCTTCTTCACAGTGAGTGACTACCAGATGCGACGTCGCGGATGATCTGTTTGACGTCTGGTGCACTTTTGGGCGTAGGTCGATGCAGCGCCCTGATTGGCCCATATGCGCTCTGCCGCAGCCACGGAGCAAGTGGCCGCAGCTGAGTGCAAACAAATACACGACACCTTTCGCACAATCTACGCTCATTTTACTGGTTCCAACGTTTCATTCTGGCGCTTTTCTGTGAATTCGCCAACAGCTAATATGAAGCGATCAAGGCAGAAAGCTGGGCTAGTTGGTGCGTCATCATTAATCAAAAGACTAGCGCAAATAACAGGGAATTCAGCTACCGAGAATGCGAGTTTTCGAGAATTTCTTTCCCTGTTTTCATCATGGAATTCGTTTGGTACTTCTGGCATGACTCCTCATGCTGCAATAACCTTTAGGAAAGTGAAACATGTGCGTTAAAAAACCATTATGTATCAAATAGTCAGAACAAAGAGAGGCCAGCTGGGAAAGGGACAGACCAGCCGAATGCCCATAAGAGCAAGAACAAGAGGAGTGCCAGCAAAAGAAGAAGAAAAACCCTCCGCCACATTTGAAGCCATGCACTATGAAACACTTCACACACATGGAATGTTTTTGTAGAGTGCGGTGCAATATGGTGGCGCAGGGGCATATTTGGACAGAGTGGACACTCGGCGATTCTGCAGTCCCACCAGAGTGTTTCGTTTACTTATCTGTGCAGTACGTCTCGCGGTATTTCATCTTGACTGCCAATATTGGTATTGCGCCAAACCGCTGCGAAAATACTTCAAAAGTCCCCACAAGAATTGCGGGGCAGAAAGGATAGTCCACCATCAGGTCTGTTTATTATGTATGTTTGTTTCCTTATATGCTTTTCTTCTTGTATCCAGAACGCCCTGGATTTATGCCAGAAGGAACTGAAAGTAGTTGTTTCGTCATAACGTTTCCCTGCCCTATAAGCGCAGTAGTTTTATGTACCTGCTTTCGTTGACCGATATATGAAAGTAGCTGTCGGCTTGGTTGCGGGATCATTCTGTAGTTGGTGCCAGATATTTACTGGCCTGCGTAAGACGCCAGGGCTTCTGCTTCAATGCAAAGTAAAAGAAAAGAAAACTTCAACAAGCCGACAAAAAAGAAAAACCCAGAAAGACAGTGAATTTGGCTTCAGTGTATTTTCCTCTTAAGAGAGAAGTAGTTTCCAAACTCCGCGCAAGCGTTAAAGTCTTGAATGGTGAACGTAGGTGGTTATACGCAATCACGTCGGTATAAAAACGCAGTCGCGTATCTTGCTGGGTCAGATATCCGAAAATTTGTTCTTTTTTGTTGCATGAAGTACTGCAGAGCTTTAGCTGGATATATGAATTCATTTGCGTATTGATAACGGGAATTCAAAAATCCACAACGTTGCCTCTTCTGCTAACTCTAATGCCATAGGAAGCAAATATTCTACAATTATCCAAATCAAATCAACTTGAGTCTTTGCGTAGCGGTTGGAATAGCCAAGTTGGCTATGCCAAGCGACTGGAATAGCCAAGCGACTGGAATAGGCAAGTTGGCTATGCATTTCATCGCAACACACATCGTGCAATACCGGTAAATACTCAAGGAAAAGGGAAGCACATGACTGCAGTCCTTGTGTTATTTCTTTTTGGAATGCTGCCGCTTTCGATCGAAAGCATAAGAGGCTGGCGCATTGAGCGTACATTGCATAATGAAAATGAGAAAATATGTGTGTGTGACACACACACACACACACACACACACACACACACACACACATATATATATATATATATATAGAACAACGAGAATATTGTCCCCTTGTCAAAACGATAGTTTTCAAATCTTCGTGTTCCGGTGATCCTCCGTTTATTGTGGGTGATGTGTTCTCTCCACAAAAAGATGTGTTTCCCATGCGTTTTCACCATTAAAAAAAAAGAGACGTGGAACAATGCTGGTGCTATTCCCTTCTTAAATACTGTCCGCGTCGCTAATTAGCACTGTAATGCTGATCCTCAGTCTATGACTTGATCCCACGCAAACATTTTCGTATAGGCGGAGAAGGGGGGGAAAACCGCGGATGTAGCGGCTTCACGGTGTTTCGTACTTCCCAAGTATACATAGGTATGCCATCATGGACCTTCTTGCGTTTCTCGGTGGGAAGTCCTGGTGCGCAACAGTACCATCAACGTCGCAACTATATAAAACACTGTTTTGGGGCTTCCTGCGGTACCAGCTTACCTGTACTAGGAAATACTTGCGCTACAAATATCCTCAAACTTCAGAGTGTGCAAACTCAAGCACTCAGAAATTGTCTCGGTCTCCTCAAAACTACGTCATCGATTGCGACAGTGGCCATTGCCGGAGACACTCCTTTGACAGTCTATATAGATCCAGATATCCTGAGAGCCCATATCCGGCACCTGACTCGGATTCCCTCACACCATCTTGCTTGCTTGCCAGAAAAGAGGCCACATTCAACCTTTGCCAAAAGTGTTGTAAGACATCAGTCCTACTTGCCATCAGAATTTACGCCCGCTACACAATTATCAGATCCATTGTGGTGTTTGCACCGGCTGCAAGTGCAATTCCCAATTTCAGAAATCAGAAATAAAGCTGGAGCGCCGTTGCAAGCTTTGAAACAAACAACTTTGGAACACATTCACAACGTCCACAGATTCCGGCAACATGTCTACACAGATGGTTCCGTAAAACTCAACAGCTCAGCTGCTGCAGTCATCATCCCGGCAAAATCTGAAGAAATCAAAATAAGAACTGAATGGTGTGACCACGTCAACGGGTGCTGAACATGCGGCACTACGTGCTGCACTTGATTTCATTAATCAGGAACCATCGCAACAATGGACAGTGTTTAGTGATTCCAAGGCAGCCCTTCAGTGCATACAAAGCCCAATGCGCCACGAACCCAATGTACAAATGGCCTCAGAAATTCGACACATATATCATTGCAGCCATGACAAGGGACACAACATAATCTTTCAGTGATTTCCAGGCCATTGCAGCATCAGTGGGAATGACCACACCGGCGAAGCCGCCCAATCTGCACATGAAAGTGGTCAACGTGTCTTGATTCCGCTTTCGCGAACAGACGCTGCGGCTGGGCTGCGACTGATGTCCTGTGAATATGCTTTGCCTCTGTGGGACTCGAACGCTTTCACCATGTGTCGTTTGTGTTCGTTGTCTTCGGACATACGGAGACACCAACCGCCTGGCTTACCACGACGTGAACACACTATGCTGTAACGTCTGTGGTCAGGCGTTGCATTTACGAACTCGTATGTTTTCCTTATTGGAATGGCCATCAGCCCCACGTGCGACACATGCAACATCGATGAGACTCCCGCACATGTTATCTGTGTCTGCCCGCGATATAGTGCCCAGAGACAAATGCTGTGCAGAGTGCTGGACCAGTTGGACAATCGTCCACTGTCAGAATTCAAAGCTTTAGGTCAGTACTCCCTCAGAACATCCACGCTAAAGGCCTTACTCGCGTTATTAAGATTCCTGCGGTCTGCGGGTCTTCACGATATACTGTAAGAACTCCGCTCCCTACCACTCTGTAGTGTACGTGGTTTGGTCGTGCTCGTCTCTATTTCCTTCTATGTCCCCCTTCCACTCTCTTTCTCTTTTTACCCCCTTCACCCTTTACCCCGTGCAGGGTAGCCAACCGGAACTGCCTCTGGTTAACCTCCCCACCTTTCTATGCATCCTTCTCTCTCTCTCTAAGTCAGTACGCACAAACTAATCAGTATAGAAAACAAGCGAAAGATAGTATCCCAAAGATTTGAATGATAAAATACACAGTGTATCATGAACTGGAAAGAAAATGCAGCAAGACATGTTTGCAGTAAAAAAAATAGGAGGAGTGCAAAGGAATGAAATATGAAATAATTATTTCAAATGCTTTTAAATGAATTGTGAGAGAGTTGGCGAATAGAGGTGTGACATAATTCAAACCTGTTTATCTATGAGGAAAATATATATTTGAGAGCTCGAAGACCATAATGTGCACGTGAGCGAGGCACATGCCAGTATTCATGATTTCTTGAGTAGTAGCCAGTGCTGGTGTGAAGTTGTACAATATCGCATAAGAATACGATAAATGACCACGTTCAACATGTGATTTGTGTAGCTGATGAATGCGAACATTGTAATTTGGACAATGGCATGATGCAATGAGCTGCAAACAGAAGTGGAGAAGGTCTTCAAAAACGTGCGTTCGCAATTGCTTTCACCGATATTTTTTTTTTGTATAACCAAGAGTTCTGTAATGTTTGTCCGTGTAGTACAACCCCAAAGAAGATGACTGTGCATGACTCAAAGATTGAGTGACGCAATAGAAGCTTAGTTTTGCAGGCAATAAGTATTGAAATTTTCTCAGGATACCCACTACACGGGCGAGTTTATCTTGTATATGCTTAGCATGGGCGTTCCACAACAAGTATTCGTTAATATAAGCTCCCATTATTTTAACTGTTTCTGTGATCTATACCGGGCTTCCTCCAAGGATAAGATCAGTGTTGAGGGAATAATCTCGATTTCTAGCTCTAAAGAAATGCGCCTTTTGTTTTGTTGAAAAATGTCTGAGCCTCGCACGCGTGGGATCATTCCCCACCTGCGGCAATTTGTTCTTTCATACAGTTTTGTTGCCTTTAATTTAATAATTTCTTTAATTTAATAAGTAAGTACAAGCAATTTTGCCTATGTTTTCCTTGGCGTCATTGTTTTTTTTGGCTTCACATGATACAAGTAGGAAAGAGGCACACAAGAATGAAATATTCAAGCAGAAAAGCCAGAAAGATGCGTACGCAAGAAAAAAGAAAAGCCACATAGAAAATAAGGAGCACAGAAGGGTACAAGGAGTATAAAAAGAAGAAACAAACATAAAAAAAACGTGTCAATAGACAAAGGAAATGGAGAAGCAGACGGGAAAGAACGAAAAAACAAATGTAACGGAAGAGCAAAGGAAGACACGAGAATTGTGACGAGGCCGCAGAGCATGCCGCCCTGGAACGCTTTTTTCCTTCCGCGATGTCGCACAACCGACGCTTCATCGGTTTCTCGGGGTACATTCCACGCCGTCCCGTCGAAAGCAGAGCAACAGCTGTACGCCTACTAGATGACAATGGAAACGCTGTACTGTGTCCTGCCGCGTCAAATGTCCTCCGGGCGAGTATTTTTCTACACATATTCTCGCTTCTTTCACCAGAGGAAACGCCTCGTTGCTTCTCTCTGCACGCCTTCCCCCATTCGCGGACGCATTACTTCCGGTTGTCTTCCGCGCCGATGGCGTATAGAGGGAATCATGAAATCAGAAGGAAGCCGACTGTAATGTACAAAAGAGGAAAGCTGCGAGTGATGAAAGTGTGCAGCACGGCCTAAGCAAGGACTCGTGGTCTCACCAAATAGGCACGGTGGATACTAAGAGAAGGACACTTTGTACCCTGCCACATTTACAAACAGGCTGCAACACTCCATTCCTGCGTCGCCCAGCGCGCGATCGGTAGAGCGCGTTGTTCTTCCCTACGGACGGTTGGCTGAGAAGGACGGCAAGATGGGGGACGTGATTCCTTGTTCCACAATGCCGTCGCCTTGCTAGCAGCTGTGGCTGTAATATGAGCCAATGGTAAAATGTATTCGTGTTTTGTTCGGTATTAAAATCGTGAGCCTCAATATGAATGCAAAGCAGACAACTACACCAGCCCTACAGTGCAGCGCGAAATAAAAATCTAATGAGCTCTGTGCCTGATATACGTGTTGTGCAACGACTATTACGCTGACATAACGGTGCCTCTAGCTTCAAAATGGTCTGATAGTCCAGTTTAGGACTTTTTTAAAATTTAACTTAGAGAATAAGCTCGCGGTAGGCAAATTTATTTTTCGTGAGATTACTTGTCTATTACTATACACTATACGCCACCACGCTCGAGGAACTGAGTTTATATTGCATTTATTTGTAACGAATGCTTACAATATGCCGAAACATCACGTCTATCTGATTACACCACAACTGCTTATACATTGCTACGGCTTCGTACACCCCTAAAGAATAATTTCACACGTCATTATAGGAAACATTATAGAGTCATGAACTGCTTTGCGAGCACGAGTCCATAGTCCGTAATCTAATAATTTAAGTCCCTTACTGCGCAGTTGTTGCTCCCGCTTTCTGCGCTGAGGATGATTGTTGTGAAGCTGCAAAAGAACAGTCCTTTTTTGTACTTTAGACACGTTGCGTTTTGAAGGAGAACCGCTACAATGACTGATTCATGAAACAAGTGTTCATCGTGAATAGTCCCCGCAAGTACCTTGCTGCTTTCTGTCAGCGCTGTAACAAGTGATCAGCGTCTTTCTGCATTCCGCTGCCGCTAATAATTGACTACTTGTGTTCGGATTCACAAAGTGAGGGAGGCTATAAATAATGTACGCCTTCGGAATGCTTGATCAGCTCTTCAGCGTCAACGCAATACATGGCGTGCACTAATATTTTTTCTATTTCACTCTCAGCAACGTGCAGCCACCGTTGCCGGAAACCGATACCTGCGTGCGTTCAGCAGCATCGTGAACCGGACCCGAGAACCAGACCTACTGATTCAGCACTGCGGGTCAACCGCTGCCCCCAGGTTTGGGGAAAACGCAATCATTAACGCAACGCAGCGAAGAGAATGACAGTGAGTGAGCATATGGAGAGAAATCGTACTTAAGCGCCACTCACATGGTAACTCCACTTGTAGGGCAAGCACTGACATAATAGGGTTGGTTGTTGATGCTATCTTTGCGTAGCTCCCAGGTGTTGTTGGTGAGCGGCTTCCTGTCATTGATTCCTCGTCTGGTGGGTACGTGAACCGCGCTCCAACGCAGCAAATCTCTGGTCTGCGCAATAAAAGAATACATCATGACACAAAGCCGGTGCTTATATTGTTGGCTCATACGGTAGGTACGTCTATAGCACGCACACTCCCTAATGGAATAGCGCACATTCTTTGAACGGTTTCCTTGGTTTTCTTATACTTCCCATACACTCCTCGCTTCTTCGGCGAGCAAAGTATGCGCTGCAGTATCCTCCGGCCCAGGAAGCGCAGAATTTTGACGAAAAAAGTGCACCTCTGTTCCGTGAAATAAAGCAATACACCACCAGCCGAAGACCTGTAAATTAAGTCGGCTAACTGGTATTTATAAGTCCCACCTACGAATTAACGGGATAGCGCATGTTATTTACCTGCTTATCCGATTTTCACAATTTTTTAGACATAGGCGACCCCCTTCTTAGGCTCCGCTCACACTGAGCCTCCGACTTATTTGGTGTTCGCATTTCGGCATAGCTTGTGATCGGTGTAGTATGGTGTGAATAACTTTATTTAGGTCCTGAGGGATCAGTCTGGGACTGATGTGGGTAGCTTCCACGTTGGGACAAAGAGGCCGAGCCCCGTTACCGTCACACGGGTCCTCTGGACAGCCCTGAGCTGGTCTGCCAGAGCTTCACTGTGCAGCATCCGCTGCCACCACTGTTCCTATTGAGAACCATCACCGGCCAGCGCCAAACAGTGCATTGCATAAACACTATTTCGTAGTAATTAAATTGCGACATGTGCGATGCACAAATATTGCACGAGGTCAATTTTTCTTACCTCTGTGGTGCATAAAAGTCGCCTAAGACCCTACGTGTTCAATCAATCTCCATAAATTTTTAGATTTGTTTCGTGTACATACCAGCTTCTTATTTGTTATTAGTAAACGATTAGCGTAATACCATCATGATGAGACCTACACGAAGGGGAATGCGTACACGCAGTGATCGTATCATCACATAATCAAAATATCTTACCATCATAATCGTATAATCGCATAATCGTATGAGTTCTTTAAAGCTATTTCTTGTTGCACGCACTGCTATTCATGAGAGAACATAAAACATGTTCTCGCAACCTATACTGCGTTTGAACGGCAATGTGTGCACATTAGTCAGCGATAAATCGTGTTCTTAGTTATTTGTTTTAGTGAAAAGAAGTTGATTGAAAGCTTTACTACAGAGACCTGCTTTCAAAGCCTTAATAACTTGCGCTTTTAAAATGACAAGATATCAGTGTACTGTCTCTTCGAATGTTATTTTAACTCTCGCGTTATATTGTATTTTTTGTTCGTTTAGTGATAATGTCAATAAATTTGTTTGATTGGGCGCTAGACTTCAGTCCTTTACCCCTTGCCGCTTCACTTCGGGCTTGTCCAACGTGGCTCGGTAGTGTACTAAACCAAACGTATGGGCCCCTGGAGGAACTCGTGCTGTTGCATTCTTGAAAACTGCTCAGGTAAATATGGGACAGGCGTAAGAAACGTGACAGGGGCAGTAGCTGACAAGGGTCCCATTAGCTGCTACTACATAAAACATATAGTCAATCGTGAATAAAGGAAAAGACTAACAAACATCATCATAGTTAATCATTGGTGTGACACGTGCATTGAAGGCACGCCAGCTATTTCTTTGGGAGAGACAGTGACGGCTGGCTCACGGCGGTGCATCGAGATCTGCTAAGATTGAGCACACGCGCACGCGCGCGCGCGCGCGCGCGCACTCACACACACACACGCACACGCACACGCACACGCACACGCACACGCACACGCACACACACGCGCACACGCACACACGCGCACACGCGCACACGCGCACACGCACACGCACACGCGCACACGCACACGCGCACACGCACACACGCACACACGCACACACGCACACACGCGCACACGCGCACACGCGCACACGCGCACACGCGCACACGCACACACGCGCACACGCGCACACGCACACACGCACACACGCGCACACGCACACACGCACACACGCGCACACGCACACACGCGCACACGCACACACGCGCACACGCACACACACACACACACACACACACACACACACACACACACACACACACACACGCGCGCGCTCACGCGCGCTCACGCGCGCACACACACGCGCGCGCACGCGCTCACGCACGCACACGCGCACGCGCACGCACACACACACATATTTTGGGCTCCGACATTGCCGAGTGAATTGATTAGCTTGTTTTAGAATATCAACGTTGCATCATAAATGGTAATGTATACATTACTGGGACATCTGGGAGCCTAGACAATGAGGGTAGAATAACTTCTAGCTGCACTAAATAAGGCATGTGTCGATTTCATAAATACTGCATTAGCCATCGCCATACGGCTTGTAAACATAAGCGGCGCTCACCAATTTTTACACGGGCACATGGACACGCTACCACCCATTGTTGCTTACTGCGAAAGTTCTACTTCCTCCGGGACACACCTAATATTCCTGCATAACCAAGCGAAACAATGGTAAGCCAAGAGGAGCTGAGCATCCCTACAGATAGGCGGAGGTGAGAGTTATATGCGAGTAGAGTAAAAAATAAATGTTAAGACCACAATGGTTGCCTGCTCATTATATAGCGTATGTGGCGAGCAAAGTCAGTGATCCATCAAAGCCTTATTTCAAGCTCAGATTACCATCAAAGGGTACGTCCGAGCAGAAACATCGGAGAAGAAAGGGTGCACGAAAGCATCTAACGACCCTGTTCCCATTTCAGACGTCGGAAGTACTCTGTCCCCCTCCCCCTCTCTCGCACGGCAGCATCTGAGCTTTCAGGTTCCTTTCCCTATCCTGAGGCAAAAAATCATTGCTGTCATCGGAGGGTGATTCCCTCCAGATCGCATTCTCGTGGGAGCCTGATGGAAAAAACAAAAACGAATTAAGTAAAGAGAAAGGCATTACCACCCCTCCTTCCGCCCCATCGAGAGCAGTGTCCTGACGCAGTCATTTGCCAATCCGTTTTTTTTATTTTATAGCGATTCTATTGCGGTCCCGTATGGCCAGCCTCGTAAAATACTGCACTTGGCCTTCGGCACCCCAATTTGCTTTCATTATTTGCCGCCTTTCCATTACTCTGCGAAATATGCGGCGCAATCTACATACGGATCGAAAGGCCGTTCTCTTTCTTTGGTAAATGTGCCACTCGCGTCAACCTATCTGTTGTGGTTGCAGCGAACATAGCACAGGCCAGTGGCTGTGGCCTCTGGCTGGCTGAGGTTACGTGTTCATGATGATCATGACGATTATGACGTGCACCCATGAAGCGTTCCCCATCATGGCGAATAGGTCAGGTTATTGTTACTGTTGTGATCAGCGTCGCGGCTGTTGTGTATCAAATATGCCACACAAAGCCATGGGGTTGTCGAAGTTTCGCTGCGGGAAGATAATGGAATGTTTATCTTTCCGGTATTTTTACATCAGGTGTTTCCACATTGATTGATTGATTGAAAACTTTATTGTTCCACCGAGCTGGAGTGCACGCCTCTTAACCTACACGTAGGTAGGGGGGGAGGACGAAGCAGTCCCCGCGCGTTGAGGACGTTGAGTCTGGACGGCCTCAACGGCCAGGCGGATCGCTCGACGCTGGTCGTCTTCAGCCTCGCTCTGGAGCAAGGGCTCCCAGGCTTCTCTACTGTCAATGTTTTCTTTGGCCCCTGGGGAGCCAGCACATTCCCATATTATGTGGTCTAGCGTACCTTCTTGCTTACAAATTTTGCAGAGGGCGTCGATATAGTCCCTCGTCTGTGTTAAGTAGATCCAATGTGATCATGTATAATTGTTTCCCTGGAGGCGCCGCCAAATGCGAGCGTCCTCCAGCGAGAGAGACCGATGCGGAGGCGGAAAGATTCTTCTTTAGGCTTTGTAATGATCTACAAATTCCCTGTACGTGATGATGCTATCTTTGACCCCTGGAACTGGCTGCTCTAGTGTTGCCCTGTGGTAGAGTGCTCGGGCGAGCTCGTGAGCGGCTTCGTTGCCTGGGACTTCTTCATGGGCCGGAACCGAAATAAAAGTTATGTCCCTCCTAGTAGGGTTTTTGAGTAGAATTTGGAGGACCTCTTCCGAGATTCTTCCTTTGTTAAAATTTCGGATAGCTAATTTGTTATTGCATAATATTACTCCCGCTTTTGTACCAGCACAAGCGAGCGCTGCTGCAACCTCCTCGGCTGTACAGACTTTCCTCGTGCGCGTGGAGCACGCTATCTTAACGCACCCGTCGCCATCAACCACCGTCGATACCGCATCCCCGTCTCTGCCGCAAGCAGCGTCCACGTATGCTACTTTATGCGCTGGTGTGTTTTTAAGTTTATTTACTAGAGCTTTAGCCCTGTGAGCTGTCCTCTCTTCGTTGTAGATAGAATGCATATCTTTAGGTAGGGGGCGATTCGGAAGCGTTTACGCACGGCCAACGGAATGCCCTTCGTGTCAGTCGGGGCACACCTGTCGCATTGGATTCCTACCCATTCCATGATTTTTCTCCCTGTTTTACACAGGCCTAATCTTTCCAACTGAGACACTCGTACTGCCTCAGTGAGCTCAACTATCGTGTTGTGAACCTCCATTTTGAGGAGGAGATCTGTCGAGGTCGAGTCTGGGAGCCCTAGGGCTCTCTTAGCGCTCTTTCTTATGATCGCATCTATTCTCTCTTTTTCTTCTTGTTTAAACACAAGATACGGTTTGGCATACGCTATACGGCTGGTAATGAAGGCTTGCATGAGTCTGAGGAGGCTGTTCTCTTTGAGGCCCCTGCCTTTGAGTGCAACTCTCCTAAAGATCCCCGTGACCTGCGCCGCGTATCCTTCTAACTTATTGATTGTCATGAGGTTAAATAGATTTCTCTGGATATACCTGCCCAGAATTCTGATTTCCTCCACCTTGGGAACCCCATTTCCGTTTACGAAAACATTGATGGGTATGCTGCTCCCAGCGTGTCCCCTTTCATGTTTTGGCTCAGTGATTAACAGCTCCGATTTCTGTGGCGAGCACGCCAAGCCTCTGCTGGCCGCATACTCTTCCACCACATTGGCCGCTATCTGTAGTTTAGTTGGACGGCTGCGTCACTCCCACTGTTAACCCATATGTTGATATCATCTGCGTACATGCTAAATTTAATCGATTTAATCTTATTGAGTTCCGCCGGGAGACCCCTCATGGCTATGTTGAATAGGAAGGGTGATAGCACCGACCCTTGCGGAGTCCCCTTGCTCCCAAGTGTGATGGGAGGGGATTTTACATCCAGAAATTTTACATTCGCCTCCCTCTGTGACAGAAAGTCTGACGTATGCACATACCCTGTGTCCCACACCTACCTCTTCGAGGCCTACCAAGATAGCCTTATGGCTAACGTTGTCAAATGCCTTGGTGAGGTTGAGGCCTAGGATCGCCCTGGTGTAAGTTGAGTCATATCGGTCGAGGATATCATGCTTAAGTGTGAGCATAACATCTTCTGTGCTGAGCCCGGGCCTGAATCCAACCATTTCATGCGGCCAGAGGTCATTCTCCTCCATGTACCTGGTCAGTCTCGTTTGAACAACATGCTCCATCAATTTCCCTACAACGAGGTGAGGGAGATTGGTCGCATGTTGTTCAAGCCGGGTACTTTACCTGGCTTGGGAATAAAGACTACGCCCGCCTAGTTTCCCGTTTTAGATAGTTCTCCTTTCTCCCACACCTAGTTCATGTGTTTGGTTAATGCAATGATGGACTCCTCGTCTAGATTCCTGAGTCATTTATAGGCGTAATCTCTCATTCTAGTATACACACCTATAATCTGCACGATGCATACACATCAAAGCGGCTTTGCCAGTGTATATTCGCTTTCCCCCGAAAGTGGCTCACACCCACTATGGGAGATGGGCCAAGAATCGGGTGATTTAGGAAAAGATTATGCGAGTCTTAAAAGAAGCAGTAATAAGAAATTTTGAATGGCTAAAGTAGTGAAGTCGGATAAATTTTAAGAATTTAGGAAGCTAGTCGTCATTATTCAATTAGGTACCCTTCAGCAGCTGCACCAACATCCTTATGACAATGTCCTAGAGAAAAGGCTCGCAAAGATAGAATATCAGGAATCTTTATATTCAATCCAGCACTCTGAAATTTTCCTTAAAAATGTGCTTTCTCAATGCGGAATGACGGTGAGATTACAGGAAGAAGTGTTCTATTGTTTCATCTGTACCACCGTACGAGCACAAGAAGGAGGGAAACAGACGAGATCGATGCAGATAATAGTTCAATGCAGGTATTCGACATCGGAATTGGGTCAACAGGACTTTAGCTTTTCTATTACGGCAGAAGTTTTTGTTCCGAGGAAATAGGAGGTGTCGGTAAACACTTAAATTTGTTAATGATAGGTTGCAAGAATCTAGCATGATTGCCCAGCTTCTGAGCCTAGCAGCAGTTATGCAAGCAGATACAGGAAGGCTCGCGAGAATTGCACCACTAATGGCAGCTCTCGCCAGCTGTCTGCTAACTCACTGATAACCGATCCTCTATGACCAGGCACACATACTAATCTAATCAGTGTCAAGTGAGGAGGTATTAAACAATGAAATGTACGTGAAACATGTGAGCCACTACTTGCAGTGAGAGCTGAACATAAAGATAAAGGATGCGTTATCATTCGCGTGGTGTTTTTCTTTTTCTTTTGAGCGAGTGTTGTGCAGGAGGAATGGTGAGTGCCCGCAACGCAAATGAGTGTTCTCACGCCCATTTTTTTGTTCGTTTGGGGAAAATCACCACAAGTAGTATTAAATACAGATGTGGTGAAGCGTACGTTGCTTTAAAATCTATCGACTTGCAGCAAGGTGGAAAGCTGGACGAGTTGGAATGGATGCATTCTTTACATGCAGTTTTTTTCTTGTGATCACAGTATTGAAGTTATCGCTTGGCACACGACGCGTTTATTCCACCCTGAACTTCTTTAATGTTGCCGCCAATTCTCTGGCAGAAGGTTCTTCTCTTATAGCATGCGGGACGCGAATGCTGTTGTACATTGTGGAATGTACGCAAACACCAGCGATCGTTGTGGAATGTAGGGTGGTACACGTGTAAATAGTGGACGAAACTGAACCATCGGTCCCTATTTCTATACTAGCTAGTGTGCTCGCCGCTATTTTGTGGTTTGGGTGTTTGCTTGTCGCTCTGGGAACAAGTACGGCCAATAAGATCTGTGAATTCTACACTTTTTTGGTCAGCGTTCTTTTTGTCGTCATCACAATGTGACAATATAAAAAACTAATATGAATTCCTGCATTCCCATGTGACGCAGGAACTGTAACAATGATTTGCAAAATTACTCTCCCTTAACCCAACGCGCATGGTACTCTCGAACTTTACGGTTTAACCCATTACCGCCCAGTTCACTTTTGAAAGCACAGCATCATTTTTACATGTATAATAATTTTAAAAAATGTCATATTTTTCTTAGTATGCCAATTCGCTGAGAAGGGTCTTGTCAAGACGACCACGTTGTAAGTATTTTTTAATTGTAGGATGTCATTGAGTCATTCGTGGTCAAATTTGCAGAATTTCTCGACATTGCAACTACTGCTGTGCGCATAGCTGATTTATTTTTTATCACGCTTAAGGAGGGGGTGGGGGTATTTTCTTCACAGATCTAATTTTTGTGTATAAGTTTCGGAAACGAATGCCGTAAGTGATGAATGCATGGCACTAAATATACAATAGATTTTCATAGCGTCACATAGAAATGATTTCAGGTGTAATTATACAGAGTGCTATACACCTATGCGTACACTAGAAGGACTTGCTTGTTGTTAAAGCACTTATGATGGTGTTTTAGCATTTTCTGGCAAAAAGGTTTTTGCTAGCTAAATAAAGAAAGTAATTTCGCGGAGGGTTGCAGGTATAAAGAGAGAATATCACATCAATATTGCTATTTTTTCTTCGTTTCCGCTCTTGCTGCTCACAAAAATAACAATTATTCACAGCAAATATCTTCAAATTCAATAAATAGCCAACAGTGTTAAAGAATATTTAGTTAACAGAAAATAATTTTCATATTTTATGAAGATTTTAATGTAGAGAGACGTTTTATGCACGATTTTATTAGGAACTGCAAAACTAAAAAAAAAAGCAGCAAAACGACAAGGATGATCGCATTGGATAAACTTTATCGGGCGTCTCCCACGCATGAAACATGAAACAAACATGCAACAAAAATGTCGCCGGGCAAATGATGCAGCAGGATTATATTGAACGAAATCTACTATCATCGCAAGCGTAGCTACGGTTATGTTGAATGTTAGCCGCCATGCATGGTAACAAGTGCTGCATCCTCTACTCTTGTATGCGTCGTAAGTCAATGCGTGTTAATGTGTATCAATTGTTATAGTAGCACCGCGTGATTCGTGACGACATCGTACGTCTAAATTCTTGAATAGTAAAAGACCATTCTGAAACAAAGAATAGGGCTCACTAAAATGCTAATTTTGCTCAAATTTTCCAAACTGTAGCTTACATTTGAGGACCTGCATCTAGTCTTGCTCCCATTAAGGCTTAGTGTACTTTATAGAGTACATCATCGTGCCGCTTGTTATATAAAAAGGGATAATGTAATTCACAATGCAGTTACAGTGTCAAAATGTTATCGGGTACCAAAGATGAATAAAACCTGGCTGGTCGAGTTAGCTTGGGTCTCATTGGGAGGGGCGGGGGGAAGGAGGAGGGCACTAAAATAAATTGAAAGAGTAATGTAACATCCCGCCACCATGTAGCAGGAAGCTGCAAAGGGAACCCGTAATGGTTTGACAGGAAGAAGGCTTCGCAGTTGAAGAAAAATTTGTCCTGATCCGGGATCGAACCCGGAACCAACGCCTTTCCGGAGTGGTTGCTCTACCATCTGAGCTAACCAGGAGGCGAGCAGACAGCAACGATGAGAGGAATCAAATAAGTCGAACTAAGCAACAGCACCACTTACAACAGGAATAAGCAAGTAGAAAGCAGATCAGCACGTGTTCCCGTGTTCCCCATGGTCGTACCTCCCGGTTAGTGGTGCTGTTGCGCTATCTAGCTGCCACAGGGCAGTGCTTTCTCAAGAACTATAAGGCACGAAGTCACGACGACAGCGAGAAGGAAAAGTTTTGAACATTGAAGGAGAGAGAGAGAGAGAAAGAGAGAAGGGAGGAGCAGGAAGGTAAGGCGGGGAGGTCGACTACGAAGGAATGTCACGCAGCGACTCCGTGCTTGGCGCAACGATACATCACCGCGTGACGCGTTCAGCACCGATTCACAAGGAAGTGTTGAATGATCGATTCGCGCCTCAGCGCCGGGAACTTTCCAATCACGAGGAATTGAATTGCTCGTATACTTTTCTTTTACGCCTGGAAACGTCATATATTCACTTATTTTTTCAGTCACGGGCGCCCATAATTCACTTTCTATGCGTAAAGGATACCATAGCACAGGATTTCCTCTATACAGGGTACGCGTGCAATGAAGGTATTGCAGCTTCTCCTAGTTTTGCGTCCCCATCGTCGACTTCGTTGTCACGAAACCTTAAGAACTGGGTCCAAAGATCAACTACAAAAAATACAGCAAGTCAAAGCTGCATCGCCTCGATAGGCGCAATTTCGAAAATGGTACAATGTTTTCAAGAAGCGCTCCGGCTTATCGCAGTCAAACTTTGCGCTTCCTACTTGCTTCCCCATACTTACTTTCTCTGGTGATTTATGCATCCGATCAACCTCCACGATCGCGTCCTCGCCAAAGCAGAGCAAGGGGCGACTGCACTTGCGAATAGGTTCTTTTTTTTTTCGTTTATATTCAAGCGTCTGAAGCGTCCCGTGACAGCTGCCTTTCCTACGAACCTCCAAGGCCCCGGAATATCATCGTCTATCATATCTTCTTTTTTGCCTACTTCGTAGCGAGAAGTGCCTAAACTGAACATTCTTTCACGTCGTATTCGAGAAAGGTAGATGTTTGCTATTTGCATAGAAACTGTGGCGATTTTTTTTTTCCTTTGCCAACAACAATGAAAACGGTGTTCCGATGTGCTCTATAGTTTATAAATCTTACGTCGCGGAAGCATAAAACAAAAACTGAACCTTCTAGAGTGTTTCTTTGTAGTGGAGTCATCCTTTGTGTTCTTTGAAGTAAATATACTGAAGTTTCCTACCAATGCTGCTGTCCGTCTACAGTATACTGACGCTAAGTCGCTGGTAGAAAACTAAGGAGCAGCACAAAGAAAGTGTAAAACTAATTCAAATTACCACTTGAATGAAATTGAAATCTCCGATTATGAATGAAGTTAACAGTAAGCGTGGACAGCTCGCCTAGTTGGTTCTAAATAGCATTATTAAACATTGTTTCAGCGCACGAATAAACACGGACGACTAGAGAAAAACAGCAAAAACGCTGGTTACGTCAAGTCAACAAGAACGCCGGTAAAGTTAGCAGCCATTGCCATTTCTCTCTCGTCTAATAAGTCTTTGTAGCCGTATCTCTATGAATACATGTTTATGCTTCATCTGATTATCGATAATTTAATCTGTTGCGCAATGAAATGAAGGGACAGAACTATAGCCAGAAAACAACACGACACCCGAGCATCATGTTTTGCTTTCTCCGTAAATTCTATGCCTTCGTCCCTTTGCGCAACAGTTTTAGTTATGTCTAACCAAGTAGCCCACTGCGGAATTTTATTTGATTATCAATATTTCATGTTTCTTACAGATGCGGAAGTGCCCATTCAGATATTTGCATCGCTCCACTTGTTGCGAGCACGCAGTCTACATATCTGCTATTCAGCATGCCACATGTGGCACATAGGATCTGCGATTGCAATAGGAGATATAACGACCGTCGTAGAGAACCGTAGAAACCGCAGTGTCAACACATTGCTGCAGTGACATGAGTAGGACGAATCACAGGACTAACCGAAATGAAAAAAAAGTGATAAGAATGTTAGAATTGCTGATAATTGCGCTGTTGTTCTGTCATATACTTTATTTTCGCGGCTATCAGAAAGTGTAGCACCGCCGACGCCGCAGATGTCACATTTCGCACAGCTTCAATAGCTTAGACATCACACAATGAGTGACACGTCCCAAAAAGAACAACAACGTTAAGGTCAACACTTCCAGGTCGAGAAGCTTGGTCGAAGGAAGGCAGTCAGGCTAGCGACGTTTGGCTAGGACACACACACACACACACACACACACACACACACACACACACACACACACACACACACACACACACACACACACACACACACACACACACACACACACACACACACACACACACACACGCGCACGCGCACACACGCACACACACTCAGGCGTACTTGCGTGGAACACGATGTTTCGCAGCTGCCACTGACATAGACGCTTCAGAGTCCATTGCAGTAGCACGCTCATTTTATACACTGCTCACGTGGCGCCACCTCCTCCCCATTGGCTGTCCCGTCACGTGCCCCGATGACGTATGCACTAGACCACACATTTAGTCAGCCATATGGTTGCGGCGTGACGTGTGCAATGACGCACGCACTAGGTACACCTTCAGTCGGCCAGAACCGTGGAGCCGCCCTGACGTCGGGGAAGCGTGCTCGCCTCGCACCCCGGAGGTCTGGGTTCCATTCCTACCCTAATAAAAATGTGCAAAGTTTTTTTCAAAGCCTATTCAAAAGCCTTTTCAAAGCTTGCATTCACTTTGTTTGTAGGAACCTCCCTGGCAAATTTGACGTCAATCCGAGCAATCTTGACGTGTTTGTGCACGTTGCACCCTCGGCCATTTTTGGTACCGTCGCTTGGTCACGCCACTGATAACGACGCTGGATTTTCCCGTAATGGGAATATCATGCCTTCGCATTAAAGCGTTAGAATGATAAGAAATCGCTCAGAAATCGCTAACGTAAACACGCTACATATGCGAAAACCTAGAGCACCGATTTCCCTTATAGCATTGTTTGCTTAAGCTAGCACAATGTCATGTGGCCTAGAGTATTCAAGCATTTGACATCTATTGAAAGGACGCTGAATTCTGTCACAACCAGAAGCAAATCTCGGAACTTTCTTGGAGTTTCTGACACAAACTTATTCAAACGCTTTTGAGTAGGCCCTGTTTTCGGCAGCCAAAGCAAAGCACCCTTCCGCAGGAGTCAAGTGCACAATACTTACTTGCAGGACAAGCGGACACTACTTAATTTGTAACACAGTTCTTGATACAGTATCACCATGTAAATGTGAATACACGTCACCTCTGATGTATAGTGAAAGTTAGACGTGCAGTAAGCCATCGGAAACGCTAATCGCAGTCTTGACTACATTCGAAGAAATTTTTACCTCGGTCCTGTAGTATTAAAACACTTGGCACAATAATTTCCCGCCCCCTTTGGAATATGCTTCGTCCGTATAGGAGCCCGGAAATATCAGTCTTCTCAATCCGTTTGAACCTGTACAAGATCGCTCAGTTAGATCGATTCACCTTAACTACAACCACAGAGCTAGCCTAATGAAGTTCTCTTTTAACCGTCCGTTGCTTGTTACATCGATTATGTCACACCTTGCTCAGTTCGCGGACCTCCCACGGGACATCCGTGCCAAGTTCACGGACCGACCTGTACCCAGAAACGTACACTCCGAAAACAGCAAGGGAAGACGACAAGCGAGAGGACAATTCCTCCTTAACCAAGCCTTGGCGAACCGCGAACGCTCAGCTTTTGTGGACGCGGGTGCATACGCTGGAAGCAAAGCTTTCGCAGTGGGGGTTGTGGACGGGCGCGGATCCACAAGACATGCAGCCACGGTGATTGCAAGGAAGCCTGAACAGGCCGAACAGGTTGCGATCGCTGTTGCGCTCGTGCACCAACGACAATCTTTCCCATATCTACAGCGACTCCATAGCCGCTATCAGAGCTTTCCAAAAGGGCACGGTCAGAATTTTTACGAATAAAGAGATTAAGAAACACGTCATATACTGGTTCCCGGTGCACTTAGGACCAAAGATCGGCGACGTCCCCAACCTTAACGAGGCGGCGCACGAGGCTGCGCGCGCGCTTACAGACCGCGAGGCTTCACCCACCACTCGGAGAACAAGGAGGCCTCCACTACATACAATGAAATCACGAAACACTACTATCTACAACGTAGAGATTATAGCACGCCACACAGCACGCTTACTCGAGCTCAAGCGGTTACACTCAGAATGCTACAAATAGACACATACCCCACGCAAAACAGACTACACCATTACATGCCTGAGCTCTACGACAAGTCTTATTGCACCAGTTGCAATATATCCTTTAACGTCTATCATTTACTCTGGCCGTGCTCGCAGGCTCACATAACCTGCAAACAGGACAAGCGCAAGTTTGAGGAAGCAATCCGGAGCGAAGAACTAGCTCGCCAACTCTGGGCCGTCCAGCAGGTCCACGACGCCGCCAGGAAACTCAACCTCCCGGTTCCGTCGTGGGAGACGCCCACTCCATGAGAGCCCAAAGCTCTCGTGGCCTGCAGGACCTCGAATAAAGTTGATTTCCTTACTTCCTTCCATCATATACGATAAAACAACCAAAACATTCGCTCTATTTTTGTAGCTCCACTGTCATTCGTAGCCGATTATCGCGTCGCCTCGATCATGCATACAAGGTTTTCGTTCCTCACCACCAAGCTGCAACAGATTAAAATTCATTTCATTCTAAAACTGCCAATGGGTGGAGTCAGCTGCCACATTGTATTGCTAGTGTCATGTATCAGTGCCATTTTCAGCATGCTGTAACAAACCTCACTGTACCTGAGTAACTTAAGGCAAGCTTACACTGGCATCATTGCTACTGTTTTTGTTGTGTTACACTGCTAACTATAATGTGTTTACTATTGTTGTCTCATTGCACTGTTATTATTTATAATACTTTGGTACATTTGCATTATATGTGTTTTTCTGATATTTTGCACGGCGATATTGAGCGAATAATGCTTTGCGCCATATTTGTGTCTATGTATATTTTTGTTTGCGTGGGTGACCTGCCCGCCCCCCTTTGACCTGCCCCGCCCCCCTTTGTTTCGCGCCTCTGCACGCGAAAGCAAGTGAAATGAAATAACAGTGTCTCCTTATCGAACACGATGGGAATAGACTTTGCGATTTTTCGCACTCAGACTCTCCTCCAGACGGCTTATGTTTGAAGTTTGAAGTTAGTCGTCTTTCATAACATTTGCACAAAGTAATAATCAGCCCGCATAAGCACAAGTGCTTGTCTGAGCGTCCAGGCAGTACAAAGTGGCCTGCGGACGTAATACATAAGCCTTAAAACATGTCCATCTTGTCAGATGTGTAAATTAAAAAAAAACAGGGGCAAAAAGAAAGGAAAAATTCAGCAAATCCACAAATATAACAGGGCGAGAACATACGTATCTCAACAAATGATGTAATAGAGAATTCATGTCGTGATATTACTGAACGCAAACATCCGGGCTACCGGAGCCTTTTGCACCAAAAGTATGTTGTAAGTCTGCAGTGTTTGTGCAAGCTGCTGCGTGTCTAATGTTCCTGCGCTTCACTCCTAATTATGAGTGAGGAACCGCGATTGATCAGTTAACTCGAGTTCAGCAGAAAACAAAGAAAGAAAAAACACGCCTGCCATTTTTTTAATAGAGAAAGGTCTCTGTGCGCTATTTCTGAATTTATTCCTAATGAACAAAATTGGAGCCGTGGGCCTGCCAAGGAGAAAGTGTTTTATTCATGTTAGAAGTAAAAAAGATCACTGTCGTCATTATATTTTAAACTTCCTCGCACCGACATTCTTTGTCACGTCAACGCTGCGTGAACCGAGAGCACACCACTCTTAAGACGAGCACAGTAATGGCTCGCGCAACAGGGAATTTAATCGCGATTTTTGCTGACAGACGATCATCTTTCTTTCTTTTTTTGCTTCACTTTCCCGTGTAAACCAGTTAAGCAGAAGAACCGAAAAACCCGCTATAAATGCATTACGGGGATCGAGAAGTGTTACGCATATGCCTCAAAAGAGACCAAATTTAAAGAAAAAAGATTTTCGCGGGTAAAGCAAGGTTAAGAAACCGTACATCAGAACTAAAACTTCGAGGGAGCACCGGGGGCGATTTCGGAATAAAATAAGTAACGCCGCAAGGGAGAGAATTTATGCTCCGCGCATGTCGCGGTTCCTTCGAGGCAAGTGGCTCGGTCATCGAATTTGGAAACGCCGAAGGGAGCCAAGCACTGCGGCAAACGGCGAGTTCAGTAACCAAGGTTCGGCGTTGCGGCGAAGCTAGTCACCAGCAGGCCTCTGATCACAACGTCTTTCTTGTTCAGGTAATGTACGTATTCGAAGAGGGAGCACAATATTTGGCTCTGTAAGAAAAAGAGAGTAACCAAACACAGTGTAAATTTCAGCTTAATTGCATAATCAGTCGATTGTAATTAACCGATTATCGAAATATTAACTTTAATGCAAAGTGGCCATCGTAAAAGCTGCAGCCACGTTATAGGAAACATATATTTTTGCCGCTTCTAGCTTCGTGCTTCGTACGGAGTACACGCTTTGCTCCGTTGGTTCCTAGCCGATCGCAATGCGCACTGTGCGAGAACCGCCCCTTAAAGGGACACTAAATGCAAATATTAAGTCAAGCTAAAAAGGATAGATTAGTGCTCGAGAATCTCTGAGGCGTCAATATTATCGCGAACAGCGTCTTAATAATCGAGAAATGGAGGTAAATGCACGACATGATTAGAGACTCCGCCGGGACACTCAAGCACTTGCCCAATGACGAAAGCACTCCTCAATTAAATTCTGTCACTAGTAGTCAACCACTCATTGCACAGAAGATCCCCGTATTGTATTATAAGACGAAATAAAATGCTACTTGTTCAGTCCTATTTCATCTCTAGACAAAAGAACGCATTCAAATTACCCTTGACAACGACGTGGGCGGCCGAACGGTTTCGTTTTCTCTCGACTGCGCGCCGCCGCCCACGCTTTCGCGTTTCAGTAGTTATCGCGTAGGGCTGCGCTGGTTTTGCTGGCTCGCGACACTCGCACTAACTGCAAGTAACAGAGAATTCAACTTCCATGGGATGTCGCGAGATGCCCGAACGGTCTACACCACTTGGCCAAAAAGCAGCGGCAGCGACGAATCAGCCGCATGCTGCCGCTCCGCCTTTATTTGTCTTGCCTCGGTACCGCCGTCTGGCGGACGCCGTTTCACTCCCCGACGGCAGCAAAGGGTGGTGATGGCGTATGCGACGTCACCACTACCGTGGTTGGGTGGCGGGAGATTTGAATTTCGAGAAAGGTATTCGGACGCTTCAGATGCAATTTTCTCGTAAACTAAGACCTTTCTTTGGACAAAACGAGCGTTGCGAGGTTTCTGAAATGCTATTTAAACAGTCCACGTCGACTCAGTATAAGCCTTTAGTGTCCCTTTAACTTCCGTTCAAACCGGATCACATCGGCCGATACAGAGTCCGTAATGGGAAAGCATACAAAATAACGAATTCACAGTGTGAACGCGTCATTATTCATTGCTCTGCGGCCGCAAAAGCGGCGTCCACCTAAGCCTCCGACCCCGCGCTTCGAGCCGAGTCGCTTCGCTGCCCTTGGCAGGTACAATCTTTATCAGGTCTGGCGGGAAAGCATAGGTATGAAGTGGGTACTGCAAAAGTAAAAGGGGGAAATTATATAATAATGCAGATTAAAAAAAAAGAAGAAACGGCGGTCGAGATGCGCACCTCCCAAAAAAGGGTGCGGTGCTTTCACCGCCACGCCACGAAAGACGAATGGAGGGACAACTTATGCTGGGCTATTTATCCATCAGAGCGTAGTGCAGGTCTGCACAAAGGGCGAACAGAGCAAAGCGTGCCCTTCTCCGTGGGAGCAAAACATAAAACATAAGAGCGCTTGTTCGCGCACGGCCAACCTATGACAACCACGAAACATCTAAGTGGCAGGCGCTATCAAATATTTGTGATGCGCCGGCATCGTTCTCATGCATTTCAGGTCTAGTAGACCTATATTACTATATCTCTACGCAAGCCTTCCTGCATGAGGCCGATGGCGCTGCTCAACACTGCGATCACTGCGGTTTGTGAACGAGCACGATACATATATAAGCTGTGCGTTTCGGCATTGCCTTTTTGGCCTGTATACGGCCATAATATATGAGAGGGTTCGCATAAAAAGAACGCGATGGCTATTTTTGAGGACAAAATTTCCGCAATACGTGTGAGTTCGTCGTAGAGAACGGAACGAACACAGCCGAAAAAAAAAATTGGTTATCATCCTCTTTCTCGAAAAAGCAGGAGAAAACGGGTTAACGCCGCAATACGACCTCGCATAGTCACGCCGCACGCTTGGACCATGCGGTATATAGTACAAAGATTTGCAATCCAGCACTTACCACGGCTTAGGACGCTCGTGCAGTTCGTAAACTGTCCCTTTGCTGGACAAGCTTAATTCATACTGGAAGGTATGCTGCTATTACTAGCCAAAACTATTTTATTCAGGGGTGGAAACCTCATCCATCAAACCAAGTAGTCACGCAATGTAACCTGAAGCGAACAGTTTGGACGCTTGTCAAAGAATAACATCACAGCTGATATCGTAGCAGAACGGTACTCACACTGTTACGATCGTCGCGTATGTTTCATGGCTCCTAAACCGCAGCTTAGATATAGAGGATAATGCTGCAATAAGGTCACATTAGTGAATGGAACATTCAGAATTACACAATTGATCTCCGAGGCTGGCTGTACTCAAATATGCGCGCACACATCGCGCTGCGTGTTCCGTCCACCTCAACGCCAGCATAAACTCCGGCCATGACGTCTTAAACCACTTCAGAATGTCTCACAGAGCCGTTTAGCGCGTAGAAGACGCACGTCATGCTAAATAGACCGCACGAGCGCGAAAACAAACGCCAGAACCTCCCGCCGAGCGTATACCTGCCATGCAAAACACCGCTTTCACCCAAGCCAGTATGGCGCTGCTCATAGGCGGCGCCACTGCGTTCACAATATGGCGGCGCCCACTAAAAAACGGTGTATAGGCGCATCCTCCAAGTTTCTCTCTCGCCAACTCATACAGGCGCACAAACGTCGGGCAAAGGCGGCGCTGCACTAGCGCGTCTGCGCCGCTGACAAAATGGACGCACGCCCGCGGTGATTGAAGCGCAACACTGGCACAAATTAAATCGCACATCCAACGCCTGCGTCACTGCCCTGTCACTTATTTTTTACACACAAGACTTTTGCAGGGTGGGGGAACTTCATTATACACCTCCAATGTCTTTGTTGTACGAGTTACTCTGTTTGGCATAGATATGCGAAAATTTCATTGAAATCTTTGGGCACGGGAACGAACAGTAAGGTAAATGCGACGGGACCGCGTGAACAACGTTTACGAATGGCTCACCTTCGCTCCGAGTCGCCCTAGAACCCAGGAAAAATGGAAGAATTGTCTTGTGAACTGTAAGGAATTGTGAGAGACAAAAGCTTACCGCATCGTCGTTTGTTTGCTTTCTTTTTTTAACCGACAACCCCCGCAGTAACTTTCTGTGCAACAATAATGTTTCACAATAAAGGAAGAAAGAAGCGCTTTGTTGGGCGTTTACACGCAGTGTTTGCAATGCGTTGCAATGTTTCGAGAATGTCGCGCGAACGTCGACCGCACGGCGTGTCAGCGGCCTTGTAACAGCGAGGGGTGGCGGGAACGCCGATAGTAAGCGCGGGCGAGCAAGACATTTTCCAGTTCTAATGCACATGGCGGGCTGTTCGCTTCACGAGGGCTCCTCGGCCCCGCAAGGCCGCTGAGACGCCGTGCCGTCGACGCTGGCGCGATAGTGTTAAGAAATTGCAAGCGTGCACACCACAGATTAAAGAACGCAAGAATTACATTCACTTGAATATCTTCTAGGCAAGCACTCTTCATCTCCAAAAGTGAGTTCTTAGTATCAAATAAGAAGACATAATTTTGCGTGCGGACAATAAAGTAGAGACAGATAATTCGACAGAAGGTACGGCGAGTGTAGACCATCTCATTGGGAGGCGGTAAGGTGCTGTTCAACGCTGCGAGTTTCAATCAACGTGGATTACAAACATTTGTTTGAATATTGGAATTTACTATGCGGCGAAAATTTTCACTTCACACGTGAAGTACGAAGCACAGGATGCACAACTCAACAACGTTGTGTAAGAGGCAGGACGTGCCATCTTATTAAAGGCTTTCCTTTTTTTCCAGAGGCACCTGCACAATCCAGATTGAAGAAGTTTGGTACGCCGTGATGCGATATACAGCGACCGATAGGCCGGCTCGACTATGTCATGAACGTGTTAAGTGTCCGAACTAGCTACCTGTTATAGGTCATGGGGTTCTGCTGGTTGCTGGTCGTATAAGTGACGTCAAAGTATAGCTGTTGTTTTGCAGTATGGCGAGGCGGGCGCCTTGGCTACGCTCTTTTCCAAAATATCGCGATAGAATGTCGCTCAGTATAATAAACCGTTCATTCTTATCGACCATCGGTTTTCAGGGGCCGTATAACACAAAACTATTCCAATCGGAGTTTATTCCAATATCCTGATATCAACATTCCCGTAACCGCCAACGCAAGCATCGGGTGAGGCATCGGATGCCACGATAATGCCCATGAAAAATAATAATCATTATGGGGTTTTACGTGCCAATATCACTTTCTGATAGATTCTGAGTGGAGGACTCCGGAAATTTCGACCACCTGGGGTTCTTTAACGTGCACCTAAATCTAAGCACACGGGTGTTTCCCATGAGAAAGAGTGAATGGTGCAATCTTATTTACACTTTTGTTTGCGCTTTGCAACAACGAGACTAAACTTGGCGTGGGCAGGGTTAAATGATATTATATTCTGCCTTGTGTTCATCAGAAAATTTGACAGCACCGTTAGACATATGGGGCCCTATAACGTAAAACTATTCCAATATGTTTCTATTCCAATCTCCTGACGTCAAATTTGCGTAACCACCGACGCAAACACCGGGCGGTCACCCGCAGGGTTGTCTGAACAGACCAATCAAACGCTCTCCTCGTTGATAGGAGGTCACTTTTGTTTGCTTGGAAAACGAATAACATTGCCTACACTGAGCGTCTTGTCGTATCTAATTGGCTGACAAGAGGCGAGGAGAACGCTCAAGTGAAGAGGGATTCGATGGGGCAGAGCCACTGCACTGAAAATTGATAACAGGATGAAGACGGTGGTGCCAGCGTCTGCGGTTGGTCGGCTTTCCCTTACTTAGCTTGGGGTGACTGGTCGGAAATCGCGGCGGCATGCAACGGAAGCTTAAGAATGACGCTAAAACGGTCCCTCAGCAAAGAATAGTTGGCAGAATGAGGTGGTAAACGTGCCGAAAGTGCTCGAAAGCGTTACACGGCCACGCAAGAAGTTTTATTATGCGCAAATACACCCATGCTCTCCTGCAGGTGCGAGTAGCCAGCGCCTGAGCGATCGGCGGCAGCCATCTTTTTATTGCTTTCGGAACGGGGCAGCCTGCGGCTATTCAAAAGAAAATTCAGTTTTGTTCAGCATATTAATGCATCTTTAGCGGGTACACGTCACTTTGACGCGGTGAGTTTTCGTGGTCTTGTGACGTCGCGTGACAGGCAGGTGAAGTGGGTGCAGCCCGAAAACTTTTGACCAATAGCCGGGTGCTTATGGCGAAAAGGCATCGAATCAGAAATAACTGTTTTTCTGTTTTCTGTCAAAGCATGCATAATCATTGTGTGCACACCATATCAGATTGGGAGGTATCGCGGTTTTCGTGACGTCGCGTGACAGACAGGTGAAGTGGGGGTGGTCGAAAAAAGTTTTTGACCAATCATGGAGGGCTGATAGCAGAATTGGAATAGAAAGCTTTGGAATAGTTTTACGTTATAGCGCCCATGGTTACATTATTTATTCATTTTTTTCAGGTTAAAATTATTGGACCGACTGTCAAGCACGGCAACAAAGCGCCGTTTAATAAGAATCCCTAGAGCTAAAGTATACTTACGTATCTAGCTGCTTATATTCACCGTACCTCGTGGCATGAAGCTCTGTCCGTGTGCTTTTTTACCCTCACGATAGAGTTTTAAGCGGTAGGCGTAATTGTATAAAATAGTTAAGAGGAAGCTTTAGCTCGGGGGCGGCCTATTCAAATACATGTAAAACTCAGGAACGCTTTTCTAGGATAACCCCTGGACAAATTTTAATAAAATGGGTTGCACATGAGAGGGCAATTTAAATTCTAGTGACTGTTGTAAGTGGAATTTCAATTTAGGGCCTAAATTTCTTTTCTTTGAAAATTTTCAAAATTCGCAAGTTTGGAAAAATAGAAACTGGAAGTTTACAAATTAATAGCTCTGCATCAAGAAAGATAACGCGGTTCTGTAAACAGTTTCAATTATATCATTTAGAGCTGACAAATCCGATGTGTCAATTTACATCTTACGTTAATTCGTTACGTTGTGTACAAGGGTTCTGTAAAAGCCGTATTTCCATATTTTTAATCTTTTTTATTCATACGTAAGATGTCTATTTGGTCTGTTTTAGATGTAGTATTAGATGCAATTTATAGAATTGTGAAGTCATTTTTCATTGCTGAGTTACACAGTTGTAAACTTGATAGTCTAGTTTTCCAAAAAATATGCTTTTTTCGCCATTTTGAATAAAAACATTGACGAGCTAAATAGAAAATTCGAAACCAACAGTCACTATATTTTAAGTTTTTCTTTTGAATGCAACAAACCTCGTGAAGTCTGATGCGGTGATTGCCGAGAAAAACAAATTCTCCTTTTGCATGTATTTAGACAAGAGCACCCAAGCTAAATCTTCCGCTTAAGTCCAGCTGTTTCATGAGATGGCTCAAGCAAACTTATAGCACGAATGTAATGATATAGCTCCTCCAGTTTCCTGTGAGGCAACCTCTGTCATACTTACTGCAGTTTGACGCTCACGCCGCTGAGTTTCCACGCTTTTCAGTTGTCTCTAAGTAAAATTTCATAAGCGGAAACATGCGTGAGTGAGCGCTTTGTGAAATCTGAAGGCAGTAATGCGAAAAATGATCGACTTCTCCAATTCGCAGAAACAATCACAAAAGAAAGCAATCAGCAGTAATACTAATAGGTTGGCCAGCATCTAGCTTGCATAATTGTCACCGTTTACAAAAAGACATGCAAAGTCGATGGTGATCACCTTGCAAAAAACGCCAGTATACCTTGTGACCGCACTCCACACAACCCAAAGACAAATCATTTCATCTCTATAATGCTACATCGCGCGGGCGGGTTGAATTCTTTCAGAAGATTGGCAGAATTGCGACTGTGATATATTTTTACCTCGAACCGCGCCGTGTGAAAAAAAGACTACAAAAGCATACCACTAGTTGCCGTTGCCATTTGCGTTCTCCGAAGCTCGATCGGTACATAGGGGGTTAAAGCAGGGCACTCTGTTCTGCCACCAATCTTACTCAAGTGTAGCAGCGCCGGCGGTATAAGGTACTGATGGGTCAGCTGCACTCTGTGTTTCTCTCGACTTATGCTAACGACATTATTATTTGGACTCTTCACACCGTTGACCCTCGGCAGGACACCCTCGGACTGCGGTTTTTCGTGGGCCACTGCGTTGTCATTGCTTGCGGCACAAGCAAGACATCACAACCGTGTCCTACATTCTTCATAAAATCTTTAAAAAATGGCCGTACCAGTTACCAACTGAAAGGTAGTAACAGCTTATTAGAAACTTTTCTCAAATCCTAGTAAACGCAGGTAGTAACGCCACAGTTTGTAGTATTTGCCACCCACAGAATCTGGTGCGTACGATCGA
This sequence comes from Dermacentor variabilis, assembly GCF_050947875.1. Lineage (NCBI taxonomy): Eukaryota > Metazoa > Arthropoda > Arachnida > Ixodida > Ixodidae > Dermacentor > Dermacentor variabilis. The sequence goes on from NC_134573.1 coordinate 84,530,573, forward strand.
AACAGGTCGCAACAGTTTAGAAACCCACAGATACAAGTGACACAGCGGCATAGTTGTATTTGCCGTATAAATAATGCTGCGTGGCGCCTGTTGAGTTTTTATGCGGCACATTCATAACCGAAAAATAAAGTAGGCCGCTTCTGTTTGAAAAGCATAACAAACTACATAAATGAAAAAAAAAAGAAAACGAATACAGTTACCTCATTGCCACACAGTTTAGTCATATTTAAAACAGCATGTAATAATAGCACGTAGTGATCCTGCGAGGCAGGACTATTAAGTTGCATATAGGAAATGGAACTCTACAGCAGGGGACAAATAATAAAGGAGACTAAGGCATTACACATTACCTTGATTGGGATATCACATGCATGTTTATGAGAACGCCCTTATGTCCGAGTACATATAGCCTTAACACGTATAGAGCACAGATTGTACCGGTGAGCACCTATGTCTTTAATAAATTACCGCAGTTGCAAACCTAACTTTGTGTAACTGGCACTTTTGACAACTATTTTGCAATATAGAAGTAGAAACTATAATTCGTGTAAATATGACATTAAGACTACAACTACACAACATAAGACACACTGGTAAGTGGAGGCAGTGAGCTTTACTAACTGGACATCAGTGCGTGCGTGGATCTCTGTAAAGTATTAGTAAAAAGTACGTAGAGGTGTTTGAGGCGTAGTGACTGCTTAGTAAAGGTAGTACTTCACAACTCTGAATTATTGAACGTAGCCTAGAGCGAGTAAAGAGATAGTAACGGATTATAAGCTTAGTGTACTGCGCCCGTTGTTACCGCTCTGGAAAGCATTTGTTTCTATAAGAATGTTCAGTTAAAACAGTGTGCGCAAATAACTCGGCTGGAAATAAGCAATGATCGTCGCGTGGGCTTGCTGCCGACGGAGATTTCATTTTTCACTGAACATGCCTGCTCGGAGTATTGTGCATTAGAGCTTCGGGTATACCCTCGAGGGCTAACTTAAACAGCAGTGAGAATGAGAAGTACTTGACAAGTGCATCGCTTTCATGTATCGCCGCCGAAAGCACAAGCGCAAGTTGGCCGAACCAATGACTATGCGTTTGCTGGAGATGTCATGGCCAGAGAAGGACGATGGCCGGTCGTAGCCACGCTTTCTACGAAGTGCATTAGGCAATCCGATGCTCCCAGGCTGTCCTGAGGTTTCACATAACTGTTTCTTAAAACAACTGTTTCACATAATCATATTCACAATGTGTATCGCCATTAGGCATTCTATTTGAATTCATCCATGCATCTAGAGAAACTGGGCTGCCCAATTACGTAGGTGACCCCTTTGTGACACCAAATCACACACACACGTTTCAAATATAGGCCTAAGAAAGTATAAGCACGTCAAAGTGGATACACCAGTACAGCTTGCTAGTGCTACGCCCAAGAAGTAGTGCTATGGTTTTGGTAAATATTACGTTATATAGGAACGACCGCTGCACTGGCGGGCTTAAGAGAAGAAAACGCAAAAATCAGTGATGGCATTTTCACACTATCATCACATTATGCATATATTGTAAATGATAACGTGGCGCAGACACGTCATAAAGATTACAAAGAAGGATGATAACCGATAAATCACTAGTAGCGTCATGCGAATTCAGCATTTCTAGTCTTGCTGTGAGATAATAGCAGTGAACAGACCGATAATCTCGGTTGTTAAAGTACTATGACATGTTCTTTGTGTGGATCCAAGACTCGAATATCTAAATTCACGAATTGAAAAAGGTGCACCAATATCGATATTGAGCAAAATACATCTGGACATTCTTATCCCTTAGGCCGAATGTTATTGCATGATTTAGAACAACGTAACACTTAGCTGATCAGGTCACCAAGGATATAACTTCTGTTGTAGCTAAATGTCCAATACTGAGACGAAGCAACCCTACAAGCACCTAGAAGTTATTTCACTATTAACGTCAATACCTTCTTTGCATATGTTAGTCTTACTTTCGAGCCTTTCTCCTTAGCTATGCAGGTTTTAAATAGTAGAGTCAAGTCACAAAATAATTTCACAAAATAAATATATAACTACATAAATACTTAAATAAATAAATAAATAAATAAATAAATAAATAAATAAATAAATAAATAAATAAATTCGCCAAATAATAGATAGACTGGCCAAAATATTGCGTATAAGAAGCTTGGAACAATATTTAGAACTGTTCAGGATTTGATTTCAAATGACTGCCCTTAAATTGTTAAATCACGATAACTTGACTTTGTATTCGTCAGCTTAGAGTAGCATCCGTTCCATATTGCTTTTCGCCATAGTCATTTTTTTCGCTGCAATTTCGATAGTGAATCTTTAACAACAACACCTGCTATCGCGTTTGTTTTACGACGTTGCTAGCGTTTCTTAACACATTGGCCTTATCTAATAGCATCCTTTCGAAAGAATTTCAGAAGTCGCAACCACACCGCGCGAACACGTCATGCCGATCAGCTCCTTCGCACACGAAGCAGTAAAGCGACTTCAAGGAAACCTTTGCCTATACTCCAACGAACGCAGTCATACGCATCCCCGCTACTTAAGAATTCGTGGGTCCTTTCACACGGGTGTTTTGTTCGCTCGTCGACTAGCTGCACTCACGCATACTATGGCGCGTGTTTTCACGGCGTTCTGCCACTTCGGAATCTTGCTCCCCTGTCGTGACCCGCTGGGCGCCATCGCCAAGCGCTGTTCTCTATGTGGAAACGGTGACCGACGTATATGCGCGCTTGTTCGTCGGCTTCGCTGTTCTTTGATACTTCTCCCTTGCTTTCCTTTTCTGCGCGCGTTCTTTCCGAGTTTTTCTTGCCTCTGTGATGCCTATTTGACAGACGGTACGTCTTGGCCGAGTGCGCCTGATGGTGGTGGGCTTCACTGTCTTGGACCTGTGGAAGTCTTCCGTTATTTGGTTCGGAGCATAGAGGTGTAGGGGGAAACGCTAGTACGGCGTTGTGGAGAGCATTCCGGGGAATGACGGCTTTGGGTTTCTAACTTTAGCGGACAAAATGTACAAGAGGCAAACGATAAAGCCTTGTTGGTTGAAAGTTTTATTCGTTGATTTGTCACAAACATTGGTACTATCAATAACTCGATTTCTTTGCTAGACTTGAGTCTTTCACTAGCTCAGTTTATCTCTAGCTTGGTAACCGATTGCTTTCACGATGTCCAGATTGACGGCAACCTCCCATATTGTAAGAGCTTCAATCGAGGTGTTCCTCATATCTGCTGTTCTTTCTCTTGTTTATTACCGACCTACCTAAACTTGTGACCTTTACCGACTGCATCTCATACGCAGACGATGCCAGTGCTGTTTGTCGTTTTTGCTTTTTCTAACTTTTCATGAGTAAAATTGTGATTTTCTTGAGAGCTTACCTGCCCATTTTCGCGGCCCTGCAAATAGAAAGACAGAAACCTGTATTTCTGCTATAACTCACACACATTGAACAAGACAACAGAGGTGTAAAAATGTGCAATGAGTTCATAATGCACAAGGGTGTACATTGATGTACTTCTAACGAGGTAAGCGTGTCTCCGTTATGACAGAAGTATTCGTAAGCGCTTCGGGATCCTCTATGAAGCTTTTCCCTGCTTGATCGAAATGCAACGTACCTGTACAATACGTTCTATAGCGTGCTGTGGATGTACGTGTACTGGTTTGACACACAGTTACTGTCTATTCAACTATGGCATACAAAGCTGTGCTCTAAATAAAGCATTGAAAAGTAAATGCTCTCGTTGTAGCCTGCCATATACCCGTAGCAATAGTCAGCCGTTTTCTCGCACGAAATGTCGGCAATCGCCATAACCAAACGTTTTCACCAATAGGAGCGGACGATGAAAGTTAACAAAAAAGAAACACAAAATAATACCTTAAATATAACAGCACTACATGTCGTACGCCAATCATTATCATTATATGCTGCACGTGGATGTGTGTTAAAAAAAAAACAAGGAGAAATGATAAATACGGCAGGCAATATTACAAGACTACCGAAGTTCACTCTTTCTAGGAAATCGAGAACTCCCGTAAGGCATTTTAGAAACTTAACAGGAACTGCACGTTATGAAAGCGACCACATTTTACTGCAGAAGATTAACTATATTAACACGTTTTCGAAGTGAAAGAGCACTGGCCAAAAATTATCTTTATCACGTTCTGTATAAGCAGTTAGCAGCTATCACACTATATGAAACTCTACTATTACACCTATAGTGATGAACTGATGTTTACTATAAATATGCGAGTGTTACCTCAGGTGCGTTGACACAGCATGCATAAGCACTTGAGCGCTTCAGCTGTGCGATCGTGGTGCACAAGGCCAGCTTTCTTTGCGGACATGCTGAAGTGAAAATGGCACCTAATCCAGTGAAAAGTTATGTGTGTGCTCTTTTATGACGTATTAGTAGTAGAAAAAAAGTCGTTTATATGTGGAAGGCCTAGAACGACGAATTAAAGTTACACTTTGAAGGAAAAGAAACTTTCAAGGGCAGGCAACCTGTTGTAATAAAAGCCTAAAGTAGAGAGCAGGCGTGATGCACAGGCTCAGCTTTGGTATACTGAGAATGAATACCCTACTGTAATACCATATATGCATAGAGTGGAGCAACTCAAACTTAGCAATGCTATCCAACAACTGAACCTGAGATGCGTAACGTAGAATAAATCATCTAGGAATGATATCGCCCGAATGAATATGCCTACTTTTGTCCGTGTTTTTTTCCCTGTATCGTGTATGAATTACGCAAGGTAACTAAGCAATGGTATCTCACGAATGCAAATGAGAACCAAATCGCACACATGCATAGGGCAGAGTAAAGAGATAATATACAGCGAGAATTTTTCATTCACCTATGTATATATCTTTCATGCTTGTTCATACTGTGGACAAAGTAAGGTGTGAGTACTAACCAATTCAGGCATCGTGTAGCTGGCCGACAGGAAGCCAATAACCGCGTCTGCGACGCAGTCGATTGCTCCCCACAGTCCGGCAATCTCGATCATCGGGACGTTGTACTGAAATGCGCGGAATAAACAAAGATTCAAATAAACAGCGAGGACATGAACTCCCAAGTGCAAATGCTCAGTCTGAGACGGCGCCTCATTCTCGTAAACCGGGCGATAGGGACAGGGGAGAACCGAGTCACACATCGCACAGAAGAAAGTTCTGTCACTTTAGGGAAAGCAAGAAAGACGACATTCAACAGTGAATGGATGAACTTTGGATGTCAATTTCCACTTTGCAATGGTCCTATCTGGGCAAATGCACACAAAGTAGCGAAACACCCAACAAATATCCCGTGTCTGTTGCCATTAATGATATTGTGCTTTTTACTCTCCATATGACTGCAAGCTGAACAAAACTGCTGCGCTCGTTGCGACTGCCTTTGCATGTCTTGCAAAATATCTGCGCCGTGCGTTCCTAGTCTGAACGTGGTGTTACTCCTCTATGACATGGTTTCGCCCAACAAGCTTCATCCAAAGAGTCAACTACTATCCTAGATTGGTAATATGACACACAGTGATCGATCACAGATTTCGCTACTCGTTCCGGTGGCTCGACTGTCTAAATTCCACAAGTACAAAAAATTGCCAAACGCTTGTGTGAGAATGCCGTAATTAAACATTTCAATTCTAAACTGATATCTCGTTTCGAAACCAGGGAAATTTACACGCAAGTAATGCAGACAACCAGAACGAACATCCAATTTACGGTGCGCTCTACAACATCTAAAGGAATTCAAATGAAGGTACTCGCTTTTGTAAAGCTCCATTATTTAGAAAAAGATACGGACTTCTCTATGCTGAATCGCACAACACGATCGTAGTGCTCTCAGTATTGCAGCGCATGGACGAACAGCACCTTTAACCCTGTAGGGGGCCGCTTAATTACGAAAAAGATCTAACATACGGCAACGACACCGACTACCGACGACGAGTACCTTAGTCTGCCTATCGTTACCACGAAACGCCTCCCCTTTTCAGTAGCACGAGCATCGAGTGACACTCTTGTTTGTTGCGCAGCACTTTCGGTTCCCCTCCTGAGACTACCGAGGACAAAATAAATCAGAAAAAAAAAGATAGGAAAAAATCGTACAGTACAAAATTCATGGGCTTCATTATAGATATGATATCAGAACAGAAGTTTAATTACAATTTGAGTTACTAAAGCGTCTGGAATAACCAGAATTAATTAGAAATCACTCATTACTGCAGACCAGAGCACAGAATCGTAGACTTTAGAGACCCGCCAGGTGAGCACAACTTTGGCGAAATTCCCTGAGAACAGGAACTAGAAAGCGGAAGTAATGATGTCACTAATGACGTCCCACACAAGTACGTGGAATGATGTTTAACCGGCTACTTAATCGAAAACTGTTGCCTGGCATAGACAGAACATCTGGCTAGCAGAGCGGATGTGACGCGGATCCCTGCTCTTTCGCTTCTCCTCTCCCGGCGCTCACCTGCTCGCTCGCTTGCTCGTAACAGCTGCGCGCGCGCACTCGTTACATGCTCTGACGTCAGCACAGGAGAGGGCGCGTAAGGCGCGCTTCGTGTGCCACTTGCTAGGTTGCTACGCCCCGCCAAGTAGCACGCGCTGCGCTTCCTCCTCGCCCTCCGTCGCTCCTCGCCCGCATATAGTGCCAGGGGAGAGGCGTTCACTCACTTAACCCGAAGAACACCAACACCGAAGTGCGAGAGCCACTAAGAGACACCTAAGTCAAAGATTAGGGTCACCCACCATTCATTCTACTTTCTTTCTTTCTTTCTTTTTTTTTGAGAACGCAAAGGACGCCGATCACTGTGGGGAGTTTGGCGGCCAATGCCTGTGCCACTGCCCTGTGACTAACCTAATCTCTCTCACGCAAACGACATACATGATGTGATTTTTATAGCGACTGATGTATATCTCTATCGTTCCGTAGTTTTTTCGGCGCGCGGCAACAGAAACGGACTGAGCGATTTCTAACAAATCCATACGGGTGCAGTGTGGTGGCGCAGATGTAAAAATGTGTCACAGATTAGAACGCTGGACGTGAGCAATAGCGTGACGTCAAAGTTATCGCAGTATATAATCAGGAGAGGTATCGGCGCTAAAAACAGCTGCGTTATCGATGGGTATAATTCGTACACCCGAAGAACAACATGCTTACGAGGATCGCTTACGAGCAAAGAGAACGTAAACGGCACCGGCGTGACACGACCACCGACGAAGAAAGTTCCCGGGATGCTGAACGAAAACTACAAGTGCGAGCCCGGCCACCTCCAAACAAGCAACGACGCCAGACCCATAACGCAAAAAAATGATGACCGTTCCAGTCTGTGAAGATCGAATGGCAGTGAAAGCCCTCTGCTGTTCGTTTGAGAGCTTTGACTGTCGACAGCTTTCGCTGCCTTTCCATCTTCACAGAGTGGAATGGTCGTAATTTTTTTTAGCAAGCGAGCATCATGAAAAATCTCTTTTGGAAAATCAAGTAATTCTTTATAGGGACCCTGAACCACTTCTTATCGAAGTGGAGAAAGACATTTGAAGTGAAGATAGGCTATTGCAGAACCACTTTGCCGCAAAAAGTACTTCAATGCGTTCAGCAGAAGCGGAGTTATCGGCAATCAAACATGGCCTCAGCTGTGCTCCCCTTCCACCTCCAATGCCTTGCACTGCGAAGGATACGGCGGAGACGTCACCGTGGCGCGCAGTTCAAATTTCCGATTTGGGGTCTATGCCGCGCTAAACGTAAGCCAAACGCGGCTGTCCTCCGAGAGCCGCAGTGCGCTTAGCCACTGGACTCGTGGCGGCACCTCGCGGCGGCTGCAGTGTAGCCGAGCGTAGCGACCAATAGCAGCCGCGGATTAGAGTGTGCTTTATGACGAAATAGAGCACCCAGAAAAGAGCGAGGATCATGGGGTTTTTGAAACGAGAGCGTTTGAGAAAAAGGTGACTTCGCGCTCCGTTTGCGAGCTCCACGGACCGCGTACGACAGCAGAACTTGGCGGAGATGTCCACAGCAGCGTATGCTACCCGCGGACTATGTTATTTCACCAAGCCCGAGGGGTGGTTCAGGGCCCCTTTAAGAATTACTGCACTACTAGAGGCAGCGGTCAACATTTTCACGTGAGAACGTACTGTGTTGTTGGTTTTAACAAATTTTCTTCGATAAATACGTTAAATATTCGCTTTATATTAAGCGCGTTGATTGTATTGTTAACACTTATAACAAGTGCATTTGTTAGCAAAACACAATTTCATTTATGAAGATGTACTTCTCGAAGCTGGAGCTAGGCACATCATTTGGTCTAAGTGCATGTCACCTCATTACGGCGTTACTCACACGTGCGGAGTTCGGCCGGTTTCATTTCGAGGCAGTTCTTTGTGATAAGCTATGGCCTTTCTTCTCAAGGGTGAAATAGAAAAAAAAATAACTACAAGTTTCGGCAAATGTAGCACACAGTTGGTTGTTGACTGTTGGGGAAGCGGATACATTTTTGTACGTGTGTATAGCAAGGTCTTAGGCACCTGTTGCTGTCTGTTATCCACACGTGCACAAAGAATGCCATATCATTTGACAAAAAAGAAGAGACTAATCTATGAAACAGGGGAAGCGGCATGTGCTTAGGTATCCAAAAATTTCTAATATGTTTGGAAATTACATGTTAAATATGTTCAAATGTTATGTTCGAAGATGTTGACGCAAGGCAATAGACTGTCCCGACAGAGCTTTGCTCAATTTTCAAGCGCCGCAGGAATTAAGGCGCCAAGTTAAGGCTGACAGTTTATATATATATATATATATATATATATATATATATATATATATATATATATATATATATATATATATTGGTTTGAATGGTTGAATCTACGCTACCCTTCATGGTATGCTTTTAAACGCAGCGAACTTTGTTCAACCACATTAAAGCCCTTGCATTTAAAAAGTCTTTTTCATGATATCCGCATACCTTCAGCGCTCCAGTGAGGAGCACGACGTCGAAGAAGAGGCTCACGCCCGCCAGGCCCATGGTGATTCCATTCGAGTTCTTCCGGCCATTCACTTAGCCAAGAGGCAAGAACAGAAACATGGCTTAAATATAAACCGTCAGTACTTAACTCTAATAGACGCAACTGCTTCATTTCGCCAGCTTATGAACCAGCTTCCTTTCAAAAGAAAAAAGAAATACATTGCGTCTGGTCGCATATTCCTACATAGATGTATAGCAATATGCGACCGCGCGCAACGTTCTTTTGGATTACTTGATTACAAACACACTGTGAGTAAAAATTGCATAAATTGCTGCTTGCTTGTTTTATTTGTTCACTATATCTGTATGTACTCCATTGTCCATTGCCCCTCTGCTTGGACCGAAGGGTCTGTGGTGCGTGCTATGTATATATATATATATATATATATATATATATATAGCACACACCAAATTTATGCCACCTCTACTCGCAGTGTGTGTGAAAACCTTCTAGAGTGCGATATTTTTCGGGGAAAAAAGAACATTTAAGCGTATCAGTTCGAGGATAATGGTGTTAGTGAGTCAGCATGATAATGTCTTGTGTGCCGAGTTATTGCAAGCGTGTTGTAAGTCGATGGTTTCATTTCAAGCTTCTCGTTGAGAAGGAGGGAAAGGAATTCAAGCCTCTGCTGCATTGGGCGTGATTCAAGGGTAGGTATAGGATTTTCTGACATAATTTTAGAGGGACAGTCCAGCCTATACAGGACAGTCCAGCCTGAAATAGAGTTTAGAGGGACAGTCCAGCCTATACAGGACAGTACAGCCTGAAATAGAGTTTAGAGGACAGTCCAGCCTGAAATATAAACCTAACTGCCCCTTTCTTTGTAATTTTTTCAAGATTCCTGATATTTCACTTGGTGTAAGGATCCCATTATATATTCACTAAGTGGTAGACTGGAACGCTGCGCAATATGGCTATTTTAAACATGAAAATGTTTGAATGTGCATAAATTTATTTCTTCAAGTAAGAACAGGTCTCGAACTTTTGATTAATCTGTCTGCCTGTCTCTTCGTCTATCTGTAGATATTCATACATGCCGTATCTAAATTAACTCACCCCATTTCGACAGATCGTAGACGTCGGGAATGAATTCAGCTGCCTGATACCGCCGAAGTATATCATAGAAGCCGAACAGCCTGGATGTGAGGTTGAACCCGTTCATGTACTGCAGGAAGATATCTTGTATTTAGCTCAGTTTGCTACAAAGTCAACTGCAGCATAAAAAAAGCGAATTTTAGATTCGTCCATGGACTATCCTCAGGAACCACCGCTGCGAAAGTACTTTTAATTGTAGCCCCTCCTTAACAACCCATCGCCATTCATTTCCTCTTCAAATGGTAAACCAAGAGATGATGCCCAATGCGTATTTTATCTCATAATACCCCTAAAGGCCCCCGAAGGGGTATTACATAGGGGTATTACATATTACATTACATATTACATTACATATTACATTACATAGCGTATGCAAAAAAAAATCACTGACTGTTACAATACTCCCTATGGGAAATTTCAGCGCATATCTATACGTGTCTTCAATTGGCGTGTCAATAATTTGTATTATGACGATATAGGTACACAGTTTATATTAGGAAGAGAATGCTGCGAGTAGCGTAGCTGGCACGGGCAATGTGCCTCGTGCGGCAAATTGCGCACGGAGCAAAGCATGGCGCGACTGCCTCACTAATAGAGAGTTTGCGAGAGGCAGCGCGTGGGCGACGCGTAGGGGCGAATCATAGCGTTTTGTTTCCATACAGCCGACGCGCGCTACTCTGGCGCGATATCGTAGCCATCGTGGCAGCACAGTCCGTCTTGAGCGGCACCAACAACGAGAGAAGGCCGTTCGTCGAGGGGAAATCGTGACACCAGTGTCAGCGGCGACAACACCCAAGGGAGTGTCACATCCAGCCTTAGTCGTAGTAGCTCGCCTTCGTCTTTTGTAGGAGTAGCATCCCCGTCACACACGCCGGTACCGCAAACTGACCTCAGCAGCTCACGCCGCGTAGCCTTCCCCCACGGAACACTTATCCTCCCCACCTCACGCCACCCTGGCTCCCCCCCCCCCCCTCGGAAGCGCAGATTAGGTAGTCCACGCGCCTGAAATTTCCGTGGCCGCCGGCAACTCAGCGCATGCCCAGGCCGTCTCCCTTCCGCTCTTACTCCGCCTTCCTCCTTGCGCGCTCTTCTTTCATCTGCCACTGCGCACCACGTTCGCTCGGTCACGAAGTCCGACGCGAGCCACGCCGATGCTCAACGCAGGACCGAGCGCTTAAGAGCTGCGCTCTAAAAGGTTTTCCCTACCGGCCCACCGTCTTAACAACTTCTTTACCGGATTCAAACCGATTGCTCAAGATTATGAATCGCAGTAGTGAACCAATACTTTGCACATACATAGCGTACCTGACGAAGAGTCTGTGCTCTTGAACTGCCGTTCTTGAACGAGTCATTTCACCTATGTGACTAGAAATTCTGGGATTATATGGGCCAAAGGCATCATCTGATTATGAGCAACCTAGTAGTGGGAGACATTAACATGCATTTTCACCACCTGGGGTTGTTACGCGCGCGCCCGATGTACAGTACGCGATCGTTTTTGCAATAAGCCACCATTAAGGGGCAGCCGGCGTCGAAACTGTGGCTTCGAAATCAGCTGAGAAAGACCATAGCAAGTGAGTTACCTCGCTTGTTTAATTTGACATCGATGCATACTAAGTTATGTCGCATAACACGGAATTCTGTCTGAGACTTGCAAGTGATCGCTGTAGAGAGAAGAATAGGAATGGCTCGCTGAAATTTTGGAGGCATATGCATTGTGGACAAAGCTAAAATACTCCCCTAGCCACGTTGGAATACTGAAAACGCGCGTAGATACTAAATCCGACAAAAGAAATACTAAAACTGTTTGAGCACTATAAGAAGCCTCCTATAACTGAGGAGGACTCTACTCTATAACTGAGGTCGACAGTATACGAATAAGTATCGATGAGTTAGAAGTTCAGGAAACTTGCTGTTTGCCCGAAGGAGCTGATGCAAGAGTGAGAAGTAGCAGGAGTAGGAGAACGTCCTTTGCCTCCGTTATATTAAGGTATAGATTCCTCTTAACTTCATAGCACTGCCCGCTTGCGTGCGATGTTGTCATAGTCAAATAAAAATTATTTTAGAGTGCAACACCTAGGCACCCGTTTCTGGTGCGCGCGTTGCCGACGGCGGCGTCGGTGGCGTTCCCGAGCGAACGAGCACAACGAAAGAGGAAAGAGCGAACGGAGAGCTGGATATGAAAGACGCGAGCCGCGAAGGGTGGACACCAATGAGAGTGGCCCCTTCAGAGACGCGAGCGCGGGAAGCCGGGTCATGCGGACCCTCTCAACCGCTCGCCGCGTACTTGAAGCTGGTCTCAGTCAGGCCGCTCGTTTCGTACTATCCTCTGCTCGCGTCAGCTCTCGCTCGCGGTTGATTGGTCGGCTTGGTTTGTTCTCGTTCGCGCTTGTTTCGATTGTCACGGTTTGCGATTGTTTTCTACTATGATTGCATGCGCGCCACGAATTGTGTAGCACTTTCTGGAAGCCACGTGGCACCAGCGATTACACGGGAACCTTCGACGAGTCATGTATAAAAGCCGATGCGCTTGAGCCGAAGATCAGATTGTCGATGATCGCCGACTCTGCTATATGTCTTTCTAAAATTCCTTGCCTGAGTGTATCGCCAAATAAAAGCACGTATACAGCTGCACTCAAATTTCGCATAAGGAAGTATCATAGTCCTCAGTGAATTCCTTTCTTGGTTATAGTATTATTATTACTATTGTTGTTATTATGCGCTTGTAGCAAATCATCTAAGCAATAGATTGTGCTTCGTTTTGCATTATTGGTCATGAGATCACTAGCGGAGCTTCTCAAGGATCTGTTCTTGGCCCTCTGGCCCTCTTGTCTTCCTGGTGTTCATAAACGACATATTTCGTCAGCAATTCAACACTCTTCATTCCTTCTATACTCTGACGACTTAAAGTTGTTTAAGACTGTCAATATTGTTTACGATTGAACTGACCTCCAAAAAGACATTTCTCCACTCTCAAACTGGTGTAGAAACACATACGCCACTCTTAAATACTTTCAAAACTATGGTATTAGGTTATATAGTACCGACGCGAGACAGGCTGGCACCTTCTGTCGCCTGCCACTGGAACGAGAACCACGAAGTGCATATAGTGAAACGCGCCTTCGCCGAGTGACAACCGTTATTAAAGGAACGCCGTTGTGCCGAGGCCTCGTTTGTTCACTTCGTGTCGATATGAGCTAAACTACAGCATGGGCGATTTCCATACACCCTTCGGAATACTCCCGCGCCCAAGGTCGATGAAGCGAAAGATCTTGTTGTGTACTTAAAAAAAAGATAAAAATAACCGCTAAGCTTCGCCTCCCACGCTAAGTATCCGAAACAACGCGCACTTCGCGCTCTTCATATTGATTGTCGTATATCGCATGATTTCTACTCATCTGTTGCCTTTCCGAAATTACACTCTACTGTGTGTCTTCCCCTACTAGAGTATGGAGCTGTGGCTCGTAGGTGCCAATATAATTTTAACCTCATTGAACGCATCTAGAATAAGTTGACATGTATTGTCAAGCACCCCTATTGATGTTCTGGAGACCATAATCAAGCCCTCTCAAACGTACCTCGATTTACTCGTCTTGAAACAAGACGTAATTAATGAAACCTTTTGTTCCTCTATAAAGTGGTCTATGACATCCTACATTGTACAAACCTTGTTGACCATGAGGTATATTCCATGCTGCAAAAGTTCTCCAAGCAACATTCCATATTCTCTGCGCGGCGTTGTTGCAATAAACACTGTCCTATGGCTCGTATAAAAAAAGAAGCATGTAATAAGTATTCAGCCTGTATGGTCACATTTCAGGGTTCCTTTCCTCTGTTGTATGTAAATGAAGAAAACAATGTTTTGCGATTAACTCCCTCTTACGCCCCCCTCTCTGTTTTCGGTTTCCCTATTTCTCTGTCTACCACATTAGTCTTTCCTGTACCTTTTGTCTCGCGTATTACTATTTAGGTGCGCCAATATGAAGGCTACTTAGCTGTTCCTGGGCACTCTAACTAAAGTGTGATATACTTGATTGATTGATTACTGTTGTGGTAACCTGTTAGGCTTACGCCTTACAACTGCGCAACATGTAGTACATGTGTCCCGTTCTGCCATTCCTCTTGTGTGTCGTTGCAAGTATATCAGCCGCCAGAAATAGTGGTCTTTGTGTCGCCCTTATGTACAGCACCTCCACCAGTTTCACCAGATGGCCTCACTTTGGTTGCAAACTTGGTCACTACGTTGGTCACTACTACTTCTTTTTAAGCGTCACAGCTTACTGCCATAGTGATTGCTGAACAGCAAGCTCGCCAAATCGCGAAGCTTATCCTTGATGGTAGGCGGATATATATCCCCCGCTGTCTTCCTGAGGGCTCAAAGTGTACCCGTTGGTTTTCGTTAGAACTCATAAATATTTTCAAGCATAATGTTAGTGTGCACAGAAAGCTAAAGGTTCACAATATAATGGCTGCGGATGGCAATTTCGCCTTTCTTGAGGTATATTCAAACGTCTCTGCAGGTGAGATCATGATTCGTATATAGTGTTTCTGGAAAATAGTGCCTCTGAATGGCCGCTTGATATTTGTAACTACTCGTATGACTACAGGACTGACGTATGACGCATGACAGGATTGACTACAGTGATCGTGGAGAGTCTTCGCCTGCTTGACTCAAATCGTGTAAAAGTAATGCCAGTTGCTGACTGCCTTGCTGTTCATTTTTCTTCCATATGTCAACTTGTGATAACAGCGATGGTACCTGTCAGCACCAGTCATCAGTCACGATGCACAGTACAGTGTTGTTTGATGAGGAGCTCGTCCATAAGTGTATCGGACGTTTGAAAGTTTCATTGTCTTGTGGTCTCGATGGCATTTCCACGGCCATTTTAAAAGCCTACGACAACGTACGTGCACCTGCATTTGCATGAATTTATTAACTGTGTTGATTCTTCCACCTTTCGGTCTATTTGTAAGGCAGCTTGCGTTTCTGCTGTATTTAGGTGCTGTTCAAAAGAAATCTCAAGAACTACCTGCTGATTTCACTTCCCAGTGTGACATCCAGATTTTTGAGCTTGCCCTTGACACCATAGTGTCATTTAGTGTAAAGAGTTTGTCGGCTCTACACGAAGACGGATTTCTCTGTGGTTACTCAACAGTCACCAATCTTGCGAGCTTGATGACGCAGATCTCGATGCGAATACTCCTAAGCGTGACTTGATTACTCTAAGCGTGACTTGCGACCGCAGCAAAGCTTTTGATGTGGTCAGCCATCCAATGCTCTTCGTAAAGCTGACGCGTCGTAGTGTTGATGCCTCAGTTGTCGCTCTCCTTCGCAGTTATCTTCTTGATATGCCCTGTTACGTTAGCGTCAATAAACAGTCATCTTTTGTGCACATGGCAACAAGCGGTGTTCCTCAAGGCTCCGTATTGATACCACTCCTGTTCTTGGTATTTGTCAACGATGATTCTTCCGTTACTCGGAAAAAGAAGCGCATCTCTTGCCGGACGATCCGGGTGACATCGCCAGTGTTGTTGGGACGGGGAGCGTTGGCACAGCAAGATGCCGCCGCGGTGCTTTGTAGAAGGGCGAACTGTTGGTTGATATGTCGAGTTTTTTCGAGTTTCAGGTGGTGGCGCTCGTTGATAACTGCGTCCACCGTCGCCACGTTGTTGAAGACGAGCAAGTTGAAGGCAACATTGGCGAGGCCTTTGAGAATGTGGGAAACCTTGTTTGGCTCAGCCATGTGCGCGTCAACTTTGCGGCACAGAGCTGAGGCGCTTTGAATGTACGTGACGTAGGCTCTGTTGACATCTGCACGCAGATGGATAATGCTTTCTTCCCTGCAAGTTGGTGGCGGTAGTGGTTGCCGAAGAAGCATAGTTTAAGCGTATCCCAGCTGGTGAGCTCATCTCGGCATGTCCCAAAGCATACTCGAGGTGCTCCACCCGGATAAAATACTGCGCTGGCGAGCATGACAGTAGAGTCCCACCGGTTTTTGGTGCTGACGCGTTCGTACTGGCTGATCCGGTACCCGACGTCTTCTCCATATTTTCCCGAGAATACGCCAGGATCATGGGTTCGGAGAGTGTCATGCAAGTCATCGGGTGGGCAGCAGGTGTCAGAATTCGTTGAGACGAGCTGTCGTCTCCGGAAGCCATGCTTGAAAGCTCGACACACCGTCCACTTCTAAGCTCCGTGACGAAAAGAGGGAACGTCCACCTCCATTAAATATGTCACGAGGGAAGACGCAGAAGAGAAGCTGTATACAAGCTTATTTACTAAATGAATACGCTGCATTGACCGAAAGGCAACAACCATCACCAGCCCCCAGACGTCGTCGTCGTTTTCACACCACTGCCCTCTTTTTCATCGTAAGTAATCCTGCGCAGCAATATTTTTAGTTATCAAGCAGAGCATGAAAACTCTGAAAATTGGCACATCGCATTACGGCTCACAGCTGCAAAAAGATCTTAAACAAAGTGGTTGAAAAACCGCAATCTTACCATGCACATTAGGGACACGAAAACGAGGGTGGTTCTTGTGCTGCTCCAACACATGATTCCTGAACTTCTTGAACCTGTAACAAGAAAAAAGAAACGTGTTTGACGTCTAGGGCGAATCAATGAAAGTGATAGCTATAGATATGAGAATAATAAACGAAGTAAGCCTGTAATTTTTACGCACACTATGTATTGCAGTAAGCTTTCCCTGACTGAATGAGCTTGGTCAAGCCCAAATACAGAGGTAAACAGACCTCATTCGGTTACCGCGAACACTCGCTGTCGCAATAGCACTGTGACGAAGAGTGCTGACAGAGGAGAGAGCGCATGTTTGTCTAAAAAATGAACGTGTATCACTTGTTTCGCATGTTTTCCGGTAAGCCTTTCGCTAAACATTGCGTGAGAATAACGTCTATCAACGAATGACTTTTTTTATGTGAGCATGATCAACTCATTAGCCGAACTAGAGCGTCAGATGATTCGCGTGCATTCGTGCCGCATCAACGGGAACGCTCCTGAGATGTATTCACCGTCGATCACCAAAGTAAGTCTTTCTACCCCTGGATGTAGTGGGGTGGAAATGAGCATAAGGTTTTCTAACGTTGTTGCTGCTTTTGAAACCTTTGGCGTGGCTGTGGTGAATAAGCTCCTCTTCCTCAAACATAGGCAAACTGCGCACCCAATTTCATTGTCTAGTTATTAAGCTCGTTCCTTATTTTTGTTGACGCGGAAAGTAGCACGGCGCATTTGCTTCTTTTGACGGGGCAGGGGGAGCGGATGGGAAGAGACATGAAAAGGCTTTATTTAAAGCATATCAAACTTTGGTTCAGGTGGTTTACGCAATTATGATATAATAGATAAACAAACCACAAGTCAGTGCAGCATGTAGGAGTAGAAAAGGTACTATTCCTTTCCTTTTATGAAAAAAAAAAACCCGCGAAAGATGGAATACAACATAGTAAATCATAAGGCGCCGCCTGCTTTTATCCCAACAGTGCGAAAAATGATAGGATTTGGCACTGAGGCTTTAAAGCCGCACTCTAGTAGCTGAGAGCTCATAGAAAGCAGTATGACGAGGCGTTCACAAGCACGTTTAAAAAAAAAAAACGAGAAACAAAATTGAAACCTTCGGGCTTAGAATGAAGCAATGTTTTTCTTCATTGCTTTTCATTCTACGCCAAGCAATATTACAATGCCTTTATTTCTAACATTTTCTGAAGGAGAGACGGGAATCTCTTAATTACGTACTACTCCGACGTGCCCTTATAGAAAAGCTAAAGTAAAGCCTAGACATTCGCATAGAACCTTCCTGATTTCGTCCGTTATTTGCTAACTGCGCGTACACAGTGCCTATTGCACAATCTCTAACACGTCGGGGACTGGATACATGTAAAGCGCCAAAACACTATTACCTACGAGTGTGTCCTATAGAGGCAGACTGGATGCCTTGGGTGCGCCGGTGGCGCAGGCGAGTCACGCCCCCAACCCTCTCCTCAGTTTGACATGTCAGCAGAGGTTACGGAGACAACGCCGAGGCCTGCAGGCGGCTCGCCGTGGAGAGCTCGGCCGAAAGGGAATACGCCCGCAGTAACGTACGCGGGACTCACGTGCGACGGTGTTTCGAGTCCTTCTGGATCGAGAAACGAGAACCGGGTTATGGCGGCTCTTTCTTGAGAGGGAGCACACCCGCTGCGCGTTCTGTAATCCTGCCGGTGTCTTCGCGAGGCGGGAACAGCGCGCAGGGTTGGTTCGTTGACTCTGCGAGTCATTCGGCTCGACCCACTACGGAGGATCGGGCGACACGCAGATGAAGATGCCTGGAAATCCTGACCCGTACCGACTCTGGGGGCTTGGTCGAGAATATGGTCGGTAAAAGCCAAGTACAAAATAAGAGGAGAAACATTTGTAATAGCTAAGTTAGAATGAAATGATGAAGATAGAAGTATGAAAATGACAAATTATACGAGAACCATTAAAATAAAACAACTCAAATGAAAATTGGTTGAAAGAAAAACAGGTGTAAGATTTTGTATTCGGAGTTTAAATCTCATTGATCCTGAAAGAAAATCTTGGATGGCAGCGCAAATCTTCCCGTCGCTGAGCCCAATAGTACAGGCATCCAAAGATCGTAAATTTTCAACGGTTGGTTCTAATCCGAGAAGGCGGGGTGGTTTTTGTAAGGTTGGCCTTCTTAAGCTAATAAATCGTCGACAGTGAAAATCCTCTAAAGACGACGCGGTTGTTGTGACCTCAACGCTTGGCACGTTTGGTTGGTGATGATGATAATGATGGCGTTAATTATTTTGATGATGCGACGTTAACATGTGGCACGTACCTATCATGGCATATCAGAGGGGACTATCAAGTGCTGGTAGGTACACTTAATAAGTTAAGAAAAACGAACTTGAAGATGTCGAACTGCGAATGTAAGAGTGTTGTTTAATTGAGAAGTAAGACCAGATAAAGGGGCCGGTAAGTTATAACGAAACGAAAACTGTGTTCGTTGCGCGCTCATGAAATGAAGGAATTCGCTGAGCAGCTGGGCTTTTTCTTTGACACCTGAAGTGGCACGACTAAGTTCTATCTCGCGACCGCTCCCAGATGGTCGACGCGCACTGGGTTGTACAAAAAATTACGAGAGGGAACGCTGATGACAGTGTGTCCAGCATTTGAAAGTACACCCGTGGCAGGCGCCCAATCTCTGAGGCTGTAATAAGCAGGTTCGAAGAAGGAGCACCTACTTCTTACGTTCTGATTTATGACGAAAAGGAAAAAAAAAAGAATATATATGCAGACCATTGCAAAGTCATTGCTGAGATCAGGCAACGCAGGCATGGCCAGAAAAGTAAATAAAGAATTGGCTGGAATTTTACCAGGACTGAAAAATGAAAAAGCAAGGTTGTGAACTTCGCTTCTTAGTTATTGTATTGCGTAGTGAGTAATTATTGCATCCATTTCGGGGTGGAAAACTGGTCACTGGGTGCGTAGCACCTGGAAAAGATTCCTTTTGCGCTGACTGGCTCACGGTCAACTTCACGACTACAAACTTAGCCCGTCAAATAGAAAACCACGAACCAGAAAGTGAGGAAGCAATTTTCTCTGCTTTTTATTCGCTGCGTATTCAACTCAGAATCCATGGGCAGATGAAAAAAGAAAGAAAAAACAACATTGTGTGCACTCCACATCCCATAGTAGACACCGTCTCCCGTTTACTGGCGCTGCCAAAACAGTTGCTCGGAGGGGAAAAATAAAAACATACATTCAACCGCCCGCCTGTATATAACAGCACATCGGTGGCGCTGTCCTTGTGCTCTAATCAAGATTTTACGAGCGAGTCCCCCGCAGGCGGACTATCAAATAGATCGTGTTGGCAGATCCGGTGAGACAACGAGGCTCGTCTGGTCGAATGACGTCGTATGCTCACAGATTGCGCGGTGGGGCAACTCTGTTGTTTCCATCGGGAATGCAGCTAGGTCTATAGCTTTCACGCACCAGAAGTAAGATTCAGGCACCTTGTCCAGAGTCTGTGATGTCCGCAAATGCAGGATTCAATTGGGAGTAGCGAGGAAATAGGAAGAAAACCCATTCGGTCCCCGCGAGATTAAACTGCGTAGTAGTAGTAGTATCTGAAGTCCCCCTTCCCTGTGGTCAAACAAACCCATACAGTGCGAGAGCCTTTTTGAGGCAGCCGCTTTACAGATTTTTCGAGTTTGGAGGCGACAATATTGGTGGGTCAGCTGGCACGCTAAAGCACAATTTTGCTAGCTATTATCGCGACAACATGGATATCAAATTCTGAAACCTACTATAGCACATTGCCTATTTTCATCAAACTGATTCTAAATAAATGTTCGGGCGCTTCTACTACTACTATTAATATTTTTCAACAGACGTTCTCAATAGATTAAGAAATTTCTCAGTATACACAATGGCTTGCGTGGCCATATGTATAAAGAGAAGTTGAGTCACTGGACTTTTACATGTTCAACAACGCCCCATTTGACATGCAACTACTAGATATACTCGCCTTCCGTGAATTAGGTTTTATATATAACATTAAGAAACGCTATAAGCCAGAAAGTAATTATGTCACAACACAGACGCGTTGACATGTTAAGAAATCCAGCACATGCTTCTGCGAGCCTACCCATCACGCGTGCGCCATACAGCAGTTTGGGAGGAGCTAGTATAAAATCATTAGTTAAGCTTCACGACTTTACACGAATGAATTCCATCAACTCAGCAGTTCTTACACTTAATTCTGGTCATAGACTCTCCCCATCAGTTTTATCTTGCGTATTCAGTGCATTTGTGTATGCACACCGATGATTAATTTGTTTCAGATTTACGGCATCAGGTACACAACTGTCAGTGGATGTGCCCTCGGTAAACAATTAGCAAGGCCTCTCGTCAGCGCGCGTGGTAGCTGAGTTGTCTCCTGCCGGTAATTGATGCGAAACTAGGCGGCGTAGCGCCTAGTTGAGAAAGTGAAAGTGAAAGCAAATGCTTACATACATCCTATTTCTATAGAAATCTCCATCTTTGCCCGCAGTATGTAGATACTAAGATTCTGATATTTTCCAATGATGATACTGAGAAGGCTGACAAAGCCAATAATCCTCTTTACATCCGACGGTAACTAAATATGCCAAGATTAGAAAAAAGAAACAAACGAATAAAAAAGAACGTGCAGACCATGTTGACAGAAATCACGACAAAATTAAGTGAGGCTTTTTGATGTGCTAGTTCGTTGCTGGATTATTGATTCAGCTTACCTTCGAAAATGAAACGGAACGCACACACACAATCTTTTATGAATATTCTAAAAGAAATTTTTTAGCTGTGTTTACTTTTATTGTGCTTCTTATTTCAGTCTCGGTCCAACCGAAAAACTCAACGTGGTTTTGGCAAATAATTTAATTAATAGATTACTTAGCGCCCGACATGAACAATCGAGAGAAACGCTTCAGCAGGAATAAAGCCAACACTGCGCAGAAACTTCCACGAAGAGATGATATGTAGGAAATTGCGCTTCTGGAGCAGAGTGGGCAAGCTCACGCATGAGCATGCAAAATTTCCGGAAATTTTGAGCGGGAGGAAACAAAGCGCCTTTTTTTGGACCTTTTGACGAAATTAGGAAACTTAAGAGAAGAGCGAAGCTCCCCTAAAAATACCTTATATTTATTATTCACTCAAAAAGTTATTATCCCTTAATACATGCGATATCTACGCAGGGAAAGCGGCGACAATAGTGAGAAGCTCTATGGAGACAGCGGAATGAATGCCTTGTTCTCTTCTTCGAAAGACTGCTAATATGACCACAACGAAAAAGGCCACTTAGCGTCGGAGACACTCTCAATGGATACGCTCGTATTAAAACTGATTGCGGTTGCTTCCACATGCAAATTCGGTTCAACTAAGAGGCGTTTTTGAACAAAAGGGAGCCTGTTGCGTAGCTTGTTATTAACACGTCCCAACAAAGAGCGGTTTCGTACACGACTAGCCGATGGCGATGGTACTTGCAGTAGTCTAGAAGCTATAGCTGTCCATAGATGATTAGCGCAAGTGCCTTGCCAGCAGGCTGACGGTTCCACCTGCGTCACGGAGTCCCAGACGCAAGACCTGGAGCGAAACCCAGAGAGCATCCTGTATTCCGCAAAGTTTGAAAGCTATATGCTAAATTTTCAAAACGAAACTGCAAGCAGATAATGAGAGCACTTGAAAGCCGTGCTGTCATTAATTTCATGGTTGTTGTCACTTCTAGATCGTAGCAGAAAATCGCAAGTATAAGAGTATGCGGAAATTTCACTGATTCTTTTCCGACTTTTCTTGTGCCGAAAAAGAAAATGAAAAATAAACGTTATTTTTTTGTTTTCAGTTCTTCCGGCTTACTCCCACCCCTTACATCTCTACTTAGTAATTAAGCAGCAGGCTCAGCCTGTACGTATCAGGAACAGCGCAACTGCTCCTGATACTGACGGCCGTCGTCCAGAGGCATCGAAAAACAAGCCATCGAATGTGAGAACAAGCCATCAGAATTCCCGCCGCATGTTCTCTGTTCTCCCTTCGGTTGTCGAAGACATCCGGAATCCCTCATCCGCGCCTCCTCCGTGACGGGCAAGGCCTCGTTAGCTCTTACTGAATTTATTTCTCCTCGGCTCCTACAATGGCGGTATAGCGCCATCTTGGGCGGCACCAGCCGTTAACGTGCAGAATAAGCGAGGCAGAGCTACTATACTACAATCAAATGTGTATACCGTGCTTAACTAGTCTTAAGCAGAAAAGGGGGCTGAGAAGCCGATTACCTCGTGAAAAACGTGCCTCTTTGTCCGGGTGTTTCCGACCGTCCTCCAAATTAGGTGAACTACGAAGCTGCTGCTGCGTACCTTGAGTCACCAAAGAACATAAGAAAGAAACTTGCCGTACATTGCTACTTCACTTGCCAAGAAAAATGAAGTGAGCAAGAAGGACCAGGAAGTCTGGGGATTTATTGAAAAAACAATGTGGAAGGCTGTTGTGTTTCTCCCTGGAAGCACGATTAGCACATCTTTACCGGAACTGTAGAAAGACAAAGAAAACCTAGCCCTTCCATGATTTTGTTATCCCTGAAGTTTCGTGCAAAGACGCGGAAGTCCTTTATGCTTGGGGGATTACACGGTACAAAGGTTTCGCTTTTTGTACATCTAGTTCCTCCCCACCAGTGGTTCTTCTTGTTGCTTTCCGGTAATTAATGCTAGGTGAAACTGGAGATAAAGGAGGCCGCTGCACATTTCACATCCTCAGTCGACAGCCCCTAGGTAATTTTTTCCCGAATGGTTCATTTGCGTTATTCTCTAGCAGTGGTTTTGCATCTGCTGTTTCATCTCCATTAGGTTGCCTTTACACGGGTAATTCCCATCGGTACCACGTGTAATTCTATCCTCGGCAGTCTTTTAGAGAACCCAAAGAGACCGTGCATTCTGTTCCTTCACAAAACAATGAAGGAATTCATTCGATGCGACTTTTTGCACGGAAGAACTCTCATTAGCACCGATGAACAGGAAACAGACATATTCTTTTTAAAGAGAGACATCTTACTGGGTTGTGTTACACGTAGTCGCGTGTGCGGAAATAGCTGCATGGAGCAGGTGGAATTTACAGGTAATATAATTTTCACCTTTATTTTTATTTATTTATGAAATAAAACATTTTCAATCGAAGAGGATTACAGCGAGTCGGGGGGGGGGGTGGCGGGAGATATAGATACAAACGTTTTATACATTCCTATATGTAAATACTATACATAGTCTCACACAAAGCGAACAAAGCTTTAGAAACAGGTAAACAAAAGCAGAGACCTCTAGAAACTAATGAAGAACAAAATCAGGTAAAAAAAATACAAAGTACTGCGCGCCACACGCAGAAGTCTCGCAGACAAAGCTGAACAAGCAGCTCCATAGGAGCTCCATTTTCAGCAGCACGCACTAGGTGGTGAAGTCTCTTGCGCCGTGTTCACGAGAACAAACAGAACTGTCGGCCCGGCGTCGACGGCGAGCTGCGGCTTGTGCTGCCAGCGATCTGCTAAGCCCGGCGTTGCCTGGTTGCCGCTGCGCGCATATCTCCACGATTCGCTTCTTTAGAATCGGTACCTCGGTACTTTGCGAGGAGGCGCCATAACATGTATCGAAGGTTAAACACAGTGATCCAGACTACGAGGCCCACATGTCACATCCCTTGACAGGCGGCACGATATGATCGTGATGCGTGGAAGAATATAACGCTACTGCAGTGCGAATTTTCCACGTATCCACTTTACGCGGCGGGCATCTCACATAGCGTGACAAATGGCGGGATACGATGCTACCCGCATACCCTTTAAAACGGGGCTGAGGCAATGAATCACCTAGTCTGCTTGATTTAATCAGGTATGTTATACATGTTCTTCATTTATAGATGTTTTTAACATGTTATACATATTTTTCATTTTACAGAGAAGCTGTGTATGGCTGGCTTCTGGAAAAAATTGCGTGCGTCTATCGAGCCCGAAGATAGTGCTATACCAGGCCAACCCGGGCCGTACGTGAAGCAGGCTTTAAGCACTCCACTAATTTGCAAAAATAAGTTTAGTATCTTAGGTCCAAGTACAATCAGTATCAGATGTTAAGCTGAACAGATACTACAGTTTGACCCGCCTCGGCCCTGTCTACGTTTGCACCGCCCTCTCTTTGTCGGCGTTCCAAGCACTTGTGCATCTCCTTTCCTTTCCTTCCGCTCTCCTGTGGTTGCAGTCCCGTAAGTATGCTGCCCTCCAGGACCGCGATGCGGAAAGAAATGCGAACCGTCCATGTGTCCTCGATCCTCAAAACTTGGAACGTTTCACCGGAGCAACGGCGTGGTTGCAGAGACAGTTTGTGGGGAACCAATTTTGTGTGGCATGTGTTGGGTGTGACCGACTGAGGCTTTCAAGTGACCTCACAACCATTACTGTACAGTGGGACGTCCTCCAACGCACGATCGCCTTGGCTACGGTGAAGCAGTGTGTGCCCTCGGAGTGCGGTGAGGTGCGTGTATACTCTACATGCCGGGATTCGTTAGTAAAAGGTGTCGTGCCGTGTTTCGCCATAATACATGGATATGTGTATCCCCCGGTGCCTCATCAACTTTCGAGGCCCAACGTCATGAAGGAGCGACTCGTCGCGCCACGCCTTCCATTTATGTGCTTACGGCGTTTTGCGCACGGCAATGTGCAATTCGCCATTAAGGGGCCCACATACACAGCTTCACTGGTCATCAACCTCGACAGAGCGGAATGGCACTGAATGTTTTGTACACATCTCTTTAATCTTATTTTCTTGCTCGAAACTTCTCTACCTACCTTGCAGCGTCACCTACGCAACTGTTACATGTCGTTAGGCCTGGTAGAATACCAGACATAACCATGCGTATACGGAGTGGCCAGGCAAAGTGGCCACTCTGTATACGCAATGCCTCATGACTTCGAGCGTACCGGAATCTTGGAAGAGCGCTAAAATAATCCTAATCCACAAGAAAGGGGACGCAAAGACTTGAAAAATTATAGACCTATCAGCGCACTGTCAGTTGCCTACAATGTATTTACTAAGTTAATTGCAAATAGTATCAGGAACACCTTAGACTTCTGTCAACCAAAGGACCAGGCAGGATTCCGTAAAGGCTACTCAACAATAGACCATATTCACGCTATCAGTCAGGTGATAGAGAAATGTGCGGAATATAACCACCCCTTATTTATAGCTTTCATTGATTACAAGAAAGCGTTTAATTTAGTCGGAACCTCAGCCGTCATGGAGGCATTACGGAATCAGGGTGTAGAGGAGCCGTATGTAAAAACACTGAAAGATATCCATAGCGGCTCCACAGCCACCGCAGTCCTCCATAAAGAAAGCAACAAAATCACAATAAAGAAAGGTGTCACGCAGGGAGATACGATCTCTCCAATGCTATTCACAGCGTGTTTACAGGAGGTATTCAGAGACCTGGATTGGGAAGAATTGGGGATAAGAGTTAATGGAGGATACCTCAGTAACTTGCGATTCACTGATGATATTACCTTGCTTAGTAACTCAGGGGACCAACTGCAATGCATGCTCACTGACCTGGAGAGGGAAAGCCGAAGGGTGCGTCTAAGAATTAATCTGTAGAAAACTAAAGTAATGTTTAACAGTCTCGGAAGAGAACAGCAGTTCACGATAGGTAGCGAGGCACTGGAAATGGTAAGAGAATACATCTACTTAGGACAGGTAGTGACTGCGGATCTGGATCATGAGACTGAAATAATCAAAAGAATAAGAATTGGCTGGGGTGCATTTGGCAGGCATTCTGAGATCACGAAGAGCAGCTTGCCATTATCCCTCACGAGAAAACTGTATAACAG
The DNA here is from genome assembly GCF_050947875.1 of Dermacentor variabilis. NCBI lineage: Eukaryota > Metazoa > Arthropoda > Arachnida > Ixodida > Ixodidae > Dermacentor > Dermacentor variabilis. Next base: position 84,557,110 of record NC_134573.1, read on the forward strand.
CTGTGTCTTACTAGTACTGACTCACGGGGCAGAAACCTGGAGGCTTACAAACAGGCTTCCACTTAAGTTGAGGACAACGCAACGAGCTATGGAAAGAAGAATGATAGGTGTAGCGTTAAGTGCTAAGGAAAGAGCAGATTGGGTGAGGGAACAAACGCGAGTTAATGACATCTTAGTTGAAATCAAGAAAAAGAAACAGGCGTGGGCGGGACATGTCATGAGGAAGGAAGATAACCAATGGTCATTAGGGTTACGGACTGGATTCCGAGGGAAGGGAAGCGTAGCAGGGGGCGGCAGAACGTTAGGTGGGCCGATGGGATTAAGAAGTTTGCAGGGAAAACATGGCCACAATTAGTACCTGACCGGGGTATTTGGAGAAGTATGGGAGAGGAGTTTGCCCTGCAGTGGGAGTAACCAGGCTGCTGCTGCTGCTGATGATGATGAGCCGTCAACAAAGAGGAGTTCGAACACGTTTCACCTTGGTTTCATTCGTCCCTCTCCAGTCCTTGGGCCTCGACAGTACATATGGTGCCCAAGACGACCGGTGATTGGCGTCCCTGCTGCGTTTAACGTACTCTCAACAAGGCCACTGTCCCGGACTGGTACCCAAACCTCACATTAAGGACTTTATGTCGGCACAGCATAAGTGAATCATTTTAGCAAGGTTGGCCTGATGAAAGCCTACCACCAGATTCCTCTAGAACCCCCATGGCATGGTTCACGCATCGGACACTGCTGTCAGTGCAGTCTTGCAGCAGATCGTTGCTGGTGCTTGGCACATCCCTGGCTTTTTTGCAGGAGGCTTACGCCCCCTGAGTGCCGCTACAGCACGTTCAGCAGAGAGCTGCTCGCCATCTATTTAGCTGGGAAAACCTTTCGACATTGTCTCGAGGGCAGCCATAAACCATTGACTTCCGCCCTAACATCCAGCAGCACCTCCTACACTACCAGCGAAATCGGACAGCTCGCCTATATTTCAGAATTAACGAGCGACATTCTTCACATCAGCGGTAAATCCAGCGCCGTTGCCGATGCACTTTTATCACGCCGACATGCATGCAACGAACAACGGCCGACCAGTCATCGACTTCACGGCCGTGGCTACCGCCCAGAGTGTCGATGCTGAACTCCAGCTACTACCCAAGAGCAGTACTTCCCTGGTATTTGAAGATACATTGATTCCTGACTACGGGCGTGCCCCTTGCTTGTGATACGTCGACAGGATGTCATAATCCTTACGTGCCTTGCCCATACCACCGGGTCATCTTTGATGCTCTCCATTTCTGCCTAATTCTGGGATTTGCGCAGGACAGCGGCTGGTCACGAGTATCGACGTAGATGTTCGTCGCTGGTCAAGCGCGTGCCTCAACTGCTAACAGTCTAAAGTGCATCGCCACACTGCGACTCCTCTTGGCCCATCCCAGTACTCGGACGCCCGCTTCAGCCATCTGCACATCGTCATTGTTGGAACCCTTCCTACCTGCGGAAACCATGGCTACATGTTAACATGCATTGACAGGTTCACCAGATGGCCGGAAGCGATGCCCCTCCTGGACATAACGGTGGAGTCGATAGCTCGAGCACTCATCGCACTCCGGTTTAGCCGCTATGGTGTACCTTACGCTATTAGGACTGACTATGGTCGTCAGTTCGACTCCACATTGTTCGCCAATCTATCTCGGCCACTCGGCGTCAATCACATCAAGACTACCTTTTACCATCCGATGTCCAATGGGATCATCGGCCGTTTTCACCGCCAGTTGAAGTCTTCACTTATGCCTTCAACTTTTCCTTCATCAGGGATGGAGCGCCCTCCTTTCGTTATGCGCGGCAGCTGCACCGCTCTTGGTAATGACTTCCACCAGCGCCGCCGAGCTTACGTCTGGCACCACTCTACGAATCCCTGACGAATTCTTCGACCAGTCGCCCACCGTACCTGCTGACGTTTCCTACTACGCCTACTAAACCAGTCCTACTCGTCGCGTGCATTTCGCATCACCGCAATCCGCGCTTCACCATTTGTCCAGCTCACGGCTTTCTTTTTCTTGGAGGGGGCGGGCTGTACCACACTAGTACGTGCCGCAATGGTCCGGTCACAAAAGACGGTGGCGACATGTCCAGCGCGCTGACGGTGCGTGAGCAGTGGAATCGGCAAGATCAGGCTTGCACCTGATTGAGCGGGCACGGCACAAATATTTGTGGACACCAGGCACAAGCGTCTGCCTGGTTTTTCTTCAGCATCCCGGTGTCGGTGCGCGAAAAAATGCCTGAAGGCTCTACGAAGACGAATCCTTCTCAGCGACAACTTTATTATATTACAACCTTTCCTTCCTACATCCATCGACGGAACCCAGTCACACTGACTGGGAGGCATTTCGCGTTCATCTCCTTTCTGGCTCCTTTGAATCTTACGACGACTGGACATCGCGCATCTCCACAGTACTTTTGACCAGTAGACACGTCACCCGATGCCGGACCCGGATCTTCACTTTCTCCGTTTATGGCGGCGGCGCAAACGTGTACAACGCTGCTGCCACTTCCATCCGGAAAATTCCCAAGTTTCCTCCCGAATTGTTTCTCAGCGGGCCGAGATAGTCGATTTCGCTTTGTGACGGCCTTGACACCGCATCACATTTGCGATCCACGTGGTCCCTTTTAACATCTATCTTGAGTACTAGTCCTGCCCGGGCTGCCACTCTAGCTAAAACCCTCACTCAGGGAACTTCCTCCGATGTCTTTGACAAGCTCACCTATATCTTCCGGCCCCTCTCAAGTCTTCGTACCCAGCCTTCTCGGGCGATCCTAACCCAGACCTGGACCGCCCTTTCACTCTCCGGGAGCTCGAAGCTGCTCTGAGCGCTAATGCTACACGCTCGCCTCCCGGGGAGGATACCAGATCATACACCACGCTCCACAACCTTTCTGACCACGCCAATGAAGTTTTCTTCTAGACTTTCAACAATGCGTCGGACAGCGGCTGCTTGCCGGGCTCTTGGACATGCTCCCTTACTTCTATGATTTCGAAGCCACGAAAACTGCTCGACGTCGCGCGTTGGCAAGACCGTTGAGCGAATGGCTCTGACTCACTTCTCTCATTTTCTTGAGGTGAGAGGGTTCCCCATTCTCTTATCAGCTCTTGACACCGCGTGTGTGCACAGGACATGTCCCTGATCCTCGAACAGACCTTTTTCTCACCCACCCCCAGCGAGATCCACGTTCTTGTGAACGTTGATGTCCACAAGGCCTTCGCTGGGGCGTGCTACGACCATATCCTGTCTCAACTCTCCTCTTTGGCCTGCGGCAACTGCATGTGCTCTTATCTCCGCTGCTGCCTCTCTAACTGAGTGGCTCGCTTTGAAGTACACACTCATCTATGCGATCCACACCCGCTCACCAGTGGTACTTCTCAAGGTGCTGTTATATCTTTTCTTTTCTTTCTTTTCAATCTTGCTATGACCCCTCTCGCCTTGTAACTAGCTCAAATTCCAGACCTCCGCCACATCTTTTATGCCAACCACATCATTCTCTGGTGTTCCTCTGGCTGTCCCGGTCACGTACAGGACACCCTGCAACGTGGCCTAGATCTTATCGACTCCTTTCTCTCTCTGCTGGCCTGTCTCCTGCTCCGGAGAAATCCGAGCTTCTTCTTCTTAGCTACTCCTCATACCAGTGCCCCCACAATGCCCTCATACCCCTCCATCGTTCTTGCACTCCCATTGCGATTGTCCCCCAATGCAAAGTTGCGGACTTTGCCTTGCACACAGCCAATAATGCGCAAGCCCTCCACAACGCAGTCGCGACCTGTCACTCAATAACTCACCTCCTGCGGTGCGTGGTCAATGGGCACTCAGGTTTTCACGAAGCTCATGCATGCCGAGTTGCTCATACACTCGCCCTCAACAAGTTCCTGTACTTTGTTCATTACGTTTTGTTTGCCCAGACTCAAAACCCTTGAAACCATACCTGTGGGCCTCTACAAGGCAGCTCTCAACCTCCACATCACTACCTCTACCGCTAAGCTCTTTACCACAAACCTCTTCCATCCTCTCCGTTCTCTTCTCTCTCTCCACCGTGACTCCCAGCTTGCCCAGCTATCGCTTACCTCTCAAGACCAGTGGCTACTCGCCCAGGCGGGTATCGCTCCAATTCCCGTTTCCACCTTAACCTCTCTAATATCAACCCCGCCTTCCAATCTTCGCATCCTCGAGATCCATCGCATCCAATCTTCGCATCCTTCGCATCCTCGCATTGGACGGGAAGGGATCCCTTCCCGTCCAATGTGTCCCCGTCCTGCATGCCGGCCGTCATCACGAAACGGCGCAGCACAATTCCCCCTTCTTTAGTATCCAGGGAGTAGCCTACACGGATGCCTCTTTCGCGGCTCCTCGAGGGTCCTGTGGCTACGCCATCTAGCTTCCCCACCTCCTGGCACCTGAAACCTGCACAAGTGGGCCATGCCTGCACCCTCCAGATTCCCGATCTCTCGAGGCTCTTGCCATTGCCCATGCCCTTCAATCATTTCCCTCTCTTCCCTCCCTCCCAGGGTATACGATATACGCCAATTCGAAAGCCGCCATCCACCACATCCCTACCTCATTCACTTAAACAGGTGGTGGAACGAGCGGTTTTCGCAATGAAGCCTTCCGCTATTTTCCTCGACTGGATCCCTCGGCATTCGGGGAATGACGGCAATGAGCTGGCGCATCAGCTCGCGCGTCACGCTTTCATCCGGGCATCGTTGATCCCCTGGCTCAGGCCCTTGTAGGACTTTGGGAGACTCTACCTGCGCCGCACCATCAAAGAAGCTTACCTCCAGCTCCGTCTCGACAGGCACCTTCACCCTCTGCCTCACCTATCACTCACTGCGCCGGAGGCTAGCCTTCTGCGGCACATCGAAATGAACGCACTGATTACTGCTTCCCTCCTTTTCCCCTCCTCTCCTAACTGGCCCTCTTCTTATGCTGCGCTACCACATTGCCTCTTCCACTGTCCGGCTACTGAGCAATAGACCTCCTTTCTTCTGCCCTTCTAGACCGGCGTTCGTGTTGTCCACTTCTCTACTCTTGTGTCCTGTCTGCATGCCTCACTTCTTTTTTGCATAGCGAGTGTCTAGATTGTAAATCTGAAATGGTTGCGGTTGCAAGCGTATCAGTGGTATCAGAGAAATTTCATTTTCTTTAACGCCCATAGACAATAAAACACCAATGAAATTTCTTAACTGTCTTGATCTACTAACGGGATACTGAACGCTGTAGTTGTTCGGCCTATGCATTTGCGTTATGAATCGCACTGTGTAAGTCTGTTTTGTATCCACTCCGCGAAAACAGCCAGCCTCGACTTCCGCGTGTTATCTCCCTCATGCCTTCATCGACTGCTTTTGGCAAACCTTAAGTGTAAATCTCATAATGTTATTAGACCAGTTAATCTTCCGTCATTTAATAATTTGCTTCGATTCTCTTGCACAAATTGTGTTATCCTAATAAACCAGCGGGTATTGCCTGCACGGTTTACATGGCCAAGCGTAGCTGAGAAACTAGGATGTTCTTTTTTTAAATTTCATTCAGTATCATCCTCCGAACCCTTTGAACAGGTGTCATGGAATGAGTGCAGTAATTCTTACTCAACCGATATGAAATTAGTAGCAATTAACGGGTAGCTTTTATTGAGCAGAGGCTTCAGGGGCTGTCACTTACATGCTGGAATGCGAAATATTAAAGAATAATGCAATAAACACCATCTTCGTTAAAAAATGATGCGTGGAGGGTGCTTTGAGAATCTTAGTAAAAGCGTTTACACTGCAGTACTCTACATTTAGGTGAAGCTCCGCATTTAGCTGAAGCTCCCTAGCAATTCTGCTACAATTGACAAGTTGCTCGATGTTCACTGAATAACTCCTCAATTAGGTCTCTTACTTAAGTACTTCATTTCTTCACAGCATACAGGAAAAGTCGAGCAATGAGAGAGGTTGGTACTGGAAGCATCTTCAGAGAGTAGAAAAAGACAATGTGTACTGATCGCTTTGAGCACTTGTCCCCGACTCGAGGAAGACATTTCTTTAGGGCTCCCTATTGTTTGCCGCCGAAGTGCATCAATAACTTTTTTTGACACAGACACAGTGTCAGCTACGGTGTCAATGCGCTTCGCAACAAGTTTGGGGACGGAAATCTGAAACCTGACCTACACTCTTTATTAAATTCTGCGAAGATTCTAGCTATAAGTGAAAAAAAAAATGTTTGACGATATTTTGCACTTACGCAAAGGAACAGCTCTCCACATCGGATAACAATATATAAAGATGTGCTTTGCATATATATTTAGGCGTCTTACTTTTAAATTAACCTAGTAAGTATGCAGAACTATACTGAGATATTTGCTGCGTTAGGAATAAGCAAATAAAATGGGATCATTGAGAAGGTGCCGCCTAGTTGTTAGAATTACATGTAATGGAATCACTGCCAAGCTAGCAGCCGCATTTCGGAGTCCACAAAAGTGTGGAAGGAGCCTACGGCTTTGTAATGCATGGTGCGTAGAAAAATTATAGTTGTGACAGTAATACAGAAGAATATATTAATTGGCTGCCATTGATGATGATGTTTGAGGTTTAATGGCGCAAGGGCCAGGTATGGCCAAAGAGCGCCATGCTAGTGGTAATGAATATGTCGTGGTCTGATGGGCTCTGTGAATTTAATGTGACGTGGCTGTAAAGAGGTCTAAAAGAGTTTGTATAAATTGCATAAAAATTTCACGTAATAAAATTATGGCAATGATTAATGACATGTACTATGATCACTAAAATGCATTAAAAAAGAATGATGCATTATATAAAATATGCGAGATGCTAAAATTCAAAGCCCCAGCTGTAAGTAGGACTCTAATGTACATCATATCAAAAGCCAGCTGTGAAATCAGGATGACAAGGCGTACTGAAATGTTTGTCACTGGAGATGCTTAAAGTGAAACCAAGACGCGAAGGTGTGTTGAGATTAAACAAAAAAATTTTTCGCTTCCTCCAGCCCGCCTTTTACTGGGGAAGTTCTCTTTCCTCTCACTGAAGATGAATACTTATACGTAGGCAAAGCTCCTTGCCTTCAAATGAAGATTTATCTCCCTGTATTTCATTCTACGCGCACAAATCAGTGTTTTGCGTCTGTTAGGCTATTGAGCCCAGTCAGTAAGGAGTTTCTTTAATTTAAGAATGTGCTAAGCAAGCTTAGCATTTATTGATTTCATGTCTGGCTCATCTATTGGTCAATATATTTTCGACTGCTCGACGAGTCCTGCTTCAGGCCGTGCTTGGAGTCCATGCCTCCTAAAGTTGTTGCGATGAGCTCAGGCGCATCTGGCGCAGAAATGACACTTCTCTCTTCGCCGCCAAGCGCAACGCGTAAAGTTTACGCCTGCGTTTTTACAGGAAGAGACGCTTGTACGGAATATGACTCTTATGTCCTGATTCACCGTGTTTGCAACACCATGTGGCACCTCCCTATTAGTTTTACCTGTTTATTTTATTATAACTATCACGTGTTTTATTTTGGGGTTATTGTGGTTGCAGAGTGGTCGGCTATCGGAACATCACCGATGATTACGATACTCCCTAATGCGAAATTTGAGCTCAGCTCTTCGCGTGCTTTCCTTTCGCGTTATACAGGGTGTATCAGCGAACACTTTGAAAAATTTTAAAGGTTGCCTGTGGCAGATGGCTTAATTCTTGTTTATGAGCCAGTCTACTCGATGCAGCGGACACTACTTGCACAACAAACAATATGCAAAACCCTATAATTAACAAGAATTCACTGATTAAAATTTTCTATGATTACCTTATGACCCATATTGCAATTTACAAATCCTAGCAGCGGACTTCGAAAGGCGGATCCACTTGGAATGAATTCTCAGGACGACAACAGTTTCGAGATATAAATTCCCGAACTTTGCTAAGAAATGCATTGGCATTCCACTTACCTGTATGCTTCAGTGCATGAAACGACGTTTTCTGAACAAATTAACTGGAACGCCAGTACATTTCTCCGCAAAGTTCGGGAATTTATAGCTCGAAACTGGTGTCATATTGAAAATTCTTTCCAAGTGGATCCTCCACCTTGCGAACTGCACGGTTAGAATTTGTAAAGTGCAACATGGGCCATAATGTACTTAGTTAAAAACTTAATTATAGAATTTTTATTAATTAGTCGATTTCGCATTTGAATTCTTGCGCAAGTATTGTCCGCCGCTTTGAGTAGACCAGCTCAAGAACTAGAATTGATATAATGCCACAGGCAACTTTTAAAGGTTTTTGAACGTGTTCGCTGAAACACCCTGTATTTGGGCAAAGGATTTTTGAGAGATGTGCGAGTACGTACAGTTACAGACTACTATGTATGTTCGGCGACAAGCACCTCTGGATTCCTATGTCGGCTGCGCTGAGCCTCTGGTCGGGCAGGTGGTTTAGCAGTTGCGCCAGACGAAGCACTTCCACTGGTTGCGTTTCTCATTGTTCAGAAAAAGCTGGCTGACACTGTATTGTATTATGATTATATTATCCCAGGGTAGTAGCAGGGAAGAATGACACAGTATCGAGACTGTGAGTTGCAAATTAACCTCTTTATCGAGCGCACTTGTGGCCAGCAAAACAAGTAACACTCAAGCACAACGATACCAGCGAGCGGAGTGGGCGATCGTCGAAAATCTGATCTGCTGGACCAGCCCGTCGGCTTTTATACGTGACTCATCGAAGGAGCCAATGTAATCACGTGGCTTCCAGAAAGTGCTACACAAGTCGCGTCGCGCTTGCAACCAGATTACCAACACTACGACGCGAACTCGTAGTCTCATGCGGCACTCTGCTTTACTCCTCACCCTTTGGCCAAACTCTCCTCCTCCACTTTTCTCCTCATGCCTTCACTGCAGTGTCCTCCTCGCTGTTCCTATTCGCGCTCTCTTCTTTCATCTCCCGCTGCGCTCTGCGTTCGCTTCCATCTTTCGCTGTACGTGCTCACTCGGCTAGGCCGAGGAACGACGCCGACGCCGACGCTGAAAGCAAGAACGGGTGCCTAAGGGCTACGCTCTAAGAATAGCAGCTACAGCCAAGACACGTGCTTGTGATCACTATGAAATGACCAGGGCCTTTTCAGTGTCCCTGGGAACACCTAGCTGCTACCTTCTTTTTGTTTGTGGTATTCGGTGAAGGCTGCACAATTCTAGATTTGTAAGCACTACATATCCTTTTCTTTGTTTGAGCTCTTAATAATCTATACCGAAAGCGCCACTATGATACGCTCGTGAGCTTTTTATGCAGTTCTGAGGTAGTTGGTTTCTTTCTCTTGTGCTGTATAGCGAATAGACAACCTGGGGATGTAAAAATCTTCAAAAAGTGTTGGGAACGTTCGCAGATTGTAGGAGCGACGGAATTTTGCCTCCTTCGCGCTGTTAAGATAAGTGATCATTTATTAGAGCTAAAATGCAACAATTACTTCAATGTAGTGTAAGAACATCTCAGTGTTGTAACGTTAACTATCGTCCACTTAGTGTGCATATCGAGACAGAATAGAAAACTGGACGATGTATGAATGTTCATTCTAATTCGGTAAGATTATTGAGACACGCACTGAAGAAAGTAGAAAGAGGACAAGGGTGTTAGCTTCGTCAACTTCCTTCCGTTTTTCTCTCATCACCGCTGCCGCCTTAGGATGAATGTATATGGCGCTCGTGCATTTATCTTTAGGCACCGCAATAAGACTAGAAAAACATGAGTAAAGGCTGCAGTCCGCAAAAAAAAAAAAATAAAATCGAAAGTAGGACCGCAGGTCTTGTTCAACCCACAATGAATGAAAAAAAATTGCGCCTTCTAACGTCCAACAATCTGATATAGATGACATATTTGAGCATTACCAACAGCGTGCCTTCTACGAATAAGAATTCGTATACCTGATGTACTTTTGTTACTAATTTATTATACCGTGGTTGACCACACGTTGCTATTATTTTCCGATTGCAGTACGGTTTTCGCCTCGTCACTCGTGATCTACTTCACAGGACTTCTGTTCGAAACACGATCGATGCTAAAATAATTGAAGTGATCAGCACCAAAAAGGAATTCGGCGCATCGCTCACAGTCAGCAAAAATTTAATTCGCAATTCGCAAACCATGACTTTGCGATGCTGAAGGCGAATAAACAGTGTTGTTTTCTTTCTGGACTGAAACGTTTTATTCACGTGCACCTTTATGATACACCCTTGAGTACTTCCCTGTGACATCGAGGTCAAAATAACAACACATAATACCATATGCGCATACGGTGTTCTGAGCCCAGAACATTACTCGGACAACTTTGTGTGGTATCGCTTTATTTAGCCGATGCGCGCGCTCTACCTAACTTAAAGCTAAAGCATGCCATAAGGAATAAGAGAGAGAAACAAAAGTTTAATGATCGGAAACCACCATAGGTTGGTCTTAGAACGGTGTCTCTGGCTTTGTACTCCACAACTGGGCTAACGGGTGAGATGGAGTCTGTGAAAGGAAGAGGCAGAAATGAAGTCACCTTCCAAGAAACCACACCAAATGTTAGTGATTAATTCAAAGTGCTGTTGTACATGCACACCGTGTACAGTTCCTATAGATGCAAGACGCGGACAGCGTTCAGCTTATTGGAGAAGTGGCACGTCCATACAAGAATGTAGGAGAAGAGAAGAAATGGAGGGGGGCCTGATTTCAGTATGTCACAGTTACATAAATGCAACAGACCATGACGAGAAATGTGTCTTATATGTAAAGCATAGAGATAACAGCATATTATCGGTACCAGTAATAACGTGCACCAGCGTTCCACAGGTGTCATGATGATCATAGGCACACACAGCAGCGGATGCCGAGTAACTTCAAGCAAACACGCAGGCAATCAACACGCTCATGCAGGAAAAAGAGAGGGCACACACCCCTAGCACCACTCCTATTATGGATCCCCCAAAGCCGGGAGGGACTTCTGTGTGAACAGAGATTTGACATCGCATATACACTGTGGTGCATTGAGATTCTTCTGGGCCGTTATTCACAACAAACTCTCAAGCTGAAATTGCCCGTAAGAAAAATGTTCCTGCCAGTCATATGGCTGGACATATGAGGAAAGGCGACCCGCCAATGGTGAAGGACACTTAAAAAGGAAAAGTTTTGTGAATTCTGCACTGATGTTTAAAAGCGATCTTCGCCTTACACTAACCATAATGAGTCCGTGTGGCTACGTGACTAAGCATAGCACGCTAAAGGGGGTATTCGTTTAATTACATCGCTGCCATGCAAAATTGGCTACGCGCTGAGCGCAATCAACTCAACGCACTCATTCGAAAGGTCGTGAAACGGGCCCTCGGCCTTTCGATCAGCACTTCCACGCAGAAACATCTCGAGCTCGGCGTGCACAACACGCTTCAAGAAATCGCCGAGGCTCAGGAGTGAAAGCAGGTGATCCGACTCACTACCACCAAGGCGGGATGCCACATTCTGTGCGAGCTCGGCTTCTTCTCCTCGACGACCAGGGATCCACCGAAGTTGACGCTGGTTCCCCGCGTGATCCGAGACTTCATCACTCTCGCCCTTATTCATGCGGTGACACGGCGACACTCGCAAACACACACTCTGCGAGTGTACAAACGCTCTTCCCGACTCTACCACGGACAGGTGGGAGAAGTCTGTGCTCTCGCCATTCAAATATTATTAATAAGGATGTTTTACTCTCTCTCAGAAGCGCACTGCTCACCGGCGAGCAATGGGCCGTCAAGAAGGCCCGCGAAGCTGCCTCCAGGTACTCCCTGTCGGTCCCTGCGTAGCAGACGCCTACTATGCACTAAGCGCGTCCTGCAGGACCATAACAAAGTTTTCTAGTTCACTCCAGTATAAGCGTGTGGGGCGGGTAGCCTGCTGTGGCAACGGCATTTGTAGGTTTGTTATAGCAAAGAGCTTTTCGTTTGTATGTTACATTCAAGAACAATATCATTCGCGCGAATTTAAACGTTATTGCCGGCTGTATTCATCCAGCCATATATGTATACATCTCGTGCACACGCGTTACTTTTAAGTTGCCTATGACTGATAGCACGATATATAGCGTGTTATTGTCTATCACGGTTAATGATCTATTGCGTTACTTGTGGCACTTGTGCACACAGAAATGTTTCTGTATACGCATAGCGCGCGATACATTATGTGTATTAGGGGCTGGCTTGTGCATTTCTCAGGGTCAGGGGGACCGCTCGTTTATTGTGATTTTTACCATCCTGCCTCATTCTTCTCACCACTTTTTTTGAGAAAACCTTTTTTTTTCTGACCCCAATGCGAAATACCGGTCGAGATAAAATGTTCCTCTGGAAAACATAAGCCTCTTCAGGTTGTATAAACGTTCTTATTCATATACGAAAACCATTGCAAATTAAACAAGCGTGGCAGAAGAATGAATATGCGGCGAAAAACGGGTCTTCCTGGACATGTGTTTGTATTTCCCCTCTTTCATGCACACACATACTTTCTTGTCACACTTGAGGAATTTGCGCTGCTTTGGTGTAACCAAGCTGAACTATCTTGCACAAACCGTAATGTGGATATATTCTTCCGTTTCTGTCGATCTGCGTTTCTCGCTATTTTTTTTTCTTTCTTCTATCCGAAGCGAATGTTACCCCGGGACTGAAGCTAAGATTCGTGGGTGCGGGAGATGTCACCCCCTCTCGGTCGCTGCTTTGGTCTGACGAGCAGTTCAGCCACGAATGCAGCGCACGATACGGCGCAGCACACGAGGTAAACTACGATGTACAGGACAAATGGCTGCGCTCCGGGATCCTCGTCGATCATCCGTGGGACGACTCGTCTCCGGTGAGGGACGGCCAGGCCATGCTCCGCTATTGCCAGCAGTATCCGACGATGTTGATATCTGCACATGCAAACTCAACAGAATTCTAAGCATGTTCAAAAATAGAGGGCTCATTATCCGACATATCAAAATGCAAACATTATTATCGTATCTGTCATTTAGCAGCACCGTGATGAGGTTAAGCCAAGAGTAAGCTGCGAAGATTTCCTTGTTTTTTCGAGTGGGGCATGTTGGTCTGATAGCGTAACGTCGCTTCCTGTTTGTACAGGTTTGACTGCACTATTCGTATTACTCTTAGAATACTCGAGTAAGCATACAATAAATTCCGCATAAATCACTCGCGTAATACATTGCGGCATATTTTAATACGAGTAGCGTTTTCCACTTACCCCGTAGCCTACCGCGCTAACAACTGCGCCACTGTTGCAACAGGCGATAGTGAGGCATATCTTCTAAGCAGTGTGCGTAGTTGAGCTACGCATTGCGGGCGATTCACCAGATGGCGCATCCGTCCAGTTTGGAGGGTGCTTCGTTATAGACGGATAGACGGAGGGATGTGCGCCGCGCAATTTGTCGAAACGGGACACAAGGTTGCGTGAGGCTGCGTGGCGCCAAATCGATCTCAAACGGATGCGCAAGCGCTCGCGCGCAAGAATATTCCTTAGGCTCTACGCTGCGATATGCCCACTTTTGTAGTAGAAGGCTTCAGTCAGGAAGCATGTTCACTGGCGTGATGTGTGCCGATCTCAACGTAAGGTTAACCTCTCCAGTGGATGTAATCGCCACTTCCTAAGGAACCAGAATCGACATGGCGTTCGAGAACATGCCATGCTCAGTGCGCGAGGTAACGTGCTCATCGGCGTACTAATCCGATCACAAGCCCATGCTACTGTCGATCAACTTGCCCCGGTAGGCGCCGTCGCTGGAGCCCATGGTCGACGACGACGAATAAGGCGCAACGCGCTTTAGGTACCAGTCGGACTAGAACGACAACATGCCACCAGAGTATGAGGTGGAGTTCGCCTACGAACCCGATCGAAGAATGCAGTGTCAACACCATAGTGCCGCTCAGAAAAGTACTGCCATCGCTCCAGAAAGTGGTGTGGTGCTCAAAAGTGCTCGCATCTAGAAAGAGCACTCACGGACAAAACTCAGCTGAGAGACTGCAATGTGGCCGTTTTGTCGTCTTGCGTTGTTGCGACAGTACTAGCTGCAACATCAAACTCGGAAACATAACGCAGCAGCTATAAACTCGGCAACATTTCGCCGCAACACTAAGCTCAGTGACATAACTCAGCGACACGTTTGTACTTCATAAGAATGGCCAAGGTGCCCCCGTAGCTTTTCTTACTACCGTAGATGAGTTTGCCGTATTTTATTTTTGTCTCCGCGACCGCGTATTCTCATATTTTCATTTTTCGTTCACATTTATTTTACCGCTATCAGTTTAGGAAAACAATAACTATCGCACTAAGCGGTAGCTTCACGCTGTCACCATCTTAAAGGGAATGATCAATCGTGAGTGCGCGTTTATGAAGCGAGCTGGATTGGGGGGCCAGCCAAACCTATCAGCCTGCGTGAATTGTTATTTTGTGTGCAGCACTCAACTGATTTCTCCAAAATGTGGGAGGTGTGAAGTTAAAGTTTCTTTCGCTAATGGGGGCAGCTACTGGGTGCAGCGCAAGATAAACTAATGGAAATGTAATTCAAGCTCACCACGACGCTCGCATTGCGTTGCTCATATAACAACACTTCGTCGCTTAGCACCAAATGTGACGCAATGCGAAGTAAATTGACATCATATATACTATTGCACACGTGATCCTCTTTGTAGCTTCTTTGTTCAGCTTCTGCAAACATCTCTTTTATCGTAAAACGTTATGTGGGCCTAGTTGGCGGATACTGCACAAATTTACAAATTTTTAAAACGCATAAAAACATCGCACATGCGGAATCTATATATATATATATATATATATATATATATATATATATATATATATATATATATATATATATATATATATATATATATATATATGTCATGTCAGAAGCAAGACACTTGCCACTACTGAGACGCCGTTCTTTCATATTTAAGGACAAGCACTTCTTCGTTTTCCTCTTCTCCAGCCGTAGTGTTCTTCAATCGTCACACGTTTTCCCCGTCCCCTCGAGACAGTCTCCTCAATTCAGAAGGTGCAAAATAACGCCACAATTTGCTGACATGAACAATGTCGCTGTCTCTACCTAAAGGCATGACTAAATGGTTGATCATTGGCGATAACTTGCGTAGAATCTTGTAAGGACCATCCATGACGGAACTCAACTTGCCGTTGTTGGGATGCCGTGGTGTTTCGTAAAGTATTGAGTCGCCGACGTGCAAGTAAAGTGGGACAAACTTCCTGTCATAGATTACACTGTTGTTATTGTGATAGGTGAGTGGCTTTTTAACCGCAGTTTCCTTGCTTCCCGAAAAGTCTCAGCTCGTTGCTTTAATATGGCTGGGTAGGATGGAATTACATACATTAGTTACGAAGGTGCGTAAGCAGTAACTTCATGAGGAAATCTATTGTATTGCTCAATGACATGCGATAGCAGCTTAGTCCAAGACTTCTTAGCTTCATCGTTGACCTTGAATTTAAGTCTGGGGACTATGGTTTGATTTGTCCGCTCATTTATACCGTTGCATTGTGGATGAATAGAGGACGAGAAGAGTTGATGTATTGGGTTATGCTTTAAGAACTGCTTAAATTTTCATGCACTGAACACTGTTCGACGATCTGAAAGGAACTTCCATGGTTTCTTGGTCGCGAAAATGCTTTTTGAGCATAATATGTAGGCCTTGCTGCTTTCATTTTTGTGAGCAAACGCCCATACATAGCGAGTGGCGTGGTCGATGACCAAGTGAATGAATCTTTTTGATGAGCCTTATCCTGAAAATCCTCCAGTGGCGTCAGTTGCAAGAAGATCAAAAGGTTCTTCAGCTGGAGGCAGTGACTCAAGTGGTCCATACTTCTTTCTTTTGGTCTTCTTACTATTCCTGCATGTGTAACAATGTCGAATGTAGTTGGCGACATTGACTGTTATATCTGGCCAACAGTGTTGTGGAGACATGAGTGACAATGTCTTTTTCCCGCCGGCATGCCCAAGACGTCGGTGAGCGTTCTTAAGAATGGTGAAGCGCAGTTCATAAGACACGCATATCGTCCTCAGGCCTTTCTTTCAGGCGATGACTATGCAGGTGGCTGTGCCTTTGGGGCGCTCGTTATTACATTTCTGAAAATCGGTGGTTGAGATAAGCTGCACTACAGGATCTTGAAGGTGCGTCCACTTGAACATTGCTCATGTCTTCCTGTCCTGTTTAATGTTCACCTCATACATTAACTTTACTGATAACCGAAAGAGCCGACCTTGAGGATTCTTGACATTCTCAAACCACTGTAGTGCAGGGTGATCCGTTGCAACAGTGAGTGGTTTCCCACGAAGATAATGCCACTTATCAATGACAAGATGATGACAAGACATTCTCTCTCTGTGATGGCGTAGTTAACTTTGTGCTTGAGTAGTTTACGGAAAGAATAGGCAACAGGATATTCATTGCTTTTGCATCTGGTTGCTTCAGCAAGTCCCCGATGCCTTAACCAGATGCATCGCAATATACAGTACAAGGTCATGAAGCGTTGTATACGCGAAGCACTGGTTCTTCAGATATGCATTTTTTGAGTTCCGAAAAGGCTCGTTAGCACGCTTCGGTCAAGGTCCGTTTAGTGTCTTTGTGGAGAGTTTTGTGACAGGAAGAGTCATATCGCTGAAATGAGGGATGTACTCATGGTAAGTGTTTACGGTGCTGACAAGACGCTCGAGGTCTTTCTCTCGTTTAGGCTTTCAAAACTGAGTGTCGCAACAACATTGCTTTCCTTAGGTGTCACAGTTCCTAGTGAAGTTTTGTGACCCAAATACTCGATGCTGAACTTGGCAAATTGGCACTTCTTGCATTTTAGTTTTACATTCTCCGCTTTAAAAGTTTTCAGTAATCCCTCGAGCTGTGGCAGATGGTCGTCAAAGGCTTCTGAGTGAAGAACACCATCGTCAAAGCTGATTATATTATTAAGACAATGTTTCATTATTACTGACTTCATGCTCTTCCAAATGTACCAGGATCGTTCTTTGACCCAAACGGCATCACCAGCCATTCATAATGGCTATTAGTCGTAACAAATGCAGTTTTCTGTATGACGCCGGGATGCATTCGGACATGCCAGTATCCGGAAGTTACATCCAATGTAGTAAATAACAGGGTTCAGCCTGCGGTAGTCAATACGCAAACGAGTGCGGCCCTCACATTTATTTTACCCTAGAATGATCGATGCAGTGTAGAAGAGACAATGAAGGTCTCACAACAATTTGCTTAATAAGGATGTCATCTTGTTTTTAAACGCGAAGCATTTCTTGGCGAAGATTTGCCACTTTGACAGCATCTGTGTAACCGCATACGTCTTGGTGCTCTCATGGTCATTCCGTTACCTTGGCATGTACCACAACTGACATCTATGACAACAGTGTATGGCGAACATTAATGATAGGTCATGACATGACTATCAGGACATGTGTGTCATGTAGGTGATGAAACAGCCGCTTACGTCTTGGTACTCTCATGACGTTTTCGTTAACATGGTGTTTACCAAAATTGGCATAGTGTGACAAGAGTGTATGACGACACAAATGATAGCTCACGACATGACTGTCTTGACCTGTGTGCTATGTAGGTCATGAAAAAGCTGCCTACATCATCGTGCTGTCATAGTCATTTCGTTAGCTTAGTAGGCTCCAAGCACACTGCTTCGCATAACGACGGTTCTGACAGGGCATGGGATGTAGCGGCTTTTTTTTGTTTCTGCCTCGTCTGCTGGCGAAAATCTGTGTAGTGCTCGGTGAATTAAAACAGCATTGGTATATGCGATCCTATGTTGCTGAGCAGATATGTATCCAATGTCCGTCTGGGATTTCGAGAAGATACCTTCTTATTATTTAGAATACATTCGATCATAGACTTTGGTCGTCCTGCCAAATACCACTTTTTTGTGGTCTTAATTAGATTGGCTTTAGTGTTTTCGTCGTGGTTCTGACCGCGTGCGTTTAAAATGTCCCGTGCTTGCGCAACTGTCTTCTTTTCCAAGTTTGCAGATAGACTGAAGTTGCTAAAAGAAAGCTGCGAAGAAGGTGGGCGAAGGCTGTGAGGAAGTTCTGAGAAGTTCGTCGAATTATTCGCGAATCAACCGAGCTATTCTAGAAGACCAAACGGTTCCAGCTTTGCGCCCTCGTGCCTTTGATACAGCAATCGCCCAAGTACCTGATTTACCACCAGCAAATCTTGAACTTGCCTCAGCCTCTTACTGAGCTGATTTCTATTGGACTTAAGTTTGCGATAGAGCCGAAGTGTTCCCCGCCAGAACTCCTGGCTAAGTCAGGCAGGTCTCCTGGCGTGCTTCCGAGCAAGAACTACGAAAGCTGCATATATCAGACGGTGTCGGCGTCTTGGTCTGCTGTAAGCCAACTGTTTCAAAACTCTAGGTAAGACGTGTTACTAATTTTCTAAAATAATATTCATTGTGTGTGCTCTCAGCAGACGAATATGGTGGTTTTGCAGCTAGGTTAGTTCAGTTGCATCAGGATTAGTCACGATCCACGGTGTCTTCCTTTTTTGATTGTCCAGCTCGATGGACCAACTCGGTATAGACAAAATTGCACTAATTCCGTTCATGCAAAGAATCGCGCACAATCCGGCAATAATCGTTTCCGTGTAAACGTCAAAGTTTTGTTTTCTCTGCACCGGAAAATGAGGCAGCATGTGCAAGATAACCGTCCCTGCATCTAGGCCCAAACGAGGGTGCCTTATCAAGCATCAAAATAAATATAGAGAGTGCAGAAATAACCTAGTGTATCAGATTTGTGTGTCCTGCGGTAGATATTACATCTGTTGGACAGCCCGATGTGTAAATGAAAGGCTGAAAGAATGCATGTACAATGTAGCCCGCGCAAAACAGGGATGGCTTTGTGCCTACTACAGTGCGGGTGGATGCTGACCAAGATTCACACAGTGTAGTATCATAGCAAAACACAGAGGTCGCGTCACGTGCAAGCGAAGCGGGAAAACTGAGTGTTGAAAGGATGGTTGCGTGAGCACCCCCTCTGTCACTCTCACTGACAAGGAGATGCGAGATGTCGGCCTATCACTATGCTGAATTTTTCTGTGTGGTTCGTTTTTTCGCTGTGTTCTGCGCATGGCTATTGGGTTTCTGTGTCACTACATAATGGCGATGCTCTCTGAAAACAAAATAAACTTGGAAGTCAGCGCTCTGTTTTCTCTTCTGTCCCCTCTGGTGCCATTGTGCTGTTAATAAGATTTTAAAGGCCTTCAAAAGTTAAAAAGATGTGTAGAAGAACAAAGGTTGCTCTACCAAGTCAATACCCCAACGCTAAATCATATGGAAATGAAATATGTACCGTCATCTCAGAGGGAAGGCTTTTTCGATAGTGGCCGCCATTTGGGGAAAAGTTTAATGCCTTATCACGGCTTCTGGACTAGATGGAGTTCACCTTCTGTCAGCTGAGTCCGGTCCGGCAGACACTATCGCTCATTTGTGTTCCCGCG
Source organism: Dermacentor variabilis (assembly GCF_050947875.1). Taxonomy (NCBI): domain Eukaryota; kingdom Metazoa; phylum Arthropoda; class Arachnida; order Ixodida; family Ixodidae; genus Dermacentor; species Dermacentor variabilis. The sequence goes on from NC_134573.1 coordinate 84,576,610, forward strand.
CAAGGAAATATGAATTTGAGATAAAAGTACGGAAGGCCCGGCTTAACACATGCAGCATCGGCTTCTCCGCAGGTACAACTCAGGCTATTTTTGTTAATGAGCCCCTCACAGGGGAAAAGAAGAAATTGTTCTCGAAAGCGCTGGTACTGAAAAAAAAACAAAAACAAAAGCAATTGATCTTGCGGTGGACACATTACTGCCAAATTAAAGCACATAAAGCTGTGGATAGCCGCGTCTTTTGCATAACGTGTGATGCCGTGCTGGCAATATTCACCTAGGTTGCCTGTAGAGGTATTTCCTACAGATGGTTAATGTGGCATATGCTATCCCTGCTCCATTTCAATCCCAGTCTTCGCTTATGTATTTTAATGCACGAAGCCTTCTAAAAGTATTTGATAATATTACTAGTCTGATAACATCTATTCGCCCTCACTTCTCAGTTATCTGTGTGAGTGAAGCATGGTTATGCGCTCATGGCAATAATCCGCATTGCTTTCCTTCATATCATTCAGAGTACTGTCTCCGCAGCGAAAGCAATCATGATGGTGCATCTGTTTCCGTTTCTTCTAACCTCCAGGATCATAATAGACTCTACCTCGCACTTAATGTTTCCCGCGAAGCTGCAGGTGGATATAGGGTGACACGTATTTTTCGTGTTTGTGCGTGCACAATAAAAAAGCTGAGTGCAGGCCGATCCCGCCGATAGTTCCCGCCCATCCCACCGGGCCGACCCGCTGCGGGGGTAAACAATGCTTCAACCATCATCATCATCATCATCATCATCATCATCATGGTTACGCCCACTGCAGGGCAAAGGCCTCTCCCATGCTTCTCTAACTACCCCGGTCGTGTACTAATTGTGGCCATGTCGTCCCTGCAAACTTCTTAATCTCATCCGCCCACCTAACTTTCTGCCGCTCCCTGTTACGCTTCCCTTCCCTTGCAATCCAGTGCGTAACCCTTAAAGACCATCGGTTATCTTCCCTCCTCATTATATGTCCTGCCCATAGCCCCCCCCCCCATTCATTTTTCTTGGTTTCAACTAAGATGTCATTAGCTCGCGTTTGCTCCCTCACCCAATCTGCTATTTTCTTATCCCTTAAAGTTACACCCATCATTCTTCTTTCCATAGCTCGTTGCGTCGTCCTCAATTTAAGTAGAACCCTTTTCGTAAGCCTCCAGGTTTCTGCCCCGTACGTGAGTATGCTTCAAGCGCTCCGCCCCTAATTATACTAGTAAAAAAATTATTCAATGAAATAAGTAAATCAACATGCATTACTTGAAGTCGATGTTCATAGTGGAATGGTTTGTGAAGAGCACACGGGCTCAGGAGCAGAAAGCGTTGCCATAGACAAAGGACAAAATGTATGTAACGCCATACACGCATGCCTCACAAGAGGACAGTGCCAAAGACTGGGGGATGTCTGCTCCGTACAAACGAAAGACTGAATTGTGATATTCACTGTTTGTGTATCTCCAGACATTCAAGTGGGATGTCGAGAAAGCTATGGTGTTGGGCTGCTGAGCACGAGGTCACGGGATTGAATCCCGGCCATGGCGACCGCATTTCGATGCGGGCAAAATGCGAAAACTCCCGTGTGCTTAGATTTAGCTGCCCGTTAAAGAGCCCTAGATGGTCCAAATCATTGCGCACTCGCCCACGAGAGCGTGTGTCATAATCAGATCGTGGTTTTGGCATGTAAAACTCCATAATTTCATTGGGTGACTACCATTAGGTTTATGTTTCATTAGGTTTATGACTACCCATTTTGCATGCTTTAGCCGTGATGACACTAGCCCTCTGATCATTGGTGGATATCTCAGTGTGGAGATTTCATATCCAGACAAGAAATGGTTCGCTGAGTTTGTGCTAGAAGAGTTTGGTTTGACGTGCAACACTACTGTAAGTCTCTCAACTACTCAGCAAAGGTGATGTATAGATTTAACTTTGGCCAAGAATATGTCTAAGGTTCTGACCTGACCAATCACTGTATATCACAGTAATGACAAAGCTATCACTACCATTACGAAATAATGAACACATCCACAGTTACCTAATCCTGTGTGATGGGCTACAGCTTAGCAGGTCACCTACCTTCACAAATTGGAATGGCTCCACAATGTTTAATAGGGAATCCGTTTGGATCTAAGTGCACGAATTATGCGTGCTTTGTCCAAGATATAAAGAACTTAGTTGTGGCTTGTACTTATAGATCGCCCTTATCTTTTGCTATTGATTTCAGCTTGACTTCGGGCGAAATCTTGCAAAAGCTGTCATTAGAAAAAAAACGTCATAATATCAGGAGACATAAATACTGATAGTTCAAAACGGTCCACCGCATCTGTTACTGAATACGCTACCTGCATCAACGGACATGGTTATCAATGTCTATTAACTGTTCCAACGTGTCGCACTTCCGACGGACAAGGTACTCTGTTCTTACTCCTCCCAATACTGGTGTTATTGAAGTACATTTATTGGGCCATTACCCTCTGTTCACTCAGCTAAGTTTTACGTATGGCACACAAAACGTTTTTTAAGAAGAACCGCTCATTATTTATAAATGTCATCAGCCGCACAGACTGGTCACTATGAACAACGACACCAAATCCACAAGGTGCCTGCCAGTTTTTTAACATTATTATCTAGCGTCCTAACTACCCACACTAAATTACATTCTTGCAAACATAAGTTTTTGACGGCATATAACCTGCGGATAACCCCTAGCTTGTTGAAGAGACTAATAAAGAAATACAACCAGCATTTAAGAACTAGGAATGAGCCATTCAACACTAATTTACATAATCGCTATAAGACCTAATGTAACATTCTAAAGAGGCCTCTATAAGGCACTAAATGTGCTCATTACGAGAACAAGATTCAAAGTGCTAGCAATAATCTCAAACAGCAGTGGAATGTAACTAGTTCCTTCCTCAGCAGGACTACGTCTAATACCGTCATACGCAAGATTACGCCAGGAGATGACACGTACAATAACGCACGTGATAATGGAAATGCATTAAACAATTCATTTTCTGCGCCCGAGGTCGACTGTTTTGCTCCTGTCAGTGCATATGCCCTCGCTTGCCTCACACCTCTTGTTTTTCCTGTTTGAACTGTCATCCATAACATGAAAGACACCATTGCACGATAGGACGGCATTCACTCCACTCACATGAAGTTATTAGCGCATTAAATATGTGACAGGTTTTCACATGTCAACTTAATCATAGAAACAAGCATTTTCCCGAATGCATTAAAAAGGCAAGGTAATTCCTGTTTTTAAGAAAGGTGACAAGTGGGTTACGTCGAACTATAGTCCCATTGCCACGCTTTATTTCTTGAGGTAAATGTTATTGAAACAATTATGATTATTTCTTGGACTAATTATCCTTATTTATTATTTATGCAAGTCAATTTTGTTTCGGCTAGGTTATTCCACTGAGCCAGCATTGACATGTTTAACAGATGACATGAAAACTGCATAAGGCGCTGGTAGTTATGTGGTTGCGTTATTCATCGGTATTTCAAGGGCATTTGATTCCATTGTTGACTGCATATTGTTTCAGTAGCTAGAATTTATTGCAATAACCAGCCCTGCTTTAGCTTTACTCAGCTGTTACATGCATAATGGAGAACAGTTGTTATACATATCTGGTTCTTACTCATTACATAAAATCAGCAACAATATGTGCTGACGACACTACCATAATAACTGCAAGTAAGTGCATAGATTTACTGTTATCCAAAATTAACAAAGACGCCGCCAATACATTGAACTGGTGCATGTGTAATGGACTGAGTGTTAACACTAAGAAGACGAATTTCGATCCTTTACTCGCACAAGTAGGTGCATTTCTGGCACTCCGTATATTCATATAGGTAATGACATACTTGCTTTTGACAATTCTACGTTACCGGTATAAATTTGGATGGGCATATAAAATTTACGGTGCATATAGACTAACGAAACAAGAAATCGGCATGCGGCATTCCTATTAAAAAGAAGGCTAGTTGATAAATTGATAGAAACCCCGTGCTACTTTATGATGCATTTATTCCGTCGTTATAGTTACTGCATCTCTAGGCATGTGGCCTCATTGCAGCACATTCAAAATCACGGTATAAGAATCATGATACTGACCAATCCTACAGGTAATGCTTTCTTGTTGCTTTGTGATAACGCCATAATATCACTGAATGAAGTAAGCAAATACTCCCTCGGCATATTATTTTACAAGCTCTTCAGCGGAAAATTCACACTAACCCTGCATAAATCATATCAGTTCACACACATCGCTTCTACAAAATTCGCTTCCAAGAGCAACATTTTATTGCATGAGCCAAAAACTAATTATGGAACATTCATAGCTAATTTAGCCTCAGTTTCAGTACGGAGCGATTTACCCACAGACATGGAGGAATATTTCGCCCTACGTTCATATAAACCCAAATTGCTTGCGTTCTTGCAATAGGTATAAGAACTTGGCTTATTCCATTATAAATATGTGTTTTTTTATTTTCTTTTATACATAACTTTTTTCTTTGGTATGAATTTATGCTGGGATATTTTAATTATGTATATCAATTTTCTGATTGCCGTAATAATTATAAAAAAAACTTAGTTCCCTCTTTGTAAGCAATAACAGGAGGTCTGGCCCTTGGTCTTTGATTATGAGACCTCCTTTACTATAGACTCCTAAACGTACTTATATGCCATAAAAATTTATTCGTAAGCTTTCTGATCGTCATTCATAATGTGTGCTTGTCTTCACCACCTCTCGAAAATATGTTTAGTCCGAGTGGGCAGAGAGTTACCCCGCACTTTGCCGCACATACTAGTATTCCGTCTTGCGGTATTTCGAGCATATTCATGAGCTACAGTTATGTGACTACGCAGGGAAGATCCGTTTACCTGAACTTTTTTGTTAGTTGGTAAAACGTAATGGCCTTGGCGTATTGTGAGGTTCTTGCCTTATTTTTGCGCTGCATTAAAAAAACAATTATTACACGACGCGTGAGACACAACTGCGCCAAGCCTCTAAACCGAGCAAAAACACGTTTTCACAATACCATGCGATCCTACTCTGCTCCACTGTTTCGGGACATTGCAACGTTGGAACAATACGTAGGTATTCCAACAGGAGACACATTTTTTTTATTTAGGGTGTAAAATTTTCCAAATACCGAAGCGCCAACAGATGTCGAGAGGCGAGCTCGAATGAAAGGATGGTCCCATCAGTGCAACTTGCATCGCGACTATTTATCAATAAAAGAGGGGCTAGCAAGAGCGAGCAAAATGATTCTCACCTAGCGGGATGTGATGCGTACATGGCGGCCACTTGAGGAAACGTGCACAGGCTGTCGCTTGAAGCGAGGCCCCACTGTGACGCGGAAGATACGTCTTCGTCACCGCACGTCGAGAAGGCCACGTGAGTACCTGCCAGCGCTTTGTCGTAACAAAGAGAAGAGTCTCCGGGGATAATATAGCTGTCCCTGCAAGTATTGGAATATTTCAATATTGTTTGATAGACTGCGGCCTGACCGGGCAATATAGAAGTGTGTAAGATGACGTCCATCCAAACGTCACTAATGCACGGGGACTTGGCGCAAGTGTCCGCGTACGGCTGCAGTTCCTCGAGCGTGCGAACGGGAGGCGACACCGTGGGAAGGACGCGAACGGCCGTGATGCTGGTCTGGACGTAGTTTCCCAAAAAGAGCATGGCAAGCATCCACGAGACCACGGCAAGATTACGGTAGACGGGTTCCTGTGCCTTAGGAAGTGCATGAGACCGACCGAGAAACGTACTAACCAAGAACGAGAGAAAACCTTGCAGGGGCGTTAGGAAGTGTCGCTCGCGAAATAGAATGCGGTTGCGCGTATGCACAAATAGTGCGGCTATAAAACCAGCCGCAGCCAGAGCGAATGCAAACTGCAGAAATGACTTCCGAGAATCGATAAAACTCGTGCGACGGACGATTCGGATTCTAGTGAAAAAGCACAGGCATGCTGGTGAATAGTGCGCATACGAATATAGCTCCCGGTTAAATGAAGCTGCAGTGCTTAATGGAAATAAAACCATGTCTATAGACCTATTGGTAAAGGCTTCGAAGCTTTCGACTTTGGTCACGCTGACGGTGTTGTTCAGCGCTCTATACGCGTCTATCAGTGCCAGAATTTCTGGCTTCGTCTTAAAGTCTCCGCTGGGGCCTCCGCGAAGTTTTGCGGCTGCCCTGTATGTCTGGTCTTTGGGAAATTTCTTGGGAGGTCCTGCAGAGGGAGCGAAAAGGGTAGACGCTGTGACATTTGTGCGCTCGTGACACCTCTTGTAATGGTCCACAGGGGCGTTGATGTCTCGCGAGCTAACACTGAACACGTTACATAGCGCTTGCGAGAAATTTCGCTGAGTTTGTTTGTGCGACTCCGAAGAAATAATGAACAGGTTCAGTGGCCCTCTCGATAATTTCATTATCAATTTTTTCTCTACAGGAGAGATATTTGAGATGAAGGGCAGATATATTACCCTGCGTAACGCAAGAAAGTCCATGGTCTGTTCATTCAATATACCGCAATTTTGTTCTTCAAGGAAGGCGTGAAACTCGCATTCTACAGCACGGTGTGTTAACGGCACAAATTTTACAGCCACTGGGAACTCGTTGACCTTGGGATAGACAAGTTCTACGTCGGAGTCGGAGAGCATCAGGATTGGTCGGTACTGCGTCGCCTTTGACGCCGCCATTGCGCTCATCATGTTTGAGTGCATTTGAGCTGCGGCTGGCGACACGAAAGAAAGCAAGTGGATCACAGGAAGTTTGCAGAAAAGCTTCCACACATTGGCCCTTTCGTTCGGCGCATGTGGATACCGTAAGCAGAGCGCCTTTCGATCCATTACGGTCGGCTTGATGTTGGGCCTTGTGTTCGTTGCTGTAGTACCTTCCTCAGTTAAAGAAAATGTAGTTGACTGTTGTACAAATTTAGCTAACGCGCATAACATTCCCGTCGGCGTCCATCAAGCTCATTTTTAAAGCCTGTAATCGACGTAGATGAAAACTGGCCTGGCTTGCTGTAGTTATGCAAATTGCAGTAACATTATTCGTTATCCTGTTATACTGATTAGCACATGGCTTTTCAATAAACGGCTCCACTCAAACCGGAGACAGCTCTCAGGCAACCGATGTCTAGGGCGTTCTTTGCATTCGCGGGAACACAGTTTCTGTACCGACAGCAACAGGCGATGGAAAACACGTATACATATAAAACCCCCATACAAGAAGCATGCTCGTCGCGTAGCAACATTCAACGGATCACAAACTCGTACCACCAAGAGCGGATCTCCAAAGTTTGTCTAAATTACAGTACGTACACTTCCATTATGGCTTCTGCTTCAAGCAAATAAAACCACGACAACACTCTCGTACATTAGGACAGCGCGCTTATATGCCTTCGTTTCCATACATCGAACACATTTTACAACATCACAAACTGAAGGAAGCGAATCGAGTTCTATCGCGCCACTCTTGCAGTGAATGTACGTATGCCAATGGACTATGCATGAAGTATGCATGGAGTATGCATGGAGTTTACATCTTACGCATAGTGTTTCTGTTTAAATTATTATTCCAGACTGTTCAAGATAACTTTGTGTACTCACACAAATGTGCAGATCTTATTGAAATTCGCTTTCGCTATAGCTTAAATGCCTTATATTTATATGGACCATCTGTCAAAAACATTCCGGTACTTAGTTCTTATTCCTGCATCTATAATATTAAAATTGATCAAATGGATGTTCAATGCCTTCAGGAACACCCTCAGTACATTAGTGTATCAAAGAGCTCAATACACGAATGTCTCTGCAATACGCTCAATAGTGTGTGATCTAAAATCACGAACACGTCTCGACTATTTCGATTAGATGAAGAAAATCGACTTAGCAGAAAAAATTATGCAGATTCTACGCAGTGCGGGAATCGGTGCACTCGAACATTTTGTCAGCCAGCAAAGGAACATGGGGCATTACGACAAGAGACGCCCTGCAGATTTTAGAGGGGAACTCGTAACTCAGCCACCATGGAGGGCCATGCACATAAAGCGGACTCTCATTCAGCATTAAAGCGTGCTCAATCACAAGGCGCTGCGTGCTTGACCTTGTAGAAACTAGCCGCATGCAACGACACAGTATATTCAGAGACTCACTGTGTGTTTTCGGGACAGTTGGCCATTCCATGCGGAAGGAAGAAAAAGTGATTGTAGCGAGCAGCTTCAGCTTCGAGCTCTCCGCATTTCCTGTTTTATTTTCTGCGATCTCTGCAATCAGTAACAAGAGCAGTGACAAGCCAGCATTTTCCGCTGAAATAGTTGAGTTTGCGAACTTTCTGCACAACTCTGTGTGCCAGGACACTAGTCCCCTGGGAATAATGAAGTTGCTGCACGAAAGAAAGCTTATTGATGTGTTTCCGAACCTTTCTATTGCTTTGCAAATGTACTTAAGCATACCCGTGGCAAACTGTGAGACCGAACGATCGTTTTCCAAGTGGTAGCTGATAAAAAATTGCCTTCGTTTGAGCCTTCTTGACGACAAGGTGAACTCGCTTGCTATCATGTACATTGAAACTGACCACCTCTGCGATCTATCCTTCGAACAGACTATATCTGATTTCGCCAAAATGAAGGCACGAAAGATGCCATTTTAAAAGAGGACTGCTTGCGCTATACATTAATAGTTCCAATAAGTTCGTTGTGTCGCCTCCCAGCTTCAACGTTGCCCATGTAACGCTGAGCAGTGTAATTCAAGATATGCTGATCTCGAATCTTGAAACAAGAGACGAACTCTTGCATGTTGTTCTTGTGATATTTAGCGTGCTTATAAAGAACGGTATTTTTGTTGTTTTTGATAGTGCCACGTTTATTTGGTGTCGTCCGTACTTGGTCTTACCTTTACCGAAAATATTTTCAAATAATGTTTTGTAATTACAGTTGGCAATTTTCATCTGTATTCTAGTGCCTTTATATGGTGTTTGTATTGCCTTAAGTATTGTATATATCCATTGCATATATATAGTGTAACGTGTACAACGATTACTGCAGTCTGATAGTAGAATTTTAATAAAGAATGTTTCGGATACAGCCATGCGTCTTCTCATGGGATTAAACTTAGTGATGCAAACAAAGCCTACTTTCAGATTGATCGACATCTGAGCTGTGTTGTCTGAGCTGTTGTCTGGTGTCTCACAGGCAGAGATGATGACTAGCGTGATTGATTCATTTGTTTAGCATGAATTGAAAATGTTTTCAACAAGTGGGGCAGCGGCATTCAAAGCGTTAGATTGTGAAATGAGGGAAGGATGATGTTCAGTGAATTCAAGCAAAATAAACAATTTAGCACTTTCCAATAAAACACGGGGCTGTCATTTCCTAAAAAAAAAAAAAACATACGCATAAGCACATCGAGCGAGTCCGACGTGTCTCTTACAGTCTATTTGTCACACTTGCATGACTGACGTGTATCAAAGGCTCTTCATATCCTGCACCTCCTAGTGGCCGTACATGTAATAGGACTGCATGCAGAGAATGCATTTGGCGAGTGCTCCCAGCGTGCGCTGTCTTCGCTGACGTGGGCCAGGCGACAACAATTGGGATGTTAGCCACCGACTCCGCAGCTCAAGCTGCCCATTTGCTCTTACCCACTACTTTAGTACAAATAACAGAGAGGTTCCCTTGCTTAAATAGTGTGACTGAATTGAAATATCGTTATAGGATCCCCACGATCCAATTTGTAACGACAAGCGCGTGACTTCTCCTGCTTAACGGTAATGTGCGAGTTATTATGACATAATTATCGGCTGCGGCTCTGAAAGGCAACAGCCCTCTGGTTCTTGCTGTTTCTCGATCTTAAACCTATGCATCCATTTGTACGCAATACGCTTCTTATTTGGGGATATTAGAGTAATAAAATGAACTGAAATAAATATATACCGGCAGTTTCGATATATAAGGTGTGCCAACTATAGTACACCTAACGTTTTAAATAAGACTCTATTTGTAAGAACAAAGTGACCACAATTTATTTAAAGGGACACTAAATGTTACCAGAAAGTCAAATTAAAGTGATAAAGCAATGCCGTAGAACGCCGAAGGCGTCAATCTAATCGCCGCGAACAGAGCTTTGGTAACCGAGAAATTGAGGTAAATGCACGACGCGATTTTCAACATTCAGCGACATTCCAGTACTAGCCCGATGACGAAAGCACACCTCATCATAACTTTTGTCACTAGTACTCAACTACTCGTATTAAAAATATCATTTAATTAGATTATAAGCCGGAAGAAAATTCTGCTGGTCTACTTCTGTTCAATTCTAAGAAAAAAACATTTTGACGTTACCCTTGAGTAGTATGGGTGATCGAAAGGTTTCGTTTCCGCACGACTCTGCGAGCTCGACTTTGCGCCGCGCGCGCTGTGGAGTTTCAGTTGTTTCGTTATCGCGTCGTGCTGCGCTGGTTCTGCTGGCTCGCAAAACTTGCATTTCGAACAAGCAGCGAGAATTCCACGTCCATGTGATGTCGTGGGATGCGCGAACGGTCCGCGGAACTTGGCCAAGGGCAGTTGCAGCGGCGAATCCAACGTTACTTATCACTGTGTGCCAACGAGTGAACCTCTCCGTTCGAAGTGGTTAAATGCCGTACCTCTGCCACAGCGCGCTGGCAAACAGCCGAAAAATCACCCAGTGTGCTCGCTGCGCTTTCGTCCAGAGGATTACGAGTTCAACGCCGACTTACTGAAGTCGCGTGAAGTGCCTTTTAAAGCAGGTCGTCGTCGTAGTAGTACGCAACGACGCCGGCAGCGTGAGCCCTCAGCAGCAGGTCACGTTCATCAGTGTTTGAATCGCTGAACTCGAGCCCAGCATCGATAACTAATGTGTCGTTGTCAGGGTCATCCATTGCAACAAACGTCAAATTTGGCGTCATAAAATAAAGAACCATCTTATCGGTCGTGTCGCGTGCTTTCCCTTCCGCTAGCCACCATAGTTCCGCATTCGCGCTGCTGTCGGCTCTGTCTTGGCTCTGTTATGGGCCGCGCGTTTGCGTTTTGTGCAGAAAAGCCGTAGCGCCGTCTGCGGGAGCCATTTTACTCACAGACGGCGCAGTGTCACTATGAGACCATGACGTCAATACTCCTCGATCGGAGGGCGGGTGATTTGAACTGCGCTAGAGGTACGCGGATGCTTCAGAACGCATTTTCTCTTAAAATAAGTCTCTTCTTCGCACGAAACAAGCGTTTCGAGGTTTCTGGGACGGTATCTCAACAGTCCACGTTGACTTAATATTAACCTTTAGTGTCCCTTTAATGTCGACTTGAGCTGCACCGGTAACTGTAACTCAACAGGCTATGTATTAATTTATCTAATTTTGTATTACTGTTTATCGTTAGTGTCACATAGGATATAGCTTAGATCTTACTTATCCACTACTTAATAATTAACACAATAATTGAAGAGTTAGAGAAAAAATGTAATTGAAACAATTCAATTTATTCAACAGAATATTACTAGCGGTTATGAAACTCGAACGTGAGCTAAACGAAATAGGTTCACTTCACGCAAAACTATCCATCTTGTTATTAAATATTGGTGCATGAATGCTAGAACACCCTGTATAGAACGCAATGTGCCTGTCGTCCTAGGGCTAATTAGGCAATGACCATACCTGTCGGCATTGGACCCCGTTCGCATACGTGTAGCCATACAAATCTCAGCTATCGATTTACCACCATCGCCTCCACGCAGAGTAGCGTAGTGGGGAGCATTGCGTAGCGAAACAAGCCCGTCGCTCTATATTTGTTCATGCGCCTCTTTGTGTCACACGCTCCGCTGTGCCTCCTTCCACACGTCGTGACGCTTACCTCACGAGTCACATTTGCGAAGACAGATTCCGCGATCCCTTGACGAGTGTTCGCCCGTGCTAATGGATGCCTATCAGAGCGTAGTGCCACGTGCTTGTTGTCGGACAGTGCAACAATTAACCCACGAGACGCGGCGGAAATGCGCCACCCGTCAGGTATCACTTTTGCTCAGCTCCTCAGCAGATACAGCCTTTCGTCGCTGATAAGAAAATTAACGCGCATGGGAGAACTTCCCAAGGCTGCACAAAATAAACACTGCAGCACTTGCATTCTCCGAAGAGAAGTGACTAATGTCCATCGTGTCGTGACTGTGTTGAATCGTTGGAACTATACTTCCTGGATGAGACGTAATGTCGGCTCTCGTTTTCGGTATTCGCTATGTGTTTTTCGCTTGATTTCATCCGCCATCGCAAGGGACCCTCTGACGTGTTTCTGACAGCCGGATGTAATCTATGCGCGAAGTGACGATGGCACAAAGAAACGCCCGAGACAGCTTTGACGGAAACGGCGTGAGGAAATCCACTGAAACATGCGAAAATTTTATCCACCATGGAAAGGCTGTGGGAGCGGAGCTGCTTTTCATTGACGGTGGCTGTAGCTGTACAAGCTTCAGAGGGTTCTTTTACGAGAATCGACGTCGGATCAGTTGTTCGACGGGACTTCAAAGAGAACTGCCGCGTGTGGATTTCCGTTCATGCAGGCCTATTGTACATCACACGTTTGCTTTTTTTTATTCGTGTAAGCACTTAAAACATAAACTGAAAAAAAAAGACAAGAAACATTCCTTTGGTGCCTTCGAATGTCTTGTTTGATGCAATAAATTAACGCTATTGAAAAATGAAACTGTTGCACAAAAAGCTTTCTCTACGCAGGCTACAGGAATGCACATATGATTAACAAGTGAGGGTACTGCGTGCTCTGTCGTATTTTTATGCTCTGCTGAGGGCGCACAAATTGGCTTCGTCCCAAAACACGTTTCCATACATGTCGTGTGTCACCGAACTCGGGGGCGTGCGGACGTTATAAGAGTTGAGGTTGGGTGACGCAGAGCAGCACAGAAAACAGATTTTAACCACCACTCTACACAAAATTCCAAACAAAATTTACTCTAACTGAACCACAATGAAAATATGGCAACACTTATGTAACCTACTTAATATTCGCTAAACATGCCCTTACCCCCGTCAACGTTAGTCCTTGGCGTTTTCTACGCGAAAGTCAGGCGACCCTATAGCCTACGGCTGCGAGGCTACTGGAAAGGACCGTTATTACGGGCTTTTGCCGTCGCACGTATCTTCCGAGTCCGATGCGTTTCGGGTCTTCGTAATAGTCGGTGTTCTCGCCGACTCTGTAAACGTTGCTGCCTCGGTGTTGACCAGTCAACTCATCCGTCTCTGATGTCGGTGTCCCGAACTGCGCCGGTGACGCTCCACTCCGGCCTCCCTGGCTAGGCCTAACACCGGGTTCCGCCGCTACTTCTTCTTTGAGTGCCGACGAGACGCCCCGGCGACTATCGTACGTGCTGGTCCACCTCTGAAAGGGAATCCTTTCTGGAGTGCCTGGCACTGCCGTGAGAGGCGGCAGCAGATACAAGGAGCCCCGCTCGAACCTCGTCAAGGTCGACGGCAACACCCTGGACCGCCAGCGTCACGGACTTGACCGAACCTCCATGGCTCCCGTTGCCAGTGCGTTGCTGACCCTACAACCTCCTTGGCCCAGAGCCACGTCGATGTCAGCTCGGCTCAGCTCGGCGCCGCTTCTTCATCGATCGCAGCTCGAGTCACGCGCCTCGAGGGGTCGCGCCGTTCGGACCAATATGTGCACATCGTCATCTTTCTTTCTGCGCCGCATGCCTCTTACAGATGACAATACTCAACCCCCCTCCCCTGCTTCTATACAATTCCCCGGATAAGGTTAACACCACACTTCCCTTTATTGCGGCTATACCAATCTAACAACAATAGTTACCACCACCCTTTCGCTCTACTCTTAGTATTCCCCTTTGCCCACTCACGTGATTAAACATGGCCGCACATATGGGAATATGTGCGGCCATGTTTAATCACGTGGTGACGACTCCATTGCCTGCCTCCACCGGCCTGCGCTGGCTTCTCTTTTCTTTTTCTTTATTCTGTAACAGCAGCGCATGACGGTGTTGCGGCGCAGCAGTTTCGGCGTTTGTAGTTGACAATGACTACGTGAACGGAGCAATGCTTTGGTCAAACCTTCTGGAAACATGTCGATGTTGCGTTTACAACATTTTGAGGTCATCCGCACGGTGGCCGCATAGTAAGGAGAGCTAGAAATGGTTTTCCACAGCGCACTGGTGCGCACTTGCAACCGCTGTAACAAATGAGGATTACAAATATTCGAACAATGTTTTTTTTCTTCATATATTGTTAATGCCTGGGAAGCCGCAGCTGGTCAGCGGGCCTTTGGGTGATTTTAATTCTAAAGCCAGCCTTGCCACCGATTCAGTTTTTAAACCTGACGGCAGTGTTTCCGTTGCAAACGTGAAGTTGAAAGCAAAAGAAATCTTCGGAGTGCCCCTAACCTGGACATGCTAGCTAAACTAATATAAAAAGAACTGATAACCTAAGCTTAGACATTTTATTTTCACCTAAGACGCATAAGAGTTATTGCCATTGTGGTTTATCGTAACTGAAGCAGCGACCTCGCAGAAGGCTGTTGCAAGTTTTTTTTTTAAGCTAAACTTAACCTTCTTATATTTGACGACCCTTTACTCGTTAGGAATGTAGGCATAGTTGTCGGTTTTTTAAGAGAGAGTGATAAGTGGCCGATATTGTTCTCGATCATTGTTAGAGATCTCCACCGTTCACTTCCGCATGACAAGCTGTTACAATACAGGGGGATCAGTGTTAAGTTTTAGGGAATTTAAAAAAATCGCCAGTAACAGATACCCTAATAGTAGTGCTTGAGCTGTATTGTGCATAGAGGCGTACATTGCTTAAACGAAAAATGGAAACACATATTCAACTAATTAACAGAAGTCCAATATTAACCACCTAATCCATAACTTTACGGCCCAGATTGCAATTTACGGATTGTAACTTCTGAGATTTCCAGGCGGATTCCTTTGAAATAAATTTACAGAATGACACCAGCTTGGAGATATGCCCTATCAAACTCGCCGTAAAAATGAACTGTTGGGCCAGCTACTTTTTAACAAAATGCTCTTTTATGCAATGAAAGATAGCAAAAGTAGCTAGAACGCCCATGTATCTCGTCTCGTACTTTGGAGTACGAGTATTTCTGGAGTTTTAGCGACATTTAAGAAAAAGCTGCGGCCCTCTGGAGCTGGCACACTGGCTTCCTATGAATAATGCTTTACGCATTGTCGTTCTCAGGCTGTGCCGTTCGAGCAAACATGTACGCAGGTTCTTCGGACCGACGAATAGCAATCCGCTCTTGCCCTTTTAGCTCGGCACACTCAAAGCTTGTCAAGCAAGGTATCATAAGGTTAAGCCTTCTCAGGAGCCTCAAGAAATCATTCCCGCGTGCGATGCAGCACAGTGTTGCAGCACAGGTTGGCCGCCTATCTTGTGCTGGATACTCGATGGCGATAGTTTCTGCCATGGCAGAACAGCTTCTCAAACACACCAAACTAGATGAGCTCGCTCACTGACGGTGCCAGTCCGATGAAAGGCACCGGTTTGCAGTTCTCCCATATGTTCCCGATGTGTCCCATCGGCTGAAAAAGACTGGGCAGCGTGCGGGAATAACCGTGAGTTTTCTCAGCTGCGGAAAAGCCATCAAAACTCTGTAAACATGTGAATACAACTAGAACGAATCGGGGCCTTTGCTCTGTTAAGCACAGAAGACATTTTGTGCCATGCGATGCAGCCGTGGCTTACCAGCTTCCCTTGTGATGCGGTAGCAAACATCTTGGAGAAACCGGAAGGTGCTTAAACGAGCTCTTAAGAGAATGCCATAGGAGCGTTCATAACACTGTACAAGGCAATTTGGGCATCCACTGCCGGGAATGCGGCTTCGTGCCTCTCTTTGAACGTGCTAATGTGCTGGCGAGACACAGCTTACAGCCGCAGGAAATCATAGAAGGGGCAGGAAGGGGCATCAGAAACGTGGGCAGGTTGTGCATTAGTTCCGTTCTATTGCACTGACGCCTATCATGTATCAGAACACGTTGTGATAGGAGTGTCCTTTTTCTTGGACACTCCTATCACAACGTGTTCATAAGAACAGTCATAAGAAGAAAGTGTTCTTTGTTCTTATGACTTACTGTGAGGGCGCCTCTTCTTCTTCTGTGCCCTTCCCTTGTCATTTTGTCGCGCCTCTCATATACACGATATCAGAGACGACACACATACATGTTTGTCATCGCTCTCATTCCTTGTCCTTGGCGCTGTGCGTCGTTTAATTCTGAACAGAAGCTTGAAAACGATACCAAATTTATTTCCATCATTTCAATGAAATTAACAGGCTCACCTGCCGAGATGTCTTGCGTACCAATGCGTTCCATGTAACAATATAGACCCTCTCCACCCGGTAGTTCGCTCACTATAGACCAATGGCCCTTACGCCCCAGCTTGTCATTCCTTATCTCAAGTTCCACCGCGCAGCCTCCGCGGTGCTTCGAGTCCCGATCGCAGCAGGCGCGTTCGCATAGGGATGGAAAAGAAAAATGCCTGCTGTACACAAATTTAGGTGCGTTTTAAAGCTTAAGAAATAATTAAAATGAACATGGAGCAACAGCACTGCGACATTCTCATAACCCATTTTGCAGTTTGGGTAGCGCTAACCCCAATAAAGAAATTATATATATAATACCTTGAGTAGGGTTGCTGCCTAAATAATGCATTGACCACTGCGGCATTCTCACATGCATCTTTCTGCTGAACGTCGTTCAATTCTCCCTGTTCTGTGTTCACCACGGCGGAGCACCGAAAAATTATGTATCAGAGGTTAAAGGTTTTCTAATGACTATGCTACATGAAACACAATCCAAGGTTTTGGCGTAGAGAAATAATGTGATGGTTATTTTGAATCAAAGCAATGCTGTGGAAAAAAAAACATGATGGCCACTGCAAATTTAGGGCATACTAGCTGACGCCTATAAATATTTCATTCAGATCTCCACTAACGTCCAGCCCAATTCAATAAAGTCACGCAAAAATGTTCAAAGCTGGTTGTTTCGTCACGAGCGATTACGCAAACTAGTTACGAACAATATAACGTCATTTCTATAGGCTACTACGTAATTTCAAGACGTATGGCGTGATATAAACAGAAACTGGCACATTCTCGATTGATTACGTAAAAATATAAATAATACAATGACGTCGAAACCAAGCAAGTAACGGAACCATAAACATCACCAGCTGCGGCTTCCCAGCCATTTACAATATATATATAAAAAAAACATTGTGCGAATATCTGTAATCCTCATTTATTACAGCGGTTGAAAGTGCGTACTTGTGCGTTGTGGAAAAGCATTTCTAGCTCTCTTTACAATGCGCGCACCGTGCGCATGACCTCAAAATGCTGTATATGCAACATTTACATGTCTTCAGAAGCTTTGACCAAAGTATTGTGCCGTTCACGTAGTCATTGTCAGCTACAAACGCCGAAACTGCTGTTTGTTGCGCAGCACCAGTGTCACGCGCTGCAGTTACAAAAAAAAGTAAAGAAAAAAAAAACCAGCCCAGGCCGGTGGAGGCAAGCAATGGCGGCGTCACCGAGTGATCAAACATGGCAGCGCCTACGGGATATTGGGCAAAAGGGAATATGAAGAATAGAGGAAGGGTGGTGGTAACTATTATTGTTAGATTAGGAAAGTCGCAGTAAATTGAAGTGTGGTGTTAACCTTATCCGGGGAAATCTATAGGGTGGGTGGGGGTATCGTATGGAAACGTGTTTTGGGACGATGCCAATTTGTGGGCTCTCTGCAGAGCATAAAAGTACGACAGAACACGCAGTACCCTTACTCGCTAGTCAGACAATCATTCGTGTAGTCTGCGTAGGGAAACCTTTTGTGCAACACAGCGTCCATTTTCTCGAGCAGTGTGTTAATGCATCAAATAAGATATTCGAAGGCACCAAAAAAATGTATCTTTCTTTTTTCAGTTGCAGATCCTCGAGTCATAATCTTTATAGGGGATAAAAAAAAAAGACGTGCGATGTAAAATACGCCTGCAGAAACCGAAATCCACAGTGGCAGTTCTCTTAGAAATCAAATCGAACAACTGATCCGACGTCTTTTCTGGGAAAAGAACTCTCCGAAGCTTGAAAAACTACAGTGACACACTCAGAAAAGCGGCTCAGCTCTCACAGCGATGCCGTATAGTGCATGGAATTTCCTCCACATGTGTCAGTTCCTTTCCTCACACCCTTTACGTCAGAGCTGTCTCGGACGTTTCCTTGTGCCGTCGTCGCTTGGCGCCTAGATTACTTCCGGCTGTCAGCAACACGTCAGAGGGCCGGGACCTTCACGATGCGAATGAAATAGAGCGAGAAACACATAGCGAAATACTTAAAGCGAGATCCGATACGACGTCTCTTGTATGGTGTGTCTTCAAAGAAGTGTAGTTCTAACGACTGAACGGAGTCACGACGCGATGGACATTGGTCACTTCTCTTAGGAGAATGCAAGTTCTGCTGTGTTCAATTTGTGCAGCCGAGGGAAGTTCACCCTTGCGCGCTTATTTTATTGCGATAGCAATGCTATGGATACTCAAGGCGCTTTGTTGAAGTCGGCGTCGCCGTCGCCGTGATGTTCAGTATAAATTCCAAGGGCGATAACACCGTCGCCGCGCGCGGTACGTTCTATGTGCGAGTGAGAGCGCGCGAGGGGAACAGAAGACCGCTGCTCAACTTGGCACGCACAAAAGCGGAACGCTGCAAGGAAACGACGTCTTTTGTCGCGGAAAGGACCGTGGCGGGATGGTAGGAATGTAGGGAGCGAGGGCGGCGTTCTTCCCCGGCAGCGACTGCCTGTTTCGCTACCCCGCGCAAGGGAAACCGACGATCACGTCTGAAACTCGTGTGCGCAAGGGAGAAAAGCATGGAGGCGCGGCCGCGCGTTGTCACGAGGGCCCTATCTTGAAAGCGAGCTGCGGATGCCTCATACTTTTGCGCCGTGCTGCGTTCTCGCTGCTCAGTTTGCGTCGGCGCGACAGACAGCACAAAGTTCACTTCGCTCGCTGCTGCTGCCACGCTTTCTCAAGCCAGCGGTGTGCAGCGATTGTCCGCGGTCATCGAGTGTGATGTGTTCATGCTTGCCTGCGCGCGCTGACACCATGTTTGTTGATTGAGTCAGTAAGCCAATTTTCGCAAGCTTATACGGCCGCTGAAATTGCTGTCCTTACTTGGTACAGCTGTATGCTAATTTGCTATCGCAATAGAGGCGGTGCCTTTCGTGCGAAACTGTGACTTTAATTCGTAAGCATTCCTTGGCGGGCATCCAACGCCGTCTCGCGATAGGTGTGGGGCCTTGTATCTGCACAAAAATATGTAATTTGCAAAGACAAGTAATTGTTATAATAGTGGAAATGCACATTATTGATAGAGTTCTAAGCGATAAGAAACAATCTAAATAAGATAAGGAAAGAATACCCGTAGAGATACATAGGGCTCCTTAGAAAATCAACGGGGAGCTTGGAGACAATGCACGGAGAACTGAAATTTTGTGTCCGTCAAATAGAAATTTCGGCATGTGTTAACTTACATTTGGGGTTGCGCCAACCGGAAATTTGCAAGTGGGCCAACTTAATATTTGCGGGTGGGCCCACTTAATATGTGAAGTAGGCCCACCCAAATTTGGGGGTGGGACAACTTAAATCTGCGGGTGGGCCAGCTGAAATATTGGAGCGGGCCTACTGAAATTTGTGCACTGGCTAACTTGAATATTGGGCGTGGGTAAACTTGAAATTTGGGTGTGGGCCAACTGAAGTTTAGTAGGTCAACGAACTTAAATTTGATTTGGGCTAACTTCAAATTTGAGGGCGGGACAAGATAAATTTAAGGGTGGGCCAACTTAAAATTTGGGGGCGGAAGAAGTGGAATTTGGTCTAAGTATGATTTAGACAACTCCAGTGGACTTTCTGCAATATTTTTCCGCTGCCATACTAACCCGAATAATCGAGTATGAATGCGCTTTCGTATGAGCCGCAGGTCGTGATTACCTGGGGTGCAATTCACTAGGCTGCGTTGTTCATATGCAATTTCTTAGCCTAAATGTTCCTACACCAGGATGAGGGCGCAACTGAATTGGCAACGTTCTTTACTTGCGGCGTCGTATATGAGAGCGAGAAGGGAGCAAAGCTCGAATTGAAGGACTAGAAAAAAGCGCGGTCAACTTATGGCATGATCGCACGTCATGCATCTGCAGTTGAGGCTATATTCTCACGGCACATTAGTTCACAACACTTTTCCACTGTTTGTTTTCCGGTCGCCTGTTGCAGAGGCGACAAGCGCAACCACATTCAGACGTTTCCCGCAACGCCATCAAAGTAACTGCAGTGTAAGTGTCATGCGTTCCCCTTTCCTTTCTGCGATAGGCAGGAGTGATGCACACATGGTGATATATTTGGCGCAGAAAAATACACTCAGACGGATCAAGTGCCGACCAGGTCTGCCAGGCTAACCTTGCCTGTTGCAACACCACCGCCACGACCACCATAATGCAAAGCGGCTAAATGTGTTTATTTTCGTACTAAATAGGTAAGGGAAAAATACACTACATCATAAATAGTTCATATGGCCTCAAGCCAAAGGCAGCAGCACCAGCAAGACCATCGGCATGGTATTTGATTGGGCTGCGCACGTTTCGAAGCGTGGTTATGATGCCACGAATAGAATCAATATTTGCTCCCTCAGCAGCCGATAATGTCTAATGAGCTGGTTGGCGATGTTGTCGAGCGCCAGAGCCTAACGCAGCATTATCCATCCAAAATGAAAACGAGAAGGGCATTTCACCTGAGAAGCTGCGCCTTCTGAAAGAAAACTTCCCTGCTTCAGCAACACGGGAACACATAGCTCACAAACGGGGATTTAAAGAATGAAGTTACAGAGAACAGAAAGCCGAAAGGGGTTCTACCTTCTCGATATTTTTCTAATCCTTATCTTGCTTGAATAATTAACTGTCCAGTGCTACTCACGTGCCTGTATAGCAGATTTGCTCGGCTCCTGCGTACATAAGCGGACACTGCGCCCACATGGTCGGAGACGGAGCCAGCTGGACCTGAGAACTGCCATAAGCGCCTATGCGCTTCTTTATGCCTCGGCGTTAAAGGGGTATATGACAACGTTACGCATGAAACCATCCTCTCTGCTCTCGCAGAGGTAGGAGTGGGTGTTCGGATGTTTCAATGGATACGGAGTCTCCATGCGATCCTTTTTGGTAAGCACTGAGGAAGGCCATACTTGTCTACATTATAGCTACCGCGGCGTCCCTCAGGGCGTTGTACTTAGCCCTGTGTTATTTAATGTAACCGTAATTGCTCTCCTTGGGCACGTGCCAAGCACAGTCAGGCTATCAATGTACGTGGATGACATCTGCATATGGACGTCTGCAGTCACACGCCTACAGTTGCGAGCGAGAATTCAGAGCGCCGCCACACAAACTGCTATCTACCTCCGTAATCGAGGCCTGGAAATTTCATCTGAGAAATGCGCACTAGTGCCATTTACGCGCAAGCCCATGGCAAACTACAGCGTAATGGTCAATGACCATATAATACGACGGGTCCGATCGTACAAGTTTTTAAGTGTCATAATTGACAGGGACTTGTCATGCAGCCCTCACGTATCATACGTGAAAAAACGGTTGACAGGCACCTGCCACCTGTTCAAATTTTACCCTGGCAAGACCTGGGGAATGTCCACAAGTGCCATGTCCCAACTGTACAGGTTGCTTTTTCTAGGATTTCTGCGATACAGCTTGCCAGCAATAACGAACACAGGGAAAACGAGTCTACGCACAATACAAAGTCTTCAGGTTCAAGCGCTCCGGATCTGTCTAGGCCTGCCTCAGAGTGCTTCAACAGTGGCTACGATAGCAATCGTTAGAGACCACCCTGTCAAGACCCACATTGAAATTGAAGTGCTCAGGATGCATATAAGGCATTTAGCCAGCACTCCTCGTCATTACTTAGCCTCTCTACCAGCGGACAGAAGACCACGCACATCTCTTAGCCAAACGATAACCGCATTTGATGAATCATTGCCAGGTTCTTTCACTCCGGCTGCGAGACCTTCGATTCCTCCATGGTGCCTCGCTCAGCCAAAAATCAACGTCACAATACCTGGCATCTCGAAAAAAGCTGATCTATCACCACCAGCCGTTAAACAGCTCACGCTGATATATTTGCACGAGAACTACCGTGACTCTTCGCATATTTACACTCATGGATCTGTCCTTCCAAACAGCTCCGCGGCGGCAGTCGTCGTACCAGCGAAAGCTACAACAATCAAATGTAAGACGATCCACGCGACAACATCGACGGCAGCAGAGTTCGCAGCGCTCTTTACTGCCCTTCATCACATTGGTGATGAACCGCTACACAAGTGGACGGTATTCTGCAATTCGAAGGAGGCACTGCAGTCTCTACTGTCAGCTTTACGACGCGGACCGCACGAACAAACAATATTTCATATTACAGAGACGTTGCACCATATAAGTGATGCAAGCCATGGAATAAACTTCCAGTGGCTTCCAAGTCACAGCGGGATTAACGGCAATGAACGGGCGGATCAAGCTGGCGCTCAGCCCATACTGAGGAGCACCACGTCCCAATTCCACTTTCTAGAACTGACGCAGCACGGAAGCTCCACCTACTTTCTCGGCAGTGCACCGCGTCGCAATGGAATGAGCCACATTTAAGAAATACGCGACTGTACTCACTTGATCCCACATCAAGTCTTCGAGCGCCATCACAGCTTCGCCGTATAGACGCTGCGCTTTTATATCGACTGCGGTTGGGCGTTGCCTTTACCAAGGCCTATGCATTGCGCATAGGGATGACCGACACTGCAACCTGTGACCACTGCGGCCATGAAGAACCGATCGACCCCATTTTTTGCGCCTGCCCACAGTACAGTCCACAGAGGGAATGCCTTCGCCACGAACTTGACCAGCTGGACGACCAACGGCTATCGGAAAAAGAATTTTACACCATCGAAAGGACCTATCGCCACAGAAAAAGGCCGTGCAAGCACTATTGCGCTTTTTGTGATATACCGGCCTTTGTGAACGTATTTAACTGGAACGCCTCTCGTGGGTGTGTGCCTCCGTGTGTGCGTGTTCTTTTTTAACGTTTTCCTCTCTATCCTGTTTCTAACCCCTATCTCCCATCACCAGTTTAGGGTAACAAACCGGAGACTTATATCTGGTTAACATCCCTGTCTTTCCTCTTTATCTCTCTCTCTCTCTTGACCTATCACGGAAGGCTAATGACGGATTTGGAATAAAAACAGATTGTAATAGTTTTACGCTGTACAGGCTCTGACTTGGCAAAGTGTCCTAGAGAAATATGTTGACGCCTGCACGGTAACTGTGAGCATGATAGTTAGGAATAAGGTAATTAGTTTGCTGTAGAGACGTGTGGTGGTTTATTGCACTTAAACGACTGAATGCATGTCTATGTGTGATGTTTCTATGAGTAGGTTGTGTTTCGAGTTTCTGGTATCGTTAATGACTGTGTGTTGTAAGGTAATTACATATGTTGTGTGACTTTTGGTTCCTTCAGTGAATATGAATGTATGTTATTGTGAATATAGAGAAGCGCGTGGCAAGATTCAGTAAGTACAAATACAAAAAATATGGTGAGGGTGAAGAAGTGCGATCAAAGCGTATGAAGTAAACAGCGATACGATGAGAAACAAATGGGGGTGTTAAGTAAACAACGTCATTGCGGTAAGACACAGGTGGTTATCTGAATTAAAGAAAGTGATGTGCGATAAACAGACGGTCGATGTCTGCGTGGAGAGCATGAGAAGCAGTGTAGGACGCCTTAAATGGACACTAAAGGTTAGTATGATGTCAAGTTAAAGTGATAAAGCAATGCTCTAGAACATCTAAGGCGTCAATATAATAGCGAACAGAGCTTTAGTAACCGAGCAATTGAGGTAAATGCATGACACGATCTGAGACCCCCCAGCGACATTCCGGTACTAGCCCGATGACGAAGGTACTTCTCATCATAATTGGTGTCAGTAGTACTCAACTACCCGTATTAAACAGATCATTTCATTAGGTTATAAGACGGAAGAAAATGCTACTTGTCTACTTCTGTTCGATTTAAAAATATATATATTATTTTGACGTTATCCTTCAGTAGTATGGGTGGTCGAAAGGTTTCGTTTTCGCTCGACTCTGCGCGCTCGACTCTGCGCCGCGCGCGCTTTGGAGTTTCAGTTGTTTCATTATCGCGTCGTGCTGCGCTGGTTCTGCTGGCTCGCAAAACTTGCATTTCAAACAAGCAGCGAGAATGCCACGTCCATGTGATGTCGTGGGATGCGCGAACGGTCCGCGGAACTTGGCGAAGGGCAGTTGCAGCGGCGAATCCAACGTTACTTATCACTGTGTGCCAACGAGTGAACCTCTCCGTTCTAAGTGGTTAAAGGGACACTAAAGCGCAACAATAAACCATTTTAGACTAGTGAAGCAATGTTTGAGAACCCTGCAGGCAGTCATTTAAAAAAAATGCTTTGATTATTAGATGAGAAAATGAAGGTCCAAGTATCTGTACTAGAATTTCGCGCCGAAACCCGAGCGCTGGTACGTCAGCGTGACGTCACGGATTCCAAAGTATGTTTTCGCATTTGGGCCGTGTTGGCTGAATAAAGATTCCCGAAACTTGCCATGTTTAATATTTGGTTCCTTTAGAACACAATGTAGTCAATCTGTACCGCTATATATAATTAGTAGGCCTTAGAAAATGCTATCAAAATCCAAGACGTGACAGCCCCCAGGTGCGGGAACTTAAGTAGGCGTCGCCACCCGTATTTCGTTCTTGCGCTTTTTCTGGCTTTCCAAACGTCTTATCGTTGCAAGACTGGTGTTTTTGGTGTTGTAGAACAGTAATTTACTGATGCAGAAGAAATCATTTTTCACTTTAGTGTCCCTTTAGGTGCCGTACTTCTGCCACAGCGCGTTGGCAAAGAGCCGAAAAATCGCATAGTGTGCTCGCTGCACTTTCGTCCAGAGGATTACGAGTTCAACGCCGACTTACTAAAGTCGTGTGGAGTGCCTTTCAAAGCAATGCTTTCCCGTAGTGCTGTTCCGTCGGTCCTGCCTGCATTCTCCGAAGCGCAAGAAGAACTGCAGGTCGACGACGGGGCGGTGAGTGCGGCATTTGGTTTTCACGCAGGAAAAGCTACAAATGTGCGAATATGTACAGCCATGACATACAGTTGCCGTCATCGTAGTACGCAACGACACCGACAGAGTGAGCTCTCCGCATCAGGTCACATTCATCAGTGCTTAAATCGCTGAAATCGAGCCCAGCATCGCGAGCCAATGTGTCGTTGTGAGTGTCGTCCGTTGCAACGAACGTCAAATTTGGCGTCATAAAATAAAGAACGATCTTATCGGTTGCGGGGTTTCCCTTCGGCTAGCCACCATAGTTCCGCTTTCTCGCTGCTGTCGGCTCTGTCTTGGCTCTGTTTCTGGCCGCGCTTTAGCGTTTTGCACAGAAAAGCCGTAGCGCCGTCTGCGGGGGCCGTTTTACTCGCCGACGGCGCTATGTCACTATGAGACCATGACGTTGCCACTCCTCGATCGGAGAGCGGGTGATTTGAATTGCGCTAGAGGTACACAGACGCTTCAGAACGTATTTTCTCTCAAAATAAGTATCTTCTTCGCACGAAACAAGTGTTTCGAGGTTTCTGGGATGGTATTTCAACAGTCCACGTTGACTTAATATTAACCTTTAGTGTTCCTTTAATGTTACTGCGTTCTAATCATAATGGCGAAGCTTAAGCGTCTGCCAAGTTTTTTACGTAATTGGCCGCTTACGCGGACTGCGTTTAAAGGGATGGTGGCCCCATCTATGAAAGGTGCAGTGAAAAAGTACCTTACGAGTTTCATAGAATAATTACCCGAGTAAACTATGGCGCTATTGCCCTCGAGAGCTGCGAACCAGGGGCTTCGATTCTCCCCTTCTGGCTACCCGCGGGCTGCCAGAGCCAGCCAGAGCGTCTTCGTTTTTCTCGGATTGCTCCGCCCTCCGCGCGACGCACTTCCGCCGGGCGGTTGTTTTGCTCGGGCTGCGCGGTTCTGGCTACCCGCGGGCTGCCAGAACCTGCCAGGACGATTTTTGTCTGGCTGCTCTCTGGAAGTTCTCTGGCAAGCAGACGACTAGAAGAAGCGATGGGCGCTCGCCACCATCGTTGCTGGGACTTGACGGATTGCAACGCGGGAGCTTGAGAACTTAAATTGACCTCGCTCAGCCACCTGTCTACGTTCATCTTCGGATTTCCTTGCTTCTAGCATTATCTTATCAGGTGCTAACGCACCATTCTGCATTGAGAAGCGGTGTGATACGAGCAGTGGTGAACCGTTTGAAGCTTTTGTGCGAGTATGTGTGTGTGTCCCTAAGGCTTCTTCGCGGCGGTGATCAGGGCGGCGCGCTCTCATGTGTGCATGTTATCTGCATCGTGTTCCACGCAAGTTGTAGACGCTCATTCACACATATTGCGATACATTTGCGGTTCGTCTTTTTCTGGTGGTGTCCCTTTTCACATATCTCGCGTATGTATGCGGAGATATTTCCTTTTTGTGCATTTAGCGAAGGCGTTGCATCTAGCCCGTGTTCGCTACGTCTCGCCGTCATATGCTTGGTGGCAGCTGAAAACCGATGTGTGTCCGAACTGCAGGCCGTTGATGTAAAAATGCACTGGTTGAGTAATAGGCACACGTATATTGGACACACGTTTATTGGCTTATTCCTCTCATAATCCCGACCGATGTTTTTTTTTTGTGCGAAACATTTCGCTGTTCACAGGCGGCGGGCAATTTCATGCTCCAGCTAGCCGCGTCCCCAGCTATTTAGCGTCCAAATGGGAAGCACTATTAGCCACGACAACTTTCTGAAATTGAAGCCCAAGCAGGACGGCACGAAATTTTATGTGTATAAGACGTACCCGATATCCCACTTTTTCGTGTCTTGTGAAGTGATTACACAACGCCAACTCATCAATGTCGCCGGTGGACGACTTGATCGCTGCGAGCAGGGACCCTCGAGATATCGCTTTCGAGGATACAATCACTTACGCATGATTTCGCGTCTTGTGCGTCCGGTGACAAGACGCACTTTC